>NC_091692.1:67146875-67796250 GCF_041296265.1 Equus caballus | reverse complement strand
CAAAAGAGGCGGTGAAAGTCCCCAGCAGTGTTCTGTTCTAGATGTCATTACTTTCAGAAGGGCATTGGCAGCATAAGTTGTAATACTGTATTGATTTCCTAGGGCTACTATAATGAAGTACCAATAACTTGGTGGGTTAAAACAACAAAAATTAATTTTATTACAGTTCTGGAGGCTATAAGTCCAAAATCAAGGTGTCAGCTGGTCCATGCTCCCTCTGAGACTGTAGGGGAGGATCCTCATCTCTTCCAGCTGCTGGTAGCCCCAGGTGTTCTTTAGCTAGTGGCAGCCTAACTCCAATCTTTGCCTCCATCTTTATATGGCTATCTTCCCTCTGTATTGGTCTCTCTTCTCTTACTAGTTATATTGGCTTATGGCCCACTCTAATGACCTCATGTTAACTTTACCTATTGCAAAGATCCTATTTCCAAATAAGTCACATTCCCAGGTACTGGGGATTAGAACTTCAACGTGTCTTTTTCGGGAACACAGTTCAACCCATAGTAAGTCATAACCTGTGTCAGACCCTGTATGTTCTTTAAATTGTCATTTTATTTTTGTAACAACTCTGTGGAAGAAGTATTATTATTATACTATAATAATAACAATAAGTAGTAGTAAAAGAAGTAGTGGTAATAGAAGTAAAATGATTAGTAGGGATAGGACCATTGCATATAGCCACACAGACGGTGTACTGGACATAAAGTATGATGTTAGTGGCACCCCCTGGACTTGTGCACACAGTGGCCCTGGGGTTGGGGATGCTTTCGATGTGGTTTATAAGTGTATAGAGTTTGGGCTAGGAGGACTCAATTTCCTTCCTGCCCTTGAAGTTCTGTGAAACTGCACAAATCTAAAGCATCACCTGAAAGTGTTTATTTTTCAAATAAATCCGTGAATCAAATTGCTGTCTCAGTGTTCAACTGGTTTCCTGCTGAAGTTTACTGTCTTCCAAGGGCCGTCAGCATCCTTTATAGAACGTTACGGTGATCTCAGTATTGTCTGCTGTACTTTGCTTCGGGTGTCAGTGGTATCTTCAAATAGTTCCCTCTGAATTTGAGTAGCATCTAATATTGGCATTGCCAATCAATTCATACTTGTGTGCTATATGTAAAGGGCTAGTAAGAACATTTTAAAATGTCACATTTTAAATTTGAAAATTTTCAAACATACATAAAGGCAGAGAGGATAGCATGAGTCCTCATATACCTATCATCAAGATTGAGCAAATATTGAGATTGTGCCACATTTTCTTCATCTTTTTTACTTTTTATTGTTATAAAGCAAATCCTAGACATTATGTCATTTCACCCTACATGTTTCTGAATGTATTTCTTACAAAGATGGACATTTTGTTGCTAAACCACAATGTCATTAGTATGCCTGAGAAAATTGGTTATTCCTTGGTAACACATCTTCATCAGTATGTAAACAAATGCTGTCATTTGCCTCAAAAATGTCTTTATACAGCTGGTATGTATGAATCAGCATTCAAGTAACACCCACTCATTGCACTTGGTTGGGATGTCCCTTTGTTTTGAAGGTCCAGTACTTCCTTTCCACCCGTTTTCCCATGCCATTGGCTTATTGAAGAAACCAGGTCAGTTTTCAGTAGAATGCCTGACATTCTGGATTTTTCCATTTGCTCCCTTATAGGGGTCATTTGACTTGTTTCTCTATCCTCCACTTTTTCTGTAAACTATAATCTCTCCTTGAAGGTTTGATTAGATTCAGATCCAACTCTTTCGGCTAGAACACTTCACAGGTAGTGCTGTGTGCCTCACATGACATCACATCAGGAAGCACACAACTAACTTGCCATTTTTAGTGATGCTAAGATTAATCAGTGGGTTATGTGGTAAGAGGCCAATCCTTGCATTTTAACTTTCCCCTTAACCTTTTATGTAACGTTTTCTTCCATTGGTGATCTTTGAATCACCAGTTTCATTAAGAGTTGTAAAATAGGGATTTTTTTTTTCTAGTTTTATTATTCCTTCCACATTTCTTAGCTGATTCTTCTATAAATTTCTTTTTTCTTTTCAACCATAGTATTTTGTTATTATGAATCAAAGTTCTTATAGGGAAAGCAGGCAGTACTCTTTATTCTTCCCCTTTAATTGCCGATATTCAGAGTAAGGAATTGATGCGTGTACAGTAGGCTGGTGGATCGACTTCACTACAAGTGAATAAAATGCTTTGATTTGTGTCAAGCCGTTGCCTGTCAGATGGAAGAGGTGAAGGCTTCCAACAGTTTCTGCTTACTGAAACAGTGGTGGTAGAATGACATCAAAAAAATCTTCTTGGCTTCTGCTAACAGGAATGAAATGCAAACCTTCTGAAAACCTGAGTTCTATTAGACATCTTCTGTTAGTGTTTTCTGTTAACAGCTTTCAGAAAAGCTTCTGAGTGAACATACAGTAGCTTCAGCCTGGTGTAATCTGAGGCTCATTGGGTAGAAAAACAGTACTTTGTGCTACTTAAACACTCCCCGGAAGGCTTAGAAAGGAGAGGAAGGAAAATATTTGAGGAGATCAACTGGATGTTGTAGACTACAAGTAATGTCACCTGAGGAGGATTACATTTTCCCCGAAGCTTGACCTGAACGGCAGCTAGCCACTTAGAATGTGCTCTCCAAGCCCATCGATGACGTGCCCTTTTTTTCTTTTTTGCTGTACAACCTTTAACTTTCAGGCTTATGAAGAAAGGGTCTAGAGAATATGTGTGTTCAGTGGGTAAGAGGCAGTGAAATTGTGGAAAAAAAAGTTTTCTACATACAGGCTATGGCTGGCTCTTTCTAATTACAGAAATCTTTCCTTTATTCATTTAAAAACTTAGCTCATTGCTGCTAATCAATTACATTGGTATAGTTTTTGTATTACCCATTGAAAAATACCTATAACACATACATTTAATAATTTTATTTTTTAGTGAAGTTGAAAATTTACACAAATGTCGATAGGATTAAAGAGCATGTTAGAAATTTTGAATATAAACACATTTGGTATGTGGCTCACAAAAACAAAACTGTTGCTGGAGAAATACAACACTGTAGATGTGTACTTTTCTTAGGAGTTAAAAGTGCCTTCCCAGTATTTTTACAAGAACAAAAAGTATTGTGAACTGAAGAAACTGGTTACATTGCAAGCTAGGGAAACAGCACTGGGAATGCAAATGGAAGATTCTTGAGAATGAAGTTTTTCCCTTCAACTTGTATGTTTTTAAGTAAGAAAACAAGTGAGCTATATCCAGTAATTGGGGCTAGGTGTTCATGTTGTTCATACCCCATTTTTCTTTCATTTGGTTTTGAAGGTTACTTTGGTAATAAACTTTCATATTGTTGAAACATTTAGGTGTTTTATCTTGGAAGCAAATGGTAAAGACTTTACATTGTGTTCATATAAGTAGTTGGTTAAAAAAAAGCCACTAAGGAATTTTTTAATGAATATAAACCCAACGTTTATTCATTGTTTAAAATTTGGAAAATAGAGAACAACACAATGAAGAAAACAAAACTACCAATTATCTTTCCACTCAGTGATAACCACTGTTAACATCTGGTTTTTCTTTCCAGATGTTTCCTCCCCTTCTACATAAACATAAGATTTTAAAGCTTAATATGTTATAAGCATATATTAACTATTATAATGACATTATTTATAATGTCTGCATCATAAATTATGGTTCACCATGAAATTTTAAAATCAATTTCCTTATTGTTGGACTGTTAAACATTTCAGTATTTTAAGCATAATGAGTAATGCTGCTGTGAACATCCTTGTACATCTTTTCCCACATCATTTTTCCTTAGGAATCATTCACAGAACTAGATACAACAATTAATATACTCTACTCATTACATTTATTGAACATTTACCATGTGCTAAGCGTAGTTCTTTAGGCTACATATTGTCTGATTTAGTTCTCAAATGACCTTGAGGCTCTATTTTTCTCCCCACTTTATAGATGAAGAATCTGAGGCGCAGAAAGGTAAGTAATTTGCCCATGGACACAGAACTAGTAAGTGGTAGAGCCAGAATTTCAATCTAGGTGTTTGAGCCATGCTCTTAACCACCAAGATGGAAAGATGAGGCTTTTGACCTCATTGCTGATTGTTCTCCAGAACATTGTACTGATTCTTATTCTGTAGGTGGGAGATGGTATGTGTATTGCCTTGAGTCTTTGGTAATTTCTTTTTCTTTTTAATATCTTGTTGGATTATTCTTGTCGAGAATAGAAAGAAGGACCTTATAGCGAAGAAGCTCGCTATTTAAAAAGAGAGAGAGAACGTTCTCCTTTTTTTCCCTGGCTCCATATAACATTGCTTGCCACTTACTTGCTTAAAGCTTTATTCCTTGTTTTTTCAGCAACATGTGTTATTTCTTTTTTCTTTTTTAATTTTTAAATTTTTTACTTTTTTATACCCAAAGCCCCCCGGTACATAGTTGTATATTTTAGTTGTGGGTCCTTCTAGTTGTGGCATGTGGGATGCCGCCTCAGCGTGGCTTGATGAGCCGTGCCATATCTGTGCCCAGGATCGGAACCAACGAAACCCTGGGCCGCCTACAGCGGAGCGCGTGATCTTAACCACTTGGCCACGGGGCTGGCCCCAACATGTGTTATTTCTATATTTTCTATTTCTGCAGTATATTTTGAATCCCTCTTCTTCTCCTTAAGTCTATTGCCATTTTGTAGATCAGGTCATCACCATCTCCTTCCTAGACCACATCGGTAGCCTTCCAACTGATCTCCCTGTGATCCATTCTTCGCGTGGCAACCAGACTGACTGCCTGTAAAACAAAGGTCAGAGCATTTGATGCTGCCACTTAAGTGCTTCAGTGGGTTTCCATTATACCTGAAAAAAAAATCCAAACTCCTTGCCCTGTGGCCTGGTCCCTGCCTATTTCTCCAACTCTCATTTGTTATCTCAGACCTATTGGGCTCTTTCTGTTTCTCAAACACTCTAAACTCATTCCTGTCTGAGGATCTCTGCATCTGCTGGTGTTTGTCTGTCTAGAAAACTTTCCTCAGCCTTTTCATGAGAGGCTTCTTTCCTGATAACTGTATCTGAAACAGTGAATTTCTCTCTCTCTCTCTATTTTCTGCAGTTAAACTGTCAATCAGGGCCAGGAAGGGGACGGGGAGGAGGGGGGGCCTATGGCACAAATCTAAGGAGTGTACTTGCCCACGCCTGAGAGTGAGCAACTCGTGCATTTTGCGCCATAGGATCCTGGCCCACCTCACCCCAGTCACAGCCCTACTCGATTTATCAACTCTTTATTTGTTAAACATGCTAGAATTTTCTCTCTTCTCTTACAGCAGACAACACTGTGTATTCATCAAAGCCCATTTCTTTTGCCTCTTGGGCATGTAGCTAGACTGTTTCTCAGCCTCCCTTGGAGTTAGGTGTGGCCATGGGCCTGCGTTTTGTAGTTGAAAGTGTGCGGAAGTGATGTGTTGACTACTTCTAGTCCTGACCCCAATAGAACTCCTATGGGAGAGTCTCTCACTCTTCTCAAGCCAGCCAACTTGGTGCAGAGGAGCTAGCCCCCTTCTCTGAGCCCCAGGTCCCCCACCACCACGTGAAGAAAGCTTGGGTCCCTGAATGACCCGGTAGAACCCTCTGTGCTACATGTCTGCACTGGACGCTGTGCGAGCAAGAAACGAACTTCTTTTGTGTCAAGCCACTGAGACTTTGACATTTGTGACAACATGCGTGAGCCTGGAGGGCATTACGCTAAGTGAAATAAGCAAGTCAGGAAAGACAAATACTGCCTACCTCATAGACACAGAGAGCAGAAAAATGTTTGGGGAGGGGGCAGGGGATGGGGTAGGAATTGGGGAAAGGTTGGTAAAGGAGACAAACTTTTAGCTACAAGGTGAATAAGGCCTGAGGATCTAATGTGTAACATGGTGACTATGGTCGATAACACTGTATTGTATAATTGAAGTTTGCTAAGAGTAGAATTTAAATGCTTTTACCAAAAGAAAAGTAAATTTGTGAGATGATGAAAAAATTTACTAACTGGATGGGGGAATCCTTTCACAATGTATATGTGCATCAAATTATCACATTGTACACTTTAAATATCTTATGAATTTATTTGTACACTTTAAATATCTTATGAATTTATTTGTTAATTAGACCTCGATAAAGCTGGAGGGGAAAATAAAGCTGGCATTGCTTGCCCTGAGCAATATGGGCTCTCTTATCCACACTAGAGCTTCTTTGTAACATAAGCTCCGAAGGGGTGGGGACCTTGTTCACGTCGTGTCACCAGTGCCCAGTACAATGCTTAGCCTGTCGAGGGTTTCAAGCAATTTTTCTTTTGAACAAATAAATGCAGGATATAAATAGCAGTGTGTAAACAATTCGAGACAGAATTCCGGAAGAAGGATGCAGGCAGGAAATGTCTTCTGGGTTCAGAGGGCAAGGAGTGGATGATGCTCCAGAAAAAAAGACTTCATGAGAATAGAGACCTAACGCTTAAATATAAGGTATTCAGTATTTATAAAGCTGCCCTACATTTCTTAATCATGAATGTTTTAAAATCTATGCCCGAGGTACAGCACAGTGTTTTCACATTGAAAGTATAGAATTTAATAATAACAGCTCATGTATTAGGCTAGAGCCAATCGTTTTTATAGTGACATGCCTATAACTAGAAAATATTCAAAGTTTCTTGCCTTTATTTCTTACTGATTATGCCCAGTATATGTTTGGACTTTTAAGAATTTCTTAATTGATGCAACAGAGAAGTAATGTCTGAATTTATTACATAGTGGAATTCCTTGATGTTCAAGGCTCAGTAGATTGTTGTGCTTGCCTAGTGATAGAAACCTTAGTTTGGGGTTAGGATCTGGTGCCGTTCTTTCTAGAAATGTCTATAGGCTCTAAGGAGAGGGCATTGGCATTGTGCTGTTGATGATGGAAAGGATTTTTGGTCAAGATTAAGGATTTCTAACCCTTTTAAGATGATGAACCTGTTTTTAACTTCTTGGGAGCCTTGAGATTCTGGGCATGGAGGAGGATGGGCAAGAGGAGAGTGGTGATTCCTGCTCCTGCAGTTTCCGGGCAGGCATGGGGGGTGGAGGGAGGTGCTGCTGCTCACTGTGGGGACCTTCCCACTGAGAAGCCCACACTGCAAGCTGCGTGGAAACAGGGTGGACTGGTGGTAGATGGCCCAGGTTTTATGATCTATTAGAAGATCCAGATATACAGGTTCAGTACCCCAGTTCAGACCTAGAATATATAAAATCTGAGTCCTTTATTCCTACTTACATTCCAAAGTCGCTGCTAAGATGCATGTTCTCTGGTTGGTCAGGCTGTGTGTGGCCCTCTGTCCCACGTGAATGAGCCCTGACAAGTAAGTCTTCACTAGTTCTGCCACAGAATGACTATGTGTGTGTGTGAGAGAGAGAGGGGGAGAGAGTGTGTGTGTGAGGGAGAGAGAGAGGAAGAGAGAATGTGTGTGTGTGAGTGTGAGGGAGGGAGTAGGGGAGAGAATGCGTGTGTGTAAGAGGGAGGGAGGGACGGAGACTGTGTGTGAGAGAGGGAGGAGGAGAGAGAGTGTGTGTGAGTGAGGGAGGAGGAGAGAGAGTGTGTGTGTGAGAGAGAGAAAGAGAATGTGTGTCTGTGAGAGAACTTAAATTCAGCTTTTTGACCAGATATCCCACCTATTTAAATTAAAAGCTTTGGACTAAATGGTCCTAAGAGTCCTTTCAACAATAAAATTCATATTTCTATGCATATTTCTTCATTTGGTCCAAATTTTTGCACCAAATCTTCATTCATCTCTTAAGTACTCTCTAACATTGATCAGATTATTTCTCATCTCTGGGCCTCAGTTTTGCTACTTGTAAAATGGGAGTAATAGTAGTCACGCCTTCTGATTTTGTGGTGACAGTTAAGTAGGGGGCACTTGTGGAGCCTTTGGAACAGCACCTGGCACTGAACAGGCGCACAGGGACCATTAGCTGCTGCTAATTAAATTTTCCACTTGCTTACTCTGTGGACGTCTTCTTGCTCATATTTGCTCCCACACCAGGTCTCTAATAAATTCTCCATTCATGGTTTTGAAAGATTCCCTGAAACAGTGTCTTTTAAAAATTCATTCTAATTCCAATGAACCACTAAGTTACTTCTAGAATACATAGGAATTGGAGAAAAGATACCATTTTATTAATCTGGCATTGTCGAAGATGGTGCTGTGGAATACATCCTTTTGGAAGTCTGTTCAAAATCACAGATGTTTGAATTTCTCCGAGAAAGGAGCTTTTTATTTTAAACTGGCTGCTTCTGGTGAAGAACGGAAATGCGTGCTTAGAGATATCGAATGTGGCTAGCCAAGGTGCAAAATACACCTTATGAAAAGTAATGAGTTCATGAAAACATGGTAATCTAGAACTCTAAGTCAGCCTATGTTCAACTTCCTGGGTTTCTAGATGATCCAGTTTTATATAAATAGTTTATTTCACTGTGAAAATGAGTCACATTAGAAATCCTCCACCAGCTGAAAAAGCTAAAATTTTCCTTTTGATATTATCATAGCATCTCTGCTTTTTAAAAATTGTATGTAACAACCAATATTTTAACATGCACATTGCTTAGTTTCATATAAGTTACCACAGAACTAGGATGGAAATGCCCAAAGAAGATACTTGAAGAAACAAACTTAAATTTACTTAATCTTGGTTGTGCATGTGATTTTTAAAATAACCATTTTATTAAGAGATAATTGATATGTAAAACGCTGTACATATTTAATGTACACAATTCGATGAGTTTTGGAATAAGTAGACATCTGTGCAACCATCCCCACCATCAAGGACATAGACATATCCATCACCTCCCAAAGTTTCCTCCCACCTTTGTTGTTGTTGTTTTATTTTGCGGTAAGAACACTTACATAAGATCTATCCTCTTAGCAAATCTTAAGTATACAATGCAGTATTATTAGCTATAGGCACTATGCTAGCTTGAGTAGGTTTCCAGAACTTATTTGTGTGTGATTTGAGTTCTTTGGTGATAGCTCAGTAGAAAATGCTGACTTAAAAGAGGCCAGAGTCCTGGGTTGGAATTCCTTCCGGATGGGCACCGGCTCTCACTGTGACATAGTCCTTGAGTTTTTCTGGGCCTCATGTTGATTGTTACCACCGCTTCTGTCTCTGAAGACTAATTCCCTGTCTGTCTTTCCTCTTCATTTACTGGAGTGATATTCAAATCTACTTTGGTCAACTGTTCCACTTGTCCTTTCAAAGTCACAGCCCTGTTGAGACCCAGACCTCTCTGCCCGACTCTCAAAACATTCATGCGTTTTCTCTATGCCTTGCTGTTTTTATTGACAAGGTTTTTAGGTAATAGGTAGTATTTATAAAAATTTCTTTTAAATCGTTTGACATCTGTTAGTACCCACACTTTCTGTACACTGCAAGAAGCAGCCAGTTCAAATAAAACCTTAAATTTTGTTGCAGCCTTTTTTTTCTGCTGATGGAGCCCCACAACCCCAAACCTTAACTGTGCTCGATTTGGAGTCTTAATTTTTCTCCCCTCCTCTGAACTGCCTCTGCAGCACTCAGTCTCAACTTGGTGGCTGCCAGTGACACACTGTCTAGATTATTGTATAGTAATAGGCATCCTGTTTTAATATTTAGATGAGCTTTTAAAAAAATCAACTCCCAGTTTTTATCCTCTCCCTTAACAATTCAATGAGTTTTCCTTTGCCAAATGTGGTGTTGGTGGGGTTGGGGTGCAGGGGGGCTGGAGGGGTGTTGCTCCTTGTGGAAGCCGTGCAGCCTTCTCCAGCGCTCACACACACCCTCACATGTGGCTTTGGTTTCATGGTGTAAGAAGGTCTTCTTGATTCATCTGTGGCATGTTGTCGTAGCCATCTCTGTAATTAATCTCCCAGGAAGAAATTGCAAGGTTCAGTCAGTAGAAGAGAACCCAGGAAAAAGCAGCCGAGCAGCATTTTTTCCCCCAGGTGATTCTTCTGTCCTCGAAGATGTAGGTAACATTTTTCTCCCAGATTTCATAGAAGGTGCTATCTGCCTCTTTTTTTTTTTTTCTTTTTTAAATGCAGAGGATGGTGAGATGGGAGCAGATTCTTTAGCCCAGCCAGGTCTCAGGTCCCGTTCAGTGTTGACCAGGTGGTGGCAGGAGTTTTCCCTGGAGACGTTCATTTATTCATGCTTGCAATTTATTTCTTGGGTTTGTTCATTTCAAATGGGATTATATTAATGCCACCTTGCCTTCTTTTGTTACATTTAAAAAGCATTTGTCACTTGTAATTTTTAAACTAGAAATAATCAGAAACATAAAAAAGATAGGGAGCCGGCCTGGTGGTGCAGTGGTTAAGTTCGCACGTTCCACTTCTCCGCAGCCTGGGGTTCGCCGGTTCAGATCCTGGGTGCGGACATGGCACCACCTGGCAAAAGCCATGCTGTGGTAGGCATCCCACGTATAAAGTAGAGGAAGATGGGCATGGATGTTAGCTCAGGGCCAGTCTTCCTCAGCAAAAAGAGGAGGATTGGCAGTAGTTAGCTCAGGGCTAATCTTCCTCAAAAAAAAAAAATTAAAAAGATAGGAAAATAAACATCCACATGCCCAGAGCCTAGAATAAAAAATTAACATTTTATAATACTTGCTTCATCAACCTATGTATCCATACTTTAGTTACTCATTTTTAATAGGTAAACAATGGTTACTTAGTATGGTCCTATGAAAGAAGTGACAAATTATCCAAAAGGATGAATTTTAGTCTTGTATAAACTTTTTAAAATGAAACATTATCATAATTAACTCATGTATACCTCAAGTTGAAAATCTTAGGAAAACTAACAATCCAGCACTTGAATACATAAAAGTAAGAAGCAATTTGTTTTCATTGGAAGGCTTTTTCTGGGCTGTGGAAATTCTATTTGAAAATGCCATAAATATAAAACAAATATATCCTGGAAAATCAAGTGGTTTGGAGGGTGCTGAAGATTTCCTGCTGTTGACTGACTGTAGTGGAAAAAGTAGAGCAGTGAGTTGTCTAGTGTGTTTTTTTTTCCCTGAGATTTTGGAATTATGCACAAGATAGAATTTTTTTTAAGTTTTGTAATTCCCAGCTTCAGGTAAAAAAAGAATGGAATGGAAACAGCTTTTTGTGCTCTTTCTAAGCGTCAGAGACTTAAGGGTACAGTGAAGCCTAAGCTATTCGTAACTAGAGATTGAGTCATTTTGCAAAGCTAAGATTCCAGCTAGATGAAAATGATTATTTTAAATGTTAGAACTTAGGGAAATTGATATAATTCTTTCTTAAATATATTTATTTTTGACTCCAGTAGATTTTCTATAACTTCACTGTTCTTTGTGACTTTATTTCTAATTTTAACTATCGAGTTATCGTGAAGCCTAATGACGGATGTAAATGTGAATAGACGTTGACAGGTTAGCTCCACTCCCCTTCCCAGTGGCCCTGGAATTTGCTTTTTAAAGTCCCTCAGGATCTTCTTTCTCATAAATTGGCATGGGGCATATAAAGAGAGGCAGGATGCTTAATGGATAGCATCTTAGGTCTATGTCTTAGGCAAGTTGCTCAACATTTCTTGGCCTCAGTTTTCCCATCTGTTAAATGGATGTTAATAGTACCTACCTCCTTAGGGTAATTGTAAGGATTAGATAGTGATACCTAAAAAGTGTTTAACATAGTACTTAGCACGTAGTAAGGACAAAAATATTTTAGCTGTCATTTAGCAAACACACCGAAGCAGATACCTTATATTTAGATATTTTCCTCTTTATAAAAAAGAATAAAGAGGGACTGGCCCCGTGGCCGAGTGGTTAAGTTCACGCGCTCCGCTGCAGGCGGCCCAGTGTTTCGTTGGTTCGAATCCTGGGCGCGGACATGGCACTGCTCATCAAGCCATGCTGAGGCAGCGTCCCACATGCCACAACTAGAAGGACCCACGACGAAGAATATACAACTATGTACTGGGGGGCTCTGAGGAGAAAAATGAAAAAAATAAAATCTTTAAAAAAAAGAATAAAGAAAAATCTCTATGGTGTCAATCCCTTAACTTGTCCCCTTACCTTGGGTGAGTATATAAATACAGTGGACCACAGCCTTCCCCTTAAGTTGTGTCCACTTTCTTACTCACTAAGTTATTCACCGAGTGAGAAGCAGCACACTGTCCAGCACCATTTCAAGAATTTTCCTGAGGTGTTTTGAGCAGCATATATGGTGAAATGTGCAAATTTTTCGTTAGCAGAAGATAGCACTTCTGCTGACATGAGGTCACAAATTCCCCAAAGTTCCCCTTAATGTACTTGGCGTGGCCTTTGACATAAGCAGCATTAAAGACTGTAATTTAAATATTTATAAAAAGATCGAAAGCTTTGAATAGTGTTGTCTGGTACATGAATAAATTTCACGTTTATTAATAATATTTCATGTCCTGGATAATGCGCATAGGTTATACTAAGTAACACTGAAGGGCAGGAGGGTGTTACAAATATTCCCAGTTGCTAGCCCTGCTTCTATAGGGTGACCACTGGTGCAGAAGTGGCTTTCTAGCTGCTGAATCCTGCTGACACTCATGCCTCCAGGTGCTACTTTCTGATCCTAACTCGTGCGGCTTCCAGGCTCCATATTTGCTATTTCCCCTTTTCCTCTTCTCCTTTTACCTTTCTTGACTTTTTTTCCTCTCCAGACATTTGGAAAAAACTGTTATCCTTGCAAATGATACTTTTTTCAATTATGTCTGCTGACAGGGTAAAAACTTAGTGTTTTGTCTGCACATCCAAATGGTTTATTTCTAGAAAGCGTATAGTGTGAATTGCCCTTGACACTTGTATTGGGAGAGGAAACTCATAGGGTGAATATTTAAATTCTTGTCCATTTCATGTATAATTTGGCAGAGTTGCGTCACTGCACTGGGCCAGGCTTCAGTTAGGGACTGGGAGCATGCACTGTTTCAGACCATTGGTGCGGCCGTGCAGTGAGTAGAGTAGGGTTTTGCAAATGATGCATTTGTCTCAAGGTGCCAATTTTAACCCAAGGGAAAAGTTTGTATGGCCAGATATGATATAAGATTGTTCCTTCCCTAAACTAATGTTTTAAAAAAATGACCAATGGTTATTTTCATTGCTAGTCTTAGTGCTCTTTATTTTTCCTCTATATATCATATCATATTCACATCTTAATGGTTTTGTCTACCACTGAATAGACAATCTTCTTCTTTTCTAATCTTTTGAATAGTCTAAAAGAAGTACTTGTTAAATGTTTCATGGTGTGTGTGGTGTGTGAGAAAAATCTATAATTGTTCTTGATTTGGACCTTTCACAAGGCAATCAAACCCCAGATATTATAATCCAAGATAAATGATAGCACATTTTATCTTTGCATTTGTGAAATCTTATTATACTGTTCTGCAAATGTATAAACGTTTGCTTTTCATAAGGCCCTAGGCCTAAATTATGGCTGTTCATTAACAAATGGTTTCCATACCCTGTGAAACGCACGTGGGTGAGCCTTCTTCAGGCAGCTGCTGCCATCATTTGTGCTGTCTGGAATAGGGGTCATTAACATTGAGCCTTACCTGTCTTGGATTTTCCCCCTCCAAGAGAAGAGGTGTTTCGTGTTTTGTTGAATATTTATCTGAATCTGAGATACAGGGATTCTTCAGTTGGTGGAGATGGCAATAAAGATGGCAGGGTAAGAAGGAGAGGTTTAAAGTGTAGCTGTGTTTTATATTACACAGTTTAATTCCAACCATGTATACGTAGCCTGGAGTGCCGACTCGATGGCTGTCTGAATGGAGTAAGCAGTTAGCAAATTGTTCACATGTTTTCCCTTGCAACTCACTTAGGTAGATGCAGGGAAAAGTCTTTTACTGTTTAAGATGTATACATTAGTGTAACAGATACAGACAAGATGGCTATCTTCTAACGGCTAGAAAAGGTGAATGTAATTCAGCTAAGCTTGTGTTGCAGCTACATGTAGAACAGACATTTCTCCCCCCTCCTCAATGCTCCCTCCTACTCAAAAAAGTTTTAATATTTGTGAGTTTTGGTATTTGTGAATAGTGAATGAAACATACTTCTTACAGTCTTGAATGTATCATGTTATATAATAAAGGGAGAAAGAATTAATGTTCTGAGAGAGTTTGGATTTCCAACTCAGGCATCTAATGCACGGGCTTTGTCGTGAAGAGAGAAACTTCTGTGTTAGAAATTAAGTTTACCTTCTAATAGCTTTTTGAGGAATTAGAAGCATAGATATTAATATTACTTCTTGACCTGTAAAATCAGAGCATATTCATAGCTTTCTTTCTGGATCACAGAATTACTGGCATTTTCTCTCTGTTTGTAAGCCCACTTTAGAATTGTGGCATAATCACTGGGACATATCAGCTCTTCACAGGACATGGATTCATTGAGCAGAGGTCTCTTGAATTCCTGCTGGGTGTCAGGCATTGTGCCAGAAGTGATCGTCATTTATAAAACAGTGAAACATTGCTTTTGTACTAAAATTTTTAGTGAAATACTGAACATTTTTTCTCTAAAGTTGCTATTGTTAACAATTCAAATGTAATTCTAGTCCTGTCATGTCCCTTAGGATTTCTGGTTATTAAAACAATGTTTTGTACAAGTGGTCCTTTCATTTCGCTTTTCTCTGGAGTGTTCTTGCCCCTCAGAGACTCCTTTCCTCGTTCCTGCCTGGACAGCCCTGACCAGGCTGCACGGCTTTCGCATTCCTTGGCTTCTTGACTGGCTATCACAATTATAAAGTTCAGCCAAGTTGTCATGGGTATCTCTTTAATTTTCTTTCAAATTAAATGTGGAATGAGAGAATGCTGGCATGCTTCAGGGCGAGAGGTGCTAAGACTATCTTTTGGTGTTTTTCCAAGATACTGCTTTTTTCCAAAGTATAGTAGTAAAAAGTATAACCACATTAAAATAACTATTCTCCTGTAGCAATTTAGCAAAAAGAGTAATATGTTTTAGACACAACTTTAGAAATAATTTGTTTTCCTTTGTTCCTCATTAGGAATGAAATATCACTTCTTATCTGGCACCATTAGAGAAACAAAGCAGCTGAAACAGCATCTTTACCTTTCCAGAGCGAGAGAAACCCAGTGGGTGTCCTCCTATGGGAAGGCCCCGGCTTTCTGCTACACCTCCTGCCCATATCTCTCTCTAAGGCTTAGGCAAGGAGGATTTTAAAGCACAGAATTTTCAAGTGGCGAAGCGTTAGCATTACATGTAAAGAGAGCAAGCATTTTAGTCAAAGCAAATCACATTACAAATTGAGTACACTTACCCTTAAGGTTTAAAAGCCCCATTTATCAAGGCACTTGCTGTTATACAGTTGTTCTTATCTTTCTCTCTCCCTCACCCACAGGTTGCCTTCACTTTTCACAGCCTCTATCTGAGAGTATTCGATGCCTCCTCCCTTCTAGTAAAAATAGCTATCAATTATTTTTGGTGTTTATTGTATACTTGGTGTGTTTCAGCCTTGTGCTTTGTAAGTATTCATTATTTCATTTAGTCCTTGCAACAGCCATATGTAGTTGGAAATTGGAAGCTTATAGGCAAGGAGTTTAAGGGAGCAAAGAGGTGAGGCGAGAAGCTCTTACAGCTAGCATGTGATGGAATCAGGATCCAAAGTTGGGCTTGACTCCAAACAAAGCCTTTGATCCCCAATTTCCCAGTTTTGTGCTGCCTCCCAGTCTGCCAGTTTCATGTTCCTTCATCTTTTACCTATCACTGTTGCCCTAGATGCAAAGCTTATCCTGCCCCTACTGCTAGTCTAGTAATCATCTTTAAGAACTCAGCTCCTTGCTTCCCCACGCTCCCCACTTTGGCGCTTAGGTTCCTAGGTGTCAGGAGAAAGCTATGTTAATAACAAAGTTGCTTCCATATGATTGCTTCTTCCGTCTTTTTGCCATTCATTAACTCAACATTTAATGAGCACTAATATTGAGCTGTAATGAAATCTGGATTGCAGGCCATGCTGCCTCTTTTCTGGAATCTTCCTCTCATGGAGACCTCTTCCTCTCATTTCTCCAGATTTCCTTGGAAAAGGAAGGACTGCGTCTCATTTCTCTGTGCCCCATCGTAGCCATTATTTCTCGCCGCTGTTAAACAGTCTGCTTCTTCGTAGTGAACTACCTTCCTTTCTGCTGCCTCCTCACATAATCACCTCACCGTGCAGACATTCAGGGTCTTCCTTCACCATCCTCCGTTAGCTTCGCGCTTGGGTCATGGGGTTCCTCCAAATCCTATTGGAGAACCAATAGGTACCATGTTGGTGACCCATGAAAGCTTGTCTTTGATCTCGTTTTCTCCTCAATTACCTGTAGAAGTGACTTTATCTTGAGACCTTTCTAATTCCAAGTTCTCAAATTTGTATTTTATTCTCTTGAATACAATTTGTATGGCTCAACCTTTCCTTACTATCACTTAATTGGTCTTGTTCTTTGACTTTTTTCTAACCACAGGTCCTTTAAAGCTTTTTTTTGACAGCATATTGATAGACTCAGGATTCTGATTGGACACACGGTCATTGTCTTAGTCCATTTGAGCTGCTCTAATGGAGTATCATTGACTGGCTAGCTTATAAACAAAAGAAATTGATTTCTCATAGTTCTAGAAGCTGAAAGTCTGAGACCTGGGTGATAGCATGGCCAAGTTCTGGTGAAGACCCTCTTCCATGTTGTAGATGGCTGTTTTCTGGTTGTATCCTCATGCGGTGGGAACAGGGCAAGCTCCCTCTCTAGCCTCCTCTTATAAGGACACCAATCCTATTTGTGAGGGCCCTACCCTCATGACCTAATTACCTTCCAAAGGCCCCACCTCCAAATACCATCCACTGGAATTAGAGTTTCAACATATGAATTTGGGAGACACATATGTTCAGTCCTTAACCATCATCTGCCAGGTTGCCATCTTTTTTATCCTAATGCTTTCGCCTCTGACCTTATGTGATGCTAATCTTATGCTGCTAAGGGGTATGTGGTGTGCTCTTTGCCCAGAAGTGGGATTCACTACTCCATGAAAACCATTTTCATCATTGTTTGGGATGCCTTATTGCATTCCGCCCACAGTAACTCTTCCAAATGTTTTTCTGCAATCTTGGTCTTTGTTCAGTGCTGTCTCTTATCACTCAGATAATAACTTTGCCACTTAATTTACTGAGAAAATCAAGGCTATTCACTAAGAACTCACTAATCTTTTCTTCTCTCGTTCTCACCACATTGTACTTTCCTGTTACCATATCTTCTTAAAAACTTTTAGTCACTTTTTCTTTTTAAAGGAATGCTTTTTTTTTTTTTTGGTGGGGGAGCTTGGCTCTGAGCTAACATCTGTTGCTAATCTTCCTCCCCCCTTTTTTTTCTCCCCAAAGCCCCAATACATAGCTGTATATCCTAGTCATAAGTCCTAGTTTTATGTGGGATGCTGCCACAGCATGGCTTGATGAGCAGTGTGTAGGTCCACGCCCAGGATCTGAACCTGTGAACCCAGGGCCACTGACGTGGAGCGCACGAACTTAACCACTATGCTACTGGGCCGTTCCTGTCACTCATTCTATTAAATTTATTTTTCCTCCTATTTCAGATGGAGTGGAGCCTGTTGCTTCTACTTCTACTTTTGGTCTCATCTCCTTTCCTGGGCTTCACTCAGTTATGATCTCTTCCATTTGGATTTTCCATTTCTCACTCCTTGGTTCCGTCCCCTTTTACTTTCAAAAGGCCTTAGGTATCCTCAATATTATATGTAAGATAAAAATATCTTTTGGCTCTGCAACCCTTAAAATGTACTGTTTTTGCTCTTGCAATTCCTTTCATTGTTCAACTTCTTGGAAAAAAAATCATTTTCAATCCGCAGAAGACTCTCCTTTCTTGCCACGCATTCATTCTTTAACTTCTTCTAAAATGTTTCAAGGAAACGAAACTGATTTCAGTTCATGCTGTGGGACTCTCCTCCTAAATTGTTTGATGACTTTAAAATCTCTCTGTAGGCAATCCCTGTGTTTTCGTTTGCATGCTGGAGAGCTCCATTTTCGTGGCCAGCTTAGCCTGTCCTGAAAGTGAATTCTCTGTACACTTTTCCCAGCCAAAATGAAACAAATGAACCCACAACTCCACACTGCCATCTTGCTCATCATTGACTTTGCTGTTGATTTTAGTGATACCTCAGTTCTTTTCCCCTGGTTGGAAATTTTGACCACATCTTCAAATATCCTCTCCCCACACTCTATCTGGTATCAACACTTGTTCATTTTGGGTTCGTAATGAATCAAATCCATTCTTTGTCAGATTCCTCTTGCCAATGCTCTGGCCACGTGGAATATTTCAGTTGTGATTATTGCAAAAGTCTCTTAACTGATTTCCCTCTCTGTTCATTGCCCTTCTCCCTCCGTTAGTTTGACACATCAAACCAGATGAGTCTTCCTATTGTACTCTTTGGTCAAGTCATTCTGCTCAGGTTTTAAGCACTTCTCAGTGCCTGGAGGGCTAGTTTTCTTCCTCAGTGTGATATTTCATATTCCGTTTGGTCTGGACCCCACCTACCTTTTCAGCCCTCTTCCAAGACCATCAAGCATCTACTCTGCACTAGCTCAACTGCAGCACTTACTTTTCCCATGCATTTGCTCACATGTGTTTTGTTTTTGTCTACAATGCCTTTGCTTCCCTTTACATTCCTTCTGTTTGAGGTCTAGTCCATAAGACCCAGTTCAGATACCTTCAGTGATCACCACAGTTGGCATGTTAAAAGTGACTTAAAGCAGGAAATTTCAATATGTATATTTACGACATTTAGCTTGCCTGTTCTTGTGGGTGTTCTAATGCCTGTTGATACAGCCTTTTTTTTTCTCTTATTAAGATTGGCACCTGAGCTAACAACTGTTGCCAATCTTTTTTTTTTTTTCTGCTTTTTCTCCCCAAATCCCTGCAGTACATAGTTGTATATTTTTAGTTGTGGATCCTTCCGTTTGTGGCATGTGGGATGCCACCTCAGCATGGCCTGATGAGCAGTGCCATGTCAGTGCCCAGGATCTGAACCAGCGAAACCCTGGGCCGCCACAGCGGAGTGCGTGAACTTAACCACTTAGCCACGGGGCCAGCCCCGATACAGCCCTTTGATTGGATGCTTTTCAAGGGCTTCAATCATGTCTTCAAGTTTCCTATTCCTCAGAGCCTTCTAGCAACAGGTGCTCAGTGTTAGTTTCTTGATTAATCCCTTGTTTATGCTACTTATTGTTTGGCCAGCAGTGAGAAAGGGTAAATGTGCTTGGCAGCTCCATAGTCCCTGGGGTTCTCTTCAGGTTGATGGGAGGGGAGAGGCGCTGGGCCCACCCATTGTGGAGGCTGGATAGATGAGCTCATACCTCATCAGTACCCAGCTATTTTTTTTCCCTTTTGAAAGGAATCTTATGATCAACCGTCTTTCAAACATTTATTTTATTTTTTTGCTTTTAAATACAAAGGAAAACACACTTAACTAATTCTTTTGTTCTAAGCTCTAAAGCCAGACAGCCTGGGTTTGAATCCTGGCTTTGTCACTTAGTAGCTGAATGATCTTGGGCAAGATGCATAAACTCTCTGTTTCACTTTCATTCTCTTTATAATCAGGTTAATAGTAATACCTCATAAGATTTTTAGAAATATTAAAAAAGTTAATACATGTAAAGCATATTAAGCAGTATGGCATATAGTGCATTCTCAAATGATAGCAATTAACATTACTATTATCAAGCAATGAGAAAGGCCAGCCCCAGTGGTTTAGTGGTTAAGATTCGGCATTCTCACTGCCTTGGCTAAGTTTGTTTCCTGGTCAGGGCATCCTACCACTGGTCCACTGGTTGTCATACTGTGATGGCTACATGTTGCTGTGAGGCTGAAAGCTATGCCACCAGTATATCAAATACCAGCAGGGTCACCCATGGTGGACAGGTTTCAGCAGAGGTTCCAGACTAAGATAGACTAGCAAGAAAGACCTGGCCACCCATTTCTGACAACAATTGACTATGAAAACCCTATGAAGAGCAGAGCATTGTCTAGTAGAGCACTGGAAGATGAGAGCATGGGACAAAAAGACTGGGTAGGGTTCTGTTCTATGGACGCAGGGTCATAGGAGTCGGAATCAACTCAGCGACACTGACAACAAAAGCAATGAGGATTGCTGCAAGAAAAAGGGGAGACATTAGAACTTGTTTCTAATTTACTTGCCAGATTATTGAAGTGCTATGATTTTAATACATGAGGACAAGAACCATTAGGATCTAGAAACTCTTAAATATGGAGCATACTGAAAGAGAGAAAAAATGGAAACGTCAGGGAAAGTTAAGGAGTCTAGCTTCCTATTTGTTTTGTTGTCATATACACCAAGGGAATGAGCAACTGACTTAAGCCATTCAAGAATTTGGATGATTACTTATTTATTTGGTTCCTAGTAGACACTGAGCAAAGCATTTATCAAATACTTCCTGATGCTGGTAATATGAAGATGAATAACTCGTGGTCTTTGTTTTGAGGGTGCTCAAATTCATACGATAAGCTGGAAAACAAATAACTACAACCCAGTGTTGAAAAGCACTATCCACACACAGGTACGTGCAATGTGCCACAGGCTCCTCTGCCTGGGAGGTGGGTGAGGTCTGGACAGGGGAGAGTGTCATAGGAGCTGAATCTTGAAAGATAGTCACACTTTTACAGAGGGGACAGCACATCTTTTGCTAGAGATTTTAGCACATTTTAATAATGTGAGGTGGGTTGTTTTGTTTTCTTTACTAAGATCTGTGAGGACAGCAAAGCACCAGTGGTAGTTTACTTGGTATGAAGGGAATGCTAATTGTACTTTTTTTTTTTAATAAAATAGTTTGGATTTTAATACAAATTCTTTTTTAAAACTTGCTTTTTTAATACTCGGAGGACAGTATGCATTTATTCACAGGATGCCTTTGTGTCTCTATCTTTGTAATATGTTTAACAAAATCAGGAAAAATGTTTACATTAGCCAGTACACGGATAGACTTTGCCTGTGGTTCCTAAACCTGATAATGGTGGGAATAACCTGGGGAGCATTTAATGGTGTGGAAGCCTGGGCCCCAATCCAGATAAACTGAAACAGACTCTCTGAGGGGCAGCTCAGGCTCTGTGTCCAGGAATCACAGATGTTTAAGAACTGCAGGAGAAACCACTGCTCTCTGTAAGCTTGTGCTGTTAACATGGACTCTACCAGTTGTATTTGTGATAAAAATTCATGCTCAAAAGCAGGATGAAACACAGTAAGAAAACACAAAGTGAATTGGAACTCAATAGGAACTATCACCAAATCTTTCAGTTCTACTTGTCTGCTATCTACTTGCCCTAAGAAGCAGCTACAAGGGGCAATAATTTGAAGATAACGATATAATTTGGAGAAGACATTTAGATTTCTCAAGTTCTATTGCTGCTGCTAGATACTCAGGTAATCATCCAGTCTTTTGTCTCCATTATATTGTTTTCTTGGAAAAGGATCCAATCTTCTTGTTCCCAACTCATTTTCTCTTCTGACCAAGGAATGGTCAAAACTTGGAAGGTGTGTTTACCTGGAGGGAGTTTTCAATAGGTTTCAATTATTTAACATAAAACACATCTGTATTATGGTGAGGAGTAAAAGCAAAACAACGCTTGGGGGAAATAGTTGGTAATTTCAGTCACAACATGAAGTGAAACTTAGCTTCTGTGTAGGGGTCTGCTTCATCATGTGAAGTTATGACAAGATTGTGAAGTGTTCTGTGGACACATGCACATCTCTTCTAGACCTTGTGTTTATAACACTTCCCAGTCTGATTTTCACATAGCTTTAGCCATAGCATGGTCACAGCAAGTCTTCATTTGCTTGGATGCTTCTGTGGCCCCAACCCCTTCTTGGCTGGGTCTCTGCAGTCATTATTCTGAGACCTATGTAAAGGGGGAAAAAGTAGACGTTAAGAACTTTTTTATTATGAACGTTTTCAATCACACCACAAATAGAGGATATCCCTTTAGATCACTTAGATTCAACATTTATTAAGAATATATACATTCCATATATGCTTCCTCTGTCCTTTTTTTGTCCTTGCTAAAGTATTTTAAAGCAAATCTCAGATATCATGTATTTTACCTTAGCATACGTCATTATTTGACTATAAAATGAGGTTCTTTTATAACCACAATGCCATTACCACACTTAACAAAATTTACAATAATTCCTTAGCACCATTTAATACCTGCCACAACCAAATTTCTCAGATTGTCTCAAATATGGCTTGTTATAGTTTTATTTGAATTGGGATCTTAATTTGGGGAAAGGACATTTTTAAGGGTGATACTAAAGACACACTTAAAGAACGCTTTATTCCTGATGTAATTAGAACAAGTTGGGGAAAACCCAGAGCCTCGTGGGATTTCTTAAGTATTTTGTGGAAGGAGCTAATACTTTCTCAATTTTCTGTCCTTAAGGAGCACTATGATCTATCCCCTGAGAATGAGCGATCCGATGCACTTTTTAAACAATGCAAACCACAGTTTCTGGTTTAATGAGAGATTACTTTTCACACTGCATTCCATGTCAATGCAGATACAGTGATTTCATGTTCTAAAGTTAGTCCTGCAATTACTGTTTTGATTGCTCTTAGAAAAATGCACACAAAGAATACAGTGACTCAGCGAAGGGTGTTGCCACGGGGTTGTAGTTTTTAGCTTTCCAAACATGATGGAATTGCATGAAGAATGGACAATTTGGTGTCGCATTTTGCTGCTTCCAATGCCTTTCTTTCGACACACTACTGCCAGCACTAAGTGCACCTAGCTTCCTTTCCTTCATTTTATTTTATTGTTTTAGAGATTAACGAGGGTCTAGGAAGCAGAGTGTACGGGTGAATTATAAAACTCCATAGCAAGAGCTGCTGCTTAATAGGTAAGCTATCCATTCCTTTGTGATTACGAAGGTTCATAAGGCTATATTTAAAGAGAATAATCCAGAAGGTCCAAAGAGATCTAATTTTGAATATAAATAGGTGTTCATGTGGCACCTCAGTCCATGAGGTAATTGAATGTTTTTATTGCAAACACTTGAAAGGACACTCTGAGTTGAATAAGACATGGCATCTGCCTTTGAGGCACGCCTGTCTTCGGGGGGTGGGTGTGGGAGGTGGGTGTGGGGCATCTGGAAGATAAGTGATTTGGAGGGGTGGATGCTGGAATCAAGGAGGCCACCTAGAATTCTAGCACAGGTTTCTAGCAACTGGACTAGGGTCCTAGGAGTGGGCTATGAGAGGTGCTAGAAAGGTTTGGAAGTATCCTCTCAACTTGGTGACTTACTGAATCTGGCGAATGAAAGGAATGTGGTGACTAAGAATTTGTGCCGAAGTACACAAAAAAGATACTTATGTTTTTGAAAAGAAACATGAAAATTGCTAGGGAGAGTTTGATTTTTTTTTTTTAATTTCAGTAATCGCACTTTGAAATCATAGGCAGCCAAGGTGTTTACTAAATATCTAGGATATGTGGCCAGGACACAGGATAGAAATGGGAGCTATTGAGTTGAAAGATAAATAAAGCCACTTATTCGTCTATATAAACTATATATAACCCTCCTATACTAGAAACTGTATTAAGGTGCCAGTGATAAAAGTTTAAGAGTGTTTGCCCTCAAGGAGTTCATCATTTAGTGGGAATGAAGATGAAGGAGTAGCTTCTCAGAGGGGCGGACCATAGTGTGAACTGTGTATGTTATTAGATGTTGATGATTTGGATTGAATTTGGTAAAACAGATTTTTGTTTTTCTGTAACTTCCTCTCCTCTTCTTTCCTTTCCTTTTGTATTTTTATTTTCCTTTTTAAGAAAAGTCTTAATTTTAGGATAACGACAAGAGCATCCAAGGAGTCTTACTGAAGTTGTTGAGTTGAAGAGGCAGTACTGGGGTCAAAACTTGTATTTGCTCTATATGCCTGTGATCCAGTCATAGTTCCTGGGTGAAGGCAACAATCTATTGTATATTGGTGTATGGAGTGACAACCTCCCCATTGTCCCCTCCCCCATCTCTGTCAATCTAAGCCACCGTCGTAGCTGCTGGGCCAACTGTGTTATGAGCGAGGTGTGGGCCACCAATCCTATTTCATTCCATCACCTTTCTTTTCTGCTTGCACCATAGATGAGGGAAGCTAGTTGCTATCTCCAAAAGATTGCAGATAATTTTAGCAGTTTGATGGATCTCGTAGTTCAGGGTGACTTTTTTTTTCCCTCTTCAACTTACAGAGAGAGAAAGGGGGAGGAGGGAGAGAGAACTGAAACGAAGTCTACTAACCAAAGCTTCAATCTTTAGCTTTCTCAGTGTCAGTGAATATTGTTTTTACAGTTTCCTTCATGGTTGGTCTTGAATTTTCAATAAAAAAATTATAGTCTTCTGTTGTTCTTATTTTATGTCATTTCTTATTCTCACCCAGGTGGCAATACTTGTATTTCTTTTGTTCTGAAAGGGCTTTTGCAAATATAAAAGATTTGGTTTCTTCTTTCAAAATGGATTGACAATCTACTCTCTGTATTTTTCAAAGTGCTTGGGATGCATAGTGTTTTTAATAATCAGTAATAAACATGACAATTTATTATTTTTAAAGTTGGTAGCATAATAAGGCCATTTAGTTACACCACAAGAAAGGAAAACTTATAATGGACTCCATCTGTTTACTCTTACAACTTCCTGAGTCAAGTTTTCTGCACCGTGTAATGGTGAGCCATTAGTGATGCAAGATCTTTGGGATCTTTTAAATACCTCTTTACAGCCATTATTTGAAGACAGATTAACCTGGTGGTAGGTTCAAGTCTGTAACACCATAATTTATAAATAGACTGGGTCAAGTTATGCTTGTTCCAGTTTGAAAATGTAACTTAGATGCATATCCTGTGAGATATAAGAATGATTTAACAATGGAATTGTTTGAGCCTGAAAGTAAGTGGGAGATACTAATTCTCTCTCTGGTAGCATAAAAAGTCATCTTGATCTTTAACGAGTATTGACACAGGAGTATAATCATCAGAAAAATGCTTGCCAATTCTTCAGGGACCCTATGCAGTGGTTTCAAAGAATGTTAGATACACTTGATGAAATATGTATCCCATTATTATACTATATCTTCAGAAGGAGGAAAACTAAATAGTTGACAGAAATGTAAAAAACCAACCATTTTATAACCAGGAATGGCTTTCCTTGTAACTTCTTAAAAACATAACTGGTCTTCCTCAGAGTTCTTTCTGACTTGCCTCAACTGGCTGGATTTTGGAGCCCCTCCTTTGGATTCCCATAGCGTTTACCATAATGTGTTGGTTTTATTTTCATATGTATCCTAAATGAGTAGGGCATATTTAAGCCAGCAGAGGAATGATTAAAGGATTGTGGGTTCTACTCCCAGTCAATTTCTCCAGTTATTTCTGGGCATCACATGCAGTCACCATACGGCATCCATCAGGGCTTTCCTCTTTTGCTTAGACAGCCAGTACTCGGTATCTGTGGCTCATGAAGTCATTTTGGAGAGTCTCCCCAGGACCACTGCTCGTGACAGTGCAGGTACCAGGCAGGTCCAAAGACTCTTGCTTCTGAAACTTTTAAAATTGCCAAACTTTAGGGTACCAGAGCCATGCTGGATTCCATGCAAAGGGAGAGACGCTGGCACCCTCCCAAACTCTAAGCTGTACGTACTTTGGTTGTATGAATGAATACTACTTGGGTCTCTCCACAGGGTCCTCCTCAACCAGCTTATCTAGCTATAATTCCTTGCCCTTCTAACTTCTGGAACTGAAATCCAGCCCAGTGGCTGGCCACTATCACAAGCTTAGTTGTCATATCTTTTTTTTTTTTTTTTTTTTAAATCAGTCCTAGGACCTTCACTCGCAAAACTCTTCCCTTCATGCCTGGTACCAAACAAAACTGACATGGAGCTCAGAAAAGGGGAGAAGGGTCATTTCTGCTAAAAGTGCTTGAACTGCAGCTAGAAGAATTCAAATAACTCTGGTGAATGCATATTTGTGTTTCTCACTGGACTCTGAACTCTACAAGGACAGGGACTGTCTTTATCTTGGATCCCTGGCACTTAGCATAATGTTAAATGAGTCAAAGTTAATTGGAGGGAGAATTATTGCAATGTCTTGGTCCGGTTTAATAGTTTTCACCACTCATTTCAAGCTGGAATAACTCCCATCAGTAAGTAGCCTCTGCTTCTCATCCAGTAAAGAATATTAAATATGTAAATATTCTTGTTGCTCAAGTTCTATTTCAAGATTCCTTTTAGTGGAATAAATATTTAGCATATCTGTTATTTCTCTTGAGTCATCATTGTTCTTGAGAACACTGAGATGAATGTCTTGTAAATGCATTGCAGTGTAAGAGTTTTGAGGTAGGTAATGCTTCCTGAGCCTCTAAATTTGTAGCAAATTAAAAATGATGATTCTTGTGGGCTTTTTCCCTCTTAGAATATTTGAGTATGAGGTGTTTTAGCTGTTAATTTTGTATAGCCACAGGAATTTTCTTTTTAAAATATGACTTTATTACCGTGGCATTTAAATTGATAACAGCCAAAAATATGCTAGGCACTAGCAATGAATAGCATCTGATCTGTAGTTCACACAACAATGTTTATTTATTTATTTATTTTTTAATTTTTATTTTTTTCAGGTGTACATCATATTTCAAATTCTGGATACATTGCATCATGTTCACCACCCGAACACTAATTATAGTGCATCCCCTCACATGTGACCCTAATCATCCCTTTTGCCCTCCCCCCTCCCCTTTCCCCAGTGGTAACCACCAGTCTAATCTCCAGTGCTATGTGTTTTCTTTTTTGTTGTTTTTATCTTCTACTTATGAGTGAGATCATATGGTATTTGATTTTCTCCCTCTGACTTATTTTCACTCAGCATGATACCCTCAAGGTCCATCCATGTTGTCACAAATGGCTGGATTTCGTCATTTCTTATGGCTGAGTAGTAGTCCATTGTGTATAAATACCACATCTTCCTTATCCATTCATCCCTTGATGGGCACCTAGGTTGCTTCCAAGTCTTGGCTATTGTGTATAATGCCGCAATGAACATAGGGGTGCAAGTATCTTTATGCCTTTGTGTTTTCAAGTTCTTTGGATAAATACCCAGCAGTGGGATAGCTGGATCATATGGTAGATCTATCCTTAATTTTCTGAGGATACTCCAAACTGCCTTCCATAGTGGCTGCACCAGTTTGCACTGCCACCAGCAGTGAACAAGAGTTCCCTTTTCTCCACACCCTCTCCAACATTTGTTGTTTCCTGTCTTGTTAATTATAGCCATTCTCACACAACAATCTTTAAAAGAGGGGTTGGCAAAATTTATCTGTAAAGAGCCAGAGAGTAAATATTTTAGACTTTGTGGGCTGTAAGTCTCTGTAGCAACTCATCAACTGGTAAAAAAATTGGGACTCGGATGTTAAGAGACTTACCCAAGGTTACCTGGCTAGTAAGTACCAGACCCAGGATTTGAACTGATTCCACTCTGTCATGACTTGAGGAAAAAAAAAATCAATAGTAAGATATTTGTATCTGCTCACATGGTTAGGAGTGTCTACTACCTACAAGGCACTGTACAGTGTGCTATAGTGATGATTAAGTCAAGTTATAGGACCCTACAGTTTAGAGGGAGTGGTAGTCAATAGTTTTCCTCTTACCTACCCATGTTGTGAATAATGATGAGATCAGTGTGTTCAGATGACAAATATTTTTGTTACTGGTAAAGCTGATACTAGAGAACATGCCTTTGATGTACAGCAAAAATGAACTTCCTAATCCCATGCCTTGGATTCAGACAGGCCCATACAGCCAGGCACAGACAGTGTGTGAGACTCCATGTGGAGGCCTGCTTCTGTAACCCTTTGGCAATGCAAGCAAATTCTAAAGAGGAAAAGATAGGAGGGTGCTGGTCTGCAATACATAGTTCCTTGTCCCAAATTCCCTGTACAGAGAACTCCCTTCGTCTTTCTTGGGGAAGAGTTAGTGAGAGGGAGGAGAATGTGCATAGTACTATGTGAATAGATATCCCCTGTGAAGAAGGAAACATCAGGAGTGGGGACTAAGGGTCCTTTCTCTTCCTGCCCAACATAGAACAAGTGGTACAAGGGAGAGAAAAATTGAGGTGCTTTGGAATTTACACTGAAGAGAAATCACTTCCAGGACTGGAGAAAGGGAAAACTTTGACGGAGAAGGTGGCGTTTGGACAAGTTCTTGACAATCTTCACTTAGATATGTGGACCTGACAAGGGCAGGATGAGCCAGAGAAAGTGAATATCAGAAGCAAAGGTGCCTTTGGGAAGTCAAGAGGTCAGTTGCTAGGCCACAGAGCTAGGGTGACCCAATGTCCTGATTTGCCTGAGACTCTGGGTTTCAGCACTGAAAGTCTCACATGTGGAAAACTCTTCATTCCTGAACAAACTGGATGGCTGATCTCGAGTGTCAGGCTAGGAACTTGAGACTTTGATTTGTTGGATGGTAGAATATATAGAATGGTTACATGTATGGCGGGTCACTGGACTTGTGGTATATATAATTACCCCCTGAGGTGAGCCACTAGGCTGGAAATAAAGAGTGAGAGGCCAAAGGCTATCAGTAGGCATTGGGAACCACTGAAGAATTTTTGAAGGGTGTGAGGGTTACATTGAATCTTGGAGTATGTAAATATGTAGAAAGAAGCTTGTGGATTGTTGAATATAAAACCAGATGAGAATATGTTAGGGAGTAAATGGAAACATCAAGGAGGATTTTGTTTTTGAGAAGGATGAAGTCCTAAAAGAAAGAAATATGATCATTTTTTATTGTTCCAGCTCTGAAAAGATCTAGTTAGAATTCATTCCCCTAAACTACATCCATCCTGATCTGTCCATTCTAATAGGTGATGGTTTATGTGATATGATGTGATGCTATGTGATGGGGGTGTTAGCTAATGGTATGGTGGTGCTCATATTACAATATATAAACATATAAAGTCAACATGTTGTACATATTAAACTGAGACAATATTATATATCAATTATATCTCAAAAATGAGAAAGAAGGAATCTAATGGATAGTGGTGATTTGGAATGAGTTCTTATAATCGAACTCATGGGTTGTTGGTTTTTTTTAAATGCGAGCTCTCAACCCTTTATTTTCTCAGATAAAAATGCCTTTGTAATGAAGGATGCATTTCCAGTAAGTTCCTTGAAATTATTGTTCAAGAATTGTTTTCATTACTGTGACTGTATTGAATGTTCTGCCTGCATATGGTAATCTTACCAGATTGACCAGACTGGGAATTCATTTGGCAAAGCCCATTGGCTAAAGCTTGTGTGGTGGTTTGTTTTTGGCACTGAACTAATCAACTGGATGAAACAGATGTAGATCTTATCTGTTTAAGCATCTAGACAGTGTCTTTCATTCAAGACCTATCTGTTAATTAATCAGTTGGATAACTTTACTGAGAAAAATGCAATGTGTGTTTGGGTATGTTGGTTTTTTAAGTAATGAGCCTTATTATCTAAGAAATATCAGAAGTTGTTTTCATGGAAAAGCTCCAAGAAATATAAGTGTTATGGAGTTGTGGTTCCTTGGAAAAACCAGGACTAGTTTCACAAAACTACTTGATGTTAATGGTTTTTGTTTTTTATAGGTAATTATTAGGTTAATTATTTTGAAATGGATTGGTTGGTTATTGCTTCTTCTGATTAAACTTGGATCATTATATTGTTTAACTTTTTATTTTGAACTAATTTCAGACTTATAGACAAGTAAAAAATTCACACAAAGAATTTTTATCTATTCTTTACATAGACTCCTCAAGTGTTAATGTCGTATACACTTCTTACTTGCTGTCATATTATCTATTTTTCCTGAGATTTTGTAAGTTGGAAAAATGATGCTCCTTAAAAACATCAGTGTGTGTTTCCTAAAAACAAAAACCTTCTAATTTATAGCCACAAGACATTTATTAAAATCAGGAAACATATAACACTGAAATAATACTGTTATCTAGTCTATAGAACTTATTCAACTTTTCCCAGTTGTCCCACTAATGTGTTATGTAGTAAAAGAAAAAAAAATCCTGTTTCAGATCCAATCTAGGATCATGCATTGCTTTAGCTGTTATGTTTCTTGTTCTCCTTTAATCTGGACCAATTCTTCAGCCTTTGTCTTTGATGACCTTGACATTTTTAAAGAGTACTGGGCAGTTATTCTCTATAATATTCCTCAGTATAAGTTTGTCTGATGCTTCCTCATGATTGAAATTCTGCATTTTTGCCAGGGATATGACAGAAATGATGTGTTTTTCAGTGCGTCACATCAGGAAGCACATGATATTGATTTGTGACATTAATTTTGATCACTAAGTTAAGATATTTTGTCTGTAAAGTTACTATATTAACCTTCAAAATTAATAAGTATCTTATGGGAAATACTTTGATGCTATATAAAATCTTGTTTCTCATCATACCTCTACTCAGTAGCTTTAGCTAGTACCTGAAGCAATTATTACTGTGGTGATTTCCGGTGAGGATCTCCTAATTCCTTATTTATTCTATATTCATTAGTTGGAATTCTACTGCAAAGAAGAGCTTTCTTCTCCCTCATTCATTCATTCATAGCAGTATAGGTTCATGGTTCACTTTCTTCTAAGGATTATAATCTTTTACTGTCATTATTTATACTATTACTCAAGTTGTCCCAGATTAGGCCATTAGGAGCTCCTTTAAACTTCTTTTTGACATGTTTCCATCATTCTTTGAAGGCTTCTCTTCTTTCTGGCACAAGATGTCTCAGGCTGATTTTGTACTTTCCCTGACCCAGCCTTTGAAATGGCCATATGTCTCCAAGGAGCTGTGGCTCCTTTTAGTTGAGAATGATATTTAGAAAACAAAACCTGGATGGAAGGTATGCTCATTGCTATTGTGATATCATTACTTCTAGACCTTCTCAGCAAGCAAAGCTAGGAAATACATGCATCTGTGTTTATGTATTTGTATATATACATGCATGTATATGTATATATACAAATATAATCTACCTGTATGTACATATTGAAAATGATGAGTTCATGCTGCCATGGCCTCCGATTCCAATCTAGCACTGTAGGGTTCATTTTGGTGTTCCCTCTTTCCATATTTTTTTACTTTCTTTTCTAACAATGAGAAACCTAACTCTCTTCCACGATATACTTACCTATTTGCTCAGTTCTAGAATATACATAGAATTTCTAAGAGTTTAGAAATGCTAACCCATACCACTGTGAAAAACATACTAAGAATCAGTATCTGTTTACAATTCTCTTTGTCTTTAGCTTAAGGATATGTAGTCAAAATGTGTTCAAGTTGCTTAGGTTAGTTCTCTTCCCATTTCAGTGTGCTTCTGTTATTCATTTGAAATTCAGTTAGATTGATTCTGGTTTTTTTTCCTTTCTGTTTTGTGTTCCCTGTTCCCCATCCTTGTTGTTTTCATGTGTTTATTTTTTTGAGTATGTCAAATATTGCATGATTCTGAAGGTCATAACAATACAGAAGAGGTGCATGTACTTCACACACCCTGTCCCTCCACCCTGTTCACATTCCCCTGTCTTTTCCACTCCATTTCACCTGCCTCCTACAGGTAACTGCAGGTACCCATCTCATTAGTTCCTGGTTTATTCATCTTATTGCACAAATGAGCAGACATGAATATTTTCTTATTTCTCCTTTTTTTTCCTGATATCAAAGGTAATATACATTAGATATTCTTTTACACTTTTCTTTCTTTCCTTTTTTTTTTATATCCTGGAAATTGCTCCATATCAGTTTAGAGATCTTTCTCATTCTTTTTTATGGCTGTACTGTACCCTGCTGTGTGGATGTACCATAACTTATCCACTTACTCTTCTGTGTATTGGCATTTAGGATGCTTCCAGTATTTTGCAGGAACAAACAATGCTGCAAAAATAAACTTGTGCAAATATATTTTCAGATTAATGTAATTTTTATTTCAATGAAGCAACTTAATCTAAGTTTCCTCCAAGTTGTCTTTTATGGAGAGAATTTTGGAATTATGTATGTGTTAATCTAGATTGTTTTTCTTCCTTTGGAAGTATCTCTCAGTGTATAAAATTTTAAATTCTCCTACTTTTAAACACAGAAACACACCATATTGGGACTATACACCATGAAATTTCAGTAATTTAATTCATGTTTAATGTGTGGTCAAAAGAGCCCTTATGCTTCCTGGCTTTTTATTATCTTAGGTAATCTGAGTAGCTTCTAACGAGAGGTTCTAAAAGAATTTGGGTAACTGGTTTTATAGCCGTAATTGAGACACAGTTCTGCATAACTCCTTCCATCCACCACTTCCTCCTCCCTGTACAGGATACAGGCCTTAAGACCACAAGCAGGACGGGTGCTTTTCCAAGTTAATGGTGGTTCTTTTATTATCAGTAGTCTACTAAACAACATATTTGCTAAATACTTGTTATCTAATATCTATTGTCTGTGACCATAACACAATGTCCTATTAAATAGAACCATATATGTAATGGATTTACAAGTAAAGAGGTTTATAGGGCTGCTCTGCAACACATTTAATATCATCACTTTTCTATTCAACTGTCAGCACCTAAGAGGAAGCCAATCTTAATTTCATTTGTACATCCTTTCTCTTAAGTGTTCACATTCTGCTGGTTTCTTAACTTTTGATCGAAAATCAAAGCATATCATCTTAGTTCAGATGCCATGTGTTGTGTTTTATCTGATCCTCATGCACTTGAACTCGGGTTTCCTTGACAAAGACTCTCTTGTTCCTGGGTTGATTGACTTTAACCAGAAGCTGGTGCTTTCTAAGCTTCGTTCTTGAATGGGCTCCGGGGGCAACGTGGCGTGCTCCTCAGGGATGCCTAAGGACTATGACATTTTTCTCAATTCTGAATTTGCTGCATTTGATTAAAGTGGTATAATTTTATTCCTTTGCAGTAACCATGAAGAGGAGTTTTTCTCACTATTTCTGAAAAGTAAATTAATATATAATATTATGAATACTAAGAGTTTAATTTGAAAGCTTGATGATTGAAACATTTCATTATAAGGAATCTTTCATTATAAGGAATCAATTAATCTACCTCCTCCTTTTCCTCTTTCCCTTTTTCTCCTCCTGTTCTCATTTTAGCTACACTTGTAGCACAAATATATCCTCCTAAAATAAAAAAAAAAGTAAAAGGCGTGTCTCCCATGTTCTTTCATCACCCTTCTCTAGATGCAACTATTATTTTATATCAGTTTCTGATATTTTCTGTGTGTTTAACACCACACACACACAAACTCACAGATATTTGGGAGCTTGGGAATGAAGGGGAAGTGTTTCTCCTCCCCAAAGGCAAGGGTGGGGACTTAAGGAAAATTACTCTTCAATTTTGGTGCTACTGACAGAAAGGGGAGAATGACTTTTCCTTCCATTGTTGGAAATTCCTTAGACGGTAAACTCCTGCTCTCCTTCTGTGCTGTCTGAAGAAGAGAAAAGAGACTGAGTTGGCAACTGCCTCTAGAAGGCACTAATGATGGAGCCTGCATGTTTGACTACAATGTGGATGAGATTAGGAATGATGGTCTTGACAGGACCTTTGCAGCATGGCGGGGATAGGGCTAGCTAAAGCTTGTATCAGGGAGACACAGTGTGAACGCTGCCCACTTGGTGGTATCTGGAAGGAGTGGCGAGATTTGTAAAGGGACCACTAAAGCCTAGGAAAGTTGGTATGGATGTTAACCCTTCCCCAACGAGATTCCTTTTGATGATGAAGGTGATGAAGTCATCGCTTTTCCTTCCTGAGACCATTGGCAATGAAACCATTAAGGCCAACCAAGGAGAGGGATAAAACTTCATCCTTTAAGTGGAAGACGTGGTCCTTTTTCCTCTGTAGCACACTGGGGATTAAGGCATCCAACCTTCATGTACTCCACGCTGTTGGGGAATTAGACTTCTGTGTGTGTGGGGAGAGGAGGAAAGGCTTTACATTCTATTAGATGCTGTTTTAAATAAAGAGGAATGGTCCTTAAATATGCAAGAACTACTGTAGTAAATTTTGACTTGCTTTCATTGATGGAATCTGCTTGGTATCCTGAGGGGAAAGTGGGGGTTCACAGTAGCAGAAGAGGGGGTCAGGTTTGGGGGAAAAAGAGTTTATTTACCTATTCCAGTGAGTAAAACTGTCTTAGTAAATTGGTTAATGACTTGTTTGGCAAAGAGATACATAAATTTGCCTTTCAAATCCATGATCTATAGAACGTTGTCGTAAGGTTATTCAAAATGATTGAGACCAAATCTTAGAGATTTTCCCTTTGTTATTTAATGTTGCACTAAATTTGGCATATCATGCACACATATCTTTTTAAATTAGACTGTATGTTTCTGGAGACCAGGAGCCGTATTTTATTTTCTAAGAAGCCAAGTAAAAGGTGAGTACGCTAAAACTTGTTAATTGAAAGGCACTGCATTTTAACAATATATTCTTCCATATGGCAAACATCTAAACTAGACGTGAAGCACTGCAAAATGTCTAGGAGGTGATACCTGCCTTTGAAGAGCTTACTGTCTACTGGGGAAGACATACAGACAGCTGGGAAATTTCATCATGTGATAAATGTACTAATAGAAGACAGTCCAGCATGTCTCAGAGGCATACTGTAGTGGCCCTTAGGCCCTTAAAAGTGGTTAGAGTATCAGAGAAGGCTTCTCGAAGGGACTTGCATGTTCCTTTTTAAATTAGGAAATTGTATATCGTTTTACTTACTGTGTTCCTAGTGTGTAGGACATAGGGAATAATCATAAATGTTGAATGAATGAATGAAATAGAGCCTGATGTGAGTCTTGAATTATAAGTAACTAGAGAAATAAGGGCTGTTGGGGTGAAGGTGTTTTTGGGATGGATGATGAAGAGCAGAACCAGAACCTCAAGAGTTTGGGGTTGTGTTTTGTGTAGGAATCAGACACAGCTTGGAGATAAGACTGGGCTTGGTTCTTTAGGAAGTGGAGACCATAGTAGACTTTTAAACAGGAGGAGTGATAAGATTTTTATTTAATTTTAAAATAAATCCCTCTGACAGTTTAGTGGAGACTAGATTAGATGGAGGTGAGAGCTGGAAGCATGTAGGTACGTAGGCTGGCAGAATAGCCCGAGATCTGCAGTGAGAAATATGGTAATAGAGATGCAGGAGAATGACTGGAGTGAGGGATGAATTGGAGAGTGAAGATTGGTAGGAGTTGGTAACTGACCAGGGGTGAGGGGATGGGAATCTATGTTGGAGGCAAGGTTTTGGTCTCTGAGATATAAGCAGAAGTCTCCTGGATAGGGCTCCTTGAAAAGGTACTGATTTCTTAGAAAAAATGAGAGACCCAACTGGAATATACCCTTGTCCCTGCCTGGAGTGCCGTGCAGCGAATGCCTCCCAACTACCAGAGGGTCTGGAAAATCAGTTCTTTAGCCAACCATGTTTCCACCCTGAAGAGAACTGGGATCCTGAAAGAAGGGTAGATAATTAGTAATGTCTGACACATGGTAAGTTACCTGTTAGTCTTACTACTACTAGAATTAAACAAAGAGCATGAAATCTACTCTTTATAAGAACATTTTGAGAAAAACGTCATATACCAATGGGAGATTACTGTATTGATGAGAAAAAGAAAAAAAGTTGACTGTGGTCTTTCTTACCCAGCTTTATTTGAGTGAAAAGTAAAAGAAAATAGAAAACATCAAAGGAAAGTTTAAAAGCAGTGTGTAAATATGTGACTATTATGTGACTCAGACCAAAAGGCTGAGGGAAGCCTACAAAAGGAAAAGGCTACTGTGGAGTGGGGGTTATCTGCAGAAGATACAATAAACATATAAATGGGAAAGTTGTTTTTTGTTTTTTTTTAAATAACAAGAGTCAGTGTTGGGTAGTTCACTATAAAATTTTTAGTTGAATTCATTTGTTAGGCTTGAAAATATTAGAGATTATGAGGTCCACAGACCAGAAGTAAAATAATAAACCTTCTCTCAAGTTTGCTTTTGTGTACGTCTCTCTTGTATTTATATTTAAAATAATCTATATTGTATTGGCTTCACTTAAATATACCACCAGTTTTAAAAACTATTTTAAACATATATACAATAAGGTATGTGCAATTCTTCAGCTGGCATGAAGTCTGTTTTCTTAAAGTAAGAAGGACTAATTATAAAAACCAAATCCACTGAAAGATCATGAAAGCATGAAATTTAAAGTCCTGGCACTTTTACGTTCTTCATGTTTTACAGAAAAAAGTCTTCACATTTGGTGATGTAAACATTTATTTTTTAATACTTTATCTGGATTTTGTATCATGTCCCTACCCCCTTGCCATTCCTGTTTAAGACTTTAAGACATCTTGGCAAGAAGGAACAGAGAGACTTAATTCTTACTGAATATGAAACTCCTTAGGCCTGGATAATGTCTGTACTTTTGCTAAGTCTGGAAAGATGTAAGTTTTAGCCAACACTGGAACAGCTTGAGAAACTATTGAAATTGTACATGTATTGTTTTGTCTGTTATGTAGGAAAGTACTTCTGTGTGGCCTGGTTTTACTTGATGTGGTCCTAGTTAATCTGGTTGGCTGCTTGAGGTCTCTTGTGTTGACCTAAGGGAGGTTTGGGAAATATTGGTTAATATACCACAGTGTGAGAAGGATTTATTACAAATGCCATGTATCGTTAATACAGGCATTCTTTCCTTGTAAACCCAATATTTTATATAAGAATGCATCCCAATAACGTGGATTAATTTCCTCATTTTCCCCCGAGTAAAATAAGAGACCTCCCAAATGGGTTCATCATAGTATGAGGTGAGCTGTGTGTCTGTCTGGAGACTCCAGCTTTCTGCCAAGATTTAAGTGAAGTACCCTTTTAGTAATGAAATATAAATATGAATTAAGGGTATAATTTTATCCACAATTAAGTAAATAAAAACATCATGGTAAATAATGCTTTGTTTTTTTCTCTACATTGAATAAATCAGTTTTGTTCAATTGCTGAATGAAGCAAGATACTATAGAATGAGACTTCAAAGTCTAAAGGCTTTTTGTGACTTTTCTAGTTGGTAGCAATTGCAAGAAATCTGGGAATTTGAATATTGTGATATTAACTGCTGACAGCCCACAGAATATTAACATTCAACTGTATATTTCTCTCCTTTTGACTTTGTAAGTACTATGTAATTGAATCTTTAGCTTGGAATTTCTTCTAATTTAATCCCATGGAATTGAAATTTTCCTAAGTATAGACAAATGATTCATTACTAATATGAGGAAATAAGTACATTCTTTGTTTCCAAATTTTGTTTTTATCAAAACTATACACACAGTTTGGAATCAAATTGTTCTATCAGCGTTGTTATGAAAAATTACTGTCCTTAGCCCAATTTCCTTCTGCCGCCTCTCCGCCGAGTATTTTCAACTCCTTTACAATCTTTGGGTTTTTGTGTTCTTAACTCTTCATAACATGCTTTGACTGCTCCTGGCCTTCTTTTTAGTTTGGGGAGTGATCCAGTGACTTGCCACTATGGGAGATAAGGCTTTGGCTCACTCTCACCACTTCCTTCCTCACTACACATAAGCCTGCTTCTCCGCCCCATCGTCCCAGGATAGTTATATTATAATTTTGGAAAGATGAATAGCTGGTGTTTATATTCTTATAACTGTGTAGACACAGCTGAGCCACGAAGTGTGTATATATATTTATTACATTTCCTATCTTGCATAACTTGTTTTCTCTGGAGATGTTTTTCCCTTTATGTACACATCTCAAATTCAACTTTAAACTCTCCATTTTGCCTAAATCTCTTTATAGTATACTAGAATATAGTAACTATTTTATAATTTTATCCTTTTGAAAAAACTTCTTTCAGAGTCTGATCTGCAATCTAGACTGGTTCTTAATAGGCTGCTTCACAGGTATCATCTTGGGGTTTCCTTTCACCATCATCTTGGGGAATCCTTCTGCTTCTAACTTCCTGGATTCCATATTTTACTTTTTTATTTTTTTTGGTGAAGAAGATTGGCTCTCAGCTAACATTTGTTGCCAATCTTCCTCTCTTTGCTTGAGGAAGATTGTTCAGCTAACCTCTGTGCCAATCTTCCTCCATTTTTGTATGTGGGATGCCACCACAGCATGGCTTGATGAGCAGTGTAGGTCCGCGCCAAGGTTCCAAACTAGTGAACCCTGGGCTGCCACAGTGGAGTGCACAAACTTAACCACTATGCCACTGGGCTGGCCCCTACTTTTCTTACTCTTTTTTGGGGGGGTTTATTTCTCTGTTTTTATGGAGTATATCCTTCCATAACTTACTGAGAAAGGCTACTTGGGATATATATTTTTGAGACCTTGCATATCAGAAAAGATCTTTATTCTGCTTTGGCAGTTGACCATTTTAGGTGGTCCTGGATACTTGCTGGAGATTTTCTACAGCTGTCTCCTCACTCCAGATTTCAGCCTCAGGATGGGCTCTCCTATAGCCTTTGCTACATCTAACTCTCTTAATTTCCTCTCCAGTTCTTCTCCAGCCCCCAAGTGGGTGGTGGAAGTCAGGAGCATGTGCCTCTCTAGAAGGATATCTTTCCCTTCTCTGCACCCTCACCTTCACCTTCAAAAGTTATCATAGGTGCTGATAGTTGGTATCTTATTTTTCTTTGTGGTTGTCAAAGAGAACTATAGCTGGACAGTAGTTAAAGTGGTAAAAGAAGATTTTATTCAGGAACTATTGCAATAGGAGAAAAGAGACCCCAATAAAGAACAGGGCTCAATTCCAAATAACAAGGGAAAAAATGGAGATTTACAGTCAAAGATTAGGGTTGGGGAGGGGAATAGTAGATGCAAAATTAGTAAAAGGAAATATCAAGGGTAGGGGGATTCTTGCTAGACTGACTTTAAGGATTCTTGCCGAAGGCAGGCCAGGGAGATCAGATATCAAGGGTAGGGGATGAAGCAGATGATCAGATATTAAGGGTGAGAAATTCTCTCTGAGCTGACTTAACAGGATTCTTGCTAAGGACACAGCAAGGACAGTTCTAAGGTCAAGGCCTAGTCAAGAATTCAGAGAAGCCTGACTAAAGTTTGGTCAAGGGGGGAATCTTTGTCATGATTGAAGGTCTTGTGATTTTTCCACACGGGTTCAGGTATTAGAGAGTAAAACATTCTCAAGGTAGTCCTTGTAATGCTTCTCATGAGTGTGTCACTTGTTTTTTTGTGTAACATTATTGGGATGTGAAATAAAAGATAGTACCACAGATATCTAAATAACCTGCTGTGGAAAATAATAATTTTTTTTCTAAGGCTAATCATGCTCAGTTATTAGCTACATCGAAGAAGTTAATCCAAATATGTCTGTATATCAGAAGAAAGTAATATAACTTTGTGTAAAACACTTTGTCACAATGTAACTGGAGACTGTACTTATGCGCTTCTGTATGGTTAACAGACCAAGGCCTAGGAATCACAGGTGTAATGTGGGGCATTTTTCTACAAAGGAAATATATATCAAACTGGGCATCTTAAAGACTGATGATCAATTTAATCAAGTCAATTTACTATTTTGAGAGAGTATACAGGTTCTACTTTTGGCTGCCAATACTAATCCTTACCAGGGTGTAGAATGCCAAGCTGATGAGAAATGTCAGGGCAAGCTCATGAGCTTACCTGAGTGTGCAGACATAGACACAGGCAGATGGATTTATGTTCACAATGGTGGACAAGGATAAGGGTGGAGGCAAAAAACAAAACAAAAGAAACAAGGCAAATTATAGGTATGGGAAGTTAAATTTATAGTTTAAGTTATTAGTACTGACGAGAGTTTACAGGACCCGTGAAAATTTTGACTGAGGCCTTAAATCATCAGGAAATGAATTTTGAAATCAAGTAGAGAGCATTCTCTTGTCTTTGAACAAATTAATAGCATACTTATTCCTTGTAATAGACTGATAATCCCCCCAAAAGATATATAATGAAATTGGAGAAGATACAAGAAAGATTCTAAAGTGGTCAAGAGAGAAAGTGCCTGCCCGTGGGGAGAAAAGGAAAACAACAGACATCTATAGGCACAAGTCTGTGAGGAGATATGGCCATGGCTGTTTTTGGACATCACAGAGTAAGAACACTGCCTTATTCCAAGATTTGGTGAACAGTTGGACTAGAAAATATCGCCTCACTCAACTGGTTAAACTTATGGAACTGATTACTTTAAGAGGAAGTAGGGGTGGAAAATAACCTCAGAAATGATTTAACTGAATTTGTGGATGACAGATCCATAATGGGTTCTTACGAGGAACTAGGATGTTTTGGGTACACTCCTAACCTTTGAGGTGGACCTCAAAGAACACCCATTCTTCCCACAGTGTGTCCCTTGGTACCATCACCAGGATCCTGGACAGGAAGGATTGTGAGTCTGATCCAATGTGGCAAGACGTTTTGAACCCTGATCTCTACCAGAGTTGTGTGGGTTGTAACATTAGGGTAAATTCCAGTATGAGGGTTGTAATTTCAACGAATGAACACTTGAAAACCTTAACTTTTTAAATTTTTTTAAAGATTGGCACCTGAGGTAACAACTGTTGCCAGTCTTCCTTTTTTTTTTTTCCTTCTCCCCACAGCCCCCCAGTATATAGTTGTAGATTCTAGTTGTGAGTGCCTCTGGTTGTGCTATGTGGGACACCGCCTCAGCATGGCCTGATGAGCGGTGCCGTGTCCGCACCCAGGATCTGAACCGGCGAAACCCTGGGCCGCTGAAGCAGAGCACGTGAACTTAAGCACTCGGTCATGGGGCCGACCCCGAAAACCTTAACTTTTATATTTTCTAATCTTTGTTAATTCTCCTTTATATAGTGTACTTTTAAAACTCATTCTTCAATTTTTTGGAGAATCTCTTTATTATGTAGCCTGTACTTGACTGTGATGTTACTTTGTGACCTAGTAGCTTCTCATAGTGTAGGTTGAATAGGGTCAACTAATAACCCTAAGAAATAAATCTACCCTTGGAATTTCTTTTGCACATAAACGCATTTTCAATTTGCAGTTTAAGATTGAGAAAATAAAATAGATTCTACTTTAATTATGATGTTTTGTTTTTCTGATACAAAGATGTATGAATTCTCCCTTTGAATCGATTTTAATCTATGTATAGAGAGGTGCAAAGGTAATTTTAGTGTTTTCAGGTACAGAAATTTATTTTTCTTGTTAAATTTTTTTTTGTGGTGGGGGTAGCAGGCACTACACTCAAAACTTTGATCTGAATGCCTGAAAGTGCTATGTAGGAATCGGCTGGGGATTCTGTTTTAATACAGATTTGGATTCACTAGGTCTGGAGTGAGGCCTGAGATTCTGCTCGCCAGTGATGCTGCTGCCTAGGGCTGAGGGCCACACATTGCAGAGCAAAGCTTTAGAGTATCACTGGCTAATGTGGCACTATAGTTTTAAAAACCAATCTCGGTTTCAGCTTTCCCGCTAAATATATTTTTGGCAAGTTTAAGGAATGATTGAAATAAATTATTTACATGACCAGGAGCCAAATACTATATTTATTTGGATGTTGAACTAATCTAAAAAATCTTTCTTTTCCACCTATTCTGAATTCTTTGCATCTCTTTTCCTTCTTAAATATTTCCATTCTGTATTGAAAAGTGGGGGACTAAATGACACAAATCTTTCTTGATTCTATTAAATTTAACCGCCCCCCCGCCCCCCCCCCCCCCCCACACACAAACACTCTCTCTCTCTCTTTCAGTTCTGTGGACTTTGCCTAATTACTGGCAGTAAAACTCAGTAAAGGGATTTAAGGCTTATGAATGTTCTACTTGGAGGAAATTGTAATTAAGGTTATTAAGGCCTTTGGGTTTCTGTGCGTATGTTAAGCAAATTAGCATTTTATGTGTTTTTTAAAGAGAGACTAACTCTTCCCTGCCCAATTAGCTCCTCTGCGTGGATAAGCGCGTTCATTTAGCATGTGTGGTTCAAATGGCACATGTCCTACTGTGTTCTTTCAGGTAAGTCACTGATGTAAGTCACGGATTTTTTTTTCTCCTTCAATTCGGTGTGTGAAACTCTGGATAACTTAAAGTACAAACTCAGAAATGGAGAGAAATGGTCCATTATACTCTAGTACCAAAATTATTTTACAAACCAAATTATTCTTTAAATTTCTTTAGAACATTTTAAGGCAAAATAATTGTGACTTACGTTTAATTTCTGAAATAGCTTTGTTTTCTCTTAATGAGTTCACTGAAAGGGTTTATCAAGTACCAAACTGTACAAAGAAAAAACCTGACTTGTTCTACCTCCTTGCGTTAACCACTGTTAACATTTTTGCATCTGTCTTTCTAAGGTGCTTTTCTGTGTGTATGTAGAAATTTCCTTAAGACACATACCCAAGGGTGCAACAAAGTCATCTTATTTTCTAAACTTGAATTTAGCATCTTTCTTCAGGCCTTGTTCTTCTTAGTAGTGGAAAATTAATCCTAGTAAATTCATGTACTCTGTCAATTAAGTGTTTCTTCCATTTTCTTCCCCAAATGAGCTCTGCCCTTCCCTTTTTCTCCCCCTACCCTCTTCTCAGTAAGGTTTGCATCAAGTTTGTCAGGGGAGGGAAAGCGATGCAGGCCTCTGTCGTCCTGATGCCACTTTCCATTACTGTGCGCTGTTATTGTTGACTTTTTCTATGTGTAGGCCTGCACATCCCCTCCTGTCGCATTCATTCATGAGGGCTCTGTTTGTCTGTCCATGGGCTCTGCATCTTCTGCCCTGACTGTGAGTCACTGGTCACTGTTCTCTCTCAGCCACTTCTGAGCTCTTCTCAGGGTGTGAGGTTACTTTGGATGATCTCCTAGACTGCTTTTGGCTTGAGACCACCTGTCAGACTTTCTCTGCCCCAATGCCTCACTCCTATGTCTCCCCTCCTGACTCTTTAAGTGTCTGCGCTGGAGGGCACACCTGCATGCTCCTAATTTCTTAGGCTTTGCGGATTTCCTCTGGTCTGATTCCCAAACTTATCAAGGCACCATTTGAATATTCTTTTGTCCCACTATTCCCCTAAGACTAGGGCACAGGTCCCTTTGTAGAGACCCACTCAGCCTAAACTGCATGTTCTCCACCCCCCGCCCTCACCTCATTCATGGGGTCTTTATCTTGTCTAAGCAGGTAATTGACTGATAGATTACATAGTCTTCCCTGCTTAGGACAATCTATTTTTTGCTCTGTGTCTTTTGTGTCTCTGGTTTTTGATACTCAAAACTCAGTATTTTACAATAAAATTAAAGGGAAGGTTTTTATCTCGTCCAAGAGTTTTAAGATTCCATGTGGAAACTCAAAATTTGATCATTTGCACTTACTCCCCTGAGCCAGTGACTTCCACTTGCATATTTGAATGAAGAAAAAATGAAGGACTAAATATAAATTTAAAAGAAAGTCAGTTAACATTCCACAATATTATACCATCACACATAATATATGTGTGTTTTTAAGTAAAAATAGAATGCTACCTTGTTTTAATAATCTACCTCCCTTCCCACATTGTTCTATATGGAAAAAGCCTTCTTTACATGTTAACTAACATGGCTGTGCATAATAAATGATCTTTAAAGTCAATACTTTAGAGCTAATATTAATTATTTATTCTATTGGCTGTTTATCTTTTCACCATGAAAACCAATGCTGTGATATAAATTGTACATATTTATGTATTTGTCCAATTATTTCTGCAGGATTCCTAAAAGTGACATTATTGGGTCAAAGGAAAAGTGCAATATTGCTAAATTATACTCTAGAAGATTTGTGCTAATTTATATTACCACCAGCAGTATATGAGATTCCCGTTTCCTAAATGCTTATCCATAGTTTTTAATCATCGATTTCTTAAACCTTAATATATAGAGAGGTTGACTTAGTTTACATTTTTTTGGTCACTCATGGGGTTGAACATATTTTTATGTATGTCTTTCCATTTCCTTGGTCATTTCTGTTTTTTAGTAGTTTGTATTCTCTACTTCTAGAAGAACCTACAAAAAAATCGAAACTTTGTTGTATGTTGCTATAATTTTTCCAGTTTGTTTCTTTGATAAGTATTTTTTTTGCCCTTTCTGACTTTGTTATACAGACTTTCAGGAGATTCTTTTTAATTGCTCTATGAACATAGACTTTAAAATGTGCAAACCATTTTGCAAAGTGATTTTTATACTTTATATGTATGACATTTGAGTACACTTAAATATGTTTATAATTAGAATCTAATTTTGGTTTTCACTGATATTGCTTATGATAAAATCTATTTCTCTTTATGCCTACGGGTCTCTACTAGGCTACAGTGACAAATCCATCATCTTGTGATTATTAACTCATAGCGAGAAAGGTTGCATCCATTTGTAAGATGATTTAAACCTTTCAGTTAGTAAGTGAATTGGGTGTTAGGTCAATGTTGCACATGACAGCATGAACTCTAGTGTCCTGTCGTCTTTGTAGAAGGTGATTCTTGGGCCAGGTGGCTCCTTCTGTGAGTGAGGTAGGTCACGTGCGAGACCATGAAGCGTGATGAACTGAAATAGAGTGCATGCTTGTTCAATGGAGGCAGCCGCAGTACAGCTCAGGTCGATGGTTATTAAACAGGAATGTGAACCATACCATCTGATTATTCAAGAAAAAGCAAGAAATCTGGATTTCCATAAAAATATTTTTAGAGGGAAAAATATGGTGTGGGTAAAACAAAATACTTCTACAGACTACCTTAGGGCTGGTGATAATCGGTTGGGAACCTCTGCTTTTTGTATTAGTTCTACACAGAACTGCTCTATGTGACTAGTGGCCCCCGACAGCTGTGTAGTCCATAAGAATAGGTGGTGGCCTAGAAATGTTGTATACCACAGTGACAAACTGGTGTTCTCAGAAAGCAGATGATTTCATCTATTACTTCACTGCTTTGGGGTGTATGTGTATTGCATGCACATGTGTGTGCATACGTGCATACCTATGTATGAGCCTAATGATTGGCTCTTATATTGAGCAGAAACAAAATGCCTCATAATCTCTGTCTATTGGCTCATTTTTTTTTTGCTACACTCCTTTTTGAAATACCTTGTTCTCAGAGTTCTAAAGAAAGTAAATGAAGTAATGAGGTAGATGAAAGTACTAATGAAGAGTAAAATGAAAAAAATAAAGAGGAAGAAACAGTTTTCTAGAACATCAAGTTCAGGATCCCTGAAAATGAAATTGGAGACTTAGTGATTATGAAGTAATTACAAGAGTTTGTCTATTGATAGGGATTCTATACAGGTGATGAAATGGGGAGTACACAAAGCAGGAAGCACATGATGTAGTTTGTCCCATTTTTAGTTATGCTCAGTTTGATCTCTTGGTTAATATGGATTGGCCAAATCTCTCCATCATAAAGGCAACATCCTCCTTTGGAATTAATAAGAAATCTCTTGGGTATCATTTTTTCCCAGTAAATGTTTACCTATTGGTGTTAGGATGGTGGTGATCCTGCCTGAATTAAATGATCATATTAACGATGGCAAGATGGTGAATCTAATTATGTGGCCACAGTCATTCAAATACAGATTATAAGATATTCTACAAGACAATTGGCCTGGACTCCGAAAATCTCAATATCAAAAAACTCACAAAATAGTGGGAGAAGTGTTTCAAATTAAAAGGACTAAAGGAATAAACCAAACGCAATGCACAATCCTTGATTGGTTTCTGGATAGGCAGAAAATCAGAACATTTCAGAGAGAGCTGAGGAAGTATGAATATAGACAGCATATTAATAATATTACACATGTTAAATTTCTGAAGTCTGACAATGGTATTGTGGTTATGTAAGACAATGTCCTTATTCTCAGAAGGTGCATACTGAAGAATTTTGTATGAAATATTGTGATATCTACAACTTCCTTTCAGATAGTTTGCCAAAAATATGTGTGTGTATTTCCATATCTTCATCCCTATCTATACATCTGTATGTAGACAGAGACATATAGATATTGATATGTAAGAGGGAAAGAAATAAGGGGAAATTATGATTTTGTAAAAAATAATGAGGTTAGTTTTGATATGACTTATTCTTAGTGACTTACAAAATGTAGGATAGGTGTTTATAATAATTGTTTTAAACTGTAAGTGCTTACAATCCTTATGTCCTAAAGTCTCTTCTAGAATTGGAGTCTTTGAAGCTCAATTTTCCCAACTTATTGAAAATCAGACATTTATCCATCTCCCTTCTTTAAATTTCTCTTCCATTTTTTTCAGGAACCAATTTCTCAGTATTTTAAAAAATATAAACACACAGTTCCTTAGAGTCTTCTTGCCTATCTTATGTTTCAATATTCTTAAGCCGTGCTTGATTTTCCTTTTTTACTTTGAAGGTCTTTATTTTTAGTAAATACAAAAATGAAAGCAGAAAACTAAAGTTTTTCTATTCTTTTAGGTAATATTACCTTATATCTCAATAGTTGGGCTTGACTTTTTGTTGATTTTCTTCTAAAAAATGTTCCATAAACCTTAGGAAACTTTAGGCTTCTTGACATTTCTTTTGTTATTACAGTATTCAGTTTTCCTCCAGAATGTATCCTTTTGTATGTATTGCTTAAAATGTTTGAAGTCATCAGAGAACTTCCTAAGAAACCATATTGAATTCTATAGAATTCATTTTTTTTTTAACCTTTGGTATTATGTAAGTAGATTCTTATTTTGAAAATATCCTCTTAACTCCTATTTTAATTTAGAAATATTGGCTGCAAACCCAAACCTTTTTCCTTCCAAACTTTTAAAAATATACATTCTTAAAGTCTTTGATTATACTTCTGGGGTCACGGTTTCTGTATTCTACTTTTATAAACCCCATGGTAACATCATAATTTCCATATTCTCAACAAATTCTTGCTTGTATCCAAGTTAAGTATTGAGTGGCTCCTTCGTTGTTTTTGCTGTTGTCTAAAAGATAAATTGTCAATAAGATAGGCCAAGATTTCTCAGACTCACAGAACTGCTTGTCCTTGCGTTCTTCAACCCTGTGCACACATCTGTGCACGCACTATTCCCTCCCCTTGGGATAGCTGTCTCCAACTGGCAAACTCCTGCTTTCTCTGCAAGACCCAATTCGCATCACTACTACTTAGCTCATCTAGGATAAATTAGATCTCCTTCCTCTCTACCCCCCAAGCACTCAGTAATACACATATAAAATGTAATACACATATAAAATGCAATTTTAAAACCACAGCACCTTAAAGGGCTCTCACTGAACAAATCTAGGATAAATTGGGCATTAACTACAACAAGAGATTACAGATCACTGAATAAAATCCATGATTTCTTACTGATATAGACAAAGAAGCAGACGAACAAATGAGGGAGAAAAAAATGAAGGAAAGCTCCTCCGAATACTAGAATGCCCTCTAATAAATGGAGAAGGAATGAAGGAATGACAATCACCTTTGATAACTATTAGAATAATAGTTGATTTGGGCAAGAATCATCAAAGGATGCCAAAACTGCTTTGTGCAAGTCTGATGAAGAACAGGATATTTATATAGTCTTACTCTCTTTTCAAAAATGACTTATTAATTACAAAGGGAAAAAATAGTGACTTTACAGTGTAGAAACCTGATGGGTGCCATCTTAACCAAGGGATCAAAATTAATATCAGTAATGCAACCCAATTCATCATGTGCCTGTTGACATGCACAAGAAAAGGACATAATGTCACTTCATACCTGATCCCTAAAATGCGTGACCAAATGCAAGGGAAAAATCGGACAAACCCAAATAGACGTTCTGTAAATAACTGACCTATTCTCTTCCAAAATGTTAAACTCAAGAAAGAGGAACTCGTCCAGATTAAAGGAGTCTAAAAGGGATATGAGAACCTAATGCAATGTATAATCTTGAATGGGATTCTTGTCTACGGGAAAAATAGATATAAAGGGCACTATTAGAATAATTGAATATGGGCTGTGGATTAGAAAACAGTGTTGTATCACTATGGCTGATGTGAGACAAGGTCTTTGTTTTTGGGAAATACATACTGCACACTGAAAAATTTAGAGGTAAAAGAGCATAGTATTTGTAATTTACACTCAAATGGTTCAGAAAATTAGTATATGCATACATTTGTTTATATACACACATAAATGTAGGTATGTGTGTATATAGCTATATTTCTGTACACGTCTATGTCTGTAAACACACTGCATATCGTTTTGTCACTTTTTGAGAGTGACCAAACACCATTTACAGTTTTCCATTAATGCACATGCAGTTGGCTTCTGGCTCCCAAGGTTTGGAGGTGGTGGAGGAGAATCATGGTCAGTGAGCGGTGGCAAATGGCTTTCCAAATCTGTCCAGAACAGAAGTTTCTCCTCCTTGTGTCAGTTTGTCAGTCCGTCCCTCCCTTCTTTCATGCGTCTTTAAAGTCTAGTTTTGATCATTTGAGTGGTGTACCAGCCTTTCTAATTACACAGGTATGCTGGCTGTGTTACTTCAAAGGCCCCTTGGTCAGCACAGGATCTGTCTTCAAAGACAATGAGGAGAGTGGCCTATTTGCAGGAAATTGCATGGTTTGGGGGGTGTTTTTTTTGTTTTTTCTTTGAACTTGTCAAGTGGAGATCCCTTTTCAAAAAGTGCTGACCATTTGCTGTATGCTCAAACAGTTAAAGACTTTCCATTTATGATTCTGAAGCCTTCTCTTTAACCTCTGCCAGAAGGAACCCGTAACTCAGTTTCCCCCATTATCCTTTTTGATGTGTCAGCAGTTTCACTGTGAAGTGTTTTTGTGGATGACATCTTAATTTTGTTGGTTTATGGGACTTAATATAGTCCTAGTTATGTTAGGAAAGAATTAGTATAGTACTCTTAATGACTAATCATCAAAAGGACTTTGATTATTTTGCCACAGCTAAAAACAGAGTCAAGGAGCAGTGAGCAAATTACAAGAGCACAGCATAATTTGAAGGAAAGGTCTCACAGTTTTAACGGTGGTATAATGCATTTTTTTCCATAGGTGCTGTATGTGTATCTCTTAATGGAGAAATAAAAAGCATAGCTTTTGAAATCAGAGGTCAGAGCTGCATTCAGATTTGTCACCAACAAACAATATGACTTTGGAACGGTTTCTTAAACTCTGATCTGTTGATTCATTTTTGTAAACAGAAATTGTGAGTAACAAGCGTTACTTTCAAAAAGTAGGAAAGCATGTAGTCTGTAATTTGTCTTGTAGCATGTTCCCCAAAGTTCATTTTCTTTTCTTTTTACCCCCAATTGATTTTGATGTTGCTCCTCCTCATTTCTTCTTGTTTTGAATAGACTATTCTTAGAATAAGAATAGTTAAATAGATTTCAAAGTAGGCCTAAGGTGTGGATTGCTGGGAAGTTAGTAAATTGACAAAGCATGCTAAAACAAACTGTTTATAAAAGTTAAACGCAGACAATTGATTTAAAAAATTATCAAGAACTAAGTTCTGTGTAGGTCCGGAGACGCAGCAGTGAATCATTCTGATTTTTGTTAATGTATGTAATATTTTAGCGACAGTGATCTACATTGAATCTAATAAAGCTTTCCCTTTTTTCGCATCTTAGTGTATTCCTGAGTAGTTGTTGCATAATGTTTGTAGGCCCTAAGGGTTTGTTAGTGTGTTTTTCATTAAGGCAACTTAAATTGTTTTTTTTTTTATTATTGTCGTTTGAAGAAACCTTTCTCTAGGACAATATAGCTAACAGAGTGTTCATTCTCAATTTTAAAGAGAGTGGTGTGACCCATGGAAGTTTCCACATCTAAAACACAGAGAGTCTTTAATCTGGTTAGTTATGACACTGATTCTTCTTGAAGGCTGTGTTATGACACCAAATAAACCATCCAGTTTGCATTCCATTTATTGTTTTTAAAATTAAAGTAGTAGAATAAACAGGAGTTAGCAAGCTAGTTGCTATTCTAGGAAGCAGGTGGTATATGACGTGGTTGAATAATTTGTACGTGATTGGCATATGTGTTGAATAGACTCCATCCTCCCCTTTGTCCCCTTTTAAAAAAACAATTTAATCTTTGAATAAGCAGGAGGGGGAGATTTGTCCTACAGGAAGTTGGGTGGGTCAGGCACTATGGCACTTATGTGACAGTGCTTAGGAAGTATGCAAAACTGTTTTGAAAGAGTGTTAGTTTAAGAAGTATTTAAGTACTTTATGGAATAAAAATCTGGCTCTGTTTGTGAGCAGTTTGTTTTTTTATATTTAAATAATTGGATTATCTCCTGGTGTAAACATGGAACCATGTGAGAGCGGTGGTTTCTCAATCTTCATAAATGTATATATTTAGATCTGCTCATGTTGGAATTAGCATTAGCACCAACAGTCTGTCAACATTTCCATGGGGTCTTTTAAGAATGTTGCGGAAGTCCAAGCCAACACTTGGCATGAATAATCTGTACTACACAGCAGTTTCTAGCCATGCTGTATAGGATCACACACATTCTAACTTTAAGCTTACTTTTCTTTTGATATTAGAGCAGTTTCATGGAGTAAATTTTTCTCTCTCTCATGGATTCAAGCAGGTGGCTTATTTTATACAAAAGATATTGTTCTTCCCTTGTTTCAAAAACATCATATTTCTTTGGGAGAATGAGCAATCCCAAATCATCTTCTATTTTTCTCTGACTTCATCAACTAATCATTATTGGTGTTAGCAGTTGTTGGAGCTGAAGAGCCTATGACTGTGGTGGCGTATTTTGCCTACTTTAGTAGCTTAGTTTTGTGATGAGTGTGTTATCCTTTTCCATTACCTGTCAGAATTAACATCTAGTGTAGGGATATGTATTAGGTTTTATCTTTCAAAAGGTAGGATAAAGGGAATAATTCTTAGAGGGCTTGGCTTCCAAAGTGAATGTTAATTATGGGAAATACTTCATTTGGGGAACTGGATATGCTAAATTCAGGGTTCACGATTTTAGTTTTCTATTAGTCTATACATAGCTACTTTTATCTTGTCTTTTTACTTGACTTTAGGTATTAATGACTGTTTTGGAAATGTGTTTTTGGAGAATTTCTAAATCCCGTTTAATTCATTCGAATTCTTATGTTCTGCTTGAGCTTTTCTCTCTGGCATAGGCTGACTCTCCCTTGGTCCGGGCATAGAACTGGAATGTCAAAGTTTTAATTTTAGCTTTCCTGGAGCTTCTTTCCAGGGTGCTGAGCCCTGAGGATCAGGATCTGATGGGTGCTGATAAAAAGAAAAAGAAAAAAAAAAAGCAATCAAGTACCTTGCATTGTGATTGACGTGTATTCAGAAGCTCCTCTGGGAAATCTCTGGCTCCCACCACAAGATGAGCAACCCACATCTGCTTTAGTGCTTGCGTTCTGGGTGAAATATGTTGAAGGGATACTGCTTTGTCTCAAGGTAAAATGTGCTGAACCAAAGTTACTTTTCCTGCAGTGATGGTTTGCTTTGGTACATCTTCTCAATCTCTTCCAGTTTTTGCAGACTGTCTTGAATATTGATGATGTCTGTGACTTGTTAAGGGAGAAGGAGAATGTGTTTATTATGTTCTGGATAAGTCTGTTGTGCTCTCAGATGTTAAGACTCCATCCATATTTACTTTACAACCATATCTTGGTTCATTGTCTTTCCTTGACCTGCAGTTATTGAGTGTTCTGGGCTTCCATGTGACATTTCAGTTAAGACAGACTTGAAACATGCATGACACATGCCTCATAGAGGCTTTGTGCTTTCCTGTGCTGTGTAAAAAATATCCTGTCCAATGGACTGCACCAAGGCCGTGGTTAATTATGATTGTAAATGTGCTTCTGAGGCGCCAATCTCTGAGGATTATGGCTCAAGTGGTGCTGGCACTGGAGAGTAATTAGGAACTTATAATTGGGGTAATTTTCTTGTTTTTTTTTAAGATATTAGCACTTCATGTGTTAAAATAAATCTAACTCGATTTATCTTTCTCCCTCCGTGTTTTAAAGTTTAGTGGCTTTATTTGACTTTTTGTACAGTGAGATACATACTTTGGTAGGAGAGCCAAAATCATCTGATTAAAGACCTTTACTCTTGATGTCATTAAGAATATTCATCTCTAGAGATGATTTCCATATTTTAGAGGCCTTATAAATTTTTAGAAGTATTATTTTCCTGAGGAATACTTCTAGAGATAAGGATATATCCAGTTTTTTATTCCTAATTGATGTATTTTAGGTGGCTAAAATATTATTAATTATCAAATAATATTTTCAGAAGCCAATTAATATGGATTTCTCAAAGCTAGTGCTTCTTTGAGAAGTTAAAGTTTTGTAAGTCTTTTATCTAAAAATATTTCTATGAAAGAACTCATGATGAAAGATAAAAAGAGATTCTGAGAAAATATGGTTTAATTCTAGAGGTTCTAAAATTTTGGAATATTTGGTACAGTTTCCTTTATTATTCTCAAAAACTTTTCTAGATTAAATTCATGTATGGTTAATTTAGCCCCTCTAAAACTTTAATGGACATTTAGAAATTTATGTTTAAGCTTTGCTAACACTGTTAATTTTAACATCTATTTTCTGTCTAGGGCATGATTATAATGGTGAACATCTAGACTGTTAAAATTTGTCATCTTTGCATCAAACATCAGATTATGTGTTTTATGATGATATTTTCTACAAGCACTTACAATTTAATGTAAACTAAGCAAAGTATCCTAAGATAGACATTTCTCATTTTGGTTAAATCTTACATGGCTCCTTAATTCATGACATTCATCATTTAGTTGAGTCTGAGCTTTGGAAGTACACACAATTTTAGGATTTTTATCTCAGTGTTGCCAAGCTTTGGAGAGGGAATCTGTGCCCAACTTGATTTGTATAGAATCTGATGTCCAAGTTCCCTGTTACTGGTGCCAGAGATAGGGTTTCTGTTTTTAAATATGTCTTGAATTTTGTATTGGGCGGAGATAAATATTAGCAATTGTATAATAAGATTGAATTATGAAGTTAACAGGGATTGTTCATTAAAAATCTGTTCAATTGTACAAGTTCAATTGTAGTGTTATTTAACCAGCAAATATAGAGTGAGGCTAAGAAGCCAACAGCCCATTGTTCAGTCCCATTATTTTCGGAATTAGAAATCTACACCCTTTGTCAGGAATGGATGCCTTCACCTTGAAGGATTTCTTCTTGTTTGGCAAGGACTAACTCCAGAAACAAGGGAGCACTTTAAAAAAGTGTTAGCAGTATATTGGAAACAGATGGGCATTCAACACCTACCTAAAATGCTCTATGGGATAAAATATGAATAACTGGATTTGATTTAACAAAGTATCAAACTTAAAATACCAGGATTCATAAAAAACCAAACTTACTTTGCAATTTAAGAAGAACACAAATCAAATAATTAGAGTTAAAAGTAAAGAGTTCTACTTAAGCTGCCTTTCTCTCTTGGTATCCTGTTAGTGATATAGGTATTGTTACCTGGTTTCTGCCTCATGATTTTTCTTGTTTTCTATGTCCGTATATTCCTTTCTCTGTCAAGGAGATATCTGTGGATTTGTGTTAATACCACTCTCTAACACCTTTTTGTGGATTTTTAGAATTTTGGGTGGGTCTAGATTTAGAAAAGTATTTTGGTTGGAATGATGAGGCTCTGGATCTCAGCAGGCTTTAGAGTTGGAAAAGTTGAAGCTTACAGTGAGAGTAAATAAACATGGTCATCAAAGCTGGGAATTAAGATCTGTTTATTCACCTGCACACTTGAATTAAATCTCATAGCAATAGGCAGAGCTATTTGACTTATTAAGATCCTGACAAAATAAATTAGTCATGTTTAAAGGTCTATTTTTGCCTGGGTTTAGATATAGAGGTTGATGTAGTCATCATATAATGGATGAAGGAAGTTCTTGTTGAATTGTTAGGCTATTGATTTACAACATAGAGGCCACCAGGATAGTTGACACTGGACAATGGTTAATTAAACTGAAAAGTATACTGAGGGTTTGGGGCACAAGGCTTCAAACTGAAAAAATTACATGTGCTCTTGTCCTTCAGTATTGAGCACTATTAATGAGTAAAGAAAATTGGGGGAAGGGAAGAGAGCACTTAGGTTGGGTGTGGTTCACATCACTTTTGCTTTAAGAGAATTCCTCATGTGTACAGTTGTAAAGATATCTAAGATATGGACTCAGGTCACTACTCCCTAATTCATTTTCATTAAGTCAGTCAAGGTTCAAGTAAATAAAGCAATGCTTTTAATGATTTTAAGAATACCTTTAAAAAATATGTAGAGCACAATTTGTTGACTCTGAAATCTTTGTGGTCAAGATGAAAGTTGGTTTCTGATACATAAAGACAAAACAAAACAAAAAGCCTTTAATTTATGTCGATCCTCTTGGTTCTGTAATTCTCTTTTCTCCATGCTTCTTGCTATGGAGTGTGATTTATGGTGATAAAGAGCTCTAGGTTTAACTTTTGAAGTGAAAGTAAGTATAGCTTCAGCTTGAGGTTGTGGTGATTGCGGTCCAGAAAGCCTTCTCCTTAAACCATTCTACTATGTATGCAAATCCTCCAAATTATCTTTTTACTTATAAAGCTAAGTTTGAGATTTGGATAACTTTGATATTGTCTTTTCAAATCTGTAGTTAAATGGATGAGTAGAAGGCAGCCAGTGAATTGCTTTCAGACATGTTGCAGAGGGCTCTGCAGTGTGGGGCTGCCTTTGATGCAGCTCCAGCCAGCAACCCCTGACCTTGCCTTAGTCTCCTGGTTCATCCTATTTAGGGGCTTTCTCTTTCGCCGTCATAAATTTCTTCTCTAAATACCATGCCACCGAGTCTTAAGCACAAAGGCCCTAGGGCATGTTCTTAGACAATATTGAAAATTAAAATGTATTGGGTTCTCCCCAGTCACCACCTCCTCTGCCAAACCCATTGCATCATCATAGAGCCACTGAATATTCCTCTCCCCTCGCTTTCTGCACCCTACCCACCCCACCCCACAGTTTTACCTCTTTCCTACACAGAGAAGTTGAGCTGTATTCCAGTTTTTGAAACTTACGTACTCACTCTTTACACCTTGCTCAGGACACTATAATAGCAATATCAGATGACATACCTCTTCAGAAGGCATCTAGGGAAATTGTAAATAGTATAGGCTTGTTTTCGGTCAGCTATGTGAAAATGCTTTATAAATCATAATTATCTTGTCAAAGTAAGGTATAAGAGAAATCCTACAATGAGTCTAAAAGCAGGAAAATTGACCCAACCATAGAATGTAGAGTGAGGTAGAGAGAGGTGGACATGGGGTTGGGGGCACGATAACTGTCTAAATGAGAAGCAATGAGGGCCTGAGTTATGAGAAGATTAGTGGAAGTCACAAGAGTGAGGGTTGGAATTAAGTCTGTAGGAGGAGACATTATCATGGGAAGCTGGAGGAGGAAGAAAACTTTCAGCAATGACCCAGGCTACAGGAGTTGTAAGGACCAAACACTAAGAATGAGGTCTTGAATTGAGTATCAAAAAATAATTAGGGTTTGCATAAAAGTAGTGTTGGGATAATTGAATGGGTGGTAGTGGTGAGTAAAGGCAACAGATAAAACTGACACTTCTAAGAAATATGACAGTGATTTTGGACTGGTTCATTGCCATGAAAAGATGCTCACAAATTGAAATTGAGCAAGTTATGATACCACATGTAAAGTGTGATCACAGTTATGAAAAATACATATTTCATTCACATATATGCATATATAGATAGAGAGATAGTTGGAAAGTTGTTTGCCAAAATTTTATTAGGAATGATACCTGAAGAGGTGACTTTTCATCTGAATTCTTTTGTCCTCTGTAATTCCAGATTTAAGAAAATAAGGTAGTAAATGAGAAATTACTTGGGAAGCATAGGTAGGTTTGGAAGGAAGGGAATGTCCGTGAGATGGATTCAATATGTAGATAAAAATAGTTGAACAGTTGATAGAACAAAGGCCTGGAATAGGTGGGAAGAAGTAGATCTTAATTCAAGGAGTTCTGTTGGCCCTGATTCTTGGTGCTGAGTGCCTTGGTTCTTCTCTCTTTCTTCCTCTGAAAGGCAAACTAAACCCTAGTTTGGGGATCTCTCTGGAAGAGAGGCTGTAAGAGCAAATCAGGGCTGTGCGAGCCCAGGAGAAGCAGGGAAAGTATCTTGTGGAACTAAAACCTGTATAGATCTGCTACAGGCAGCTGTAAATATATTGGATGTTGAATCATTATAAGTAAAGGGAGGGTGTGGTATACAAAGTACTTTGTTGTAGAGCTACTAGCCTGAATACTTATCACTTGATGCTAGTTTTATATGCAATAAAGATTATATGTAGGGCAAACAGGATGTAGTCTCAAAGCTATAAAAGTTTCAATAATTAATGAGTTTTCTATTTCTTCTCTTATTGCTTTCTTTTGTGGGTTAATCCAGTAAAATGAAGTCAGTGTGACATATATCTTGTTATATTTATAATCTTGCTTGGTATAGTGATAACTAAAAGTTACATGCATTTTTCATATTTTAGAATTTATACTTGGATTTCAGATTGTATCATTTCTAAATTTGATACTGGGGCTAGAAACAGCACTTTGTTTCTTTTAAAGTACTCTTTTTATCACTAGATGTAGTAAATTTTGTAAGGTTCATGGATTAGTTTTCAGATGCTATTTTAACATTTACTTAGTGCTGCTCCCTCTTTGTCCCTGCAATTGGATATTTCTGTCTTAAAAAAAAAACTCATAGAAGTAAAGAATATCTTATAGGTGAGCACTCTATAATTTATAGAATCTTTAAAAGAGGTATAATTATAAGTAACTACATTATCCTAAAGTTAGTATATGGCCTTCCTATCCACTTTTTTCTTCTTTCAAAGAATTGAGATATGATTTCTTAGAAATTATACACATTACTTATAAAAAATGCACAGGTCCTAAATACACGGTTTGAGTTTTACGAATATATACATTTGTATAGCCAATATGCAGTCAAGATTAGAACATTTCCATCACATCCTGCAGTGGGTTAAATAGTGTCCTCCCCTCCCCAAATTCTTGTCCACCTGGAACCCCAGAATGTGACCTTATTTGAAAAGAGGGGCTTTGCAAATATAATTAAGGTAAGGATGGATATGTGATCATACTGGATTAAGGTGAGTCCTAAATCCAATGAGAGTGTCTTTATAAGAGACAGAAAGGGACTCAGGGAGATACATAGAGAAGAAGGCCATGTGAAGATGGAGGCAGAGATTGGAGTTATGCTGCCAACAAGCTAAGGAATGCCTGGGGCCACCAGAAGAGGCAAGGAAGGCTTCTTCCCTCGGGTCTTCAGAGGAAGCAGCACCCTCTTGATATCTTGATTTCAGACTTCTGGTCTACAGAACTGAGAGAATAAATTCCTGTTATTTAAGTCACCATGGTGTGGTCATTTGTTAAATCAGCCCCAGGAAACTAATATACCTGCCAAAAATTCCGTTATGCCCCTTTCCAGTCAGTCCCAACCCTCAAAGTCATTTAGTGTTCTAATTTCTATCACCATAGATTAGCTTTACGTGTCCTTGACGTCAATATAAATGGAATTATATAGAACATATTCTTTTTTTTTTTTTTTCTAGTCTGGCTGCTTTTGCTCAGCATAACATATATGAGTTTCCTTCATGTTTGTGTCTGCCTCAGTAGTTTAATCCTTTTTATCATTAAAATTCATAGTGTGAATATGTAGATAAACTATTTATCTATTCTCCTGTTCACGGACATTTAGATTGTTACTTCCTACCTGTATTTTATACGTTTCTTACATCTGTCTGTAGCTGTCACTGGTTTAGAAGTTATGTATTACTGTTTTTGTAGTTGCCACCTGGGGTTTTAGCAACATTTAACTTAAAGTTTAATTTATATTGATCTTCCTCATAATACAGAAACTTTGAATCTTTAATTTTGGCTTCCCTTCTCAAGTCTTCCATATTATTGCTGTTGAATATAAAATATGTATTATTTTTAAACTCTGGAAATCATTATTTTTTAAATTGATATTTTTATAAATATACTAACATGTTTCTCAATTGGTTTGATCAATATTGCTTATTATATTCTACTTCCATTTGGGTTCCATTTTATTTTCTCCAATGTATACAGTTTATTCTTTTAATGAGTGTTTTGATTAGTAAGTTCCCTGCCTTTTTTTTGGTTGAAAATGTGTTTATTTTTGCCCTTATTCTTAAACTCTCATTTAATTGCTTATGGAAGTTTGATGATATTTCCTCAGCACGTTGAAGATAATATTCCACTATCTAATACTCACTGTTTCTGATAAATCTCCTGGGAGTCAAATTTTTATTCCATTGTAGGTAATCTACTGTTTATCTCTGGTTTGACTTCATTCTTTAGTATAAATGTTCTGTGTTCAGGTGCAGATTTATTTTTTACTGATCTGCTCAGATCTCTGAATTTTTCCTCTCAGAACTCATGTCTGTGTTTAATTCTGAAAACTAATTAGCCATGATCTCTTTGAATATTCCATCTTACTCATTTTCTCTATTCTTTCATTCTGTAACACCTAATAATCATGTACTGGAACATTTTCATTTTTTTCTTACATGCTTCTCACCTTTTTCACATTTTCTTCTCTATCTTGTTTCATGCTGCAGTTCCTTAAGCCTGTTTTCCCATCAAGTCCCTCTCTTCTAGTCTACCATTCAACTTGCCCGTGGAATTTTTTCAGTTTTAGAACTTTTGTTTCTTTCTATTTTGCACATTCTGTATATGATATTGCTTCTTCCCATGTGATTGCTAGTCCTTATTTTATTCCTTCAAATACTCTAAAGATACTCATTTTGAAGTCTCTTTCAGATTGCTCTTTTATTTCTGATTCTTTATTCGTGAAATCTGTCTTCCTGAGATTGATGACTCTTCCTCATGGAGGTTCGCTTGTATGTGTGATCTGTTTGTTTTGATGTTGAAGGGGTTTCCATGAAAGTCCCAGGCCTCAGGATTGTAGAAAATTTCTATAGGGTAGTTTCATATTTTTTTCTTTGTAAGTTTTCCTGGTTATGGACAAGTTTATATGTTAACCTATTGACCCTAGGGACTCCGTACTACATTGATAATTTGAACTTGGATCCCAAAGTTAGATGTCCTGCAGACTTGGGATTCTTATTTCTCAGGTGTTATGTTTTCTCTCTCCTGTGCTCACTCCCTCTGTGCCCCTAATCTAGTGTTGGAATCCTCTTCTCTGGCCAGTTGGAGTAGGGGCTTCTAGTACTTGTTTTATGGACAAACAGCCCTCATGAGTCCAGTCTACATAAACATAGACGGCCAAGTGTCAGCTCTTTACATGCATATTTCTTGGTTTGGATTCGGGACTCTGCCATGAGGTCTGCCTCTGTCTAGTCAAACATCTCCATGAGTCATTCAGTGTGATCTTCTGGCCTCAACTCTGCCTGAGTTTCTTTGTTTCTAAGTTGGGTTGTGTATTAACTATTTTTTTAGAGAGTGGCAGAGGATATTTTGTTGAGCATTTCTTTGTGATTAAAGTAAAAGAACAAGAGATACTTGTTGTCTTAGCATGTTGTATGGACCAGAAGTCTGATTATATTCATATTTAAACGTGCCTTTTTTTTCTTTTACAGCTAGTTATGTATCAAATCCCATTTGCAAGGGTTGCTTGTCCTGTTCAAAGGACAATGGATGCAGCCGATGTCAACAGAAGTTGTTCTTCTTCCTTCGAAGAGAAGGCATGCGCCAGTATGGAGAGTGCCTGCATTCCTGCCCATCAGGGTACTATGGACACCGAGCACCAGATATGAACAGATGTGCAAGTGAGCAGTTAACTTTGGTCTACCCTATTTTACTGTTGATGTAATTTAGGGGGAATTAAGTTGAAAATTTTGACTGAAAAAGGTATATTTTTAATATGCTACAGAAATAGTCTAAGCTTAAAAAAATTGAGGTAGGATAGAATACTTTCTCTTTTTGTATAGAAGTATATTGCACACGTACACTTTTAACTTTACCTAAGTATTTTTTCATAACAAGCATCTCTAACACAAGCTTGTTAGGCAGATCTTTGTAAAGCGTACTTGCTTAGCACTGACCAAAACAAACAAACAAAAAGACTTGAAATACCTTTATATTGGCGAACACTCTCTCCAGTTTACCAGTGTCTATAGCATCTTTTTCCTTTTTTACCTGAGTTTGTAATACCTTATTTAGTCTAATCTACAATTTAATATGTGCATTTTAGAGTTCTGTAAAGCACCGTTACTGATAAAAGATGTAACTAAAATATTTAGTTTTACATCAAAGTATTCTAAGTTTAACAACTACAGAAAAGGTTATTAACGAATGCTATTCTGCATATGAGAATGCAGGTACAATTTTTCATCTTTTAATCCAAAAATCACTTATAAAATGATTCTTAATTTCTAGATAAATGGTAGAAATTGGAGTTTAAAAACATGAATGATATACAAAGGAACATCCCTTTGTTTAAGGAGCTCAAATTTTAGGGGATAGAGGGAATAAGGAAAAGGGGGAAACATGGAGTAAAGTGACAAAAGGATAAGAAATTGAATCATAATTCAATACACTAAGTGCTGTATCAGCAGGCAGCTACTGTGTAATGACACTGATTTAATTATCTCCCATTAACACACTGTGTACATGACTATTAAATCAGCTGATGTCTTTATTTGAATTGTATCATCAAAGGACAATATTATTTTGGAAGCAAGCAGAACTAGTTGAGGGAGGTTAAGTAGAATCTAGAAAGAAGGAACCACACATGTAAAAATAATGTGTTCAGGGAACAAGAAGTCTCATTTGGGATACTGTGGGCATTTTGGCAAGGCAACTTATTCTATGCTGCTGGACACTTATTGTCCTTAGTCCCTGTCCATTAAATGTCATTTATGCCCTCAAATCACTGTGACAAGCAAAAATGTAACCCAAACATTTCTAAGCACCTCCCAGGGGAGCAGTACCATTCCTGGATGAGAACCATTGAGTAGTATGTGCTTAATGGGAGGTGTGGTTGGAATTGAGGATGGAAAGGGGAGGCCTGAGTGCAATTGATAAAGGTCTTGAGTGCCATGCTAAGAAGTCTGGATAATATCCCAGGGTTTTGAGCAGGCAGTGGACTAAAGAGATTGCTTATTTTATTTAAGATAATTCTAGCAGCAGTGAGGGAAATGAATTGGAGAAGGATAGAAAGTAGAGGAAGGCTGCTGTAACAATTGTAGATTAGAAATCCTATTCCCATGGAAGTTTTCTGGGTAATCAATTCCAGAGACTTTTAAAATAGAATCAATGAGACTTGGTAACTAATTTCACACAGTGAAGAGAGAAAATCAAATCTGATCCCACGGTTTATGGCTAAGGTGACCGGGTGACTAGTTTTACCATTAGCAGAGATAGAAATACATATCGGCTTAGAGGAAGTTTGCGTCTACTTCGATTTCATGGAATTGTTTGGATTAATAATTAGAGGGACACAACACCCAACAAATATCACTAGATTGGCCAATTTTTGCAAATATGTACCTTATCCTTAAGGCTTATGTTTTGGGCTACTTAGTAATTTGTCTTTCGTGGTTTTTGAACTTCCATAGGAGGATGGGTCCATCTTGAAATGGATTCCTGTTCAGATTGCTTTAGACCACGTATGGGGGGGATTTGAGTCTATAAATATTTTGTATGTTTTTCATCCAGACTATCCATGCACAAGGAAGAAGAGGCAAGAGTGTAGATGGTTCCAGGCATTTATTCCATGTTCTAGGCCTAGCCTGATACATACTGTGTATGGGAGGATAGGGTGCTCATGTAATGTTACTCAACCTGGGATGGTGGGGAGTGAAAAGGACTTCTATTAATAAATATGCAGGGATGTTGGTTATAACCCAGGACTGTCCTGGGCAATCTGCTATAGATGGTCACTTACCATATACCTCTTAGTGTACCAACAGGGTCTTCCTTAGAGATACACTCCCATGCAGGGGTTAACACACACCTTTTGGTTTAATTGATCCCTTTTCTCAGAAATGGAGAGGAGAACAGTGACTATAAATCAGCCTTGGAAAGAGAATCTACATGTGAGAATGGGTTTGCTATGGTTTTTCTTATTGTAGGTGAATGCAATTAATGTTGCATTTTACTAACCTGGAAGAAATCATTACTTATCTGATACAGTCGGGAAGTGCTTATTATCAAGACTCCTGTGAAGCAAAGTGAAAGTGGACAATTATTTCTTAATTCTCAGTATATGGCTTTGGGTGACCATGGTTCTTTCATACTAATTATTTGCTTTTGTTTCCATAGATACTTTGTTTATATTGCATTGTTGTTTGTATTCCATTTAGAGGATGAGACAGCTTTAAATTAGAAAAACTGTTACAGACTTAAAATTTGAAATCTTGTGCACTTTTTGTTAAGAGATTATTACTTGACAGAGTAGAGAAGAAAATTATATTTCAAGCAACAGTAGCTTTAAAAAAAATCCTACAAGGGAAATTTGCTCATGTTTCCTAATTACTAGAGTAAGATTCCAATTGTAAAGCAATACCTTTCTTCCAAAGGAGGACTTACTCTGTGGAATGTTGGCTGAGGTTGGCTTCTTAGTCCATAAAGTATGGAGCTTATAAAATTCAAACATGCTTATAAAAACCAATTCAATAACGAATTCATTTGAGGCATACTATGAAAAAAATATATATATACACTAATGGCACTAAGAGCTGCCATTGTCTCTGATACTGTTAGGTGATAATTTTCTCATTTTCTTTTTCTCATTCATTGATAAACTCATTTACATGAAAAAGCTTAATTTTGAAAATTGTTACACATAGTCTTTGTAGAAAGCTTAGAAAGTTCGTTTTGGCTTCTATCCTTGACATTTTGTTTCTATGCATATTTATGTCTTTCTCTCCTTACAAATGTGTCATTACTCTGTTTTATAACTTGTTTTAATTTAATTATGAACTTTTTGTGTGTCATTAAATATGGCTGCATTCATTCTACTGAATGGATATACCATAATATATTTAATTGCCTATTGAATATTTGCTTTTAATTTTGCACCATTTTAAGCGGTTACGTGAAGAATATAAGAGATTCTTTTTCTCATACACACACATACTTTTATATGTTTACAGACATGCATAGTTTTACACATTTGTCTAATTTATTTTCATGATAAGCTTTTAAACATAATAAATTTTTTCTAACTTTGTTGAATTATAAGTGACACATAACCGTTATACGTATTTTAAAGACATTTGACTTATATTGCAAAATGGTCTTCTAGGAAAATTGTACCCATTCACATCTTCACTAACAGCAAACATCTTCCCTTTCATCTTATCAACAATGGGTATTATTGGCAAACAGTATAAAAGTGCATTTTTTGGTTTTTATATGCTTTTCTTTGATATAAATGAAGGTAAACGTTTGTTATTCACATGAATATTGGCATTGTAGGATATTTACTAGAATCCTTGGCCTTTTTTTTTTTCCTCTATTTGCATAACTGTCTTATTCTTAGTAATATAAAAGAAAAACTTTAAATGAAGTATCATATGGAATTCTATGTCCACAGACCATAAATGGAGAGTTCAGTAATTATCACAAAGTGAACACACATATGTAACCATCACTCAGGTCAAGAAGAAATGTTAGCAGCACCCCAAGAACCCTCATGGTATTCCTTCCCAATCACTCCCCCACTCCTCCTTCAACAAAACTACTGCCCTGACTTATAACCAAAACACACATAAAAGATTATTCATGACAACAGTAGTCGGACAGCTATAAATTGGAAACAATCCGGATATCCAAACAATAGACTACCTTAAAAAAAAGTATGTTAAAAAATATGCAGAAGTGGAAATGAATGAATGAACTACTGCAAATGTGCAGCAACATAAATGAATCTCACAACATAATATTGAATGAAAGAAGCCATAAAAAATAGACATTTACATACATTTCAAAAATAGGTAAAATTAATCTTTGGTGCTAGGAGGCAGGATTGTGGTTCATACTGATATGCATTTATTAAACACCTACTATGTGCTGTGCTGGCTTTGGTACTAGATATTTGGAGATAAAATGATGAGTGATAATTGATTTCTGACCTTGAGTTACTTATGATTTAGTGCAGTGATTCTCTAGCAGGGGTGAATTTTGCCCTTGGGGCACATTTTGTAATGTTTGGAGACAATTTTGGTCATTAACAACTGGAAGGGTGCTACTGATATCTAGTGGATACAGGCCGTGAATAATGCTAAGCATTCTACAATGCACAGTGGCAGCCCCCTGCAACAAAGAATTATCTGGTCCAAAATGTCAGTAGTGTTGAGGTTGAGAAAGCCTGGTGTGGTGGAAAAGACAGACAATTAATTCAGCGTATCATGTGGTAAAGTCTGCTAATTATTTAGCTTCCATTCTGTGCCAACTACTCTATCAGATATACTTTTCTTGTTTTATTTTTCAGACAAGTATGCAAAGTAGGTTATGGTATTTCTGTTTTATGGGTGAAGTTACCTAAACTGGGTAAAATATACTTTTTAAATGTTAGGGGGGATTTCAGTGATGAAGGAGATGACACTTATGAAGATGGTGGGCATTTTCAGAATTATTAGGATTAAGTGTTATAGGTAGAAAGAAAGAGACATGTGAAGGTATGGAGATGGAAAAAAAAATCATCCATTGTTAAGTGAAATGCAGATGATTTTAGTACAGTTGGTTACTAGTACAGTTCTACTGTATAACCAGAAATGCTAGTTAGGCTTATGGGGACCAGATCATGACAGGCCTTATGTGCTAAGTTTAGGTAGTAAAAACATCTTCCTGAAAGGCACAAGTAGTCAGTGAAGGATTTCAAGTAAGGGAATGATAAGGCTATGATTTTTGGAAGTCTTTTTCTTTTGGCAGCATGAAAGATGAAGTAGAGTGGAGTCAACAATAAAGGCAGCAAAATCAATAGTCTAGGTAAAAAAAATGGGAACAGTTGTCTCCTCATCAGACCTTCCCTGGCCAATCTATCTAAAATTTTAATCTTCCCTATCCTAATATTTCCTTTCTTCCTTCTCTTCTTTATCCGTCCCTGTTTCCCTCCCTCTTACATTTACTCCTTCCCTCCCTTCTTTCCCTAGGACTTAAGAGTAACTAACATACTGTGTATTTTACTTATCTGTTTTATTCTCCTCTACCACTAGAATGTAAGCTCCAAGAGGGAAGGAATTTTGATCTGTCTTGTTTAGGCTCTTGATATGCAAAATAGTGTCTGACATATAGTGGGTGCTCGATAAATGTTTGAATAAATAAATGAATGAAAGTAGTTAAGAATGGGGGAATGGAGAGAGAGATTGGGGAAGAATCAATAGGACTTCATAATCAGTTGGAGGATGTTGGGTGAAGGTGAAATTAAGACTACTCTTACATTGGTTTGGGAGCTGGAAGATGAAATTTATCAAGGTATAGAATATAGGAAGAGGAGCATTTGCTGGGGAGAAAGGTCGTTATGGTGGAGAATGGTTGATTTGGGACATGTTGAACTTAAGGTATTATGAGACATCCTGGGGGAGGTGCCCAAGGAGCAGATAGATATAAGGGTCCCGAGCCCTTAAGTGAGATCTGAACTGAATCATTGGCAGAAAGAAAAGAATATCAACTGAGGGGGAAAAGAGTTCTGAAGATTAAAGCCCAAAATATTGACATTTAACAGCAAGCAAAGACAAGACTGTGGAGGAGTCTGAGTCAACAGGAACATAGAAAGAAAATGAGAGAATGATATCCTAGAAGCAGAAGTAGATAGGCTTGAGAAGTGGCAAGTGATCAACGTCAAAACTGCACTGTTTAAACAATAGAGCTATTACCTTACTGGGAGTTGTTTCATTGCTATTGTTGGACCACTATCCTGATTGCTATGGTTGAGGGATTATGTGGCGTCTTAGGGAAGCAGCCACAGTGATGGTAGACACTCCTTCTCTTCTCTCCCTTCACCGCTGAGCTTGTTGAAAAAACTTCTAGTGGCAGCTAGAAGTCTCATGGATTAGGAAATTCCGGTGTGTGTGAAAGACAGAAGGAGATTTGGGGGAGAAAGAGCCAGTTGAGCTGGGAAAAGACAGAGATGATTAAGGAAACAAGATCACTGAAGAGACAGAAGAACATGGGATCCAAAACCTAAGTAGGGAAATTAGCCTTGGACTGAGCATTTGTTGAATCAGCAATCCATAAAGCATCGACCTCATGTCAGTCAAGGTTTTGCTTTATTTAATGTACCAGGAAGGGTATCAGAAATATGCTGAAGTAAGGGAAAACGGACTAGTACATTTTTTATGTATAAGAAAATAATACATATACATTTGTTGCTGGAGGAAGTGTATTTTAAAAAATCATTTGTAACTAAAAAATTATAGAAATGAGATTTTGTAATTCTGTATGCAGTGAACTTGCTACTTTTGTTTTAACTCTTCTATATTTTATCGTGCTGCCCTTGTTTTGGCACTTTGTGAAAATGTATTTTAGGGTAGGAGAATGCTATAGTTACGTTTTTGAAATGACATATGTTTAAAACTAGTAATTTTGCACATATAAGAAAATTCACAGTTAATATAACTATCCTTTAATTTGTGAACTCCAAGGCCAGTGTTTAGCTGTTTTTAAAGAATTACATGTCAAGTTTGAGTGCTTTTAGTGCATTCAGGATCATGCAGTTTAATGATGCATTTGAAAAAAGATCTAGGTGTTTAAAATAGAAATATGTTTAAAATGTTTTTAATCAAATCTGAACAACTGTGGACTCTAAGTGAGGGAACATATGTCATTACTCGGAGTACCATAAAGTCTATCTAATGTGTATTTAAAGATCTGTAAAGATACAGACCTCTAAGAAATATGTTGCTGTAACCTCAGTATTTGTGGGATTATAGAAGTAAAATAAAGTCAAGAGTGTCTTTGTTTAGAAGATACTTACAAATGGACTGAAGGCACAATCAACTTGCATGTGAAACTGGTATAGAATTAGACAACAGTTTTATATAGCACCATTATCGAAAGTGCTGCTAAAGCACCACAGGGAAATCTGGTAGCTGTATCACATGATTATAACAGGGGTCAGAGAAGGGAAAAGTTAGTGGTTAGGCTAGAACAGTCATGAAAGAGTAGGAAATTGTGTGACTTAGCTATATTCTCTCCTTCCTTCACCATCGGGGTGGTAGGTATGAAGAGTTATGGGGCATTCAGAGGAAATGGGCATGCACGATGTGTGAAATGGCCAGTAATAAGACCTTGATGGGAAACCTGGAGATGATAAATGATTGATATTGCACCAACTAAAAATAATAGGATTCAAATTCAGAGACCATTCTGATTACACTTAAAAGAAATCAGATGTGTTCTAAATCAAGTATTGTGTTAGAGCTATTTTACTTTAGGTTTGATTTCCAGCAAACTACCAAATGGATTAGGGATATATTTAAGGAGCCTATCATATTCTTTATTTTGGAGTATAAGCAATGCTAGAATCAAGGAAGCTGGATGAAGGGCACTTGACTAGTTTTCCCAGCATTACTGCTAGGTATTTATCTAGTGAGGAAAAAGATGACAGGCTATAATTTGGTTTAGGCTGCTTAATAAAGCTTACAAATTTAGCAAACATTTAATGCTTACCTTCTATGCAGTAGGCAGGGGCAAAGTGTGTTTTAAGAAAAATGCAAAGGAGTACAATGTGATAAGAACTGTGATAACAATACACTGGGTGGCTCAGGGAACCCTTGGGGGGTCAGCTAACTTCCACTGGGGATAGGTGAGGTTTAAGATCTCCTAGAGAGTGTTTTACCTTAAATAATCCTGAAGGAGGAGTAGGGTGAGTAAAAGCAAGGGGGAAAAGGGTTTTCATAGCAGAGTGTCAGCTGAGAGTTGGAACATGAAGTTGGAGAATGGAATCTTGGAAGATGAGGATGGAGAATTCATAAGCTGGGAATACACACAGTTTTCTCGTTTTAGAATATCCTCTTGAGTCAGCAAGGGAGGAGTGAGACTGAGGTGGTTCTCAAACTGAAGCGTGTATCAGAATCAGCTTAGACAACAGTATTGTATAGCACCATTACCTAACGTGCTGCTAAGGCACAGCAGGCACATAGGGTAGGTATATCACGTGATTATAACAGAGGTCAAAGAACGGAGCAGTTAGTGGTTAGGCTGGGACAGTCATGAAAGACTAGGCAATTGTGTAACTAAGCTATATTTTCTCCCTCCTTCACCATCTAGCTTTTGTGGCTAAGGAGTGAAGAGTTGGGCAGCATTCTGTTAACATCTGTTAGATCACTGACTGCTGGGTCCCCTCTAGAGTTTCTGATTTGGTAGATCTGAGATAGTACCCAAGAACTAGCACTTTCAACAAGTTCCCAGGTAATGCTGACAGGGCTGGCTCAGAGACTGTACTTTGAGAATCACTGCTACAATGTGGTAATTATGTTGCCTCCACCTGTCACTAACTATGGAATAGAAGACTTTGTATTTAGTAAAAGATAAGTTTTAGTACCCCCTAAGCTTATGAGGATATTTTGAGGAAGTGTGTCCTCACGTCTCTCTTTAATCATCGGTATTATAATCAATAATTATGTATCTGTTTATGGACTCTACTAAATTGATCACAGTAAAATACTCTGGCTTTCTGGCCAGGTTTCCAGTGCTCCTGAATCTCCACTCCTCTGACTTCTTACTTTGCCTCCCTCCCTCCCTCCCTCATAGCTCCCTTTTCCTTCTTCTCTGAGATTCCCATTACTTTATGTATTCTGGCACGTATAGTATTCTAATTTATAATTGTGTCTTGATATCTTAGAATCTAATTTATTCTCTTCTGATTTGGTGATAGAGGTTCTGACAAAAGATTCTGATTGAAATATAGCTTCCACATGATTAGAAGCATGGTAAACCATTCTTTGGGGCCATATTTTGAAAGGAAGAGCAGGGGAATTTTTACGGGCAGGAGAGAGGGGTCACAGGGACTACTCAGGCAGAGAAGATCCTTCTGATGGCTCTGTCCACAGCTGGCTCCTGGGTGAGGTGTCCTAACTTACTCTTTGACGATGGGTGAACATCATATTCTCTGAGTCCCAGTGTTGTTATCTCTAAAAACTAGGGGAGACTATGAAGTCATTGCTCTGATATTCTGTGATTCTATGAATGCCAGACATTACTGCCTTTTGCTATTCTAGACCAGTCCCTCTCTTCCAACTCAAATTCCAGGTGGGAATATGTATTCCAAAACTCGCTCAGCAACCCAATGACTTAGGTAAACATTTACATTTTACCATTGCAAAGACAAGATCAGAGAGATTCAGAAACCTACCCAAGGACATACAGTATGAAGCAGAGCTAAGAATGGGATCCAGGATATTCTTTGACTTTAATGCCCATGTTTCTTTAACCACACCGTGTGTCTTCTCTTGGAGAAAACAAAATATCAGAAAAGCACATTACTGAATAAGTTTTAGAATCTGTCTTTTGGGCAGGGAGAGGGTAGGTCCTCACTTCTAATTGGCACAATTTAAAAGGGTATTTTCTTGAGCCGGTTTCTTCTCCACAGAGGGACCTTGCCCTGTGGGCCATTCTGCAGAAGATACTCATTTGGTTAACGGGTTACTGCCAGCTAGAGAAAGCTCATTGTCCTAAAGTGCCTCTATCTTATTACAAAAGAGCTGCTACCAGCCAATTAATAACCTGGCTATAACTTGATATAGTTAAGGAATAGTTCCTTAGAGGGACCATGAGGATGGCCCTGCTGTCCCCTTATCAGAAGACAGTTGAGATGTCATTACGGGCTAAGTCTCTTGATTTTATGCTTTCTTCTCAAGAAATCCCATCTCTGCAAGAGAGCTGACTATGTTTTGATGCACCTATGACTGAGATAAAACAAAACATTTGTCAATTGGCTTTAGTTTTAGGGGATTGTATCCAAGCTTGGTCTCACTGGGGTCACAGTTTAATTGACTAAGTTCAGCCAGTCAAGGGCTTTGACATCTAATAGTTGCTCAATCCATATGAACTGAATGATTGAAATGTCCCAGGTGGCTCAGGATCTCTGAGAGCAAGAGGAAGAGCTCAGTTATACTAGCTGCTCTTCTGTGAAAGACTCCATGTGCTTATGACTAATGATGAACACAGCACTTTCTTTTTGGCTAAATCCTTTCAACAGCTTATGCAGTAGATACATGACTATTAGAGGCAAGTAAACTAGGAAAGTTCAATAGCTTGTTCAAAGTCACCAACTGGTCCACAGCAGACTTGGTAATAGAACGTGTGTCTGACTGTCGACACCTCATGTCCTTTGTTACTGGACTATATGTTTCCTAGAATGCTTTTCAGTTTGTTCTAAAGAGGGATTGCTATATAACTTTGTGGAACAGATAAGGTAAAAATTGGAACTATTTTTACATTTAATGAAGACATTCCTTTTAACTACTTTTAGAATTTAAAAATCATGTAAGGTTAAAGCAACTAATTTCTTGATAAGATCCTAAATATGATTATCCAGGAAGGTAGTGGTACAGTGGAGCAACTTGGTAGGCCAATATTTGTCATGTGACAGCCCTTACGACATCTTGAATATTCTTTTAGTGAGCTAGTCTTAGGAGGAGGAGGATAATCAGGGAATTTTTTTCTATTAATTTAAATATGAAATAGTTCACATTATGCCCAATCTCTTCATTCTGTGGACAGAGTTCAGATAAAGATAAGCTAGTAGTTTATTGCATTGTGCTGAAGAAAGCAAGTAATAACAGCCTATTTCGAACAGTTCTTAAAGGAGAGGATTTTTTTTTTAACTGATAAACACTTTTACTGATCAACCAGTGTGTGTGTGTTCACAGCCCTACCAGGCCTCTGTCAGGCATGCAGAAGTCCCCCTAAACTAATTAAAAATTATACACATAGATCTGGAGTGGACCTAATTGATTCTATTCCTTCTCTGCCCCTCTCCCTCCCCCACTTCCAACACCTCTGAATATTGAAGCTTATCAAGGAAGTACTTCCCCAAAGTCACACAATTAGTCAGTAGCAGGGTGGCCTCAGTGTCTGAGATGCTCCATGGAATATTCTTTTCATTATTCCTCAAAAAATACACCATGTGATACAGATAAAACTATTATGCACAGTTATAAACCTGAGTATTAGAAAAATCTAAAACTTTCTTTGAGTGGTTTTTGTTAAATGAGTGGTCAGTTTAAGTGTTTTAAATCCCATTAAGGATTTCAAGACATTGGATTTTATCTTCTAAAAAGAGAAATTGATTAGTGGTAAATCACATCTTTAAAAGCACACTGGATTGGAAGGAACTCTGGGCTCTGATTTGAGCTCTGACGGTAACTAGCTTTGCAAGCTTACACAATTACATAACACAGTCTGGAATAATAGCCTTCTGGTTCTAAGAACTCTTATGAGTCTGTCTATAAAAAACTGAATAAGAGAGTAATATCTGCTGTTAACTCTTATGAGTCTATCTATAAAAAACTGAATAAGAGAGTAATATCTGCTGTTGGCAGATACCTTTTTAATATTGATTTCTTTGTGACTTTATGAGTATTTTAAGTCTAGTTTCTGCAATGTTCAGTCTCTCCCTCCAACTCTCATCTTTACTTGGTTTTCAGTTAAGGAATATGTATACTTTTTGTTTCTTAGAGAAAAAATGAGACAACAGCTTCAATATAGTATACAAAAAATTGGTACCTAGTTTGGAAATGGAGCTCTTTATAATCTAAAGTGTTTGTACCAAAATCATGCTATTACATTAAAATATACAAGGTAGACATTGTTTTGGTGCTTATTCTAAACTGATAGAAATTTAGTGTTAAATTTGTTAGTCATTCAGCAGATACATCTATCATCATCTGTCACGTCAAGCACTCAGGTTAGCCCCTGTGAATACAGAATAGAATAAGACATGCTCTGTTTTCTTCATGGGGTCTCCATTTAATGGAGGGATTATTATGAACATTGTAACAACTGTGAGAGACTTGTTGTCACAGGTGTCTGGGTGCTGGGAGGTCATGGGAAGTTTTGAGGAAACTTTAGCTTGGCGAGGGTGTAAGGTGCACATGGCAATGAGGCTAGGGAATTAGATGGATATGTCTGTAAGAAGGACCTTTTGTTTTAAAATCAAGAGTTGGAGCTTATTCTGAAGGATTTTAAAGCAAGGAAATGACATGACTAACTTGAGCTTTTGAAAGATCACAGTGGTCCTCGTGTAGCAACAGCAGAGCAATCTTAGTTTGATCACTGTGATCTGTAACACCAGTATGGCTGAACCATCAAGGATTTAAGAAGTAGGCCACATCAGAGATACTATTCACAACCTCAGTAATGGTTATTCATCTCACACTGTAGATGTTTAATATGCTGGTCCATGGTAGCAATGCCGTAACTGTTTGTTGCAAGATAGACCCTGCTTTAATTTGTATTACACGACTCTCTATAGAAAACTCAAAGGGCACTCTTTCTTTCTATTTCTTCTGGAAGCCAAATTGTATGAAATAGATATCCAAAGAGCTAGAATAAATATTTTCTTCTCTGTGGCAAACATGGCTATGTAATTTTCAATACTCTTTACAAAAGATATTTTTTAATTATGATGCTAATGGTTGGAAAGTTGAAAGCCTGTTCTGCTATTTAATAGAGGAAATCTTATTTCCCAAGATTATGTTTAATTTTCTTGTGGGTTTGGTAGCTCTCTTGAATGAGCCTATTATTTCAATTTAGACCAAGTTTGACAGGATCATTCTATTTTAAAGGCATATGCTACCTTGCGCTCCATCTTCCTTTGTGTAAGTAAGGCATCTGTTTAGCACTTTAGTTTTTAAAGTGCTTTCACATCCATCCTTTCATTTGCTCCTGGCAATCCTATGAGGGGGGTAGTGTGTTATCCCCCTTTACAGCACAGGTAACAGAAATCCTGAGAAGTCCGCTGACAAGCCTGCGAGTTGGCTGCCACTACATGGCATGGCTGAAACTGGTTCTACTTTTATCATCAAACTAGGTAGGCAGACATGGCAAAGCACCTTCACAAATAGAGTTGGGTAAAGATATCAGACCATAGGACTAAGCAGAAGGGTTATGCAGGTTCAGCTCAAATGCATTATTTTGTAAAATTATTCTCTCTTCCTTCTTTCTCTCCAACAAACCCCTTCATTGATAAGTCAAGGCCATATGTAATCAAGAAACTAAAAGCCTGTTAAAACAGAATGGAATTTTGACCTATTAATAAATGATAAGGAGTCATCTTTCTTGATTTATCAATATAGTGTGAAAAACATTGAAGTAAAAGTGTTCCCACGTTGAGATAACTAAATTTCAGCATCTTCACATTCATTTGATGTTTGTCTTATGCACAAGTGTTTATATATTACTATGCATATGTAAGTGTATACATAAGATGGAGTATATAAGATACTACTATGCCTCCCTATGCTCAAATGCTACCATTTGGAAATTTAAAAGTGAAATCCTTTTTTTCCTTTTTCTTTAAATGCACTCCATGGATTTCAATCATTCTCTAGCCGAGGGGTCAGTAAACTATGACCCATGGGCAAAATCTGGCCTGCCACCTTTTTTTTGTGGGAACTTTGAGCTGAGAATAGCTTTCAGATTTTAAGTGGTTGGAAAAAAATCAAAAGAAGAACAATAGTTTGCAATACACAAAAAATGATATTAACTTCAAATTTCAGTGTTCATAAATAAAGTTTTATTGGAAAACAGCCATGCCTAATCGTCTACATGTTGTCTATTGGGGCTTTTGTTCTGTAACAGAGTTGAGTAGTTTAGACAGAGACCGTATGGTCCACAAAACCTAAAATATTTACTATCTGGCCCTTTCTAGGAAAAGTTTGCTGATTCCTCCTCTAGCCCCTTTGGAGTGTGATGGGATTAAGAAATTCTTCTTGTTTTCCTTGGATGGGAGTTGAGTGGAAGGCAAAACATATATTAGCTTACGTATGCTTTTCTGTTTAGTTGGATGGAGAGAGCGGCAATTTCCAACATTTGGAAAAGTTCAACTAAGACTCAGGTCTGAAGTTTATTAAACTGCTCTAGTTCCACCTTAATATGAAAGGGTGACAAGTTACAAAAAAGGAAAAGCACAAAGAGCAACCCAGGTGAGAGGTCTAGTGCTGGCAGGAATTGAAAATGTGAGAAGAGATACTAATTTGGTGTATAGGTTTTAAAACTGTTTTCATTGTTAGCATATTCCTTTCCTATTTCATTTTGAGATAGTTATCTCCTCTCTTACCCCCTTTAAATGAAAAAAAAAAATCCCTTTAAACACCTAGCTTTGTATTCCCAGCAAATGTGTCCATGTTTTAATTTCAGTTGTTTTGAGAATGATTTCAAATATGCATCACTTGAATATACAGGGAATGAAGCCAACATTTTTATAGTTCCTCATTATTTGACCACATGATTTTACACAAGCCTCACTGTTTCTTCAGATTTTCTTCTGTGAGTGAGCCGGATAACGTTTTTAAGCATTTAGATATTACAGTAAGTTTACCAGCAACATATTTTACAAATTTGAGTTTGGGGTTTTTCTTTTTATTTTTTTAAGATTTTATTTCTTTTGCTTTTTCTCCCCAAAGCCCCCCTGGTACATAGTTGTATATTCTTCGTTGTGGGTCCTTCTAGTTGTGGCATGTGGGATGCTGCCTCAGCATGGCCTGATGAGCAGTGAGTGCCAAGACCGCACCCAGGATTCGAACCAACGAAACACTGGGCCGCCTGCAGCGGAGCGCACGAACTTAACCACTCGGCCACAGGGCCAGCGCCTTCTTTTAATTTTTTTAGATGAATTGTAACACTTTAAGTTAAAATGAGTTAGGAGAAAAAAAATTACTTCTGACAGCGTATATATCCTCAGAAGTTGAAACAGTAGAAGAATAATAGAAGTTTGGCATATCTCTATCTGAAAAACAACGTATAAATTTCTGGTTGGAGTCCATTCATCCTACCTAATTGCTATTTGAGAACTAAAGTTTTTGCCGAGGCCAGGATTTTACTATCCTTGTGTTCACTGCCCAGTGGCCATGATAGACCACTTTTAATGCACTTCATAAACTGAACATCTTCCTGGTGCTTAGAAAGCGGTCCTGCAAATTTCAAGCAGTGTCTGTTGAAGGATAGGCTTATTTGGCTCTAGGGAGTGATAGTTTTTGTGTGGTAGCTTTCACCTATTCTTTTTTGTTCTCATCTTAAATTTGATACTCCAAACAATCATCTGATATAGGTAGGTTGGGTATTTTCCCATCCTGTTGATGGTGAGGAGAGTAGGGCACAGAGAGGTTGTTATTTTCCCCTATTAAGGTCAAAATTACATTTAGATCTGTTTTCCTAAATCTTGGTTCCAAATGTTTGAAGTAGATGACTTTCCATGTAGGTGCTTAATAAGTGATTATGTTCAGTTTGTTTAGCTGCATGACCTAAACAAAGGTAAAGCCACTATATTTATTACAGATAGTGGTCTTTGGATAATGCCTTTTATTTGAGTAGTGCGTATATACATGTATATATATACACATACATATATATATATAACTAATTAAAGTCATTAATTATAAATCTACACACCCATATGCACTCCATGTGGAGTATCCTGGTATCTTGCTTGCGCTCCCTTCCATCTGCCATCTTGGACTGTCCTAGTTGGTAAATTTTTACACTCATAATAGCTCACATTCTTTAATCACTAATTACATAGTTGATACTGTGCTAAAATCTTTGCCTTTATTAAGCCTCTGAATCCTCTCAACAACTCTGAGATAGGGACCGATGTTACCTCTTCCTTATAGATGAGAGTGCTGAGGCAAAGTGAGCATTACTGACTTGCCCACAGTCACATAACAGTAAGCCAAGATTCTAACCTCAAATCTGCTAACCACTGTATTATTTGAGAGGCCACTATGTTCACAACATAGTTCTTATTTGCTGCCTTTGACTATTGTTCTGTCTCCTATTCTGCCCTTGACATAGTTGAATTTCATCCTATGCTAACTCTCCCAAATAATAAAGGCAATCTTGACTTAAACCCATTCCAATGGGTTTTACACAGACTTCTACTCTGGATCTTCTATTAACTTAGTAATGCTGGTTTTCTGTGTCATCACTCAAATAGTTCAGTTGTAAGTATGAAACATTGATTCCTGAAACCTCTGATTCTGTCCTTTATTTTCTTTAGGCTGCAACATAATGAAGCTTCTAATGAGCTGTGTGTAACTAAACTATGCTACACAAAAAATGTAATTTTAGATTTTAGGTCATAGTTCTCATAGTCCCTGCTCTAATGGGATTACTGCAAACGTCCATGTTAGAAATGCATGATTTTGGTGAGGTAAAGCTTAAAGACTTTATTTAAGGGTATTTATAAACCATTGCAAGTTTTGAGAAGGAATGTTAAACAGCAGTATTTGAAGTTGTTAGAGACACCTAAAAAATATTTAAACAATTTTAGGAAACCTCATTAAGTTGCACAATCAAGTACTTTCTGTGTGAAAAATTGCTAAAAGTCTGATTTCAAATGTCTTTGAATAACCTGTCCCTTTAATTTCTATTCGAATTCTAGCATATACTGAGTAGAGTAACCGCTAGGATTTTCCAGGGGTTGGCTTGATGCGCTTTGATCCTTGCAACTGCAGTCTGAAGACTAAATGCCCCTAGTGGGTGTCAGTGTCGGCCACATTCTGAATGGAGATGCTGGTGCTTTGACAATAAAGGGTACTTGAGGAAAAATAAGCAGTCAGATTCGCATGGTGTGCTAAGGCAGCCTGAAGCCCACAGCCCTGATGATCAAGAAATAACAAGAATGGATTCCTCAGTGTGTGTCTGTGATCCTCTCTACCTCACTGATTGCTTCCCTTTCTCTAATAATTCATTGTAATATATAGAGGTACAGTTTCACAGTTGGGTTTCACAAAGGTTGGCTTTTCTCTGCTTTTAAGGTTTTAAATTTCTTTTGTTTATATGATTGGCTATGCTGAGATAGTCAATTGAGATGGTTCTTGTCATCAAGATTTTGCTGAGGAGATAAACAAAACTAACTCGCAGTGTGCCAAGTCCCTGAGAGAGGTGTGGCACTGTAGGAAGAGGCGGTTCTTTGGCTTCTCTGTTTTTCATCTTCTCCTCCACCCAGTGTCCGTTCTATTGATTCATCCTAGCTCCTTTTCTCACGACTATTACCTCTTAAGGGTGTTGAGCCTCTCAGCCGTTTTCCTTACTTTCACGTTCTTCCTTATTTCGGGAAGCTTAGTTTTCTCAAAATACGCACTCCTCCACTTATTCTGTATACTTCAGAGTAACTACATTATTAGTATCTCATTGCCTGCCTATGTACCTTTCCTTCTAGTAAACCAAAGATGCTGAAGTACAGGAACCTTGCTTTTTCATCCCTGCCTCTAGCTGTCCATCATGAGGCCTGGCCCCTAGGGGCTTTTATCTGTTGAAATGAGGGAACAAATTCGGTACCATCCTGGTCATGTTGCTCTCATGCTCAAGAATCTATGGGAACTTCTCACTACTAGTCAGACCAAGCCCTAATCTGGAGCCAACTTCATTTTTATTAATTTTCATTGTTACTTAAAACCCCCCAAGTACAAATAATTTATATTTTACCTCCTTTTTTGAAGCTAAGTAGAATAAGAAGTGAAATTCCTCACCCACAGTAATGAAAACCTGAGTAACCATCCCTCTACCTACCCTCCAGTTCATTCAAACCGCTCTTCGTTGGGCCTGTCATGCACCATGTGGATTTTCTCCATTGCCTTATTATGAACAGAATCGCCCTTGCCAGGACTCTTGTCTTCCCTTTGTCTCTCTAAAACCTGCTCAGCTGAGGTTCCAACTTTCATAGCACATATTACCTGCCACACTTCAATACTTACATGCTCTATTACAATTGTTTTCAGGTGTTGGACTATTCGTTGCTCCAATAAAGTTTGCAGTCCTTTACAGCCACTATGGTTTTTTTATATTTACAGTGCATGTGCAAGCAATCTCATACTTAGCATTCAAATGAGTTTTTAAATATAAAGGAATTGAGTTTTTACATGGCGTTCATGTTAGTTCACTTGGCAAGCATTAAAACTCCGTGTGTCCAGTACTGTGTTAGAAACAAAGGATTCACAGATTGAAAAAAATAACACTGTAATGGCAAAACAGAAATGGATCTATCTTCTCTGCTTCTAATGTACCCAGCACTTGCCTCTAATATCTACTATGCTGTGTTGCAATACCCTGTGAGTACCACTTAGCCCCCTCTCCTTGGTTTTTGCACCTCTAGGACAGGGAATGGGTATTATAATTTTATGTTTGCAGCATCTGTCACAATACTTGGCACATACTCCATTTTTGGAGAATGTTTGAAGTGAGCTGTTGAAGGTAACTACAGTATAATTTGAAAAATGTTATAATGGAGCCTGTATGGGTAGTATGGGAGTGCAGGAGAATGGGTATCCAGTCTATTTTTCTGTCTCTTGGCCAGAATAAGCCCCTCTTGCCAAATGACAGCCTCGTCAGACCACATTTGAACACAGTTTCACTTGGACAGTAATTTTTCTTAAACCGATATTGGCAGTTCTCATTTGGTGGATTACAGTTTTGAGGAGGCACTGTAATTTAGAAGCATGTAAGTTGGCTAAACCAGGGTCTTATATTTCTGAATAAGGATTTAAAGCCCAGAGTTTTATAGAAAAGACCCATGTTTTGTAAACTTTGATACACCTGTTTTCTTATGCAGTCTAAAGTTTTCTAAGGTTTAACAATCTATTGTATGATCCCACTGGTGTTTTAAAACTCGTTTATTTATAAAATGTACATCCAGATTTTCCAGGACAATGAATACAGTGGCTATTTCTGGGTGGTAGGCTGATGTGCCATTCAGGTGAGGAAGAGTATTTGTGTATTTTCCTTTAAACTTTCTGCTCTATTTTAAATTTTTATTTATAATGAGAATGTTTTACTTTTATATAAAAAAGGAGTTAATAGAGTTAATGTGAATCCCAATTATTTAAAGAAAACAAGCTTAAGAAAATTTTGGGAGAGTAGCTCCAGGGCTAAGGGGAAGGTATAGAACTATGAGGGCCGACCCGATAGTGGTTTTCTCCAAAGCAGAAGAGTTAGTTCCGGGAGAAGTGGCTGAACAAGGCAGGAGGTTGTGGATGGACCTGGAGCCAGTGAGGAAAGATTTTCAGATGCTAAAGCATGTCAAGATGCAGATTTGCAGGGGAGGTGGTTTCTGCGGTTGCTAGCTTGAAAAAGCATTCGGTTCTCAGGTGTTTGTGATTAGATGAGTTGTGTCAGTTCAGGCTGCTGAGCCTACAGGCCGCCTGCGTTGGTTTTATGTTGCAGCAAAGAGTGGCTGAGATCAGGAAGGTCAGAGGAGCTTCAGATGGTGTTAGGGCTTGGCACCAATCAAAGATTTGTTTGAATGCTCTATTGAATAAAAAAGGTTTAGGTTTTTCCCCTAATGATTTGAACGAAGAGAAAGCACTGTTGAACAGATGAAAACAAAGGATGCTGGCAAGAGATGGCCAAATGATTGTGTATTTTGAAGGCTCAGTCAGGTTCAGCATTATCGTATAAGGGGTATAATTTCATGCACCCAATCTGAAAAAATTTGGGATAGAATATTCTGTTACTCTTTTGTGCCTGTTAAGAGTTTATTTTGGAATGTTAATATAGTGGTATTTTCTGTAAATTTAAGTAGGTCACCAATGTATATTGAAATAACTTTCTATTTTACTTTTAATACATAAATGCATTACAATTATAAAAGATTCATGTGATTCAGAAATACGTAATTTTTAACATTTCAAAATTCCACCACCCCCCTTCCCAAACTAACTTCTCTCAGCTGCTCATATCCACACACGTACATATGTAGTTTTATTGCATCATATTCTCTACATCCTGCGACTTGCCTTTTTCACATAATGATAAGTCTTAGAGCTCATTCTCAGTCATTGCTTATAATTCACCTCATGGGTTTTCGTGGTTGTAGTATTTTACAATTTGAATGCATCAGATTTTTATTCTTAAATTTGAGGATAAATAATTAAGCTTTCTTCTAGCAGGATTTATGCCTGAAGAAGTCCTAAGGGATTTTACAGAGAATGTTAGGTATTTCAGAAATTCCACGTTCTGTGAACTGGTATCAGGAGCATGGAACGAAATGAGGAGAGAGAGCTACAAGTAACAATAAAGACCAGCGAAGGATGTTGTAAAATTATTTCCAAATGCTTATTGCTATAACTTTTTGTCAAAAAGCTGATTGGTGCAGGCTATGTTTTAAAGAAAAATCAGACCTTGTAGATAACAGCTGATTTATGGAGTGTGTAGTCTTTTTAAATTTAAATATAAATGCTTCGTTCTCTTCACCCTTTAGTTCTGTTTTATCCTCTGGAATGTTTATCATTATTTCTTGGAAGATAATTCTGCTAACAGGATGGGCTGCTTGCTTTTGAAAAAAATGTAGCAAGAAAACCCACAATTTGTGGACATGACAGCCATGTATTTTGACCATGATTAAGAAACTACTGACCGGCTATAGACCAGTGTTTTATTAAAATATGGTTTACAGCATTTATAGTCTTAAGACTACAAATGAACCTTTTATGGAGTGATAAACTTCTTCTGTGCCCACCATCCTCCCCCAAGAGAGCTATAGTGTAATTTGACTATGGACTTTCACTAACACTTAGTCGGCTTTCCAACTGTAAATTTGGTAACATTTTAGAGGTTGACTTAGCTGTTTCATGGTGGTCATGTAATATATGAAGTTCTGTTTAGACTCAAAGCTGAAAGGTGAAGAGTTACCATTTTCTCTTTATAGGTCTAGAAACTTATTATTTACAATGTAATCTATTTAACAATTTTTTTAGCCTTTAAATTCTACTTTCTGGCTTTATTTGCTCAATTTGCAAAATTTTAATATTCAGTGATTTCATGTTTTGGTTTCATTTTCTCTTCTATTATCTCTTTGCTTGCAAGAACTATCAATTTTAAAGCTCTTCTGAATCATTGAAGCACCAAATACAGTGCTGGCACTCAGAGGCTTGTTGAATGAAAGTGATGCCATGGAGTTTTCATAGAGCTTTACATGCTGTTAATTGCCATCAGTTAAACCTGTTACAAGTAATAATGCACTGTAATGTGTTGAAAACCTGACCTTTCAATTAACCAATCCTCCAAACTTCTCTCCTTTTTTCTCCTGGAAAGAGTAGTGTAGAGTAAATTTATTTTCACCTGTGCAAGCCAATTATCTCTGACACAGATGTTACTGACTTACCAGGGAATCTGACCTAGAATACAAGCCTCTAAGCTATTGCATCTTTTTACACCTTATTGTAATGTGTGTGGTTTAGGGGAAAAATACATGTTTCTAATCTACTGTTACCTCTCTGTGCAGACTACCTATTATGGGCAGTGTTGATTTACATGTATTGTTATAAATCCTCACAAGAGCCTTGTAAAGTCAGCGACATCCCTGTTTTATACTGAAGGAAAAAGAGGCTCAGAGAGGCATGTCATTGTCCAGAGTCGCAGAGCTGGGATTCAAACTCAGACCTAGCACACCTGACAGCACTCTGTTTCACAAACTGCTCCTAGCGAAACTCAGTTTGTGCATTATAGAGAGAAGAGAACAGATTTAGAAGGCAATTAGTTTTGGGGGCTTTAAGAACCAGCTCAGCCTCTACTAGCTATTTGACTCAATGTCTCTTAGTCTCAAATTCCTTATTTGAAAAATAGGGATACTGCTGCCCATCTTGTAGGATTATTCTGAAAACTAAATGGAGATGCATGTAAAGGTTTTGGAACATTGAAGGTTTTCAAAAAAATGACCTAAAAACTACCCTTCTGAGTTATGATACCTTCTGATTAGTAAATGCTGGCCTTGGCTAGTATTAAACAGAATTTTATTTTTCTGTCCTGAAGCAGAAGATACTAGTTGGAGTATTCCCATTGTGTTTATCATTGTAAGTCTTTTGAAGGGCAGAACAGACTTCAGTCCCAGCAGTGATGTAATTTGTAGTGGGGATATTTTCTTTTTCTTTTTAATTCTTTGTTTTAATCCCATTTGGAGTTGCAAAAATTTCGGAAGGGTCTCAAGCTGCCCAGGGCCTTGGGCTGCAATTTTTTTCTTAGCCTATTGATGTGGTGAGCTGTTGGAAGCAGTAGGAGTTATTTAGAATGAGATGGCTAATATTAGGAAACAAATGAGTTGACCGCATATTTCTCTGACCACTTGAATTTCGATTGAACTAACCAGTGAGTTTGTGAAAGTTTTATTTGCAAAACAAGTAAGCTGCTTTGACTGAAATTTTCTTTTTCTCTTTAAAATTGTTTTTAGGATGCAGAATAGAAAACTGTGATTCTTGCTTTAGCAAAGACTTTTGTACCAAGTGCAAAGTAGGCTTTTATTTGCATAGAGGCCGTTGCTTTGATGAATGTCCAGATGGTTTTGCACCATTAGATGAAACCATGGAATGTGTGGGTGAGTAGTTTTTCATGTAGCTTTCAAACTTCAACTTTTTTTTGAACTTTCACCTGTTTTTTGAAAACATGCTGGATATATTCAACCTAAAAACAAATTGGTTCTCTTGTTGTTAATTAGAACTGAAAATTATTTAAGTTCTTTGCTGACTTTCTGAATTCTTAGGCATCATGATGTTGAGTAGTCTCATTACATCGTGCTACAAAATTTCCTAGTCGTATGTTTGCTAGGTGAAACTTTTTAGATGGTGATGATGATGTTTCTGTTATCCGTGTAATACATCCATTTCTAAATTATCTTAAATTATTAGTTACTGTTAGAGAAAAACATTTTTGTTGAGGAAAAAAGTTTTCAGTCGGTACCATGTGGTTAACTATCTTATCACTTTTGTTATGTATATTAATTATAGAGATTCTTGCTTAGGCATTTGTTTAAAAAAATCAATTGGAAAGAAATTTTTTGTGCCAAACATATCTTATTGATGATTGGCTGCATGTTGCAAAGTGCTTTAAAACAATTTTACTTTTATTAAATTTAGATATCTAGAATGCATGATTTAACATATACATATTTACTGTTTGTGAATAATAATTAGGAGTGCATATTTTATAAATTTTACATTTTTTGAGTGTTTGAAAAACACTTTGGTATTTTTATACCACTGATGAAAAGGTAGAGATGTCAGGACTTACATTTTGACGAATGTCTGAATTAATCTTAGGTGTAATGGCATCTTCACTGCTCTCACCCCGATCCCTGAATTGCATTTGACATGTTATACATCTGATATGATGTACAACAGAGCTATGTATTATAAATGAAACTTTCTATCTCCTTAAAATGGAGATTTAAAAGAAAATTGAACTTTTTTCCTGCAGAAATATTGCTGAAGTAATTATATATTTGAAAGCTTGCAGAGAACACATTTAATTCAGAGGTTTTTGAAGAAATGTGTACTTATGCTCCTATTTACATGTGAGTTAATACTTTCATGCAGGTGACATTATTAAAAAAATAAAGTCACTGGAAGATCATATTCAGAATGTTGAATTTGCTTTTGAGAGGCAGAACCCACACCCATTGCAAATGTTCAGTGGAAACACTTATGAAACCCTTAAATATAAACAAATTACAAATAGAGTTCTATGCATTCCCCTTAATAAAAATCTTAAATAGCTTTGAAAAATCTAAGAGTAACCATGAAGCCTGCAGAGATCTGGAATGCTAAAATATTGATTGTGTGTGCACTCTGGGCCTGGGTCCTCATCTGCTAGTGTGAAGGGGCTTTTTAATGGTGAATTTGATGAAGATGTTTAGCTTTGCATATTTTTATTCTTTTATTCCCTCCATGCTGCACCCACCCCCCACAAGGGGGTTGAAGGGTAGCCTACTTTTCCATTATATGAACTTACAAAAGGGAATGCTAAAAGTCTTTATAAATCTAGGAAAAACACCCATTTTCAAATACCTGACCAGTTTGTTGACTTTTCAAACTATGATAATGTATAGCACCAATTTAGGGAATAAGAAATACTGTGGTTTCCTATTGAAAGAATTGAGATAATCAGAAAACGGGGAACAAACTCCCTATCCTGTTCACGAAGTACTTACTTCCAGAATAAAACTAACACACTCGTGAATTTCAGTGGGGGCATTCAGAATTAACCTGTAAAATTTTGTCTTCTGTCATGGTATGAAAATAATCTTCTACCATAGGTTTTAGCTGTTGAATCTTTAAAGGTTATGTATTTCAGTGTCTTTAGAATGGACCAGTAGCATCCCTTCAAAAAATGAACTAAGACAAATAGAAAGTAATAGTTTTTAAATTACTTACTTGACAATTGTTTGTTGTAGATGGAAGTAACCCTATGGCCCAAAGAATTAAAGTTCCTGAAAGGCAAATATAGGTCTTTGTGGGCTGTACAACTTAATTTTTGGTGTCTGAAGGTAAGGGGAGTGGAGAAACACTGCTGTATAAATTGAATGACAGTGGAGCAAGTGGATGTCAAATTGTTATCTGTGTTTGTATTTTTTTTTTTATCTTTGTTAGAAGGATGTGAAGTTGGTCATTGGAGTGAATGGGGAACTTGTAGCAGAAATAATCGCACATGTGGATTTAAATGGGGTCTGGAAACCAGAACACGGCAAATAGTTAAAAAGCCTGCAAAAGACACGATACCATGTCCAACCATCGCTGAGTCCAGAAGATGTAAGATGGCCATGAGGCATTGTCCAGGAGGTGAGTTTGAATAATCACTATCGTGGGCTGGGTGTTGTCTGAATTCTCCTCCTCCTAAACCACCTTCCCTCCCAATAGGGAGTATTTATCCACAAAGGAAACTTGATAATAACATTGGTGAGAGAGTAAAGTTCCACATTGTACTTACTTAGGGATGAATGCTTAAATTGTGAAGAATATAAAGTGAATGTTTCATTTACTTTCATGATACCTTGAAAATAATTTAGAAGAGTACATTACAAAATGAGCTTTCTAAAATGAGATTTCTAAACGCATTGTGTGTGTGCCGGATTTTTTTTTTTGCTAATGTACTATAAAAGCGGTTCTTGTGAAATCAGGCCTTTGCAGATGTTGCTCTGAGGGAAGCGCCAACTTTCGGTTGAGAAGAGTTTAGATTAGAAAGGTTTATGGAATCTGTAAAATCATCTGTATCGTTACTAGTTGAAGATGACAACTTAAAATAAACTTGCCCAAACACTGGGAAGAGTAAATGTTGTCTTAATGTTACCACAATTACCCGGTTCTCTTTGTTTTGATAATAATTTGTAGAAAACAGCTACTGGTATGTGTGTGTTTATTCATGTCTTTGTAGTAATTGTGCTGATTTGCAGTAATTATTCTGTAATAACAGGATTAGGCCCATTTACAAATTAGGAGAAGCGTACATAGCTCAGGTGCTGGTTAAGGCTGAGTCAGTATGTCGAAATGCACTGCTTAGCGCTGTCACTGTGGTTCTTAAAGCGTAATCGCTTGTTACCATTTATTTTATCACTAGCGGATGCTAAATTGCCAGAGATGAAGTTGGGATTTATCTAGCGCACCAAATAGAAAAGCGAAAGAGAAAGTTGCGTGTGGAAAATTGCCCTATGAAATAATCAACACTTTTGTTTGCCTCATTCTTGCTGTTGGTGCATAGCTTTCCAGCTTTGTGGCTAGAGCCCAGAAAGACAATATATATCTGCTTAAAATGGGTTTATATCTGTATTATGCTGCCTCATAGAGAATGTCTGTGATGCGTGGAGGAAGACAAAACTTTTAAGACTTGAAGACTCCAGTCAGCCTTTGAGAACTGTTAGATCCAGATTCAGATGCTACTATTAGGAAGGCAGCTTTTCCTCTTGAATTAGTTTTGCTTTTTTTTTTTGCTGGGTCTTTGAAACAAAGTTTTTTTGGGTCTGCTTTTCACTAACAAGGATGGTTTTGTTCAGTTAAACTGGGTATTTTTCAGTCAAAATATAAGAAAATATTTTCTTACAAAACTAATAAGCCACTTCTTGGATAGCTGAGAGCATTTAACCTGCAACCTTGTGCCTAAAAACAAACCTGATGTATTCAGGTAATGGAAATAAAGACTTTCTTTGTTGTATATTGTTTATATAACTACCCCCCCCCCCCACCCCATTCCTCTTCCAGCAACGCGGTCCTCCAATTGTGGTTTACGTTAATAGCAAAAATTAACCTGAAAATGCTCCTATAACAAACACGCTTATGTGTAACAAGAGCTAGCACATTTCCCTCCCCTTTGAAACTATTTTGACCTAGCTCCAGTCTTGCTTGGGAATTTTGTAGATAAGATTGTTCCCCTATAATGTTTATTGAATTTTAATTTTTTATGCTTCCAACAACAGTATACTGTCTTAATAGAATACAACCTGACACTGTCAGCAATTTAAATTACGTCAGAACAAATGCTTATGTACCAGGGGCTAATATTCTGTTTTTCACGAGTGAACCAGTAATGAACTCTGATTTAGTTCATATTTAGGTTTTACTGAGTATTATTTATTAGGAGAGACCAGCTATCACTCTAATCCCTGTATCTACATTTTCAATTGAATAAATTCAATTTTTATATAATCTTTGAAGTTATATAAAAAGTTAGTTTAAAAAATTACTAGGTTTAAAAGCTATGTTGGAATTTGTTTTATGTGTTAAGAAAACAGAATTAAAATAGAATTGTTGATAGAAATGCAAAATTACTCTGAATAAAATAACTTCTATTTACAAACATAAGAAATGAAAACTAGGAAATTAATTTTGGAACTTGAGCACCAATTTGCAAAAATTGGCATAACTTCCAGTGGAGTATCCCACCTTGCCTCAGGTAAGAGAGGGAAAGTTTCCTTTCTTCCATAGGTCACGGCGATTAATGGAAGAATGGAGAAGAAAACCACTTTATCCTATTTTACATCTTGACTTGATTTCAGTGATCTGCTTTGACAAACCATGCAAAAATGTAAGTCGTAATCAGGTTGGGAATATAGGCGTTTTCCAGATCTTTTCAACATGTGTATGGATTTTTCTCCCGTTGGAGCCAGTCTTAACCTGATTGCACACAAACGCAGCCGTAACCTCCTTCACACTAAAGCACTGGCACATTACGATCAGCTGCTTTCCATTACGGGAAAGCGTAAGTTAGAGGTCAGTGAAATGGAATAGTCACTAAGTGTATAAGATATTACACTGAAAACTATTAATAATGAGAAAATAAATGACTGAGATTTAAGAAAAAAAAACACATCAGTGTAATGCTTTAGCCTATTTTCTCCTTAATTATCATATACTTATTTGCTTTTTAAAAGTGAAAGAATATCTGGAAATAACTCAAGTTGTGGGTTGATTTACACTTGAAGTTACTCCGTGTTCATTCCTAAACGTTTCTTTTTGATTAGATTTCCGGTGACATAACCTGTAGAGTTTCTTGGGCTTTTTTGATTCGGAGTCTTCAGGATTCTGGTCTGGTGGTCAGGAGATTGGGTCTCTGCGCCCTGTCAACTCATTAATTCTGTGACCCTTGGCAAGTCACTTAACCTCTCTTGGCCTCTATTTTCTCATTTGTAAATTGAGGGTATTGGGGTAGGACATCTCTGAAATCCAGTCCAGTTCTAAAATCTGATGATTCTAAGACTGATTGCTAAAAGATATGGGCAAGTTCTGTGGTTGTCATGTGAAGGGTAAGGAAGAAACTTGTTAAGCCCAAGAGTGTTGCTTCACAGCGAAAGAATTGAACACTTTTCTAATAGCTGAGCTGTGCGTTTGCCAAGCCTGTCACTTCTGGCAACTTTCACCCTCGTCCTCCCTATCTCCTCTCTTCCCTCCTCCCACTCCCTTACAACCCTCAAAGACTAAGCAAGACTCTCTTTAAATCTGTATACGACTTGTGATTTTTAGTTACCAAGACAGCAGGAGGATGGAGAAAGAGAAGAGAGAATCATAAAAGACCATGGGGAAAAAAAAGAAAGATGGATGAGTGAGAGAAAAAAAAATTGAACGAGTGGAGAAAACAAGGGGAAAAAAGAATGGACTACTTAAAAATAGACTGTACTTATTGCAGATATCACTTCCCTTTGTTCCCATCTTGAGCATGCTAATTAGTTGAGTTCATCCTGTTGGAGAAAATTTATTAATATATAACATGCAGCTTTAAATGGAAGGAATTTCAAGTCTGGACCATGTTGTACATTAGGCAATGTATTAATAGAAAAATATAAGCATGCTGTGATCATATTTAAACGACAAATGGAAGAACAAAATCATGGTTTCAGAGGCACAAAGTTGGATGATGTTTATGTACAGAGGAAAATGTCATTTGGAGGTGGCTGTAATCTTCTCGTTCATGAGATTGGCCAACATAACCTCAACCTGAAATATTCTGTCCCATCTGTATGAGATTCCTCATTATTTTGTAAAGTCCTATGACAACTTATTTTAATTGATTAATCAGATATTTATTGAGCACCATTATGTACCAATCATTGGTCTAGGCATGATAATGCTCAGAGAGTCCTTACAGAGCTTTTCCTAGTGGGGATATGGCAATAAAGAAATAGGTGGGTGAATGCGTAATTTCATGTGGAGATGGGGCTGCAAAGAAAAATAAAGCAGGAGAAGGAGCTGGTGAAAGATTGGATCAGGAGTGTACTATTTCCTGTAGGGTTCAGGGAAATTGAGAGAGTAACATTTGATGAGAAATCTGAGTGAAGATATTTTGAAGACCTAAGGGAAAATTTTTTGGCTTTTGACTTAATGGCTATGTTTAATAATATCCTTGATTCTTTCACTGTTTATTAGGGAAGAGGAAGGAACTGAGATCCAGGGAGGCTCTGGCTGGTCCAGGGTGATACATAGCATGTTTCTAGTGGCAGAGCCAAGACAGGACCAATGTCTTGCTGCCTTGGAAACCCAAGTTTTTCTAGGCCTTTTCCTTGTTCGTTGTAATAAAAATCGAAGATAAAGCCATGGTTGTCCAACATCGAAGTAGCCAACTTGAAACTATTTCTCTGTTTACCCAATGCATCATTTTACTTTTGCTCTACAAATGCTTTTTAAAAACGTGACACCCTGCCATCACCACCCGTTCCCAACATCTTCCAGCTTTAAATAGCTAGTGAAACATACCGCAGAGGTCTTTCATAAATGCCAAAGTGTTGAGCCGCTGGCTTTGCTTTGATTCAGCTGCCCCTACAAAGACCTGGTCTTTAGTTTTACTGTCATTGGTCCTTAGTTTGTTGGGGGGAAAAATGTGGGACCTCAAGAATGTTCTTTTCATTCTTAATCTTTCAAAGTCGCCCTCCGGTTGAGGCAGCCTGTGTTGAGCCACATCCAGCACTTCTCTGTCCCCTTGCTCCCTGGCCTGCAAAGAAGCACTGGGGTCTGAATCCCACCCCCACGTCTAGTGGCTCTGTGTCCAGTATGGCTTTTTTCTTTCTGATACATTTAAACAATCAGACTGTTAAAGTAATTTAGGCCATGTTTTGATATATGCTAAGATAGCTTTCTGTGTCTCCTACTCGTGGCTGCCTTAACTTACCATACCTCAGTTATTAGTAACAATATGGTGCAATTCTTGAAGCCCTAGTTGTATTTGCTTAGGACTCTGCTAAAGTCTAAATATGGAATCGACTACTGCGTACTATTTCAATTTGAAATAACTTACTCCTCTAAAAGACATTACTTGACGATTATCTCCTTTTTTTTTAAAGTGACTTTTAACTTGGTAGGAAATAAAAGAAAATATTATTTAGCAACTTAGAACCTGAGTCTCTGCAAACATCTACTTTTTAAAAGGCAATAGTAATAAAATCTCTCTAATCTTTGTTTTCTGTATATAAACTGACAGCAACATGCGGACTAGGTATTAGAAAATATGACTAAAGATGGTTGTAGATTGTGATGGATTAAATTGAGAGCAGGAAATAAGCACATTTTCAGTAGGACAGGGTCAAAAAATATGCTTTAGACATGTGTTCTTTATTTCTCTACATTTTGTTTACATTTGAGTTGCAATTTATGTGGTCTGTTTTATACATGCCAACCTCAAGAGTAGTTTGGAAGAGAGAGGAAACCTATTTTCTTTTGAAACTTTCAGAATTGTCAGGAATGTAGGTATTGAAATTTTTATATGAAGAAGAGAGCATCAAAAAAGGAATTCTTGTTGCTCCTCTGTTTGCTGTGCTGAATACCTTATTATATTTCTTTTAAAATCAGTGATTTGTGTTAGTTGCTTTAAGCAAATTGTACTATTTCCCAGGTATTCTGGAGACATGGCAGCTAATTATATTTATTTTATAGTGATTGTAAACTGGCACAATCACACATAAGCAGCCACATTTTAAATATTAGTATTTAATTATCATATAAAACTGATGTTTAACAAATATCCACCTGCCCCAAACAATTCTTTCAGGAGCTGGAATGTCCGAAATTCCTCCTTCAGTGATCTTAGCAGTGAGCCTTTAGTCAGTGTCTTGGAAATATCCCCACTATCATTGTACCCCGCGCTACTTTATTCTTCTACTTGTTTTCTGGAAAGTACGTAAGGGGGTAGACACTGGCACCTGTTGGCGGTAGGGTTTTTTGGTTTTGGATTTTAAGCAATGATTTCTTTGAGGGTTGCTAATTCTCACATTTCAGAGGATAAGGGTCTGAGGAAATGGAGGAGCAGAAAACTGGGCTGCAATGTGGTGTGCATGGGAGATCATGAAAAGTCCAGAGACGGCAAAAAGAAGCTCAGTCTCAGACTTAGACAAAGAAATCTAAGGGCGTGCAAAACGCCCATTAAACAGAGGCGGAGGGAGGAGATGGAAGACAACCTCTTCTCCCAGTTTCATTTTGAGCCTGTCCTGGTGCCAGCCTTGCTTGTCAAAAGGGCCAGGGAGCCAGCAAGTGAAAGAAGCCACACCTTTGTGCCACTCTCTACAGCTTCCCATCTGGAATCTCTACTAGCCCCATTTAATTATAGTCTGGAGCAACATGTACTAGTCTCTTTTATGGGTTCTTGTAAAAAAAGGATTTCTCAACTACATATGCCTTCGAAGGCCCGATGTTCTATGTGTAACAAGGCAAGGACAGGAAAATTCCAAAGGGGCCTTTTTTTATGAATTTTACACAGCAGTAAGCTACTCTGATCTTAATGTAAAATATATAAAACAATTTTTACAACACTCTAAAATAAAAACAACTTTAATAGGACACATATGGTGTCAGTGGTAGAGTTTTTTTTTTCTCTACTTACAGGGGACTTCTTTTTCCTTATAAGATAAGAGAGTCTCAAGTATAAATCCCCTAACGGTTTCTTAGAACAACTTATTTTCCTCATCAGACACCTCTCTGGGATCTTTCAATGGTGTTGATAAAAAGAGCACATGCGGTTTGCTCATTGAGATTTCCTGTAAATACTTCTCCAGCTACTGGATTGACCTAGAGTTGTACTTGTGGATATCCTCCAGGATCGGGGGCAGAAAGAAAACATTTTAATGGAAATAATGAAAGAGTTTTACTAAAATCCCAGCATGATTCATGTCATCATACGGAAATGGTTAAGAAGATAAAATTACATTGTGCAACAGAGAGGCAAAAAGCTTCAGGTGTCAAATGTTATAACAATTTAAACTAAAAATGTGAACTCAGTAGGGGCCAGCCCAGTGGCATAGTGGTGAAGTTCGCAGGCTCCACTTTGGTAGCCTGAGGTTCGCTGGTTTTGGTGCTAAGCCCAGAGCTACACATCACTCATTAAGCCATGCTGTGGTGGTGTCCCACATACAAAATAGAGGAAGATTTGCATGGATGTTAGCTCAGTGACAATCTTCCTCAAGCAAAAAAAAAAAAAAAAAAAAGTAAAGACAGTATATTTTGCTTTACAATTGATCTGTGTATACAATACTTGGACTCAATATTTCTATGTGTTGGTATTCTTTTCTTGTATTTGAGGCCTTTGGAAACGAGGAGTGAAATATTGGAATTTGTATAGTCAAAAGACATTTAATAATCGATGCTATGTCCTTATATCCTGCCCATTACTTACAGGTTTTAATGAAAACTTATAGTCATATAACGTAAAAAGATATTTGATAACATGCTTAAATAAAACAAAACAAACTTAAAAGATCAGAACTAGGAACAACTTAAATTAGAATAAGAGCTTAGGACTGACAAAGAAAATAGACCATACAAATATGTGTTGGTTAAGCCAAAAATTTGGCCTTGGGTTTCCTACCAGGAAAGGGAAAAAGTGGATATGGTTCTATCTTAATTTAAAATAAATGATTAATTATAAAATACAAGATCAATTTAATAACCGCTTTTGGGGGGAAAATCACATATGTATGTATGTATATACACATAACACGTATATACACATCCATATGTACACATGCATGTATATATGAATATGTAGATACATATACACATATATACACAACACACATGTATATGAATACTAATTCCAACTTCAGACACATTAAAGTGTGTGTATGTGTGTGTGGGAGGGGTGGGACCTACATCATTGAATTGAGGAAATTGCTAATTCTCACAGTGAAGAGAATATTCTAGTTTCATAAGGAGACAAACACTAAACATATTTCTCAAATGAGAAATCACATCCAGAACAATGAGTAATATGGTGGACAATGTCGTCAACAACATTCTTATCACAAACATATGTTTCTGGAAGGCAGAAGGCAGCTTGGGAGTGTTTATCCCTCAATGAAAGCTGAAGGCGTAATCGTGAAATGTGACCCCATAGAGGCCCAGGCAAAATGGAATCAATACTTTGTGACTTGCCTGTTATATTTGAGTGGAATCATCCGGTAGGTTCTTTCAGTGAGTACTGAAAACATTTAGAACTTCAAGGCATCTGGAGAATCTAGATAATGTGTATTTGTATTGAGGGTCAGTTGCCCTTTGAACTTGTCAAAAAGCATGATGTCTTTCCTATATAGGAAGAGGTTCTTAAGTAAGATCAGGAGTTGCATATTTAGATGCAAAATTATTTCTGGTGATTATCTCAAGCCCTATAGTAATATTTTAAATAATCTTGTGATTTTAGTTTCTTTTCCAAGGCTGGCCTTCGATTATTTTAATCTGTCAAAACTATTTGATATGATAAAACCACATGGATTTTGAGGAAATGCTTACTGAGTTAAATTGACTTTATTAAAATACATTGTAAGATGCCTTCTAATTCCTCTTTTGAACCTACTACCCCAATATAATTCAGGTAGTAAGTACTGGAGCTGAGTTTCCAATGCAGTCCATGATTTTCCCATTGCCATGTCTGCAGGTTCATCAAATAAATTGTTTAAAATGATTAATACCTGTGTTTTAAAGAAATGGGCACATTGGGAACAAGGAGTGATACAAACAAATGAGTTTATCGCCTAGTTAGGGAAGAAGTAAACGCACTTTACAAAATAACAGAGGTAGCAAAGTTGAAATTGTAAATGTAAGTATTGTCACAGGCTCTGATATTATAGGAAAAAGTATCATTTTTAGCAGTCGTGGCCAGGGAATACTTTCTGAAGAGCAAAACTTAAATTATGTTAGGAGGGGTGGGTGGACAACATGTTTAAAAAGGGAGATCATTTTAGACAGAGAGACACTGTGAGGAAAGACGTAGACACTGAAGCGTGCCTCTTGTGTCCGAGGGAGGGTAAGCAGAAAAGCCTGGCTAGAGCTCAGAGTTTGTGAATAGCAGTGACAGAAGCTCACAGCAAAAATATAAGTCACATACTGATTGTGGAGTGCTTCTATAGAGAGGACAGGATTGTGCATTTGCCTTGTACGAAGTGGAGCCATAGGGGGCTTTTGAGCATGGAGGTACATTAGTAAGATGCTGACTGAAGATGGAAGTGACTGAAGTTGTGTTGTTAAGGTGTAAATAAGAAGATAAACTGCACATCCCAGATTTGGGGCAGAGTATCAAGCAAAGTCTGAGTTTGGGAGATTTATCAGAGAATACTTATGGGTTCTCATGTTTATGTATTTTTCTGTTATGATTGCTTTTCTAAAGAGTGCAGAATTTTACCTTCACTTCCTCCACTGTGACCCTTGTCTTTTTCTGCCAACTTTTTAAGCCAAGCCATTCCCCAGTTTGTATTAATGAAGTTTATTTTTTTTAAATCTAGGCACATTTTGCATTCACCCTAATTGAGCTATTTTTGCTTTCTAACTGCTACTTCCATGTGCCATTTACCAAGACATTTGGATGTGTTATTCCCTATTTCCTAGCTTATGATGTTAACCTTCTAATGGGTTTCCCTTAGGCCAGCTTGGAATACTCTGAAAATTTAAAGTAAACAAATTAAATATTATTCAGATTACTCAGAACATGAAAATGTTCCTACAAGGTCCAATTTCAATTGTATAACCTAAGGTGGTTTTATCTATCATGTTGTTTACTAGCAGCTGCCTGGAACATTGGGTTGAGAAGGATTTTGTGTTAAATGCTGGGTTCAGAAGAAAACTGTATAGTTATCAGTTTGTGGTGTTTGTGGCATGGGGTGGAAAGGAATGTATCATATATTTGCTCCCCCTAATTCTAATCCTTTAACCCATTCTCTTCATGACTCTTCTCCTGCCTTCCCTCCAACTCCCTGCCACACTTGGATGTCTTTGACAAATAGTCATCTAAGCTTCTGTTTTATTCCTTCAGCTATGGTGATTGCATATTGGGAAAATACAGTATGGAAAAATAGTGGAACAAGTTGTAAATTTGATACATGCTTGTCTTGGTCAATTACTGGTTGAATGACATTGGTCAAATTACTTAATTTCCCAAAGCTTAGCCATGTACGAAACGGGGATAATATGTCACAGGATTGTTGTGAGGAGTAAATGAGCATATGTGCAAATAGGTGAGTTTTTATTATTCTGTTACATTTTGTTGTAATTCTGTTGTTAATTCTACTGTTTTCCATTTTTCCCATGGCTGTCTTACTCTTGCCTCTTTGCTCTCTTTTGATTTCCACCTACCTCATGGCTTCAGCAGTCATTCAGATGTGACTCCTCTTCCATTTGAGCCCTAATCCCACAGATCTGGCCTTCAAGGGGCATCTTCCCTGGGTATCCTGCCATCATGTTAAACCAAGCATAGCTGAAACATACCTTGCTGTCCTTTCAAAACTTTATTTCTCCTGGGAATGGCTATCCTCTTTAAAGGCATAATTAGCTCCCAGTGACCCAGGCTCTCAGACCTATCTTTGAATCTCTTCCTCTCATTCTGACAAACTAGGACTCAGATCTTTCTCAACCACCTAAAAGTATGCAAACGAGAAGTTTACTTAATCTCTGTAAGCTTCAGTGTCAACATCTGTTTTACAGGGATAAGAACAGATTGCTGTTGATAGGATTGTAAGAAGGATTGTATAATATCATTCATACCTTGCCTTGCACAGGGTCAAGGATCAGAAAATGTGGGTTGTTGTTATTACTTCACTTTTTACATAACCACTCACAAAGTCATCTTTCTCTACTGTCCATTCATCTTCATTTCTATTGTCTTGACTTCAGGCATTTTTATTCTCTTTACATAGAAGATTGCAATAACCTTTCGTAGGCAGAGGGAATACAGGTTAATTTGCATTCTAGCTAACAGATGTGTCAGCATATTCAAATTTGAACTCTTCACCTCATTTACAGTGTAATCTAGGTGGTAAAATCAAAACACTAAATTCTAAAAATGGCTAGGACAGCTACTGAGTATCCTGATTGGCATAAGGCCCAGTACAGAGTAAGCCTCAGATGTTGAAAGGGATGAAGTCTGCAGGATGTTGAGGACAGGTTAATGGTGGCTGAAGAGGTGAGATTTCAGAATACAGACCTGGAATCATGGGAGGAGTTGAATAAGTGAAAATGAGTAGAGGGTGAAGGGAGAAGATTGAAGGAGCAAAAGTGTGAAAAAATAGAATGTGTGTATAGGTTACAATTTATATACACATGGGGAATCTGTTTGAAACAATGCATGTGTCAGGAAGCAAAAGGGGGACAATTGGGGTAAAAGGAGTAGAAATAAGGAGAAAGGAATGAACTCAGCAAATACTTCAGAATCAGTCAGAATTGGTTACCAAATTGAGCCTCATGGATTGACCTGTGCCAGAAAAATTTGAGACTGACTGAAGAATTATCACAGGGACGAGGATGTCTCTGCCTATTTGTGGTAATTCATTTATAAGTCTCAAGCTTGGGTATGTGAATATTCAAAAAGAAGTTAAAGCCTGGGTATAGCCTATGATACATGGATTGTAACAAGTGAACTAGCCACCTGTGTCATAAGAAAGTAGTGAGCCTGAAATTCAGAATATGGGTCTGGATGTATAACCAATTCAGTAATGTGTATTGCTTCACTATTCCTAAAGACATTTTTGCTATGGAAATTCAATTTCTTAAGCCCATTATATATCAATAATTTAATCTTGAGGAGAGGTGAGGATTTATAGAAGGGATGGAGGCTATAGGCCTGGATTCAGGAGTGGTCAATCTAGGTTCTGTACAGGATATCATGGTACATGGGTTTTCTCATGGCTCTTGGGGAGGCCTGGCAGGTGAGGATCTGACCTCTCACCCTGGTTGCATGAGAGTAGCTTTATTTTTTTTCTCTTTTATATTTTGGGGGTTCTGCATGAGTTTTCCTTTGAAACCTAAGGTGCAGATAAGCTTGGTTCTTGCTTAGATGTCAGACCTAGAGCTCTTTCTCCCATATAGCCTCCTTGTCTTTCAACCCCTGGTGATTCCTGGGAATTCTTCAGAGGTAATGCAAGTAGGATTGTTCATGTTATTGCATATGTATCCTCTATGGTGACTGGCCTTTTATTTTTGCAGTTTTCTCTCAAAATATGGTATGAAACTTAGCATGGACTGAATTCAGTAATGTATCTACCTTTTATACTGGACTCTGCAAGATTCTCTGATAGACCAATAAAAAAATACCCCCTTTAACTAGTTGACAGTTTTTCATTTGCAAATACAAATTATATACAGTTAAATGTAGTATAAAGTGGACAAGCACATGATGTGCTCCAAACAACTTCATTTCATCTTGTGCTGCCTCTTTAACACTTTATTCAGTAGGTATTATCTTCGCTTGTTCCTAGGAGAAAATTTCTGCTGACTGTTTGGTGATACAGTTCTACAGTCACTTTTAGTGATGGATACAGTCTTAGTCATTCAAATGTCTAATCCAAGGTAATAACCAAAACTAGAAACTAGAATTAGTAATAAGTCTTTGATTATTACCTTGGACTTATAAATAGAAAATGGACTTTGGCTGATGGAAAGTTTCTGTTTTCCGAAATACCTCTTCCTTGAAAGTTCTAAAGGAAATGAACCTCTGATGAAATGGTAAAAACAACCGAATGCTCATCCGTGGAAGATGTATACTGTGTAGACTCCCATCCCTGTCTCCCTCTCTTCTTCTTTTCATCTGATGTCAAATCTTATAGAAAGAAACCACAAGCCTCTGTCTTGCATGTGCGCAAAGATTTCGTGTAGTAGTCTCGTATTTTCATGTTGAGAGTGGTATTGCTAACTCGAGTAATTTAAAGTAATTTCTGCCTCAAATGTCAAGTGTCTGTTGCATTGCAGATCTTCGTCCATTTGGTATAATTGTCAACTCTAAGCGCACAGATTGACCTAATACAGTCATCAAATATGCTTTGAATTAGGAGCTATTTGGCTACCTTCTGTAGTGCTTTTTGAAGCAGTGTGCTCTGTTTTGCCATTACCAGTTTGCTTCTACTTTATCAGAAACATAAGACCTGTGTATCCCAGGAACCACTATGTAAAATTTTCCACCAGGTGGATGACATGTGAGCATATCTAGTTGCAGAACTATAACATCGGTAGTAGCCTAATTTGAACCATTCCTTTTATAATAGCTTACATTTATTAAGAACTTGCTTAAAGGAGTTCAAACAAGGGTGGTGACCTCTTAAGCACCCATATTTCAAATTTTTTTTTAACCATACAGCCCTCAAATTGCTCATCTTTTATGTAACTTTTAGTACTTAGGAACAAATGAATGCACAATTAAAGATGATTGAAAATTCAAAGTATGTGGTTATTTACTCCTGTACATTTGTGTGTGTGTTGGAGGGGGAGAGATGAGAATTAGTGGTTTCAGCACTGCGTTTAGGGAAATGTTCAATGTTGTGCTCGGCATTTTGTTTGACAGTTGTCACATTGTTTTCATTGTCTCTCCACTTTGTTTATTTCCTTGCTTCTTAAGCAGCCTGATGAAATCTCATCAGTCAACTGGGATTGAATTTTGATGAGTGCCAAGTTGCTTTGATGAAATCTAGTGTAATTATCTTAAACTCGACTTTATTTGGCTTTAGTACTGGCATTTTCCATATTGAGAAAATTAGTGCATTTGTCCGCTACTAGAGAGAGAAGCCCAGTAAGAAACAAAGATAGCTCAAATACAAAAAGCAACTACAGTTTAAGTTCATTTTATACCTTTATTTCAAAACTAGCTTGTCCACACATTTAAACTTCTTGTGTGCACGTTTTAGCATCTGTTCCTTTTAATGACAGAAAAATCAGAATTAGCTATTAACTAAAATTACCCTCACCCATGAACTAGAGAAAGAAAATGTATAGTTCCTGTTAACCAGAAAAAAGTTTTGGGTGTTCCTATTATTGGATTTTTCTAAAGGGGGGGGGGGTTTAGTATTTAAAATACAAGACATTATTTCATTTTTATCAACAAAGGAAAAAATGAATTTTTAAATTGTACGTCCTAGAGATATTTCAGACTACAAAGCCAGTCCTGTAAAGGAGTCAAAGAATTTTGGAGTCAAAAGACTCCCAAATTTAGATCTCAATTTCTAGTACTTATCATGTAGAGGAAAGTAAACTTGCTGAAATCTTGCATAATTAAATTATGTAGTGATGTTGTATCTCTTCGGAGATTATGATGATACCAGAATTTCAAGAGGTGTGGGTGCTAGATTGTGATGCTGCAATAGGGTTTTCAGAATGTTCATAGAGTCTGAAATAAGACATTTAGCTGTTCAGCCAGTACAATTTTCCCTCTTAATATAGGAGGCCAGGAACCTTCTGTCCCTAGGGCTTCTAAAGCTAATGCATACTGGATCTGGAATTGGAAGAGACATCCTGATGGGTTTTTTTTTTTCCCAGTAACAATGGGAAGCCAGTCACCCTCCAAAGTTCTTGGGGAGACCGGGGCTGTCCTCTGGACACTTAAAGCTTATTCTCTACTTATCTCAGTTTTCTGGTGTGAGTTGATTCCCTAAAATTACTATAGAATTTTGACCTCCAAAGGTTGGCACAGAAAATCTTCACTGTAAAACTCACACAAATGGTGGCAGGTAATTGGAGGCAGTTCTATGGCCTTGGGAGAAAGTTATATATGTTACATTTCTTCAAAATCATGTGTTTTTTGTGCCTTTGCATAATCTAATTCAAATATCTTTCCTTTTCCATGTTTTTACCTTGGTCAGTTTTCCATGGGCATAACCTAGCTGATTTTATTAATCACGAACTATAAAGAGTTCACTTCTTACTTTTACTATGTCATTTATAGAGTGTTCAATCAAGGACTACTCGAGAATTATAGCATTACTGGGTTCTGCTAACTGTGACACCAACCAGCTTTATGTGAGACCAGAATGGGATCAGCAAACGGCCGGCTCCTCGCTGGTTAAGTTAACCCATGGTCTGACTGATGCCCATGTCCAAAGGAAATGAACATTTATCAGAGTGGTATCTTATGGTGTTACAAATTTCATTGCACATTATATTTTAAGTAACCTGTGAAATGTCTGGCACAGGCTATCTTAGTGAATTTTTCAGATAAAGCCCCAAAACAAAATAAAAAATGGTCCACATTTATTATGTATCATGTTGAAAAATTACCTTCCCATAAATGACTTCAGAATCTACTCTTTGTTATAGTGGTTTTGTTTTGTTTTGTTTTTTTGTGAGGAAGATTCACCCTGAGCTAACATATTGCCAATAGGCTCCTTTTTACTTGAGGAGGACTAGCCCTGAGCTAACATCTGTGCCAGTCTTCCTCTACTTTGTGGGTTGCTGCCACAGCATGGCTGACAAGTGACAGACATCTGCACGTGGGATCCAAACCCACGAACCCAGGCCGCTGAAGTGGAGTGTGTGGAACCCTTAACACTATTCCACCGGGTTGGCCCCAGCGACTTTTTTTTTCGAACTCACTCACTAGACTATTGTAGCTGTTATCATTATCATAATCTAAACCAAGACTCTGGTGAGGCTTTTGTATGCCATGTTCCTAGACTTTCATGCAGTTTGATTCAGAGTGAGGCTACCACAGAAGAATATCTCTAGATAAAGAGGGTGGGAGAATGACTTCTAATAGCTCTGTTCTCAGCTTTTTTGCATTCTGATTGCAATAGTAGTTATTGCAGAGTCTGGATATAATTGCTGTCGTCTTGATATAAGGGTTCCCTGATCCACAGACATGAAAGAAATTGATAAAATATGCAATTTTTTCTAATAAAATGCATGGCTTTTCATTGTAATAGGTATTTTACAAACCAAGAGCTGTGATGTAGAAGTGACTTATGATTTGAAAAATTTAAACACTGCTACAACTGAAATTAAAGCAAGAACCAAATGCTGAAAGCGGGGAACACAGACACCATAGAAAAATGATGCCAATTGCTTGAGAAGCTCGTAAGGGAGGTATATTATGCTTTAAAAAAAAAAAGCTATCAGAAGCAAGCTGTGATTGGTGTTTTAATCAACGGCTAAAATAGTTCAGTGTATTTGATTCCTCCTCATTCATCTATTTGTTAAAATATTTCATATTGCTTTTTCTACATAGTGAATTTTCTTTCAAAATTATGCTTGCATTCTTCAGATTTCCAAGCCTTTTAGAATTTATTTTTAAAATTTATTTTAATAAAAATCATACGTATTTAAGACATACAAGTCCTTTCTTCTTTGATATCCTGACTCTACATCGCTTGCTAGGCTCTATTTCTGGAAGGGGTTTGTTGAAGCAGATCCGAAATGGCCTTGGGCCAAGAAGCTATGAGCAAAGCATCTACTGTGCAGACACTGAGAGTTGAAGCTTTTCTAAGAGAAACAGACCATCTGACTTTTTAATTAGAAAACTGCTGAAGTCCACACCTCGGTGTCATCTCCTGGGACTCCTAAACCAGAATCTAGGATATCTTTACTAGTGTTTTTCTTTTTTTAAAAACATGCAATGAAAATGTAGAACCATAGCCAGGGGAGAGATGAAGGGTAAGGGGGTGTGTCTCAAGGGACTGATAACAGGATTAGAACTTTGTAGAAGTCATTTGCATTTCTGGCTAGCATCTGTTATAAAACACACATACTTAACTTGGCTGGAGCCATGAAACCTGATGTTTTACATTTCAAGTTCATTTTAGGCAAAACCCAATACTTTATCTGCTAAGCAGAAATGACCACCTCTATGAAAATTTAAGAACTAGCCCTAGGCGCAGGGAGGAGTAGACTGGCATGAGAGGAAATCCTCTGGGGAAAGCTCTTTCTTTAGCCCATTCAGTGACAAGAGGCAGGACTTTGAAATTGTTTGTAGCTGAAATTGAAGATGATGTTACATATAGCACAATCAAAAGATTCTAGAGCGGCTTACAAGCTGTAAGGTCGAGGAAGCTGTGTTCTATGTTAACCTATAGATCAGTTTGAATCTGTTGGTATTAGAGATTTCCTTGATTCAAAGATGATATATAAGCAATTGTAGTTTTTTAGGAGAGACATTGTTCAGAGAAAAACACTTACCTAAAATAGGCGGGTTTTTTTGTTTTTTTGTTTTTTTTTTGTAAAACAGCCACAGAAAAATCACGGATTGATTTTACTACCAAGCTTGTAGCACACACTAGACTTTGAGATTCTAGATAGTTTTTCCCTTGTTATGTTAATAGAATGGGGGCAAAATGCTTGGCAGTTAAGTTACTTGGCATCGTTCACCTCACGTTCCTGTGTCATTAAGCAGGTGCTTCATGGGGGTCAGTCACTCGAGGATTACAATGACTTTTTGAAATGTTTACTTGTTTACTTTCAGCAATTCAGGCTGTGCTCTTGCAAATGCTCTCCATTTTGAATGACTGAACAGCAAAACGGAGAGAAAGGCACAATAGAGGCAGCCTTATTGCTAATTTAATTAATTTAAATTGCTGTTTTATATAACTGTCCCATAATAACTTTTTTGTTCTTGAGGAAGATTAGCCCTGAGCTAACATCTGTGGCAATCTTACTCTATTTCATATGTGGGACGCCTGCCACAGCATGGCTTGATAAGTGGTGTGTATGTTCGCCCCCGGAATCGGAACCGGCGAACCCCAGGCTGCTGAAGCGGAACGTGGGAACTTAACCACTACACCACCGGGCCAGCACCCCATAATAACTTTTTAATCATTGTGCCCTTTGGTCGAGTAATTTTTTCAATTTTTCCCCCTACTCTCCCTGCTAAACAGTTTGTGATAGATCAGCTGTACTACCAGGCCATCGAATGTATTCAATTTTGGAAGCAAACACTTCATGGTTGTTTAAAAATCCAGAGTATTCACATGGGGAAAGTGTGGGAGGTTTCAAGTTTCTGAAACATTCTGCAGAAAATGAAGTGATAACAGTTCCTGCTGGTGGCCATATGACTCAATAATAACTGGAAGAAAAACAAATGTTTGTTTAGGCTTGGCCAGAGTTAATAACAAGCAAGAGTTATAATCTCATTTTTGCTCACAAACATGTTTCCTTTCTCCAGGATCCCTTTCCTCATCTTTTGCAGGCACGTTGGGCTTTCCTGAGACTTGGCCTCACTCTTGGAAAGATGTTCAGTTTGTATTTTGTGCTGATTCAAGGCTTTGTTTTGATTCCTCCCACTCATTAAAAATGCAATAACAGCAAAATCTCAGCTCTTTTGTCCCAGCCAGTGTTAACCTGTGCTGTGACAAGATGTGGGCAGCATTTGTGGTAGGCAGGCAGAGGTAGATGCTTAGGTTTTCATTTCAATTCCACGACTTACTGCTCAGTTCCTCAGAATGCTTTACTCAAAGATTGCAGGATACATTTGGCACCAACGTGTGCTAACATGAGCTTCTGTTGTGTTTAAATTCCTTCCCAGCTTGGTTGGCCAGATCTTTATTTTATTTTGGTCCGTAGGCACATCTGTCACCTGTCTCCTTGGAGGTTATTTGCCTCTTGGGAAGGACTCCTTTTTCCTGAACCTATGCTTGGTGTTTAGCTTCCAAATACTTTTCACATTTCTATAGCCACAGTCAGGTGAGCCCCCCAATTTTTAATCCATTTGGTTGATGGGCCGGGGAGTTATGGTCTGTTTTATTGTATTTATTTATTTTCACTAAGTGGGTGGGATATTACAGCTTTAGTAAATGACCTTTTGTCCTGATAGTGTTGTGGGCAGACACACTGTGTATTTTGAAAAGAAAACCTTTCATTTCAATATGTTAAGTAATTCTGCAGGAATTCGTAAATGAAAAGTTTAAGATAATGTATTTTAAGGGGGGTTCCCAGAGCATTTGCCTAGGAAAATGGTGGGTGGTTGTAAACTGTCACAAGGATGAAATTATTTGACCATTTCTGGGTTAATTTTAATTTCTTCATATTTTCAAGCTCTGAGTTCATAAAGATTTTACTGTAAACAGAGCAAAATATTTGATTTAATAAGCATGCCAAGAAACGTAGCAAAACTAAAATGTTTATCTGTGGCAATAAAACTTCTGAGTCTATTAAATATTTTGTTTCTTCTAACTTGAAATTTAAACTCTAAAGGACACAATTTTATGTTACAAGAATGTTGTCTGATACAGCACTATGACACTGCAATTTCATTTCAAGGATCCTATTGTGGACAGGTTCAGGAATTTAAGCAGATATACAAGAAATGTCAGTCTTTATATACTTCATTCATTCATGTTCCCTCTGTATGTGTATGTATGACCAGAACGTATATTTTCTTAACTGGTCTGTTGAAAAGATGGAGAATGAGCTCTCCCTGCAATATGGATCAAATCTGTTTGGTGAAATACCCACTTCCTAACAGGCTTGGTGAGAATAACTTTACAGAAGAGTCATAATGTAGAATTGCAAGTGTAGACATCTAGGGGTAAATAAATTGCCTTTAGTTCCTTGATGACCTGGCATCTCCAGTTGATGTCAACTTGTTCCAATGTTGATGCCCTCACAAACTGAGACTCCACTGCGGATCACCTGCTCCATCTGTTTCTATTTTTTTCAGCCCTCAAATGATGGGAGGCAGAATAGCAAAGGAGTAAAGGGGACAAAGGCTTTGCAATTGGACAGTTCTGAGATTGTCTCCCCAGGGCTGCCACTCATTAACTATTTGACCTTGGGCACATCTCTGATACTGTTTTCTGTAAAGTGGGGACAGAGAATGGAATCTACTTTTCAAGCTTCTGAGGCTTCAAGGAGAATGTGGTGTCTGCACATAACTAACATTTCCTGGGTGCTTATGGCTATTTATATTAGTGTCAGTGTGCTAACTTCTTCAGCTGACCCTGGGTGGCTTGCCTAGGACGTTAGAGCTCTTCAGGTTCCAGAAAGTAGTAGTATTGTTCCAGATTCCTAGTTCCTTCTGTTAGACACATAAACCTAGGTCCTTTATTTATGAGGTATGAAGGGCACCGTCCTGCCATTCAATAGAGGACACTGTTCTGCCATTCAATAGAGCACTATTTTTGGACCCTGGTACATCAGTCCCGTGCCTTTTGTATCTTCTGATTCTTTACACCTGCTTGGGTTACTGACCCACTTGCTTGGGCACTTTTCTCTAATTTCCATATCTGGCTACCTGGTGATGGTTTCCCCAAATTTTGACAATCCTCCCAGGGGGATAAGAACTTTTCACAAATCTAGGACCCAGTAGGAAGCTATGAGATTGCAAAACTCAAAGATGGATATTTAGATTACATCCATTTTAAGCCTTATCTCATAATGGGTATCTTGTGTATTATTAGTATATGTTTTCTGGAACAAGTTTTGAAATTGTTAGCTTAAAGATTTATAGTAGTATATAATAATTTTGTGTATTTGGACCTTTCTTATACATATTCAAGTCTGAGTATTGTATAAAATATGTATTGTATATGTAATCCTTTTATATATAGTATATATTATTTGTATGTTGTATATATATTTTCTAGAAATGAGAAGATACTTTGCATGTAATAAGCCTATGATCTTTTTTACAATACCTAAATTATAAAGTTGAGCACTTAAGAGTTTCCTGCATTTGAGAGTTGTTTCCTTTTGTCAGTCTGGTTACTGAACAAAAAAAAGATGAGGATGGAAAAATCAATAGCATTCCTACTTATAAGTATCAACCAGTTAAAAAATGTAATAAATTTATTTGAATGGAAAAATAAACTGGAAGTCATCAAGATATTAATAGTGGTTGTTTCTTGGTAGTGGTATTATGGTTTATGATGGGAAGGATTGTCACACCCACTACTCAGTCTTCAGTGTTTAATGGTTCCTTGCATCCAATTGTATAGTCAGTAAATATCTAAATGAATGTGGATGTGTAAAATTGTTCTTCCTTTATACATTTTTCAATTTTAAAATTTTGTACAATTAACATTGTCTTAGTATAATAATCAGGAAAAACAACCTGAAGTTATTTTGTAAGAAAATATTTTTGCGTTTATCGTTGTGAATATGATGTTCTGGAGTTTGGATTATTTTCTTAGAATAGATGGAGCAGTAGAATTACTGTAAAAAGAATATGATTTATTTTTTGCCAACATTCACATTGCCAAACGGCTTTCCAAAGGACTTGTCTATATTATTGTGCTACCACCAAGTGTGAGTAGCAACCTTAACGCACCTTGCCAGAACCATGTTTTATATTTTAAAATACTTCGTCTGTTTTCAATTATATTTATTTATTAATGAGGGGGATCCCTCTTCCATTTCTTTGTTTACCAGTTGCATTCCCTTTTTTGGGAATTGTCTTTGGAAACTTAGCCCATGATAGGCAAAGAGCATGTGCATTCCTTAGAAGCTTAGAAAAAAGGAATATAAAAAATTATGTGGTAATCTTATTTTTTAAGATGAGGGTCCAAGACTTCCATAATGGCAGAGAGTTTTGAAATTATCACAGTTGGATACTTATGACTAGATTGTTAGGTCCAAGTACAAGGTCATTAATTTTTAGATGGAATGAAATGAGTACAAAGTTGTACTAAAAACGCTGAATTTATAATCTGTCATGTTGTACAATGATAGTTTTAGCTTCTGTTCTAAGCATTCTAAGTTTTGAGTGGTGCTGGCTAAGACAAATAGAATTAAGGGCATGTTAGCTTCTTTTTGAAAAATTGTTTTGTGAAAATGAATTTTAAAATATTCCTTTGAGGAAAAACTTTGCATATGTGCTCCCTCAGAAATTCGCTCATGGGTTTCAACATTTTTAAGATTTGTTAACGTGGTGGTACTCAAAACATTTTTTGACGTAAATATCTGTTTTTCATGAGTGATAAATTTGGGACCAGCATTTTTATGAGCATAGAAGTAAATGAAAGAGAATGGATAATTTAAATACATGTATATTTCATACGAGTATATTTGCAACCTCTCTGGCCAATTTCTTTTCAACAGTTGACTATTTTGTGTGAGCTTACATTTTCTTTTATAGCAGGCTCAACATGTGCATGGACTAGGTTATAATACTGGAAAAATTATGCCATATGATTTTTCATATTGATAGTGATATGGTTCATTTAAACTCAGCATCAGATCAGAGAGGTGTATGTATACACAGGTGAAGACACCATTAGGCAGTGTTTATGAGGAGGTTGCATCATGGCTATTAGTCTTTCTATGATTGAACAACATACACAGGCTCAGGAAGATAAGCTGGAACTTAGCCTCCTTATCTAGTCTCAAATCCTCCAAACCTGATTCAGTCTAAGGTTGAGGAAATCACAGACCATATGGACAGATGTCCTTGTAATCTTGGCTAAGTCCTCAGCCCAGCTTTTGAGGATGCTGTTACCCATCTCTCTCTTAGCTCTCTATCATTCAGCACAGTTATTCCTAACCTTGACTGTTCTTCTCAAAAGACCATGTTGTCTTCTCCTTATGGCAGACAATTGAAGTAAACTGCCTCACCTTTCTTCCTGTTTGTCTATCTTCAAACACTGTACCTACTCTACTTGTACTTTTTCATGGAAGAGACAAACCTTTTGCTTTCAAGGCTACCCTGGTATTCCTGACTTTTATCCCTTCTCCAGGAGGCCCTTATTTATTCTATTTTCCTTTTCTCTACCAGCTCTTTCTCAGTGCCTTCTTACCCTAGCCCCTGACCTTCACATTTCCACCTGATTACCCGACATGTACTTCAGATTAAAAATATCTAAAGTGACTTCTAATTCTCCTTTCAGACAAGCTCTTCCACCTACTATGCCCTATTTTAGAGGCTGGCATCGCCTCCCTACGCACTGCAGCCACAACCAGAAATCATCCAAAACTCCTCGATTATCCTCATTGCCCATATCCATTTGGTCACTGATTCCACTTGATCCTGCCACCTTAACAACTTGTCTGCTCCCTCTCTTTACTCAGTCCTACTTTTTCTTCTCTTTGACCACTTTTACTATTTTAGTGGTCTCTTGACTGGAGTTTTTTTTTTTCAGGACCAACTCTAGAATGGTATCTGGTATATAACACTAGAATCGTTTGCTTCATCTAGATATTACCTTGAAACAAACAATATGCACCTTTGTTAAATGTTACTGAAATTTCTAGGTTAACTGTTATTTAGTGATATAGCCCTTTTTAAAATATATATATATATGTTGCATTTATTCTATTAGTGTGGTCACCTCATTTCAAATTTTCAGCCAACCACTTACTTCATGTTAGTTGTTAGTTTTGTGTAACTGGACTTCTGAAAATTTTGTTCTATTTTACTTTTCTATTTTTAGTACAATAATTGTTTCTGTGACTTGTTACAAACAAACGATTCAGTTAATTTTGTGAGGGCCAAGCATCCAAACATAAAGTAAAGCAGAGTGATAACATTCATGTATTTTGACAGCATTTAAAGGGAAAATAAAGGAGGCTTGTGTCAAAAGTGTACTGCAGATCTCAAATTACCAAGGGCATTACTGGACTTTGGCTATCTTGGAGCCATAAGTACTGCAAAGCTATGATTTGGAGGATATGTGAAGAATAAAGACCTACATTATATTAACATTTCTTTTTACTATAAAGGAAATAGCATTAATTTAAAGAGAGTTGGTCTACACAAAGTAACTCTTGTCCATTGTTGGTTTCAGTTTTTAATGCAAGATTAATAAGAATTATTAAGTAGTTTAAACCTTAAGTTTGTGTCTTATAATTAGCTTAATTTCATGTCACAGGTTTTTATGGGAGCCATCTAAACATTTTTATTCACTGGCAAAGTGCTATTATGTTTCCAGCCCAGGTAGAGGAATGTTGGATTTTATGTATATCCTGAAACAAATTAGCACATTTTGGTTAAAACAGCTTCCTAAATGATGAGAAACAAATTGGATTATAAACTTGTATTTGATAGTTTAGCATATCAGTTACTTAAATAAGGATTTGAACTGTATCGTACAGTTATGAGATGAAAAATGACACACAATGGTCAAGCCAAGTGTCTGGCAATAGGACCAACCTCAACGTCTGGCTCTGCTATTGATCTAGGGGATGGTATGTGTGCTCTACTGACAGTAATCCAGTTTCTCCAAGCGTGAGATCATAGTTTTGTATTTAATAAGACTTTATTGAGTACCCATCATGAGTTAGATGACTTAGGGATGAAGCAACATACTTTGAAATCGTTACAAAACCAAGACTCTATAATTTTAGTGCTGCACTGGTGTTTGTTATTCAACTTTGTGGTTCAGAATGCATCTGAATATCATGAAAAATCCTAGTGCCAAAATGGCATAATGAAGGACGTTTATTAGGTTAGATGTTTGAGCAGACTTACAATGTTCATCACCAGTTATTTAGCAGTTGAAGGAGCTTTGCTGCTTTAGAATTGGGGGGCCGTGGGAAAGGACTGCAATTAGAGTGACAGAGATCTGGCTAATAGAGCCTGTAGCATTTAAATCCTCATCTTTTATCTTTATTCTTCTTTCAAACCTAATTTCCTATCCTTCACTCCGACTTTATTTCTAACTCTTGGAGCTCTTACATAACCAGGAAATACAACATTGTTTAAGAGTGTAAGCTCTGGAATTCACATCCCGGCTCCTTTACTTAGTAGCTTTGTGACCTTTGTAGTTACTTAACTTTACCACGCCTTAGTGTCCCCATTTGTAAAGTGATAATACCTACCCAAAAGTTGTAATAAATACTAAATGTGTCAATACATATGAAGTGCTTGACATAGTACCTGGGAACATATTAATGTTAACAAATAATGATGTTGAAACATCAGTCCACTTTAAGAATATAGATAAAACAATCGTAATGGTGCTGATCTAGAGAAGTAGATCCCAAACCAAGGAGAGCATCAGAATCGCCCAGAAGGCTTAAAAAGGTAAGAAGATAGTCAGATTCTGTCTATGAATAGTGTAGCTGAATTGGGATTTGTAATCCCCACAGGCAACATTTTTCCTCTCCAGCAGATATTTTGCCTTATAGTTTCTTTAAAAGTCAGAGTTAATAGTATAGACAGAATTGCTTGGCATTTCTCTTCATAGTGGGAAACCTATTTGGTAGGTAGAAAAATATAAGAAGAAAAGCAGCTATTGAAAAGATGAAATTTGTATCTGTTCTAAGTTTCCTACATCCTATCCTTGATAGTTGTAAAATGAGAGAGGGTGAGAGGGTTGAGGGAGAGAAAGTGTTTTAAAGTGTCTTTCATAGATTTTGAAAACTTAATCGAATATTTTCTGCCTTAGCAAAGCTGAACCCATTTATCTGTATAATCTCTTCAAGCTTGTAGTTATTGAAAAATTTCTCTCTGTCCTCTCTATTCTTAGCCGAGAGCAGTTTGCACATTATTTGCTTACTTGGGTGCTGTCTTGCAAGTTCGTGTATTTAAAGCTTGTGAGGGAGCCAAGCCACAGGATCTGGCTGGCTTTCAGCTGCTGAACAGGGGGCATGTAACTTGCCATTGGTCCCCAACTGAGAGAACTGTGGATGTAATTTCTTTTTGGTAAACATCCATCCTGAAATGAATTTATCTCCTCTACACATTTGTTTTCCTTTGGGTATTTTCTTTTTGTTGCATGATCCTCACTTTTTTGGACATGAGTACTTCTGTAGCGTTACTTATCCTCTCAAAATAAGAAAAAATTACTTCTGCGAAGCCGTTCAAGTCAGAGGATGTAAAGTAAATCCCATCCAAACCAGCAGTTACCATCCATCAGAGCTGGGAAGAGCAACTTCTAATACAAGTCAGAAAACAGTCTGTGGCGTGACTGAGCTGGGACGGCACAGCCACTACATGGGCTTACAATAGTGTCAGGGCGTGTGGTCAAACCTTCCCTGTGGTTTGGCTCTGAGTGAGATTGTTTCATGTGGTTGGTTTAAGGAAGGCTAAGATCTATTCTTGCTCACAGTCTCATTGACAGTCTTCTTTGTTATCATCATTATCATCCCTGCCACCACCATTTCTACCACCATCACCAAAACAACCATGTATTCGGTGCTTACTCTGTGCCGTGAACTGGGCTAAAACTTTACTTCATTTTCTTTAATCATAACACCAACTTTATCTGGTAGGAACCACTGTTTCTCACATTTTACAAATGAGAAACTGAGGCTTAGAGAACATAGCAGCTATGAGGCTTTGGATGAGTTAAAGTGGTGGAGCTAAGCATTATACCAAAGCTCTTCGTCTCCAGAGAGCATGTGCTTAACCTCTGTGCTATATTGCTTTCCTGAACTAAGACGGTTGTTGGAAAATACCCACTTTAGGAACTCACCACTTTTAAATGTTCTGTACATAAAAATTTGGAATGGCATTCCTCCCAGTTCTGTTAGTTTTATATAATGTAAGTATGTTTAGTAAAGGGGATCAAAAGGTTAGGTTAGAAGCAGTGTTGGAGAAATCTTTGCATAATTTGGCAAGACCAAATTTTTAGTTTCTTGTTTAAATATGACATTTCAAAAGAAGAATAGGCAGTATATGTTTATATAGGGCTAATTATTTATGCAAACTTTGTCAGCTAAGCAGTGCATCCGTTAACTATATACTTTAAAAAAGCATAGTGAAGGATGATCTAATAAGGTTTAAAGAACCAAGATTATATGGAACCTGGTGGCCAACTATTTTTCTCTCTGAGAAACTTTACTTAAATAACCACAGAAGAGGATTTGAAGTTCAAATAATCGAGAGCTCCTTGGTACTTAAGATTATTAAGAATACTTAATATTCTCTTGAGTCTCTGAAATACTTTTTCCAGGATAAGAGGATGTAGACATATTTTAAGGCAGATAGATGGAGTAGATGAGCCCTCAAAGCTCTGTCTAGCACTGTGACTTTTTTTTGTCCACTTTTAAGAATTCTGATTAGGTAGGAGATTTTTAGGATTTGATACTTGCTATTGGTGTAAACAAAACATAATTGAACTTGGGAGCTATTCTCAGTCATGTAAGCTTTAGTTGAACAATTTCTATTTAATACAAAGGATTAATCCTTAAGATTAATCGTCACTGGCCTCTCGTTTAGAATGGTATCTAGATGGATTTTCCCTTGCCGCCACCTCTCCTGACTTCTCCCTAAAATGCTCATAAGGACGGAATGAATAAACTGTAAACTAAAACCAACGGGCAACCTGTCATCAGAATCCAGAAGGAAGTTCCAACAGCTAAAAACCAAAAGGACTAAACTGAAAACATAAGTAGAGGGTCATTTACATGACTGTTCACCTGAAAACTAGAAATGGCTTTCTCTACTCCCAACCAATGCACCCTGGGTCAGAAATGAAAGTTCTGTATCAGTTAGAAAATTGGACAGATGTCCTTCTGTTGCATGGCCTCTGCTTTATAACAACAGAATGATAATTATAACTAATAGTGAATACTTATAATACTCCAGATATTGTATTAAATATATTAACTCATTTAATTACTGCAATAATTGTGTAGGAGAGGTACTATTATTTCGGATTTCCAGATGAGGAAATAGAGGCATGGAGATGATCAGTATCAGCTGTGTGTTTTGAACAAGTTAAGTAACGGAGCCAGGATTTGAATCCAGACTGTTGGGCTTCAGGGCTTCTAGTCCTAAAGACAAGGGTAAACTGTTGTTGAAGCAGGATTCCTCTTTCTTATATCTTTCTTTCTAAAGATGATTGGTATTGCTCTTCCTACAAATATTCACCAACTCCCAGAAAACAAATAAGAAATCGGTGGCACATGTGTGGAAAATGTAGTTTTCTTAAGTGCTATAAGTTAGGGGGGATGATGGAAAGAACCCTGGAGGGAGTGACTGTTAAAGATTATAATTTAATGTATTTCCCTTCAGTGTTAGACATCCAAACAGTAGCTGAGCGAAGGTTCCATTTTTAGTTCAGCATAGTCACAGCAGAGAAAAGTTACCTAAACATTGGATTAGGGTGGGGGATGGGCAAATCAAGTGCTATTCATTTGTTGGAATGAAAATGGAAATGGGCAAAGAGAGGGTCCAAAGGCAGTCCCTGTAATTCATTTCTTAGATCTGAGTAGACTTTCCCTTTTTTGGGGAAAAGAGTGAATTTATGGAATAGTTATTGTAGAATGAGAGGGAAATCATTTTAAAACTTAGCAACATTCAGACTTCTGCTATTGTTGCGTTATAAGAACAGAAGAAAAATTTAGGAAAGAAGTTTGTCCTCAATAGGATGCAGGAAAGACATATTGCTCATAAAGTAGATTAGAAAGCAATGGTGAATAGGCTGAGATAAAGGCACAGGATCAGATTAAAAGAGAGGTCAGGTGAGATAAAGAACTGAAGGCAACCTAAACAGAGTATAATCAAATTAAAATGTTCATTGGGGAGTGTCAAGTACAGAATTGATCATTTGGCAAAACAATAATGATATGGAGGAAAAACTTGGGAAACCAGTGGAATTTTGGAAGATAAGAACAAACTGATGAAAATGATGTTGGAAAAGATAGATGTTAACAATAAGAAACTCGAGTTGAAAAATGGTGTGGGTTTATAGAGCCAAAGAATTCAATATGTGAAAGAGAAATCTACATATAGACACAGCCTAGCAAAAGCATTTGAGTAAAAAGGATAAAGAAAAAATCTACAAGGGGCTGGCCTGGTGGCATAGCTGTTAAGTTCACGTGCTCCACTTTGGTGGCCCGGGGTTCTCTGGTTCAGATCCCAGGTGTGGACCTATACACTACTTGTCAAGCCATGCTGTGGTGGCATCCTACATATAAAGTACAGGGAGATGGTCATGGATGTTAGCTCAGGGCCAGTCTTCCTCAGAAAAAAGAAGAGCATTGGCAGCAGATGTTAGCTCAGGGCTAATCTTCCTAACAACAACAAAAATTCTACAAGCATCCTTTATGTTGAAAGGACAAAAATCAATCAAGCTGTCCTCAGACTTCTAATTTCAGGGTCAAAAAAAAAAGGTAGTGGAATAGTATCTAAGTTTTGGCAGATGAAGAATGTAACTCTGTAATCTTGTAATCCAGCCAAACTATCTTTACAGATGTACCATGCTACCTGAATTGTCACTATTGAAATATTTGCTATAACAGCTTTCAAAAATTGTACTCCAAATTTATAAATCAAACCCTACCAGAATCAGCTCACATGCATTTGCCAGCAAAACTTTTAAATAGGATGTGAGTCCAAGCAAGAAGGATGTACAGTGCATGTCGATCTCACCTCAGTAGTCCTCTCAATAGGATAGTGTATATTTTGGTTATCTATTGCTGCATGACAAACATTCCAAAACTTAGTGGCTGAAAATCAAGAATTTTATTATCTTTCACATGGATCTGGGAGTTGACAGGTTGCAGCTGGCAGGCTCTCCGCTTGGGAGCACTCATTGTGTTGTCAGTTGACTGCTGAAAATGGGTTCATTTGAAAGCTTCTTAATCCCATGTTTGGCTCCTGGGCTGGCATGGTTGGAATAATTGGTGTTGGTTGAGCATCTTTCTATCCACATAGTCTGTCCACATAGTTAGCTTGGGTTTCTTCACAGTATAGTAGACCCAGATGAAGCTGCAAGAATTCTTATGAAAAAAGTCCCAGAATATCATCTCTGGCATGCAGGTTGCTAAGGCCAGCCCAGATTCAAAGGGAGTGAAGGATAAGACTCCACCTCTGGATGAGAGAAGGGCATATGTGTACAAGGAAGGAAGAAAATTATGGCAAGTGTCCTGGAGTCACCCTTCTACAGTGTTCCTCACCGTGTACTTTATTTCCAAATGTAGAAGGTTTCCAGTACTATACAGTATCATTGGTTAACACAAACACACCTATCAAAGAGTGTATTAAGTTTTATTAATAGGTAACTAGGCTATTTAAATGTTTTTTATTTAGAAATTGTGGGTTGAATTGTTACATAGATGTTTCAAGGATTTTAGTGACATTCTGAGAAATTACTTGGGATATTTTCATAAGCTGGAAATAGATTACTTTTTCCATTTAAAAAAACAGAAGACAGGCCTCCTCTAGGCAAAAATTTTCTGTCCAACATGTTTTTAGGAATGGATTCGATTCAGATAATGAGGGTTCCTGTAGTGAAAGGACAGAAAGATACTTAAATATACAACAGTTGCAAAGTGTGCCACCAAAATATTTGTTTCTTGAAAAAAAACTTTGCAAACTATCTTAAAGAAGAAACTAAGCAGTTTTCTAGCATTTAGGATATGCTAATATTTTTGTTTAGAAGATATATTTCTTTGGTTAACAATGGTTACTTCTGGGGGGTTTTTCTGGGGAAATATTTTACAGTGATTTTATATTAACTTTTTAAAGAAATATACCTACCAAAAAATACATACAGTTTATACGTTCAGTTTAAAGAACAATGATAAAGAAACCATCTGTTTACCCAGCACTCCATTTATAAAATATATCATTATTAGCGACGTCACCAAGATGACGGGGTAGGAGACCGCAGCCTCCATCCCTCCGTAAAGATCACTGATTAGACAGTTGTCCACAAACAAAAACAGCTCTAGGAGAGCTCTGGAGTCCACTGAAGAAGCTTCAGCAATGCAGTGGAACAAAATACTTGAGAATAACCCCACAAAAAAGAGAAGGAAGAGCAGCTTCGTTTTGCCTTGATGACCCCATCCTCCAAGACGCATTCCTTGAAAGAGTTCCCCTTGCAGGGAAAGGAAGAGTGAGGTGAGCCACCAGCTTCAGGCCCCACTTCAGTCACCCTACCCAGAGACCAGCAAAGCTGGGACATATAAAGATGACTAGGAACAAGGAAGAAAAGCAAGGGCTACCCATATCCGCCACACAGTGGGAACAACCTCTGTTCCCAGTGACCAGCTCTGTGGATGACATCAGCAGCTTTCGCCACTGAAGAAACCCAACAGCCAGCACAGCCAAGGAGGAGCCCCCTGCATATTTCACCAGTTTTTGCCCCAAGTATTCCTGTTTGCTGAGCCAGCCCCCTGAGTCCCTCCCCACTCCCTGCTCCCATCTCCCCTCAGAAGCGTGGGACCCACACCAGCAGCCAGTGCAAGCCTCTGTGGTAGCAAGACACCAGCCTAGACCCCTAAAGCTGATCCTCACTGTTGTGTGTTCTCTTGGGGCCAGCCCCCACAGCTGTGCACTTGCATGCTGTTGGTCTGGTGCTCATCACTGGCCTCCATTGCTATGTGTGCACTGTGAAAAGATCTTACAGCCATGGAAGTATGTGTCAATACCCAAGGCCCCACAGCTGCTTGTGGTCCTGGATCTGGCCCTATCTCCTGTCACTGGCCTACACCACTCAGCTCATCTGTGGCTAGCCCCTGCAGCTGGACACCTGTATGCCTCAGGCCCAGCCTCTATCACTGGCCTCCCCTGCCATGTGCATGCTAGTGGAAAGAACATATAGCCATAGGAGGACACGCCAACAGCCGGGGCACCTGCAGCTGTGTGTGGACCTTGACCTGGCCCTGTCTCTGGTCACTGGCCTGCACCACTGCACTCACCTGCGGTTAGTCCCTCCAGCTGTGTACTTGCATGCCCCTAGCCTGACTCCTTTCACTGGCTTCCCCTGCTTGGCACCAGTGACCAGAACCAGCAGTGATAGTAGTGCACACTGACAGCCAGGGCCCCCGCAGTTGCCAGTGCACCTGCTGGTGGCCCCAGCCCTTGCTGCTTGCTCTGGCTCCCACCACTATGTGTGTGTTTGCAATTGGCTCCTGCCACTACCCAGACAGCTGGCTCCCTGCAGCCGAGTATGTGCGTACCACTGGCTCCAGCCACTATTCCTGCCACCTTGGTCCCCAGCCTCTGAACCTAGAGTCACCACTGAGGACCTCAACAGCCTTTGCAGCCTCTGCAACCCCCACACAGTACCCACCAAGCATCAATGCATTTCTTGAGCTGAAAGGGTGCCCACTCTCATCACTCCTATTAAACATGGTACTGGAATTCCTAGCCAGAGCAATGAGGCAAGAAAAAGAAATAAAAGGCATCCAAATGGGAAAGAGAAGTAAAGTTGTCTTTGTTTGCTGATGACATGGTCTTGTTTATAGAAAATCCTAAAGACTCCACCAGAAAACTACTATACCTAATAAACGAATTCAGTAAAGTTTCAGGATACAAAATTAACATAGAAAAATCAGTTGCATTTCTGCACACTAATAATGACCTATTGGAAAAAGAAAGAAAACAATCCCATATATAATAGAATAAAAACCAATAAAATACTTAAGAATAAATTTAACCAAGGAAGTAAATGATCTATATGCCAAAAACTAGAAGACATGGATGAAAGAAATTGAAGGAGACACAAATAAATGAAAAGATATCTCACGTTCAGGGATCAGAAGAGTTAATATTGTTAAAATGTCCGTGCTACCGAAAGCCATCTATAGATTAAATGCAATCCTCTCTATCAAAATACCAATGGCATTTTTCGCAGAAATGGAAAAAGCAAACCTAAAATTTTGTGGAACCATAAAGAACTTCGAATAGCCAAGCAACCTTGAGAAAGGACAGAGCTAGAGACATCACACTTCCTGCCACATAGACCGATGGAATGGAATTGAGAGCCCAGAGAGAAACCCACACATGTGTGGTCAACTACTATTTAACAAGGGAGCCTAGAATACTCAATGGGGAAATGAAAGTGTCTTCAATAAATGGCGTTAGGACAACGGAATATCCACATACAAAAGAATGAATTTGGGCCCCTACCTTACACCACTAAAAATTAACTCAAAATGGAATAAAGACTGAAACATAAGACCTGAAACCATAAAATTCCCAGAAGAAAAGAGAGAAAAGCTCCTTTCAGAAAAGTTGCACCACTTTACACTTAAACCAGACATGTAAATACTTCAATATTTTTTCATCTACTTCATATTTTAACTTATTGCACTTAATTTTAAATGTGTATATATATTTAGGTATATACTAATTGTAATTGACAGGCTATAAAATTCCCATGGAGTAGCGCTTGGCGAAGGGACTCTTTACCTGCATGACAGGATGCATTCTTATAACCCTTAATGGGGACTGATCTAACATCTACCTCTAAAATAAAATCTTGGTGGCACTGGGGAACGTTCATTACTCAATGGAAAAGCCACAGTATTTCAATCAATCAGTGCAATCAATGTGTGAAATGTACATTTTGTGGAGTTATATGGAATGAATTTCAAAAAGGATTTATGCTCAAATATTACTTTTATTTTTATTTTATTTTTTATTATCAGATTTGGCACAGAGAATACATTTATTCAATTTTTCCTGATGGAAAGAGCATTAATTTTTTGGCTTTTCCTTGTAAAGAAATCTAGGAAAGACAGTATGAAGAAGGAATTAGAAATCAAGGAAGGTTATTAAACAGGTTTGTGTCTTCTGGATTTCCATGCAGTCTAGATACAGAACGAATTAAACAGGAATTAAATAGTTTCTATGGCTCAAATCTAAAATTACAGATAAGTAGCTAATACATTTTTGTGTTAAGAGAATTCCTTCTCTTTGCTTTTTTCTTCATCCTTTTGGTAATGTGAATGTGGCCAGACACATTTTAGCCATAGTAGAAACCATCTCCCACTCTCTGTTTGGTTCTTTTACTCAGTCTTCAATAAGCTCAGATTTTCCCATCCTTAAATAACTCTTGCCTTCCCTTCCATCTTTCTTAGAACTGGACTCTCTAGAAAGCCTCACTCCTTCATCTTCACTTCCTCATGGCCTCTGACTTACTCATGCTGGTCTGGTTTCTGCTCTCTCAGCATTGCTGAACTACTCTTTAAGGTTGTTGATGACATCCTAGTGACCAAATCGAATGGCCATTTTCACTTTTTTATTTTAGTTTTTAAATTGTATGTATTTAAGCTGTACAACATGATTTGATATACATATACTAATGAAATGATTACTATAGTCAAGCTAATGAGCATATCTTCTCACAGTTACATGTGTGTGATGAGAGCACCTCAAATCTAAGCAAATTTCCAGTATTCACCTATAGTCATCTTACTGTCTTTTTTAACCTTAACTTTAATGCTTAGAACAAAATGGCATATGATCCAAATTTTACCATTTTGTTCTTGCAACATCTCCATTGCAGACTTCCCTAGAGAATCCTGTTTTTAGAACCTCCTTATGATTTAGTCTCTTTGGTGTTTCCATAATGGAAACTCTTAGGATAGGATCTATGACAAAGCACTCTTTATACCAGCTTATAAGCTCTAATAAGTAGTGTTACAGTAAGGCTTCAAAAATTATATCCTATCATGAATAAAATGTTTACCTGTCATTGGGTGACCTCAGTGTCTGATTTCTAAATGAGAAGATATTTATAAAATGGTCCCCTAGACCAATTTGTATTTGAGTTGAATAGTAGCCATAATAATTAATGAGCTCTTCCTCCCTCCCTCCCTTCCTCCCCCTCACCATACAACTCCCCTCATCCAGGTTATTTTATTGTTTCAATATTTTGTTTATAAACACAGGAAGTGGGAGAGAGATCTTAAGTCATGCTCTGCCCTTAGTTAATAGGAATTATTTCCCCTTATTTTACAGTGTAAAAACTGGAGCCCTAAAGAAACTTTGCTGTTTAGTGCAAAATGTTCTTTGTCAGAGCCAGAAAAATAGCATTGATTGGTTATAACTACAAGCGGTAAACTTTTATAGGAATTTTGTAATTCTTGCTGAGTTTACAATTTTAATTCCCCAGAAGTTTTAGTCTTATTTTTAAAGAAACTTGTAATTTGTTGATCATAATCCTAAAAAATGTAATTTTATGCCGTAAGATGAACACATATACATTTACATGAGAGTAAACTATCCTCTAAACCAATATGCCCAGATGTAGTCTATGGAGAGGTATATTTTAGATATACATGCACTTATGAATACACTCACACATATATCTCAGAAGTTGTGCATGGTAATTTTTAGGGTGGCCTACTTCATTGCTACTGAAACTGTCAGTGGTCCAGAATTTAAGATTAAATGAAGGGTCATTAAAACATAGCTGCAGTTGTCTTTCAAGGAAGACTTGGTTTATGCTAGAATCAATTTAGGTTTTAATAAGACATTTAGAGCATGAGGGTTGGGCATTATTTTGGTGGAATTTTAAATGTTTCTATAGGAAAATTTGCAAACCACATTAAGGCAGTTTAAAAATATATCACTTCATTAAAAAGTATCAAAATATAAGTATTAATCATCTTTAACATTTATCACCCACATATTTTGTCTGTTTTGTATTAGAATCAAACTGATTGGAAACGATTTCCAGAAGTTTCTTAATTCATTCCTTTTCTTCCGACTGAGTTCTATTCAAGCTACTGTCAGAAAACTGGTTACCTAATTTCTGCAAATGGTAAAGCAGAAAAGCTTTTTCACATCTGTTCTCAGTAACTCAGTCTTGAACTTCCCTAATGGATAAAGGAGTTATAGCTGTGTTAGAGCTTTGTAGCTGTAATTTTATCTATTTTTGATTAGCGACACAGTGAAAGGTAGAAAACAGTTCTAATTTTAAAAGAAAATCTTTTACATATCCTGGGACCATTGACATCTTTGTTTCTTGGGAAAGCATTCTCTGTAGCCTTTCCACAAAGTCTTTTTTTTTAGCATTTTCATTTTTGGTGCCTCATTTGGATATACCAGCTTAAACTGTTGAAAGCCAAGTGGGGTGCAGTACTCAAGCACAGTGCATGTTGAGAGCTTTGCGCTCCTTCCTTCAGCTTCAGTGTTCCTTCTACTCACTGTTAACAGGCATTTTTAACTTTTACTGCAACTGCACTGATCCATTTAGCTCAAGTTTCAGCTCAGATCCTTGAGTCTGCCCTGCTAAGATCCTGAGAAGTTTGTCGTTTGTAACACAGGAACAGCTCACTGATATTCTTTATATAGTTTTTCTTGTCAAACTCCAGGTGATGTCTTTATTGAAATTATACTAGTTTGAATGCAAGTCTCCTCCTAGATAATCTGATTCAGTGATGATTCATTTTAAATCATTTCCATTACATCTTAAACTTTTTCATGTGATTCATAAACTTTTGGGGTCTCATATTTTCCTTTAACACGTAAGTTAAATAAAACTGATTAGAACATAGTAATATAACCATGATAATAACCAATACTTGGGAAATACTACAGGTATGTATTGTGTGTATGTATGTGTGTGTACACGTGTAATAGCTTCCTTTGATTTTAGTTTATACTATATGAATAAGTCTCTATATTTTTTCCAGATAGTGAAATACCACTGTCAATTGAAGGGAAACAAACCCATTTTATTAAACATTAGGATATTTGTAGGAAAAAAACCATAATTAACCATGTTCTGATTTATTTAATATCTGATAATGACAGACAAAGATATTAGTATTCAAGAAAACAGAAAGATTGCAGACTTTTTGAAACCTCAGGACTGTAATGTCTGTAGTAATCAGTAGGTGTGTTGAACATGTTATTTAGAGTTCCTTGTCAAATAATTTTCCTCTAATTGAAATCCATTGCTGCTACTCGGGTAGGTGACAAAGATTCTACAGTAACCAAAACATTTATCTGGTCTTTAATTGTAGATAAAGACTATTTATTTTTGGCAAATATATATTTACTTTCCTTGTCCTGCAAGAATAACAAATACAATATGCCCTTGTTCATCCTTGTCTTATATCAAATCAATGATGGTCCCAGCCTCCATTTTATTAATTTAATAGTCTGGTCATTTAAATGAATGGCCTCTTCATAGGGTTTGTGGGAGTCCATGATTAAAGGGAAGAGTGTAACACTCACCTCCTCCTGTCTCTCCTCCCTCTCAGGAGATCACATTTATTATGCCACAAAGGTGATAAGAGAAAGTATAGCATAATGGTTAAGAGGGTAAGCCTTGGGACCAGACTGCCTGAGTTCAAATCCCAACTTGACCACTGGCTGGCTGTGTCATTTTAGGTTACCTTATTTCTCTGATCCTCGGGTTCCTCTTTGCAAAGTGGGACTAAAGATAGTATGTATTTCATAGGGATATTTTTAGCATGAAATGCCTTAACATTTGTAAAACACTGAGTGCTTGCACACAGCTAACACCTGCATGATGATGATGATTTAATAGTTTGGAAGAAACTCCTACATAGCACATTTCTGAAAGAAGAAAAAAGACTTGGAATATTCTTCCTTCTTTCTGTAATACAATTAATAACATTTTATTACCTCTGGTATTTGTGTCAACTGGTCTGAGGGGTACTTTTCTTGTCTTTCCTTTTTTTTTTTAGAAGGAGCTAACATCTGTTGCCAATCTTCCTCTTTTTGCTTGAGGAAGATTGTCCCTGAGCTAACATCTGTGCCAGTCCTCCTCTACTTTATATGTGGGACATTGCCACAGCATGGCTTGGTGAGCAGTATGTAGGTCCTTGCCCGGGATCTGAACCTGCAAATTCCAGGCACCCAAAGTAGAGCGTGTGAACTTGACCACTGTGCCACCAGGCCAGCCCCTCTTTCCAATTTTTGAAGTGCCAACTCTGTATCCTAGTTAGGAAGAAGCTCCAAACTTGACAATAGTTTAAATTTTTTCAACTACAATTTTGTTTTCTTTTTTTGTCCAACTTTTAAGAATTTCTGCAAACTAAGTAGATTGTCTTTCACAACAGAACCTGTTAATTGAATGACTTGAGAGATTCTGTAGATAGAGTGAAGCAAGTTTCTGGAATATAACCACAGGAGAAATGAATCTGCTATAACATGAGTGATCCACAACAGCTTGGCTTGAGATAAAGATAAGTGGTCCTTTGTCTGGGTGTGCACGTTCCTCTCGACACAGGGACAGTTTGATCTCTGCTGCTTTCTTCTTGGGGAATCACCACAGACAGAAGCTAGGGGAGAGAGTCCAGGCAGAAAGAGGTTTGCTTCATTTCACAATTTGGAAGCTAGATTCTTAGCTCAATTGGGAAGGCAGTTGACTTTCATTTTGAAGTCCTCTCGCTCAGTGCCTTCTTCTTTATCCTCATCCAAAGTCCTTTCTCTCACCTGCCCACATGCTTTTCAGCAGAGCTTTATGCTCTAGACTTGCATGTAAGTCTTAACTTTGCACTGAATCACCTCTGAAGCTTAAAAAACATTCTAGGTTTTCTCTCCTGAAAGTTTCCTTCAAGAGTCAGCGTATGGCTAGGGAACCTATGTTTAAACAAACAAACAAAAAGCTCCCTGGAGGATTCTGCTATCTGTGGCCTGTGAACTGGCTTTTGGAACCACAGGTCTAAACTTCTTCCAACTCCCACCTGGAAAGGAAATGTTTTCTTCCCTTGGGTTTTGCCATGGGCACATTGTTGATACTGAGTTGGAAATGCTAAATGTGTTGCTTGACCCCAAGAAACTGAGACTTTGAATGCCTTAACCCCAGGGAATAATTAACGTGAAAAATATAGATTGTAGGCCAAGCCCATTGGGGAGCTAATGTGGCCCAAGGGAACCCTAATATTGTGAGGGACTGGGTGGGGAGGTTGATGCCTTTCTTCAGCCTAGCATTTACTTATTAATTTGTTTGTTCAGCCGCCATTTAAATGATTATGAGATCAAAGACATTTTGCTGGGCACAAGGGATCCAAAGAGTATAGTGGAAAGAGTACAGGTTTCAGAATCTGCCAGATGTTGGTTTGAATCACTGCCGAGCTATGTGATTTTGAGCTATTTACTTAACTTCTCTAAACCTATTTCCTCACTGACAAAATGGAAATAATGCTTACCTTGTGGGTTGTTGTAGGGATTAGAAATAACACGTGTGAGGTACCTCATATGGTGCTATAATTTATTTAGCATTTATGTCCCAGGTATAGTATCTGGAACTTTACATACATTTTCTTTACCCTTCACAGCAATGATGAGATGGGTACCATTGATATCAGTTTAGAAATGAGGAAACTAAGCTTTAGAAAAAGAAGGTAACTTGTCCAAGGTCACCAGCTTATAAAAGGAAGAGCTCTGCTTTGAATTTAGGGCTGGCTGACCCCCAAACCCATGCTCTAAACATGTATCCTAGATGCTTGCCCAGTCTAGTGTCACATGACTGCTCCCACCCATCTAGGCAAGACCTGGGAGTGACCTAGCCATGGGCTGGCCAGGCATCCATGATTCTGTGGTTTAACTCATAGGGGAAGCAATTCATGTTGAATTCCTCTCCTGAAAATATGCAATTAAGGCAAAAGAGACTGAGGCTGTTATAAGGGGAAGGTAAGCTGAAAGATCAGTGGGTTTACTCAGGGCCAGGGTCTCCTTCATAAACCATGCGTAAGCTAAAGTTGAGGGCAGAAGCTATGTGGGAGCCCAGGAAGAGCAAGAGAGTTCGTTCTCTGATGGATGACAAAGACCATACGGCTTTGGTTCCTGACCACATTGAGTGTTTAAATCTAGTCCATATATCTTTGCTTTAACTCCCCTTATTCATCAAGTTTAAGTGACTATTGGTAACGTGATTTCTGGAAAGACTTCAACCATGAATCTATGGCACATGTTGGCATTAAATTGTAGCTATTTGTAATTATTCACAAACTAATAGTCATCATACATAAGCAAACACAAAATTACAACAGAAGAGGGTAAATTTTTTAATGAGAGAGATCCAAAGTGCTACAAGGTTGCAGAGAGGGGAATGCATTTATGGTCCTTCATGGAACATTCATCCCCTCACATCCTGTGTTGACTGTCTACGTCAGGCCTGCCGCTTAGGTGAGCTGCAATGTTGGACTGGTAACCCATGCTCTGACATAGCTAACACATTGAAACCATTACTAACTTTCTTTTCACTTGTAGGTGTGTCCTCAAGTTCCATAGAAATTGTGTTGAATCCAAATTAAATAAATGCTTGCCATATGACGATAGTCCTAAATATCATTTCTTGGACTTTTTTTTTTCATTTAGTTAATGGTTATTGATTGAAGACCAAGAAGAAGGGATTAAATCCTTTTATTCTAATGGAATTATCTTAAAAGGAACCCTCTGTTATAGTATGAAGTCAGCTATGGAGGAACTTGAAATACTTCTCTGGTTATCCCATCGCTCCTAATCAAATGAAATGAGTTGTATCATTTTCTCTGCAAAACCTGATGTTTTTCTGACTTAATTTAGGAATGCCAAATGAGCCTGATAGTTTACTGCAAATTTTATTTATTCTGATTCAATTTAGGGTGCGTGACTGCACAACGTTCTGGCAGAACAGTTTGAGTACTTAAATTTTTTCATGATACTCAGTTAGATGAGAATGTGTATAAAGTGCTTACAGTGCATGGTACATATTAGGAATGTCCACCGTCGCATTAACCCTATGTAGAAAACTTTCTAGATTGCATGTTGCTAAAAGGTAAGAAAAAGAATAAGCCGTGAATCGATGAAGTGTCAATTTACAGAAAGTCTAGGTTACAGATAAGTTGTTATTTATGCAGTTCATAAAGGGGTTTCACAGTTATTATGAGGCCAATGACTTTTCCCATAGAACTAGGTTAGAGTAATATTAGTTGTCTTCTAGTGTGTTTGTAACTCTATAACTATGTCCTTATCCAATGACCTTGAAAGCTATAAAAATACATAAGAGAGAGAGAGACATTGAGACCTGGTTCCAAGTCCGGTTCTGCTAATCAGCTGTTGGAACTTGGGTAGGTCGCTCTAGTACCTCTGTGCCTCGCTTGCTGCTGATCTAAACTATACAGCAGAGCTGGACTAGAGCAGAGACAATGAGTGTCTGGTATACTCGCTGTCTCTCCCTCTCCTCAATATGGCCAACTCGATCGGAACCCTTTGTCAGGAATCACCATCTAACTATCAGCTTTCGTACTTGATATTAAGTCTGTGCACACCCTGGACCAGAAGATAGTGAAGATCATTTTTAGTTTTACAACTCTATTCTTATAAATGAGACGCCCCCAAAAAGGATCTGTTCTTTGCAGGTAGTTGATGTTAACTTCTCTATAATAAAATGGCAAACCTGGGTTTGTGAATAACGTTTTTTTCCCCTAACTCACTGTTTGAATAGCAAATTTATCTTACTTTGCTTCTCTTTTTGCCCTCCTTTACCCTCAAACATCTTTTTAACAGCAATGTAATTACGTTTTTCCCTGTAATGCGCTTGGGCCTTGCTACCTACTGTTTAGTCCACTACAGAACTCACCTTAGCTAGAAAGGGAAAAAAAAAAAAGGCGTCCAATTGGGATTAAAAGAAAGTATTTAAGAAATTAGAGCCCCAAAACTCCCTTGTACATTTTTTAAAAAATCAGAGCTATTCTTACAGTAAAGGTGAATTATTGCCCCCTTGTGGTAGAATTATGTATTTATTTTCTCACACCAGCGAAATTGTGGAAAGTTTTAGTCTCCATGACTCTGAAACTCTTTGTCTTTACAATAAACCTAAAGTATTTATGAAAATATCTTTAGTTTTGAAAGCATCTCTCCCTGTTTGTTTATTCTCTGACTTAAACTCCATAGAATATTGTCTTTGGACTGATTTTCCTTTTTTTTCTGGTTTGAGGTACCAGGTGTCTAAGAGCTTAAGTTAAACAAAATCAACTAGAGAGACCAACGTTACGTGGAACAAACCCAGATCTCATTCGAATTACTTTTCTGTAATTCTTATCACTTTAAATGAGTTGGCAGGTAGGAGCTTGGGAAATAGCTCATTGCCCTTTTAGAAGTCGCATTATACACCTGAAGAAGAATGATTTTCCTCAGAGATATAAAATGAGGAAATTTTGAAATACCACGTACAGGAACTCTCAGTGATGACATGATTCATAAAGGCTCAGGTGATCTTCAGGACTAGCTTTTCTTCCATTTTCATCATTTTTAACATGAAACAAGATTTTAAAACCAAACGGGACTTCCTTTCAGCAAAATAGGTAACAGACTTCATGCTTAATAAAATGCCTTACATAAGAAGAGTTGAGAGGTCTTAAAGACAAAGGAAGCTGTTTCATATTCTTTTGACAATTAAAAATATGGCAAACTTTGACAAATAGAAGAACAGTATCCCAAAATCAGAATTTGGCTTGTTGAATTAGTTTTTTACAAATTAGCATAAATATGCTTAGGTAGTAAGTATTCTGAATTCTGAATGATTTTCATGTTTGTATGTTTAGAGGAGTACATTTGTCAGTTATTTTTGATTTTGAATGCTTGTCACTCTCCACCAATAGGCTTGTAAGACGAACAACTATTTGTAACTTATCTTCAGATTGTATATAGATTTTTGAAGCCCATGCCCTCTTTTTTTTTGTTGAGGTCACATTGGTTCATAATATTATATAAATTTCAGGTGTACATCATTATACTTCAACTTCTGTATAGACTGCATCATGTTCACCACCAAAAGTCTAGTTTCCATCCATCACCATAAGCTTGTGCCCCTTTACCCCTTTGGCTCCGCCTCCACCTCCTTCCGCTCTGGTAACCACCAGTCTGTTCTCCATACCCAGCACGTGCTCTTTTATAAAGATGAAATGACTAAGTAACCACTTGGAAGTTTTTCAAGTTATAACTTGAAATTCAAGATGCCCAGTAAGGTCCCCTTAGTAGGTGGTTTATTATTTTTCAACACTTTAAAAGTTAGTGGTTTGTCTCGAGATTAATTTTTTCTCAAAGAAAATTTGATCACAGTCAGGAAACAACCATTGAAGGATTTCCCAGTCCTTTCCAAAGACATCTATCTATTGGTGATATGTTTTTAGTGGAAAGAGTATTATTTCTAAAAATATAATTTGAACTTTGCACTATAAATAAGGAGCCAAAATTGATCCATTTGCTTTACTCATTCTAACTAACTCTGTACTCTGACTCTCGGCTTATGTAAATAAATAACCATCAATATGTTATTCTGAACTGCTATGTACAATGGAAAGATTTTTATCTTAGACTATGTAGGATACGCTATGGTGGATCCCTTAGCGCTCATCATATTTGTCCACTGGGACTCCTTTCTAGATTAAAGAAGCTTCATGAGCTAATCCATTCTTAACGTCTGAAGTGTTTAGGTAGTTTAGCAGTTCTTAAGCTTTTATATCTTAGATCCAATTATGATTGACTGTGCCACTAAAGGATCTGCTTACCACCACACTGGGAATGCTTTTGTATTACAGGTGTTTTCTTATACCTATTTATGATAAGTTTTAAGGACATGCAATTATTATTGGGAATAAATTTAATTGCTGTGGCCTTAAAATACAAAATACTTTATTGCTTCAGTAATCATAAAAAGAAGAAGTCATGAAAAATTGTAGTAGGGCATTTAGGTAATTTACAGATTTTTTCAGAATTATAGTAAACATTTCTATGCATAAATCTCTGTCCAAGTTTAGATTATTTTCCTAGGATAGATTCCTAGATCTGAGTCAAAAGTTAGGAATATTTTTAATGCTTTTGTACACATTGCCAGATGGCTTTTCAGAAAGGCTGTATCAATGTTATGCTCTCATAATGCATCCTAATGTCTGTCTTACCACGTTCTCACTAGCTTTAGATATTTTCTCTTTTAAGAATCTTTGTAACAGCAACTCATTTTATTTGGCAGTTTTAATTGTAAGTGAGATTTGATTGTTTAATATATTTATTAACTGTTTTTATTTCCATTATGAATTGTATTTAGGTCTTTTGTCTATATGAGCTTTTAAAAGGTTTTAGGAACCAGCTGGCATTTTTTCAGAGAATCATCCATCACTCTTAAATAAATCAATCTCTGTTGCTACTCATTCTTGGGCAAACTCAAGTTGCCCATATGAAAAAAAGAAATAGTCCCGTTGCTATTCATTGTCTACAACTGAATCTTTGTGACTTTAGATGTGGAAGCGATCTTTTTGTGTTCTGCCTCCAGCATGTCCTCTGAAGTATGGCAAGATTCATCGGGTTGGTGATTACATGGGCTTCTTGTCCCTCAGATTTAGCTGTTTTAAGGATGACTGAGTCTCTCTGAGGTGATCCCCAAGTCTCCGTGGTGAATTTCATAAATACAGTGAACCCCAGGTTTCAAGTTAGCATCACAAACTTACCATTAAAATTTAATAGAAATTGGTCTTGGTTTCAGGTGATTCCCTTTGTCATCATAATTGTGGTTATAACAATGGTAATTACAGTTAATTACATTTGTCATAATTGTGGCTTGCTTTCCCCAGTGTGTGTGGAGGGAGAGGAGGACAGAGAGAGAGAAGCTTTTATCTTTTGTGATAGTCACAGCTACTGCATTTTTTTCTTCAATTTCCTTTCATTGTATTTGTCATTAGAAAGTCTTCCTCAAAACTCTTAGTAATCATTATGAAAACCCTAGACAACCTTTGTAACTTAATAATGGATGTACAAGAACCATTGTTCCAGTGATGAAAAGACTCTTACCTAAACCTAGTAACTGTAGAAACCATTTGAAGACCTTCCTTGAATTTGGGAACTTATGAATGAATGAAATTCATGTCTGACTGGCCGTGGAGTCAGTATTTTCACAGCTTCATGTAATTTGTGAGTCTGCCTGATATCTTAGTTCAAAATAATCTCTCCTATTTCTAAGTCTAATAGCAGTAATCTACAGCTGCATGTTAGGAGTATTTCCATAAGGCACTGTTCACCTTTCTCTGTAGAAGAGTTGATAGGTTATCCTGTTGGACCATTTCCACATGTGTGCAAGTCAATGTAATTATGTTGGTCAGAGTGTGGCTTTGATAGTATCTTTCTGACTTTGTTCATTTTGATGATAATCTTGTCTTGCTAGTGATATTTTACACGGCTTTCACCCTAGGAACACAGCGTTTTCATACCTTTCTAGTGAAGGTTGATCGTAGCATCTTCAGTCTATAAATGTAAAAACAGAGTCATGAGTATAATGTCTTACTAGACATCTGAGTTATAAGATTGTGCCTACCTACCAGCTTTCCTTCCTCCCTGAGGAGGCCTTTCTCTATTAAACTGCATTGCTTTCCTTAACAACAGTAGTATCTAGGCCAGTTGTCATCTTGCATCTGTAGAACAATGCTGAAAAGATTTGCTCTGTAGATCAGACTCACTCAATAGTGATTTGTCATAGCTGCTGCATTCTTAAAGCATGCAGGACAAAGATATGCAGAATTTGTCATTAAACTCAAATCTTTTCTGCTGATCTTGGGCACTATATTTTCCAAGTCTTGTGAACTAAAAAGTAAGACAGTTAAATCGATGAGTTGAATTACTCTTTGGGTGGCTGGTATCATACTTGCGTTTAAATGCTTCCTGTACAGGGTGAAAGTTTGGAAGTCATTCTCCAAGTCTAATCTCATATCCACAGATGTGAAGAGGTTAAGTGGAAATGTAAATTAGCATGCTTGTATGTCCAATATAACTTCTTTTCAAATACATAGACAAAAACAGATTTTTTTGTTAGCTTTAATCCTTATGATTAATTTCTTATGTTTGAAAAATCTTAGAGTTGAGAAGGAAGTATGTACAAGATCCTTTTTATACCTTCTCTTAGGTTATGTTTTAATATTCTTTTATTACTTTGAGTTGGGCTTAAAGTCAAAAAAACCTACTGTGGACCACAAAATATTTTCAGTTAATTTAGGCCTATCCGTGGTCAAATCTTGGCTAACCATCTTAATTCTTTGGTATTTGCAATATATCCTACATGAGAAATGGGGCTTACCAAAACCAAAACCAAGCAATGAACCAATAGCATAGAGATGTCATTCAAAAGAGACTTCTGAGGAAAATTTTTAGGGTTGTAATTAGGTCTCCCAAAACATCTTTAGTTGGAACCAGTACCATGTAACTTATTGCCGATGGGCTAATCATACAATTTGAAAACTTATTTCATATAAAATAAGTTTGCAGAAGCATTACTGAATTTTTGGCCACAATATGAACTACTTTATGTAAATATTTAATAACTTCCCTATCACACAATATTATCAGCCAGCAAACCCAAAGACTCTTTGATACTGACAATTATATCAGAATAATAGGTAAATGACATAAAATTGACCCTTTTAAAATGAGTTTCCATTCATTTAGCGTGGATTTGCTGTTAGAGTAACGTACATTTAACTTTCAACTACATAATTTGTATGAAGAATTGAGGCGGTGAATGTGAAAAGCTTTCTTTAAGTAACATATATCCAGTATATGTTTTATCTTAACATATTTTAAAATTTATTAATATTAGCATTATTTTTCCATTCACTTAAGTTCCATTTGCTCTTAAACTTCAGGCTTTAAATAAATTAAACATAAACTAAATTAATTTTTACAATGTAGTCAGTAATGAATTTTTTTAACTAAGGAACTTTTGTTTGGTTAAAGAAAATATAGAACTAAGAACTTTCTTCATAAAACTTTATAATTGAAGCTTCTTTTTAAACATGCTATTTTATGTTAAGTATTTCATTCCTCTTCCCTCATTATGTGTGTCTCATCATTAGATATAATGTTGCTGAATAATTGTAACTTTACAGCTTCTTTGATTAATGATGGCTTGGACTAACGTTTCACTGAGTAAGATTATGCCTATGTTTAAAGATGGCAAAATGCCATTATAACATTAATGCCAGAATTTAACAAGAACCAGAAGTTAACTTAAAGGGCCTTCATAATCTAATATGAGGGCATGATCACATTGTGATTATTTTACTGTAGTGTCCTATTAAAAATGTTATTTTTTATATTTTTTCTTGTGATAGTTTTACCCCTCAAACATTTCGTGAACATCAGCTGTGTGCCAACCATGTGCTACAGTCTTGAGTGAGACTGTTTTCCACCTCAAACAAAATGGATACTTCCTGATGAGAAAGAGTGGAAACGAGGAACACCTCCCTTATTTAGAAATCTCATAGTCTCTCTTAATCTAGCATACCCTGGTTTCCAAAGCCATTTACCTGTTTCTTTTTCATTTCTTATATCAGCCACTTTCTCCATCGTCTGGATTGAAAAGCTGGCCATCTATGTCTCTGTAATGAAAGGGTCTTGGATGTTGAGTTTCTTAGGTATGGGGGAGGCTGGAAAGCATGGATTAGCACTGAATGTTCTATTTGTCGTATTGATTACTACAGTGTCTAATAGCTATACCTCACAGGAAGAGAAAACTGAAGTTTTGTAGAACTACATGATAAATTCGGAAGAAGGGCAGGTAGGAGAGGAAGAATAGGATTTGAAATTTCTAGTCTGGGGGAGAACCTTCCCGTACTGAAGGTGTATGGTGATGTCTGACTTTCTGTAAAATGTAGGTGACCTTTAAAGCTCTTTTCAATTCTAAAAATCCCATGATTCCTATGTGTTTAGAACTCAGAGAGAGCAATGGACCTAAAGCGAATGCCTATGTTCCTTATTCTCATTTTCTCACAATCTTATATATACATGCTTGCAAAGAAACATTGAGACCTTATAAAAACTATAAATCATAACCACAAGATAGAAGAAGTAAAGTATAGCAGAGGCAAAGGGAAAACTATCTAAAATCTCCTGATAGAGGAAAACCTCACCCATTTAGCTCGTGGTCTGGGCTTCCTAGTGGGTAAGGCAAAGAGGAGAAATAACGTGGTTTGATTTCCTGGCAGTAAGACACATACCACCAGTTCTTCAGAAACAAGCATTTTTCTCACTCTCAATTAATAATAAGAACAACTTGTCTGGGGGAGTTGTATAAGAAGCCATAAGCCACATAATGAATGAAGTCCTCGTGAATTTTTGTAGAAAGTAAAGAAGTATTCCACATATGTCATTTCGTATATTGGTCTTTGGAGAACATGGGGGGAATAATGTTAAAAGCAAGACATTTTTTCCTCCCATGGGGCAGGGAGAGGGGAGTTTGAAACTTCTGGTATATTTACTGTAGATAAATGCTTATTTTCTTTCGACCCACTGACATGTGGAGCAGTAGAAAGATGTAAAGATGTCTAGTAAAGGGTAGCATTGTTAAAAGTCGGAGGGGATAAATGGAATTTTTGTGGCAGGATGATATTTGCAAGACTGATCAGGCCGCTGGGAGGTTTTTAAATACGCCAGTTCCCTGTAACAGGAAGATCAGTCTCTGCTTTAGACAGCATATCCAATTTAGTAAATTATTATTATTCCGTCAAAATTAATGTGAACAATTTTCTCTTTGAGGCTGCTTTTTCCATAGGTGATGTTTTCCAGATGGGCTTTGTGTAAAACTCTTAATGTTTTGTGTTTTCTTTGCTAGAGAAAGAGCCTTTTCTGACATGTCTTCATTTCTTTCTCTTTCCCTGTTGTAGGGAAGAGGGCACCCAAGGCAAAGGAGAAGAAGAACAAGAAAAAGAAGAGGAAGCTGATAGAAAGAGCCCAGGAGCAACACAGCGTCTTCCTAGCTACAGACAGGGCTAATCAGTAAGATAAAAGACACAGAGGGTGGATTTGGGTGTGGGGGGCTGTTTTTGCAAAAGTGCACAAAGCTGCTCTCCACTTCCAGACACTGGTGTGTGGCATTTGTGCTGCTCGGACCAGTCACTGTTCCCAGTAACATTGTGAAAGGAGGAGCCACAAGCGTGGTCTCTGTTATTTATGCTTTGATTTGCATCTGGAGACTGGTGGCAGGAGTTCCTGACCTGAATCAGTGGAAGCAGGAGGAAGCGTACAGCATGTGACTTGGCTCGATGTGCGCCGAGAGGTCCCGGCACCACAGAGAGGCAAGAGGTGCGAGGCTGCAGAGCACCACTGGAGAACAGACTCGTGCATCTTTATGGGAAAGAAGCTCAGCAGGCAAAGCGCTCTTCACTTGTGCCCTTTGTTTCTCACATTGTGCATTTTCCAGGATAAATCTATGTGGATATCTACTTAGTGTTACCACCTGTCACTCTCAGCATCTGTCACCTTCACACTGTTGTGTGAGGAAACTGCTTTTAGCTGGGGATATGCTACAGGAATTCCTGCTCAGTTTCACAGCAGCTCTAACGTGTACATATTCTGCTGGGGCTACATATAAACCTCTTATTTACTGTATATTTATGCTTTCTTATGTGTAACGTCATACCTGATTAATATTATGTCACTTTGTTTCTAGTGGTTCCTAAACATTGTCCAGTAAATGACTGTTCTAGTTTTGCAAGTTGACAAATATTTTCTTGCCCCCTGAAACTTAACTTTTCTTTTCTTTGTGGGCTTATTTCTCATTGTAAGGATAGGATAAGCTAGTTTGTACATAGGGTCAGATGACTGGTGTCAAAGAATCTGAATATCAGCAGACCTCCCCCACTCCATGTCAGCTCGCACAGATAAAGCAACATGTGGCATCTGGCAGTCAGAAGCCAAAACTCCCTTAGAATCGAAGATGTGATGACTTTGTGACGCCTAAAATCATGAGGAATTATGTGCGGCCACTTGTAGTACTCATCATGCAATTTCAGAGGCCAGCTAGAGGGTTTTTCAAATTCTTATTTCAAACTTCAATTTATATATATATTTTTTGTCTTTAAAGCTGTCTCTGACTTACAATGACAGGGAGTACTTACCTATATCCTTAGGTCACTGTAGCAGTTACCATCGTCAGACCATGCATAGAATTCGAGAAGAAAACAGGATGAATTCCTCCAACTGCTGGTCAGATCTTAACAGATCTCCTTTGAGTCAGAATCTATTTCGTATCCAAGACTGAGAGAGGAAACTACGGAGCCTTTTAAGGACACTCGTAGAGTAGTTTCAACACCATCCTTGTCCACTTGGGGGAATCAGTTCTTAGAGGGTTTTGAATTGGCTTCTTCTGAAAGCATCATTATCTTCCTGGCTGATCCAGAAGAGAATCAGAACAAAAAGAAATGGTTACAGATTTTTGAGGAAAAAAAACAAAGCAAGGTAAAGCCTTTTTCTCACCTTGCATTGGCAAAACTACCTCTTTAGCACTTTTGTTTAACTTTTGAGTCAGAAGCATCTTACCAATAAGTATAAATGTCATATACATCATTATGAAAATATTGCTATAAGATAATAAGCCATATATGAATGTTGTATACAACTTTGGGGTTTGCGTTTAATCCTAAAGTGATCATCTTCTTTCATGTCTATTTACATTATATTCCTCTTTACTAAGTGGGGAGGGGGCTCCTTTATATAGTGCTTCATCATTAATAAGTCAATACCTGTTCTGTTTCTGGGATGTTCTTTTCATGCATTAAAAAACTTCAAAATTATTTTTTGTGGAAATTCTTTTCTTTGGATATACATTTAGGAAAAAATACTATAACAACTCTACCCTCAAATAATGGTCCTTAAAAAAAAAAAGCAGAAAAATACCCTTAAAACCTATGTTGGTAAGTACATCTGGGACACTAACTAGTTTAGCTGTAAATTACACTCTATAGTGTGGTGGGTATGAATGGGGATTTCAGAGCCAGACTGCTGGAGTCACAGTCTAGACTATCTTTCTAGGTCTATTTCCTCATCTGTGAAATGGAGATAACAATATTTTCTACCTAAAGGGCCGTTTTAAGGACCAAATTAAGTAAAATATATATAGGGTTGTGTTTTAAGGATTAAATTAGGTAAATATGTGAAATATGGTCAACACAGCATGGTATATACTAAGCATTACACAAGTTGTTACCTCTGTCCTTGGTTATCCAAACTATTTCAACACTATTCATTTCTCCTTATCAACAAAATGGAATATATTTATGAAGGCATCAGTTTTCTTCAACCCATTGCTTGATGCCTGGATATTATATTATCCTTATGGGAACTGATTTACACTACTTGATTTCTGAGCCTCCTAGTTATGAGCAAATACACAACAAAGACGCGTACTACTGTGTAGTTTACAGCCTCAGGGTAATTATATGAAGAACTGACAGTTTTCCACAAATAGTTATACTGTTCCAATACTTCATACAATGTGTATAAATAGAATATATGGAACTGGTTTTCTTAATATTTTCTTAATATTTTCAGGTAGCATCTGGAAAAGTAAACAATGGGACAACTTTGTCAATTAAGAAGTTTGGGGGGGCGGGGGGGTGAGTGAAATGAGTGAAGAGGGCCAAAAGGTACAAACTTCCCAGTTAATAAAAGTCTTGGGGATGAGATGTACAGCATAGTGACTACAGTTAATATTGTATTCGACATCTGAAAGTTTCTAAGAGAATAAAGCTTAAGTGTCCTCATCACGAGAAAAAAAATTCGACAGATCAGCACTCAGGAAAAGCCAATTTTATGAATATGTCTGTTCTTTTTCAAAATGCTAGTATCAGTCATTACAAACATGGAATTTTCATGCTTTGCTAGAGACATTTGGAGAAAAGTTAACACAGCCTCAAGCGTGTGATTCATATAAAGGTGATGTGTGACTCCAACTTTTTTTTCTTTTTTGCTTTAAAAGGGAGCTGTGAGTAGGAGAGCAAAAGAAAAGTGAATAATACTTCTGTTCATTTTAGAGACATTTGTGCACAGTGGATACTACTTGATAATACCAAGTTAGAAAAGGCACAATTAGACACCTTGTAAATGTATCTATATCTTAACGTAAATGTATCTATATCTTAATTAACCTCATCACCCGCCCTCTTCAGGAGGAATAACCATTCCACTATATGTTTGATCCCATTTCCTCTTACTTTTGTGGTATCTTCAGTAGCCACTTCTTTCATTTCCTCAGCCCTTCCTCTCCCTCTGAGTTAAGGTAACTCTTTCTTTCAAGGTCTTCATTGTCTACTTTCTTGAAAGAGTAACTTACATTCATTTCTGGCTTCTCCCATTTTCATCTGTGTCTTAACTCTTCATAATCTTGTTTCTTTCCCCGACTACATTGTAATTGTTCTGACAAAAGTAGCAATGACGCTCCTCTTGCTAAATACAAGGAAGATGTTTGTCTTATTTGCCTGGATCCTTTTGTATGTGTCCTATCTGCTATTTCCACCAAGTTTAACACTGTTGTTCTGTCTTTAGAAAATTCATCACTCATTTGACTTCTGTGACATTCCTAACCTGGCTTTTCTGCTTCTCTGGCCACTCCTTTTCAGTCTTCAAGTTCTTTCTTGGCTTAAATTAAAAACATTGATTTTTTTCAGGGGTTAGCCTACTATTTAATCTTTTTGGTTTGATCTCTTCATCTCCTCATTCTGCCTGGGAAATCTAACTTTACATCTTCAAATTCCACCTGCATGTTGTTGACTTCCACACTCATCTGTCTCTAGGTCTTTGGTAACTATTTCCAAGCCTCTACTAAATATCTTGACCAGGGAGCCCCACACTTTCTCAAGCTCAATGTATCTAAAACTGAATATATTACTGTATTAGTCAGGATCTGGTCAAGAATTTAACAGGGAATTTAATGCTGGGATTTGGTTACACAGTTGATAAATGAGACAAGAACATAACATGGGGATTGCAAGACAATCCAAAGATTAGCAACAGTAGGAAGTCACTATCATCCCTAGGGCAAGAGGGATAACAGCAATAGGTGGAGTTTCCAGAATCCATAAGGCAAAGCCACCCAGCTAGAACAATAGCTGAAGCTAGAGCTATGACCACTGAGGAAGCTGGAACCAAGGACAAAGCTTGTCTGATGGGAGCTGAAATCTTGGAAAAGATCTGGTCACTGTGAGAAATGTTTCCTGAGGCAAAGTAAGAGAGGAAGAAATATCCTGACTTCTCTCTACCTTCCAACCTCCGGCATCTGCCATTGCCCAAACCTGCCTGGAAACTAGGGAGTCTGAGAAATGCAGTTCTTTGTAATGCTGAGGAATTCAGGGGAAGGGCAGAGTAGACCAAGAGCAAACAAGCACATAATCAGCATCATCAGTGACGTCTGTGCCAAAACAATTCCTCTTCCTGCCTTCCCCGTGTAATAGTTAATATTTCTACCTACCTAGTTGGTTAAACAAAGACTCTTGCATTAATCATTTACTCCCGTTGTTCCATACATGTAATCTGTTATTAGAGTGCAGTGAGTTTACCTCAGAAATATCTCTTGAATTTCTCCCCACCTCTTTACTTTATTCGTCCTAAGTCTCTCTGTTCAATTATTATCCTAACTATTCCTTGCCCCCAGCTTCACTCATTCCGACTTTTCATTTGAATTTCTACTATTTTTCTATTAATATATTTGTTCTACGCTTCTCATTTAAATACCATCCTGTTCCTTGTAGAATAAAATATTAAAAATTTTTATATGGAGGGGCTGGCCCCATGGCTGAGTGGTTAAGTTCGCGTGCTCCACTGCAGGCTGCCCAGTGTTTTGTTGGTTCGAATCCTGGGCGTGGACATGGCACTGCTCATCAAACCATGCTGAGGCAGCAGCCCACATGCCACAACTAGAAGGACCCACAATGAAGAATATACAACTATGTACTGGGGGGCTTTGGGGAGAAAAAGGAAAAAAATGTTTAAAAAAATTTTCACATGGAATACAGTGCCTTTTTAATTTCCTCTTCACCTCTGTATCTTGTAGGGATCAAGAAAGACTGGACTGGGATGATGATATAAAATCTTCAAGGGTTCCTTTATGGTAAACATATTAACTGATACCCCTTGAGTCATGAAGGCCAAGATGTAAGGACAATATGGCTTTGAAAGTATTTAGTAAACATTAAAACTGAGAGGTTGGGCAATCTAAAAAATGTATCGAATAAAGATTTAGATCCCCATATTAATCTATAATGAATCATTACAGCAAACTGCCATGTGCCACTTCCCCCAACATTAGAACACATTGCTAATCACTAAACACAAGTCTCGGAATTCTTCCCAATAAAGGTGTTCCAAGGAAACACTTCCAATAGATTGGCATTGACAGAGGAGTTATAACCTTTTTGAGTCCCATGTCAATTTAATGACCTAGATGGTGACAACTGTCTTCTTTCACTCTGGAATATTCCATGCAATATTTTTCAAACCTTTCCACTACCCTTAAAGATGGAGAAAAGTGAATTTATAAATCTAGGATTATAACCTGAAGCAGCTTCATTTCAAATTTGGAATGTCTTTAGCCTCATGATTTTAGTATAAAATTCATGCAAATTTTGCATTCTACCTAATAAAATGGGTTTTTATTTTTAGGTATAACATTATTACCCAAGCTTTCAGCATCTCCCCCAAAACCTGGATTGAAATCCTGTTCCAGAAAGATGTTCCATGCTTATTTGGTCCTGTGGCTTCACATACTCCTTGGCACAGTCACTTAGACTGGGAGAAATGCATATTCCCCTTTAAGAAGCTCAACAGTAGAGCTTTGGTAGTGCTCTGAAGGTCTCTAATGGCTTTGTCAACTCACTCCTCCGTGGGCTTTATAACCTCAGCTTCCATGGCAGCATGCCCTCTGGGTACACATCCAGCTTTAATTTGATTCTCTTCTACTGGCTCCCTTTCTTCCTTTTGCTAGTTTAGTTAAAAGAGTCAGCCACAAGGTTTCTTCCTTAGGTCTGTTTTTGACAAGAGGGGTTAGCAAACTTTTTCTTAAGTATTGAACATATATGCCATTTCAAAACCATCCTGTGTATGGAGATAAATCTCAAATTTATATATCCACTCTTAATGTCTCACTCCAATTCTAGTTTCTCTTACTTGCCGTGGGTTACTACATTTATTTCTGGCCCAAACCTAAAGGTGAAATAGTAAAAACTCAGAAGGCAAAATTTTTTTCTGCATAATTTCTATCCTTTCTAACTTCTTCATTGCTATAAGTAGCACTACTATCTTCTAGCAAACCAGAGCCCCTGCATTCTAAACAGAGAATCTCATACTTCCCTCGTCTAGCTCTTCAACATCAACAGCTCTCCAGCCTTTTTCAGTAATATGTGTCAGCGGTGTACTCTTCTGTTGTTCTTATAACCCCAATCTACATGAATGAATGCAGTGGACTCATTTTAAACACAGGCAAGAAAACTCTTCTTTAAAACTATCATTTGATTACACTTATTGGCTTTTTTTCCTGCTTTTTCTCCCCAAATCCGCCAAGTGCATAGTTGTATATTTTAGTTGTGGGTCCTTCTAGTTGTGGCATGTGGGATGCCACCTCAAAGTGGCCTGACAAGCAGTTCCATGTCCGTGCCCAGGATCCAAACCAGTGAAACCCTGGGCCACCAAAGCGGAGCACTTGAATCTAACCACTGGGCCACGAGCCAGCCCCGACTTATTGGCTTTTTTATTGTACTTCTGGGATCCCTAATTCTTTGTGTCCCCCATTATCTTAATATTTTTCCTTCCATTGGAGTTTGGCCTCCATTTCCTCTCTTAGCCTATGAAAATTGAGTATGTATTGAATGCCTTCTAAAAGAATAACCTTGTAGACAATGATTGCAGTACCCCTGTTCTCTGGCTTGTTCATTTTGGCTGTTAGGTGATTTTTAGACCAATGTTTTGTATCATCTTCAGCTCTCCACTATGGCCAGGTTATGTGATAATGGCAGGAGTGTCAAGGAAGGCATCTCTGGAGAGGCGGCCTTTGGTATAAAGCCCAAATGACAGGTATATGAAGATCTGGGAAACAAGTAGCCCAGACACTGGAAACAACGAGTACAAAGGTCCTAAGGTGCAAACAGGCTCAGCATGATCACAGTACAGACAAAAGGGAAGAGTTTCTAGAGAATGGACAGGAGGACAGTGGGACAACATGAAGTCAGGAGTATTCAAAGGAAAGGTTATAAAGGGCCTTTTGGGCTGTGGTTAAAGCTTATATTTTAGTCTAAGTGCTTGGAAAATCATGGGAGGATTTAAGCAGAGGTGTGATATGATCTGATGCCCTTGCCCTATTCACTTGGGCTGCTGTGAGGAAGGTGGATTTTCAGAGCAGAAGCAGAGAGCTATTGCAGTAATCAGATGAGAATCAATATTTCTTGGGCTAGTGGGTGCAATAAAGAAGGAGAGAAGTGGTTGGACTCAGGACATAGTTTGGCAGAAGAGCCCTAAGACTTGCTGGTATGTTGGATGTAGTGAGTAGTTGTGAAGGGAAAAAAGGAAACACATATGTCTCCTAGATTTCTTGCCTAAGCAGCAGGACATTTAGGGAAGATGGAGAAAGCTGGAGAATAAATCCATTTTTCACGTGCTAAGTTTGAGGTGCCTTTAGATATCTATATGGAGATACCAAGTAGGCAGCTGGATATAAATCTGGAGTTTAGGAAAAAGGTCAGGGCTAGACACATAACTGTGGGATATATCAATGTATAGATGGCACTTAGCACCAAGGAACTTTATGGGCTGACCCGGAGAAAGTACAAGGGGGAGAAAAGAGACTTAGAAGCACTCAACCCTTGGATGTCAACCAAAAAAGGAGGTACCAGTAAAGAGACGGTGACAAAGAGTCCAGGGAGGAAAACCAGGACCAAGTAGTCACTAAGAGTGACCAAGAGCTTGGATTCAAGGCTTACATAGTTCCCTTCCCCCCTTGGTTAAGAATACAAATATCAGGAGAAGTGAAGGGCAATTAGGAAAAATTTGTAATAATTGAGGAGTTTGGTTGTCTTAAATTTTTTTCCACATTGTACGCTCCAAAAGCAAAACTTACCAATAGTTTATAATCTCCTTGAAAATGGTTTCAATGTAGAAAGAACTTAAAATAAGTCCATGCTTAAAAACTTTGGAAATAACTCTTCACATAAATGTGATAATGATCCTTAATTTTGGGTTACCATATCACCTACCAATTTCAGCTACATTTATGATGAAATAATTATCTCAATGACCCTACAAAGAGTTTTCTTTTATTTCTTTCAAATTTAATAAAATATATCAAGTGAACAACAAAACAAGCATTCTGTGAATTACAGGTCCTTGTGTTTGCAATTTTCAACCATGAGGATCTTTTAAACTTGTAATTATAGAGTTACTTTGGAAACAGCTCTCTAATGTAAGAGCATACATGTTTGAACAGAGTTAGGTATTGCACACACATACGCAATCATGATATTTAACTGGAAAGCAAGAGAAGTGTTAAAAGTACTTTTTTCATTGTTCACTGTGTAAAATAGGATGAATAAAGTTTTAAGTACTTGCATTAGATTTTTTAAATAACAATTTTCTTAATCTTTTTCCCCATCACACAGGCTTCTCCAGGTTTACTTTCTCCTACATATACTACCTGGAAAAACTAAATGTGGCAGAAACTTCTAGTGCTTACTCACATCCAGTTCTCTCCTTTCTGACCACCAAAGAGCGTTCCATTTCTCAATCACCTTGTAGCTGGGTGGGGCCTTATGATTGATTTTAACCAAAGGAGTCTGGCTGGGAATTATGCAGGAAACTTCAGGGCTGGGGCACTTAAGAGCAAATGTACGTTCTGCACAATTTCTTTTCCCCTCTGGCTGGGACCACAAAGCTAGAGCTATAAGGTGAAAGCAGCCTGGATCTCTGAGTCCCTTCATGGAAAAGAGTTGCCTTGGGTGGTTGAGCAGCCTAAATCAGACTTTTCATGAGCAAGAAATAACCATTTATTATATTAAGCTACTGAGATTCTTGGGTTATGTTACCTTAGCATAGCCTGGCATTATGCAGTAATGCTGTTTTTCAGTTTGCTTTTTCTTGAGCTCAAGAAGCCGCATTACTTAGTAGTTAAAACCTGATCAGTAGGTATAGAAAAGCAGAAAAGTCAAAACAATATTTGACAGGAATAATCAATTTGCTTAAGTTTATAATTAGAACAATGACATCTACTTTTAATGAAGTGTCTCATTTTGATGAAAGAGATTGGCATTCTGATGATGGTAGTACAATAATTTGTTGTCAAACTTTTTCAAGATTCATATAATATTGTTGGATAGCCAAGGCAGCACATAATCTCCGTAGGTTTTCTCCACATACCTACCCTATGCAACTAGTGTAGGCAAACTATAGACTGCTATTAGTGGGAGGTTAACCAAGGCAGTGACGTAGGAGGCTCCTGATCTCCCCTGCTCCAACAGACACAATGTACAGCTACACAGGGAGAAATTACCACTGAAAGAGATCCAGAAACTAGCTGAGTGACTCCTATACAGTGGGCAAATGAGAAAATACCCACATCGAAATGGGTGGGAAAGACGGAGACACGCTCTCACCATAAACCCCACCCCCAGCACAGTGCCATACAGTCAAGAGGGAACTTCCAACTCTCGGCTTCTCCCCCAGGAGGGAAGGATTTAGATGTCACATTTAATGCCCAACTTTTAAGACTCCTACTTGAGGAAAGGGCCCTGAAAATACCTAGCTCTGAAAGCCTACAAGGCTTGTGTCCACGAAACCCAGAAGACTATAGAAAACAAAGAAGCAGTTTTTAACGGGCAGGAGCACTCCTGTGACTTTCCCCACAGGGTTCACTGCAGAGGAGCAGGAAAATTGCCCATCTCCTAGTCTTTCTCTGAATGGGGTCCATCTGTATATTTTGAAAGCTGCTGCCTGAGGGTCTGTCTTCCAATTTATCAGGCATCTAGGGGCCGCCTGTGATCCTTCCGTAGACCAGGCAAACTGGCAGACACCTTCCCAACCATCTCCCTGTAGCCAGCTACACATCACCAGTGTTTCCCTGGAAGGAACCTGTACACACGTCTGCACTCCAGCTTTCACACTACCACCTGAGGGTTGGGTCCCCAGATCACCTGGCTCTGATAGCCAATGGTGCTTCCATTCACGAGTCCCACAGGACTGTAGCAAACTAAAAAGGAATTCTTACCTGGCTACCCCTCCAGGGCTCAGCATGAAGGGAGGAGGCAAAAATGCCCATCTCCTAGTCTTTCCCTGGAAAGGGTCCATCTGCACACTTTAAAAGTTCCTACCTGAGGGTCACACTTCTAATTTAGCACACATCTAGGAAATGGCAATGACTTTCCTTGGAGACTGAGGAAACTGGCAGACACCTTCCCTGCCTTCTCCCTCTAGCCTGCTTTAATTTGCCAGCACTTCCACGGAAGGAGCTTGTACATACATCTGGAACCCCAGCTTTCATGGCTGCTGTCCAAAGGATGGACATGTGGATTGCCTAGCTCTGATAGTCAAAGGGTCTTGCATTTACAAGGCCCACAGGATTGTAGCAAACAAAGAAGCACTTCTTAACAGACTCATGAGCATCCCCCAGTAGCTATATACCTGGCCAAGCCGAGAGGGAGAAGGCAAAAATCTCCAACTCTCAGTTTCTCCCTGGAAGGGGCTTAACTACATACTTTCCTAGCTGCTGCCTGAGAGTCAGACTTCCAGTCTACTTGCATTTAGGTGCCAACTGTGATCTTCCCCTTTGGGACACTGATGGATTTTGGTACACTCTCAACTACTGGGAGCCACTAAGAGCAAGGAAGTCAGCTTGGGCAATCACAAAGGTTTGAGAGACAACTAGGAGCTCAGGCCAGGCTGATTGACAAGATTCATCTCCTATACAAGGCCACTCTGTCAAGACTAGAATAAGTTGCTGTTTTTTCTTTTTTTTTTTTTTGAAGATTAGCCCTGAGCTAACTGCTGCCAATCCTCCTCTTTTCACTGAGGAAGACTGGCCCCGAACTAACATCCATGCCCATCTTCCTCTACTTTATATGTGGGACGCCTACCACAGCATGGCATGCCAAGCGGTGCCATGTCTGCACCTGGGATCTGAACTGGTTAACCCCAGGCTGCTAAAGTGGAATGTGCGCACTTAACTGCTGCACCACTGGGCTGGCCCTGGTTGCTGTTTTATATAATGCGCAGAAACCAACACAGAGAATCAAGTAAAATGAAGAAACAGAGAAATGTGTTCCAAACAAAAGAACAAGATAAATCTTCAGAAATAGATCTTATTGAAATAGAGATAAGTGATTTACCTGATAAAGTTCAAATTAATGGTCATAAAGATGCTCACTGAGGGCAAGAGAGCAATGCATGACAAGTGAGAATTTCAAAAAACACAGAAAATATAAAAAGTACCAAACAGAAATCACAGAGCTGAAGAATACAATAACTGCAATGAAAAATTCAATAGAGGGGCTCAAAATCAGATTAGATCAAGTGAAAGAAAAGATCAGAAAACTTGAAGACAGGGCAATAGAATTAACCCAATCAGAGCAGCAAAAAGAAAACAGAATGAAAAAGAGTGAATATAACTTAAGGGACTTATTGGACACCATTAAGAGGACCAATATACACATTAGAGGGGGTCTCAGAAGGAGAAGGGAGAGAGAAAGGGGTAGAAAGTTGATTCAAAGAATAGTAGCTGAAAACTTCCCTACTCTGTGGAAAAAATAGACATCCAGATCCAGGAAGCCCAAAGAGTACCAAACAAGATAAATTTAGAGGGACTTACATTGAGACATATTATAATTAAATTGTCAGAAGTTAAGTCAAGGAGACAATCTTAAAATCAGTGAGAGAAAAGCAACTTGTTAAGTACAAGGGAACCCCCACAGACTATCTGTAGATTTTTTAGCAGAGACTTTGTAGGCTGGAGAGAGGAGGATGATATATTCAATGTGCTAAAAGAAAAAACTGCCAACCAAGAATAGTATACTCAGCAAAGTTGTCCTTCAGAATTAAAGGAGAGAGAAAGTTTTCCAGACAAATAAATGCTAAAGGAGTTCATCACCACTAGAATGTCCTTATAAGAAATGTTAAAGGGAGTTCTTCAAGCTGAAATGAAAAGATGCTAATTAGTAAAAATAAAACATATGAAAGTTTAAAACTCACTGGTAAAAGTAAACATATAGTTAAATTCAGAATACTATCATATTGTAATTGTGGTAGGTAAACCACTTATAACTCTAGTATGAAGATTAAAAGACAAGAGCATTAAAAATTGCTATAACTACAATAATTTGTTACTGGATACATAGTGTAAAGAGATGTAAATTAGGACATCAAAAACATGAAATGTTAGTGGGTTTAAAAATGTAGAGCCTTTGCATGTGTACAAAGTTAGGTTGTTATAAGCTTAAAATAGACTATTATAAATATAAAATGTTTTATGTAAGCTTTATGGTAACCAAGAAGGAAAAACTTACAGTAGACACAAAAGATAAAAAGAAAGGAATTAAAGCATACCACTACAGAAAATCATCAAATCACAAAGGGAGAGAGCAAAAGAGAGGAAGAAAGGAGCAAAGAAATTACAAAACAACCAAAAAACAATGAACAAAATGGCAACAGTAAGTCCATACCTATCAATAATACTTCAAATGTAAAGAGACTTAAGTTCTCCAATCAAAATATATAGTGTGGGGGCCGGCCTGGTGGTGCAGTGGTTAAGTTTGCACATTCCACTCGGGGGCCCAGTTAGGATCCCAGGTGTGGACCGATGCACCGCTTGTCAAGCCATGCTGTGGCAGGCGTCCTACATATAAACTAGAGGAAGATGGGCATGGATATTAGCTGAGGGCCAGTGTTCCTCAGAAAAAAAAGAGGAGGATTGGTGGTAGACGTTAGCTCAGGGCTAATCTTCCTCAAAAAAAAAGAAAGACATAGCGTGGCTGAATGGATTAAAAAAACAAGACCCAACTATATGCTGCTTACCCTCAGAGACTCACTTCAGCTTTAGGGACACACATAGACTGAAAGTGAAGGAATGGAGAAAGATATTTCATGCAAATGGAAACCTAAAGAAAGCAGGGTTAGCTATACTGATATGAGACAAAACAGACTTTAAGTGAAAGACTGTAATAAAAGACAAAGAAGATCATTATACAACGATAAAGGGGAAAATATTACATAGTAAATATTTATGCACCCAAGATAGGAGCACCTAAATATATAAAGCAAATATTAACAGATCTGAAAAAATAAATTTAGATAGCAAAACGATAATAGTAGGAGACTTCAACATCCCTCTTTCAACACTGGACAGATCGTCCAGATAGAAAACCAATAGGAAAACATTGGACTTAAACAAGTCAGATGGACCTGACATTTACAGAACGTTCTATCCAACAGCAGCAAAATACACATTCTTCTCAAGTACTCTGCAGAACAGATCTTATGCAACAATCTTCAACAAAATATTAGCAAATGGAATTCAGCAGTACGTTAAAAGGATCATCCATCATGATCAAGCGGAATTTATTCCAGAGATTCAAAGATGGTTCAACACATGATGATCTCAATAGCTGCAGAAAAAGCATTTGACAAAATTCAACATCCTTTTGTGATTGAAAAAAAACTCTCAACAAAGTGGGTATAGAGGGAACATGCCTCAACATAACAAAGGCCATATATTAACAGAGCCCACAGCTAACATCATACTCAGCAGTGAAAAGCTGAAAGCTTTTCCTCCAAGATCATGAACAAGACAATGATGTCCACTCTCACCACTGCTATACAACATAGTACTGGAAGTCCTAGCCAGAGCAATTAGGCAAGAAAAAGAAATAAAAGGCAATCATATCAGAAAGGAAGAAGTAAAACTATCTCTGTTTGCAGATGACATGATATTACATAGAAGAAACCCTGAAGACTCCACCAAAAGCTGCTAGAACTACTAAACAAATTCAGTAAAGTTGCAGGATACAAAAATCAACACACAAAAGTCAGCTGTATTTCCCCACACTAACAACAAAATATCAGAAAGAGAAATTAAGAAAATTTCATTTATTATAGCAACAAAAAGAATAAAATATTTAGGGATAAGTTTACCCAAGGGGGTTAAAGATCTATACACTGAAAACTCTAAGACACTGATGAAAGAAATTAAAGAAGATACAAATAAATGGAAAGATATTCCATGTTCATGGATTGGACAAATCAATGTTGTTAACATATACATACTACCCAAAGAAATCTTTAGAGTCAATGCAATCCCTATCAAAGTTCCAAATGCATTTTTCATAGAAATAGAATAAACAATCCTAAAATTTTTATGAAACCACAAAAGACCCTGAACAGCCAAAGCAATCTTGAGAAAGAACAAAGTTGGAGGCATCACTTTCTGATTTCAAACTATATTACAAAGTTATAGTAATCCAGAGTGTAATATTGCCATAAAAACAGACACATAGATCAATGGAACAGAATAGAGAGCCCAGAAATAAACTCATGCATATATGGGCAATTAATTTACTACAAAGGAGCCAAGAATATGCAATGTGGAAAGGATAATCTCTTCAATAAATGTTGTTGGAACAGTGTATTTCCACATGCAAAAGAATGAAACTGGACCCCTGTTTTACACCATACATAAAAAATCAACTCAGAATGGATTAAAGTCTTGAACATAAGACCTGAAACCATAAAACTCCTAGAAGAAAGCATACAGGGTAAGCACTCTGACTTTGGTATTGGCAATAACTTTTTAGATTTGAAAGCAAAAGCAAAGGCAACAAAAGCAAAAATAAACACGTGAGGTACATCAAACTAAAAAGCTCTGCACAGCAAAGGAAACCATCAACAAAATGAAAAGGCAACTTATGGAATGGGAGAAAATATTTTCAAACCACGTATCCAATAAGGGGTTAATATTCCAAAGGTAAAAAAAAAAAAAAAAAACTCATAAAACTCAATAGGAAAAAATTTTTAACAATCTAATTCAAAAAGGGCAAAGAACCTGAATAGACGTCTTTCTAAAGAAGACATACAAGTGGCCAATGGGTACATGAAAAGGTGTTCAACATTTCTAATTATCAGGAAAATGTAAATCAAAACCACAATGAGATATCACCTCATATCTTTGAATGGCTATTATTAAAAAGACAAAAGATAACAACTGCTGGTGAGGAGGTGGAGAAAATGGGACCCTCGTGCACTGTTGATGGGATGTAAATTGGTACTTCCACTATGGAAAACAGTATGGAGTTTCCTTAAGAAATTAATAATAGAACTACCATATGATCCAGCAACACCACTTCTGGGTTTATATCCAAAGGAAAGAACATCATTATCTCAAAGAAATATCTGTACTCCCATGTTCTTTGCAGCATTATTCACAATAGCCAAGGTATGGAGACAACCTAAGTGTCCACCAAAGGACAAATGGATCAAAAATATGTGGTATATATACACAATGGAATATTACTCAGCCTTAAAAAGGAAGGAAATTCTGTCATTAGCAACAACATGGATAAAACTAGATGGCATTATGCTAAGGTGAAATAAGCCAGATAGAGAAAGACAAACATTGAATAGCATCACTTATATGTAGAATCTAAAAAACAAGTTGAACTCATAGAAACAGAGTAGTAAAGTGGTTACCAGGGGCTGTAGGGTAAAGGAAATAGGGAGAGGTTGGCAAAAAGGTACAAACTTTCAGTTATAAGATGCTTAAGGTCTGAGGATCTAATGTATATCATGGTGACTATAGTTGGATAATACTGTATTGTATAATTAAAATTTGCTAAGAGAGTAGAACTTAAATGTTCTCACAAAAAAAGCGGGGGAGGTGGGTAAATATGTGAGGCTACGGATATGTTAACTCTATGTGGGAGGCAATCCTTTCACAATCTATATATATACCAAATCATCATCTACACTTTAAATAGCTTATAATATTTGTCAATTATATCTGAGTAAAACTGAAAAGCAAGACAAAGAGAGTGCTGTTAATGATGGCTTATAATTACTCTTTGTTAATAAGGCTGATCTTTGACTGTCATATCATATCATACATCACATCACTGACGACCTTCCCTACAAAACATATCCCCATTCAAATACCATCTGTTACGGACTGAATTATGTCCCCTCAAAATCCATATGTTGAAGCCCTAACCCCTAATATGGCTGGTTTTGGAGACAGGGCCTTTAAGTAGGTAATTAAGGTTAAGAGAGGTCATAAGAGTGCGCCCTAATCCAATAGGACTGATGTCCTTCTAAAAAGAGGAAGAGACACCAGGAGCATGCACACACAGAGGAGAGGCCATGTGATGACACAACGAGAAGATGGCCATCTGCAAGCCAAGGAGAGAGGCCTCACGAGAAACCAAACCTGCCAACATCTTGATCTTAGACTTTCAGTCTTCAGAAATGCGAGAGAGAAATTTCTGTTGTTTAAGCCACCCAGTCTATGGTATTTAGTTGTGGCTCTGAAGACTAATACAACTAATACACCATCCTTTACAAGCTTCCCCTCAGCCATTGCCTCCTCCATGTGACCTTACTTTCCTGACTTATCATTGATAATTTCTTTCTCTGAACTTCTATAGTGAATATGATTTGAGGCAATACTTTTAAATAAAATGCTTTCATTCTTTTCAACAATTGAATGATTATTTTTCTCTCACCAACTGGATTGAAAATCTCTTGAGATGAGAGTCCATGCTCTATGTTCCATCTTTTTAGTCCTCAAAATTGCACATACAGTAGCTATTCAGTAAAGGATTCTATTAATGGTCCAATATTTTCTTTGTGATTTTTTCATTATTAAAATCTGAATCATCCCAGAATCCCAGGAAGACAGTTTTTGGGAGAGCCAGCAGTGAGAATTTTTATTTGTAATGTGTTTTAGTTACAAAATTAAATTTCCCTAAAAGATGTGATTGTTATACTATAAATTACTTCATATCATATTTCTAAGATAATTGTATTTCTCTGATTTTGCTCAGTATTTAAAAGGGGTGGAAAAAAGGAATCAGGGCAATTTATCTGTTTTAACTGACTTCATGATTTATCAAATTAGTTCTCAATTCAATGTAGTTTGCAGAATGACACAAAGTTTTAATTAAGGAAGTAAGACATCTGTTTTAAATGTGCCGCCTTTATTGTGTGATGAACTAAGCGATTTGGGACGAATAGCTGTGCATTTCTTTTACAACAGAGGGAAAAAGTGGGCTCAGTGATTTTCTATCATGAGCCATACTCAGAATTATATTGAAACAGTCTGAACTCTTACATACACATCTTCATTAAAATAAAAAGGACAGGAACTTGTGTGTGTTTCTCTGCCTCTGTGTCTTTATGTGTCTCTTTCTGCCTTTGTCCTCTCTTCTCTCTGACTCTACTCCGGCCAGCTTGGTTCTGTCAGTCTGTGTCTGTCCCTGAAAACATAAATCATTTTCTCCTGGATTTGTAGGCAAACTCCTGAAAGTCCTTGGCGTTCTCTAGTTTGTTCTGAAATTACATTATTAAGAGCTTACTGAGCAAAACTCACATTGATCAAATGGAAAAAGGAAGCACCACGAAGTTACAGCTCCAAGCAAAACCACTTTATGAGTGTGTGGCTGGGGTGCACGTTAATGACACCAGTGCCCAGGTGGCCAAATTTATGTCCACCCTCTTGATCTGATAATACAGAGCAGGGGATGAATTGGTAATGAACCAGGCTAAAAACAGATGGCGACTCCATGTGTGTTTGCTGCTGAAAAACCTACAAAGGGGAAACATTAAATATGTGTCTTTAAATTTAAATTAGTGCATTTCAAAAACACAGACTGTTGGGCTTTTGAAAATAGGCTGGCTGAATGCGTTTCATCTTATAGTTTTGAACTCTGATGGGTTTTGTGGAATAGCAACAGGCAAAGTGGATGGTATGTTAGTTACCCTTTCTTTAGCTCCTCAATATCAGTGGTGCTCCACTGTAATTAGGTGCTTGTGTGCAGTCCTTTGTCATTAAATTTGCTACACCCTAATTAGGAAATTTAGAAAATTCAAAAGACCACCATCTAAAAATTGGCACCAATTATTAAATATATTTTCTGAGATCATATGATTTTTTTTTAACTCCACAGTACTGATTGAGTTTAGTGCTGACATGATGTGTTTTAAAACATTTTCTTGAGGTACAAACAGTATTTTATAAAAACGAACTAAACTATATAACATTCTACTGGCTGTACATATAAACTTGGACTGTACTGGAGATATTTGGGTTTGATTCTATCCAGAAATGATTATTTCTTTGATTTACACTCTGAGACAAATAAAACTGGTGCTCAAATGCCAATCCAAACACATCCCAGAATAATTTTTGGGAAAAGCTACCACAAACTCACCCTATGATTCTGTGAGGGCCTTGGATGATTTAATATAAAACTACATAAAAATGAGTGTAGTTGAAGGTTGGGTAAAGTTTATAGAAGTCCACAATTTGGTCTGGACTCCCTAGACAATGGAGTTACAGGAAATGGGGGCCCAGATAAAAGAGGGATGGGAGCAGTCAACTCTCCCCCTCACATCCCACATCTGCTCTGCATAAATCTCTGGGCTGTTATTACCTGAGCAATTCGTTCAGTGTTCTTCCAGGTAAAACTCAACCTGTCCAAGTTCAAGCTGGATTTGATTTACATCTTGGACGTGCCTGAGTTTACCCAAAGGGGCAGAATTTCTTAGGGGTGCCAACTCTATACTCCTGTATGTACTTCTTAAATATAATAGCTCTTTTTGTTTTGGTGGTGGTGGTGATGATGATTTGGGGAGAGTTTATTACTTTTTTTTTTTACCTTTTATATGAAGATACTAAAATCTTTGACAAATGTCTTCACCCAGAAAATATATTGAGTGGCAAATATTTTCACTAGCCTGGGAGACAAGGGGGAGATGAGATGATAATGGAGACTTCCCAGAGGGTCCTGATTCCATCGTCTCTCCCTCCCAGCTTCCCTCCTTCCCTCACTGCCCCTCATATTCTCTCTCTCTCTGTCTCCCTTTCTGTTTTCCCTTCTGCCCCTCTCTGTTTTCCCATAATCTATCCCAACTTGAGAAATACAATTCAGAGAAAGCTATGGTCCATGATTTTTGTTGGAAATTATATGTTATTCAAAGCAGAACAAACTCAAAAGGAAAACTAAGAATCCTTGCCTCTTGTCACTGTTTCAAATGTGAAAAATTACCAAAATTAACATTCTAAACTGTCTGAAAGTCTGGACAGCTGGAAATGCAGGTTCATAAAGTCTATAATAGGAAGGGAAAGCCATGATGGGTGATGCTGCCACTCTGTGATCCGAACAATCACTGGTTACTTCCATTACTAGACTAAAGAATTCATAGGTATAATTGGATTGTAAGTTCCCTGAAGACAGGACTCTTAGGTTTAAATAACTGTTTTTCAAGATCACTTAGTATAGTGCTTTGCACATAATAACTAATATTTCTGCAGTGATTTACAGTGTTTAATATATATATTAATTTGGCCCCTACGAAAGCTGTGAGGTACGACAAGCAAGTAGTGGCATTCCGTTTGCATGGGTCAAGCAATATGACCCATGTTAAGATAAGTAAGACCTGACTTTGCACATTCATCATTCATTCTCAAAACATTTATGGTGTCTTACTATATGCCAGGCCCTGAACTGCGCCTTTGGAGGGACAGAGGACACATGAAAAATATATGGTCCATGCCCTCAAGGAGCATGAAATTTGGTAATGGAAACAGAACTGCAAAAGGCACTTGGGCACTTTGAATACGAAATGCTAAAACTGAGCTATAAACAAAATAGTCTGCTGGAACACAGAAAGATTCTGCCACCATTTCCAATGAAAGCAGTTCTTATCAATTCAATAATCTGAGTCTAAAATATTTACTTTGGCATCTTCCATTCTAAAGTCCTCCCCCGAATCCAAGGGAGATTTGTAGTTTTCCTGAACCCCAAGGTGGTACAGTTGATTTGTGATATTGGGTGGTTGGTGTTTGCCCACGATGCTGATTCCCAAATAATACTTTTGGAAAGACTGGTATAAGGGTGCACTTCTCATGTTCAACATCATCATTTTGAAGGATTCATTGGGGGCTACATACCTTCTTGGAAAATTCAAATACAACTTGAGGGCTTTCATAGTCTGAGTACCATCTTTGATATACATGCATACAATTTTAGGTTATTATCTTTAACAAGGATGAAGGTATTCTCAAATATTAACAACTGATATTTTAAAACATTTTAGAAATCATTTTAAGATATAGAAATGTAAAAAACAAAATAAAAATGATCTATAATCCCTTTTTCCACAGGAGCATTACTTTTAATACTTTGATATGTTTATTTCCACTTCTTAATGCATTTATACATTAAAAATATTGGAGTCATATTGACTGGAGTATGATTTTATAATTATTTCAAAAACGTATTATATCAGTCATTTCTATGTCATCAAAATGATGTAAATATTTAATATATCATTTTTAAATAAGTAATTTATTTGTTAGACACTTGTTCCAATATTTTGCTGTTTTAGATGCAATGTGCTTCAAGAGAAAATGAGTGGAAATGCTGAGTTAATAGGTTTGCATATTTTAAAGATTTTTAAATTATGATTCCAAATTACCTTATAGAAATTTATCATAAATTCTATTCCCACCAGTAGTACATGAAAATTCCCTAAACAAATAGATTTTGAGATCCAATTGAAAGGAAAAAAAATTAACAACCATGATTTATGAGTAGAACACAGAGAAGGGTGATGGTAGCTAATGGTCACTGTTTCCGAGGTGACTCCATCACTCCATGAAGAATTATGTTAATTTAATAACTATCTATATGAGAGTTTTAAAATTTAATAAGAGGTTTTCTATTCTCAGGTGTTAGTTTTACTGTCACACTTAACTCTAAGCTCCTTCTTGAGAACAACTGTATCTTTGGTCCTTAATTTTTCATGCCTTAGTGCCCAAAACTTTCTAGGAATACAAATGACATTCTTAAAATACACCGACTGAATCATGTAGACACAAAGTCCAATTTGAAAAAAGTTTCTGTCCAAAGCTTGAAACAAAGTAATAATGTATTATCAGGTTGAATTATGAGAAATCAAAGCTTTATGCTTTCCATGAGGCTTAATCCACACAAGACACATTGAACTGGACCAGGAAATATCATCCCTTCCCTCAGATGGCTGGTCTCCAGCAGAGAAGATAGATATGTACGTAGGACCTGCTACCATAATATGTGGATCAGCCCAGTATGAAATGAAAATGCACAGACTCTTCTTCAAAAATTATGAATTTTGAGAGAGGCACAGTGTAGCATTAAACCATGAATGGGGCCCTGTATGACTGCATAGGTCACACACCCATGAAGTGAGCCCTGGATGCAAGCATAAGTGTATGGCACAAGCTGGTAAGTGCCTAAATGGAAGTGTGTACTAAAATATAAAAGGAACACAATGGAAGTTGTGCTCTCACCAATTAGCATGTAGTAATCAAGATAAATATGACTGCTTTTAGCAAAAAAAATGCAGGCAATGAAGCAAACCTGCATGAAAAGAAATTGCCATATTTGGGCCTGCTGTATCTACTAACTTGGTTTAGACAGCATGTACTGTTGTTTAAAGACTGAATCCAACATTTGGAGGAGAGAAGAGAATCATTTTCATGTATGAAGAATAATGAGGCGGACATATGAGATGAGCACCAAATATGTTTGTGATTTTGTTTCCTGATCTATGGGAGCAAAGGAAACACACATTTTACTGTTTTCTTCCTACCCAGTCAAGACAATATAATTCTAAGAAAGCAAATGAAAAATATTCCAGCACAGGACATCAATCGTTTTTTACAATAAGAGTGAACAGACCAACAGACCTTTTGGCTTTTCTTATTTGCATTAACTTCAATGTCTAAAAGTTGCTAAGTAACACTTTTAATCATAAGAGATTTCAAGGCCAGGGGATTAATGATCCATGACCCTATTTAAGAGAAAGAGCATCATAAGGCGAGATGGCTGAATACAGTAATGGGAACTTTGGGTAATACACTTAACCACTTTCATGTGCTACTTTTTCATTGCTGCTCATGGTCAATTTGGCGATACTATTTTTTTATTAGACCATTTACCAAGATTATTTCATCATTATCTCAAGTTAGCTAATAATTACATGGGAAAATAATGATAGAGGATGACTATCATATAGTCATTACCATTTTTTGAAGCAAAGTTATTTCTAGATCTGATAATTGTAAATGTTTAGAACACACGAAGTACAATTTAACTTTTCAATACCAGCTACACCTCATGGGTTCATTTGGGCACCAACCCCCCCCCCCAACAACCTCCCACCCCCCTCTTCCCACTAATCCCTACCCCCCATCTCCCCATCCCCGCAGACACAGAGCCACACCTCTCGCAAACCTCTCCTTGTGCTGGAAACATTTATTCATTCTGCCTTGGACTTGAGCAACTTGGTCCTTTTCATGAAATTTAAGCCAAGGGCTCAACCACCACACAGAGAGGACACAACCTGGACAGAGAACAATCTCTGAAGGTCTCCTGAAGCCAAACTTGGCTAAAAGCCTGTCAGCTCGGAATGAAAGGAAACTTCAAAGAGTAAACAGCTTCTGTGGATTAGTGGCCACGGGAGTTTTAAGGTTGAATAAAACCCCCCATATTGATTTGGACTCATTCCGCTGAAAGCACAAAGAGTTTCAGGGGGAAAGTATCACTGTTTGAGACAAATGTTTAATTTCTTTTTAAAAGACATTTAGTTTTCATCTGGGAAACATCTTTAAGTAGCAATTTACCTTCTACACCAGCAGTTAGACCCCTCAAATTCGTATTCGACTACATCTCGTGGCCTCTGAGAATGGAGACTTTGGGAAAGTTGGGAATGTTTTAGGGAGCTCTGGAAGAAAATCCTGGAGGCGTTCTTCTTGGCTAGCACATGAAAGCCTGGGATCTGAGAACTAGTCTTTTTTTCTCTTGAAGAAATGAAAATTACTCACAAATTGCCTAAATCTGAGGCTTTATCATTTTTATGATAAACCCAGAGAGTTGCTATGGAAAAGTGACTTATTCTCCCTACCAATTTCCAGGGGAAGATGGTTGATAATGACAGCACTGGGGAAGAGGTGCCGTATGTTTAGAAATGTGCAACTGTTTGGGTTTCCAGTCAGAGCTTTCTCAGTAGTGACCTGGCATCTGCCTTTCAAAGATTTATATACTCTGGATACACGATAACTTCATTGCAAAGAAATATCATATGAAGTATGGTATGAAATAACATGGACATTTCCCAATAAATTGGCAATACTTACTTCCAGGTAGGTGATTATATAATTTCAGTTTGAGAAAACGTAACTCTCTATCCCATCAACTTCAAGTAAATCTACAAACTTCATCACAAGGCATGCAATATCTATAATCAGTAACATATCAGCTATGACGATGGGTAATCCCTTCCCCAATATGAACCTCAGGTTTCTCGTCTGTGAAATGGTTTAACACCCTGTTAAGAGTGTTCATAAATCCAATGAGCTACTGTGTAAAGTATTTCCTATATAGAAAACACTTAATACATTCAATTCATAGGCATATTATTCATTATAATGTCAGAGAACCTTGAAGCAACATCCAGCATTATGCACAACTCAACAGGCTTCATAAAGAACCTTTGGTTAGCAGGTGCTGACTTCATCTCTATACAACTCAGTGTTTATTACTCTGTATGAGGACAGACAGGTTCACACACAAGACAATGACTCCTGGGACTGCTGTACTGTAGGGCGGTCTTAGTCTGAGCCCTCCATTAATGTGAGAACTTCCATTCTCAGTTTTCTCTGCGACCTTCAAACATCAATGATCATTGTCTCTCCTTTATCTTCATCCTTTCTCTCTGCTCAAGAGAAATAAAAGCCTCTTGACTGGTTCTGGTCTCTCTCAGTCCTTTAAAAATTAACACAGGACCCTAAATTTTACTTTACTTACTTTACTTACTATATTTCTCCTCAATGAACATACAGAATTAAGGAAACAATGTTCTCTATGCACTGCTTCTAAATTTCAAATGTGAAGAAAAGTTAATTACAAGGAGGAAAACTGGGTGGTTGGGGACAAGGGTGGTAAGGAGAATCTTATTTATTTTTAATATTCCCAAAGATTTAAATGTTTTCTATCAATGGTTTAATAAATTCAAAATTGGAGAAGATAAAAATGTGGGTTACTTTTCTATGAAGATGCTTTGAGGAAATGGGCAAAAATTATTCCTAGAAGAAGTACCCAAATGACTATTAAGCATGTGAAAAGATGTTCAACTCCACTGGCAGAAAGGAAAACATAAATTGAAACCATATTGAAGTACCATTTCACACTCTTTCATTTGGAAACATTTTTATATGTGGCTATGTCAGGAATTAATGAGAATGTGGAAAATTAGGAATTCATATACTGCTGGTGGGAGTTTACATTACTACAACGTTTTGGAAGCGATTTGGTAACATCCATAAATTGGAAGCTGTGCATATTCAATGATCCAACAATTTCACTTCCAAGTATACCCCTGAGAAACTCTCACACATTTGCACATGGCACCCTGTATAGGAATGTCTATGGCAGCGTTGTTGAAGCAGCACTGTTAAAAGTCAACCAACTAGAGTAGAAATAAATAACTCATGGAATGTTTACACAGAAGAGTATGAACAGGGAAGTGACTGAACTAGCTCTATATGTATCAACAAGGATACATCTTACAAGCCTATTTGCAGGAAAATCTGATTTTCAGAATATCTAGAGTGTGATGTCATTTATGTAAAGTGTAAAAACACACAAAGCAACATTGCACACATATGAAATATATATATGTATACATATGTAGTAAAAATATAAGGAAATGCATGGGGTTGATAGCAAATTCAGGATAGAAGTTACTTCTTTTGGAAGGGGATATTGCTAGGAGGAAGGTGAGAGACTCACGTGCACAAAGATGTCAACTGTATTGATAACGTTTCATTTCTGAAGTTGAGTTTATTAATTTATTCTTTAAACCCTTTTTTATCTGAAATATTTCTCAATAATTTTAAAAAATATTTAAAGTATAAAATAAGACAATTTTTAGGGTGACCAAAACATGGGGGAAATGAATTAACATTACTTGGACATTTAATCCGTTAGACACTTTATATTCGTTATATTCCTTAATCCTTATTGCTATCTCTCCCACTTTACAGATGAACAGCTGGAGGAGGTTTAAGTACCTGGAAGACGTTTAGGGATATAGCAGAGATTTGACGAAGTCTAGTTGGCGCCAAAGAACTAGATACAGGACATTGCAGAAAGATCACCAGAGACATCCCAAAATAGCAAGCCTGACAAGCCACCTTCCTCCTTCTGCTTTATCCTGTAGGTCAACACCTCCGATGATTTCTTTTCTCATTGATTTATGTGCATCTACCCCTAGTAGACATTAAACTATTCAAGTTCAAGTTCCATGTCTGATGCATTGCCACGGCCTCGTGCTGCAGTCAGTGCGCAGAGCTTAGTGGGTGCTTAGTACATGCTGGGTGGAAGGGTGAATGATAGATAATAACAAAGATGGGCAATGTGATCACGCAGAGATGATCTCATTGTTCATTGCTATGAATGTATTGATTTCAACACATAAAAGTCAGTACAGACAAGAAAAAGTAAATCAAAAAGAATCCTCAGGCTCAGCTGCAAAATGAAAGGGAGCTGCATGTTCTATTATGGGGGCAAGGTAATTCCCTTCAAAGTGGTAATTAAGGGAGATGATTCTAATCTGCAACTGGTTTCCTAATTGGTGTTTGGCTTTTAGAAATCTCACAGGCCTCTAATTTATATACATTTTGTTTAACTCTCTATAACTCACCCCTACCACCAGCAAACCCCCCAAATTCTTTAAGATAGAGGAGGTGAGCCACATAAAGGGTCAAACAATTATAAGTTACTATCCAGAACATCATTTTGCTATGCAAAATCTCAAAAAAGTGTAAAATATGAAGTTATGAAAATTTATGAATTAAAAGCATTAATATTATGAAAAGAGTTTTCTGCTGAAATGTCACCTGTCAGACCTTTCCTGACCATCCAAACTAAAATAGCAACCTCCTCTGCTTTACTCTTCGGGGCAATGACATAGACTAGACTCTACTTGTCTGTATGTTAAGTATTTTGTCCACTCGACCGCATAATATGTCATCCCTGGGAGGGTGGGAACTCTGTCAGCACTGTTCATGGATATATCCTCGGTGCCTGGAATACTGTCTAGAAGATAATAAGTCACGAATAAATACACATTAAATGAATGAATGAATGAATGAATGGTTGGGTCCACCTTACATTTGCAGCGATAATCCTTAGCCAGATTTTCATTTAAAAAATGCAAGTCCTTCCTCTGTGACTGTATTTATCCATATGACTGGTGTCTTCAAATACGGTGAAGAGTAAGAGTTTCTTCTTTTTACTTTTTTTACAGATTTATTGAGGGATAATCAACAAAGAACTACATATGTTTAAAGTGTACAATTTGGTAAGGTTTGACCTATGTAAACACTCATAAAATCATCACTACAATAAGATAATGAACATATCCATCACTTCCAAAGGTTTCCTTGTTCCCCTTTGTAACCCCACATTGGCACCTCTCTGTCCTCGGGCAACAAATGACCTGCTTTTTGTCACTATAGATTAATTTAAATTTTCTAGAATTTTATATAGGTGGAATAATACAGCAGGTATTCTTTTATGCCTGGCTTCTTTCACTCAGCATAATTACTTTGAGACTTATATATGCTATTGTTTATCCATTTTTATTGATAAGTAATATTTCATTGTATGAATATACCACAATTTATCCATTCACCAGTTGATGGGCATCTGGGTCATTTCCAGTTTTTGGCTATTACAAAAGGGCTGCCATGAACATTTGTGTGCAAGTCTTTGTGAGGATGTATGCTTTCTTTTTCCTTGAGTAGATTCCTAGGAGTGGCACGTCTGGGTCATATGGTAGGTGTATGTTTAAGATTTTAAAAAACTGAGCAACTATTTTCCAATGTGATTGTACCATTTTACATTCCCAGTAGAAGTGTATGAGATCCAGTTGATCTACATCCTTACCAACATTTGATATGGTCAGTCTTTTTCATTTTAGATATTCTAATAGATTTGCAGTAGTATATCATAATGTTTTAATTTGTATGCTGTTAGCACATTTTATGTTCTTATTCAGTATCATTACATCTTCTTTGGTGAAGTGTCTAGTCAAACATTTTTCCCATTTAAAAAAATTGGATTGTTTGTTTTCTTATTAGTGAGTTTTAGGAATTCTTTATATTTTCTGAATACAATTGCTTCATGAGATAGTTCATTTGCCACAATTTTCCCCCAGTCTGTGGCATATCTTTTCATTCTTTTGACAATGTCTCTGAAGAGCAAAAATCAGGGTTTCTTTATTGAACAAATTTACTAAATGCAACACTCTGCTAGGATCTAAGAATTCAGATGCTTACTTGAAACTAAGGTCCCTGCCTTCAGGGTGCTTACAGTTTAGTATAATGAAGAGCTACCATTGACCAATGCAGGGAAATGGGATTTCTATTAACCACATGTTGATATACTACAGATCCTGGAGGTGGGGATTATACATCCAGGTACAGCTATGGCCCACCGTCTGCAGAGCCAGAGCTCTTAAAGGAATCCCAAAGGTGGAATAATGTTGTACAGATTAGTCTAATTTGACTTGTCATGTGTGAAGACAAGAAGCAGTGAAATAGGACACATGTATCTAGAGTTTGTCTGAACTGAAAATGATTCGAGTATTATAGTGATCTACTTCCATTTTTCCATTGTATGAACTATCTATTGAATATTTTGTGCTACCTGAAATGGAGGAAAATGAGTGAGTTTCACTCACATAGCTGTAGATAAATATGGTCTAAATCCATTTACATTTTGATAAAGACTAGAATTAATGGTCAACAAAACTTTAAAAAGGGTGCATGTGCTTATCTGGAGAAATGGCAAGGAAGACAGAGATTTAGGGATACTATATCCTACTCCTTAAACAGCCTAAGGAATATAGTCATGAACCAGGAAAAGTGGGTGGAACACTTTTTTTTAAGTGGATAAGAGAACATTAGACATATTGAACCAACATGATTGATGATGGATCATTTCTAAGGCCTAAGAGACATAGCATGTCAATGGTGACTACCAGATTTTGTGCAAAATTACTGAAGGAATAAAATGGTGCTATTGATAGAAATTTAAGTTTCAGGAAGAGTACTTACTTTTGAGTTGAGGGTAAGTTTGATTAAATACTTTAATTTTGGACAGACAGCAAGAGACCCAATGGGAAATGTCCAGTAGGCAGGGCTAAGCATGACTGGTACTTAGAGGAGTCACCAGGACTAGAGGAAAGTACCTATGAATCATCAGCAAAAAGATGAATCTGAGAATAAATATATTTTTAAGGGAATGTGGAAATAAAATCAGTGTTGGGTGGAAAATAAATACTAGGAAAGGACCTAGAATTGTCATTCTATAGAAGCATTGAGTTAAAAGTAACTCAATTATTTTAATCTCCTTGGTAGTGGGAAAAAAAATCCTTTTTATAATATCTGATGCAGTCAGTAGGTAGTTAGTTGACAAATGGAATATTTATAGGTTTTCAAGATAGACTTTTCCATTGTTTGGGAATTCAAGCTGGAAAAAACCTTTCTTGTGTTGAGCCCCATATGACCAAACTGTTATCATCAACCCTTGTTACAGTTCCTGGCACAGAGAAGGTGCTCAAGCAACGTTTGTTAGATGACCAGATGGCTCTTCTTGTGTTCTCAGCCAATTCAGTAAGTCTACTCTCTTCCATGTGTAAGCCAGACGGCTGAACAATTACATGACTTTTCAGCTATATAAGCCAAAGTAACTTAAATCATCGTAATTGTGTATTGTGTTCCCACCCTTGTCTTTTTATTTTCTAAAGTAAATATTCTGAATTTCCAAAGAAAATCCTCTGATGATATGATATCCAGACAGAGGCATTTTGAAGAAGATAAATGAGGAAATATGTCACATGACTTCCTTCTCAAAAAAAGTAGGTGGCATTTTTGTTTGAGTGGAAAAGTTTCAAGAGATTGGAAGTTTTGTATAGTGGCTGTGGAGGAGGGTACTTAAGAAGCAGCAAAAGATAAATAGAAAGATTGTGGAACACCAAATAAATTATATATATCACAGATTTTCAGTGGACCATGATGGTCCTATAATTTCCAGAAAAAAATATGTCATTATGGGAATTGCGGAGAAAAGGGACAATAAGAATATTGCCTAGTTAAGCAGACAAAGTAGAGACAATGTAAAATGTGACACCAACATGTTGGACCATGAAAGTTCTCCCTTCTCGGGTTTCTTCATATCAGAATCCTACTTGTTCTTTTATCCTGTCAGTCCATCAGTGCATTGTGTAGACCATGAATGGGTCACTGTACTGGGGAAGGCCATCTTACCCTAACTACCTCTCTGGTGAGGAATCAAGACTTAGATTACACCCACGTTTAGATTTCTAGAGTGAGAAGATGTTTAACGGAATGCTCAGTCCTCACTTAGGAATGGCCACAGATAAACCACCTCTCTTCCTTGGCTAGTTTCTCCTACTCAGAATTATTTCCTGTCTTGGGAGAGGTGGTTGGCAAAAGATCATGGCTTATTGTTTTAGTGTCCCTTCCCCTAACTGCTAATATATCACAGTGACTAAGATCATGGATTAGGGAGTCAGAAAGATCTGTGTTTAAATTCTGGTTTTGTTGCTTTCTAGTGTGTGTATGCAATACCAAATTACTTGACATCTCTAGTTACCCATTTTTTGTCTAAAGTAGAGATATAATGTTTAGGTTGTTCCAAGTTTTAAATGGTTGTTAAAGGATTAAATAAGATAACATATCTAAAGTGCCTAGCTCAATGGCTAGAACAATAAAAAAAAAATGTTATTGGGCTTCTGGCCTTCCAGAATCTCTGACCTTCCTATTACATGGGAAATTTACATTCTCCCATCCCGACTCTCAGGGATGCTCATGATCTTGAGATTTAGGGATCATATAAACATTTATGACTCAGAATAGCAGGACACTTTGGGTATTATAGAAAATTGCCATTTGAGAAGAAGTCTTAAATTTGTTCTTGGGTATCCGGGGAATGTAGCAGAGGTTGAGGAGAGGGAAATCAGTGAATACAGTGAGGCTTATACAAGGACCAATGATATTAAAGAAGAGCTAAGCTTACCCACCAGTGACAGACAAAAGCAGCTAGAAAATGGCAGACTTCCCACCTTCACAACTACCTGCTCTTGCAAGATCTGACCTCCTTGCTAAACTTACTGCAGAGAGGAGACCAGAGCAGTAAAGAGTATATATGGAGGAGTATATAAGTACAAAACTCTCCCAGAGAGAAAAAGAGCCCAGAAGAGACCGACAGACACATGGACAGTGCTCAGTCATTCTTCAAGTCTTGAGAGAGGTATGAATAAAAAATGGGTCAAGAAATGGTAGAATATTTCTTCACAATACTTCTCAGTGGGTAGGAATTCCTATTTTACTGGCACCAGCAGGAACATGGAGAATTTGAAATGATATCTTCTCTTAAACACTTATATGTATCAAAAGCAGGTGACTCAGGAGGAGAAAGAGACCCTTTCATTTTTCGGTTCTGTTCCTTGGTCCTGTCTGGTGAGGATATGGCCATGCCCTTTCATTTAAGTACTAACTGTGGCTACTTTCACACCACAACAGCTGAGCTGAGTAATTGTAACAGGGAACATCAGGCCTGTGAAGCCAAAAACATTCTTATCTGTCCTTTTATGGAAAAAGTTTACAAACCCCTGATCTGGATCAATCACTCAGGCAGCGTAGAGGTACTTTTTTCCCCCAGTTTGTCAAGCAGCATAAAAAGCCCCAAAAGGGCCAGCCCTGTGGCATAGTGGTTAAGTTCAGTGCACTCTGCTTCAGTGGCCTGGGTTCTCAGGTTCGGATCCCAGGCACGGACGTACACCACTTGTCAGCCATGCTATGGCAGTGACCCACATACAAAACAGAGGAAGATTGGCACAGATGTTAGCTTAGGGCTAATCTTCCTCAAGCAAAAAAAAAAAAAAAAAGGCCCCCAATGGCAAAGAGTCAGTCTCAGCTTCCAATTCAATGTAACTGTTGTTATGCCCCATTGTGGAAGCATTCTCCCTTGGGCGCTAAATTCTCTAACTAGCAAAGCCTAGAGTTTTGAGGACAGAGATAAAATTTTTGGCAAGTGGGTAATAAGGTATAATAATAGATGATGTCATGCTTATATCCACCCCTTGGTTTCCAGACCCATTCTAACTTTGGGAGAAATAGTACCTCATGTCAATCGCTGGCTCAGAGTGTATGTGGCATCCCAAACCTGCAAAGTGTTGACTGTCAACTCGTGTTGTAATGGAATCTTTGATAAACCTTATTTTATATGGATAATGAGGTACATGGTAAGACTAGTAAGCTCCATGAGGATCAGCCTACTGGCTCACTTTGGCTGAAAAATGGGTTTCTTGGTCAAACTATGCTGTGTAGAAAACTCTAAGAGGGAAGTTGTGGATGTTATTCTTAGGAGAAGCATATTAGGTAGGGGAGGAAAATTCAAATCCGGAAGTATCTGTTTCATAAAGACAAAGCACTGTCTCATCCATGATTACTGTGGTCTGAATCTGTGTGCCCTCAAAATTCATATGTTGAAGTCCTGATTCTCAAGGTGATGGTATCAGGAGGTAGAACTTTTTGGAGGCGATTAGGTCTCTTATAAAAGAGATCTCACAGAGCTCCTTAGGCATTTCTGCCATGTGAGAACATGGCAAGAAGTCTATGACCTGGAAGAGGGCCCTCACCCAAGCAGGATGGTACCCTGATCTCGAACTCACAGCTTCCAGAATTGTGAGAAGTAAATTTCTCTTGTTTATAAGCCACCCAACCTGTGGTATTTTGTTACAGCAGCCTGAATGAGCTAACACAATGATGGCAGGGCTGCAATAGAAGCAGTACTTCACCAAATAGCCGGCTGGTTCTCCAGGAACTAGGTATTGGTGTCTTTAGAATATTGCATACCAAGAAGTAGGGGTACTTCTACCAGGCTCGATGAGAGCAGTCTACATTGTTGATCTTGCATAAAATACATCCCTGCTATCATGGCACATTGTTCATGAATCCACTGATCAAACATTAGGGGGACTGGGAACAAGACTGACTTGATAGACACAGGGTGTATCATCTTGTTCATATTATTATTAGTAGCCTCGTCCGCAAAGGGGACCATTAGTGACCATTCACATATGATATAGTTTTTCTCCCACTCTTGGCCCATTCTGAGGGAACCATTCACATGACCCTTTCCAAAACCTGCTTGTCACTCATCTGGAAAAATTATTCCTTCTGTTTCTCTGACCAAATGACCAAACCATGCCTAAAGATTAGTATAGACCCATATCTTAGACTATCTGTCCTTCAGGGCAAAGTAAACAACAAACAGACCAGCAGTCCTCACTTTGCAGGGTTCTGATACGCACAAATTTCAGTTATCATGGTTTAGTTAAATAACAACAGTCCTTCAACAACAGTTCAGATTTCAGTTACCATGGTGTATTAACTGTGAGAGATTGCATACAGTGCAAACTTCACTGCCAGCTCTTCAGTCCACAAATCACTGTGTAAACAACAGATGTACATAATTATCAGTGACCAATCATGTAATGTCTTTCAAAGTCTATTAGTGATTGCTCACTGCTCATCTGTTATTCAGTTCACACACAGCCAAGTGTGCATTTGTTGCCTCCTTGTCTCCCAATAATAAAGCCATGCGGCTTTTACAAAAATGGATAATTGGAAAAGAGAATTGGCCCACAAAGACAGATATGCAGCAAAGAAGCAAAAACTGATAATGCTAGAAGTAAAATTCAAATCAAACGTAAACGGAGTTGTAGAAGAAATGGCTGATCTTGGGAATGTTGACATTTTTGCCATTTGAAAGACTATAGATATGTAGCCAGAGGAACTTGAAGGCAAACTTATGGACATAAATGAGAATTGTTATGATAAAAGCTGAAGATATCCCAGAGGAAGCGATGCTGACAGTAAAACAATCACATTAAAGGAACTCTCAGAGATACTTCATGACATCATAGGTGCAAAAGATAAAATGTTAGAAGTTTATCCAAACTTAAAAAGTGGTATAGCAATTCACCAAGACATAAAAAAGATGCTCTCTCCATATTGTAAATTATACAATAAAGAGAGGCAGTCTGGGGCCGGCGCGGTGGCCCAGCGGTTAAGATCGCATTTTCCGCTTCTCTGCAGCCCGGGGTTCACCAGCCCGGATCCTGGGTGTGGACATGGCACTGCTTGGCAAAAGCCATGTTGTGGTAGGCGTCCCACGTATAAAGTAGAGGAAGATGGGCATGGATGTTAGCTCAGGGCCGGTCTTCCTCAGCAAAAGGAGGAGGATTAGCAGTAGTTAGCTCGGGCTAATCTTCCTCAAAAAAAAAAAAAAAAAAAAAAGAGAGAGGCAGTCACTGTTCAAACTATTCTTTTTTTTCTTTTTCTTTTTTTCCTTTTTCTTCCGAAAGCCCCCCGGTACATAGATGTGTGTTAGTTGTGGGTCCTTCTAGTTGTGGCATGTGGGATGCCGCCTCAGCACGGCATGATGGGCGGTGCCATGTCCGCGCCTAGGATCCGAACTGGGGAAACCCCGGGCTGCGGAAGCGGAGCACGCGAAGTCATCCACTTGGCCACAGGGCCAGCCCCCAAACTATTCTTAAGTTTCTTTTTAACAAAGAAATAAAGTACTTTAATTCTCAATGTTTTTAATGTTTTAAATTAGAAATGTTTAAATCAGCTTGCATGGTCAAACTATTGTGCAAAGAAAGCCATATCAGGAAGATCCTGCCTCCTGGGGGGAAAACCATTCCCGTGTTTCATACAGAGATATTCCTGTTCATTTCTGATAAGCTGATGCCAGCATATCAAGCAGACCAATATTTAAAACAAGTTCCTTTTTTGTCCCCTTTTTGATCCTCCGTCGTAAAGAATTCCCCATGAGGCCATATGAGATAGCAATGCCACAACAGTGTTTTCAATGGAAATGCAAGTACCTGTTCAAGCAATTTATGATTTCAAAGCTCTGCTCGGTTGCGCTTCCACTTGAAGATGGAATGGTGTGGACATGACCAACTTTATCTACTGGTGTAACAGATAACACCTAGTTCTTGATGGGTAGCTCAGGTTGCATGAATACCTTCATTTCCATGGTTGGTCTCTATCAGGGCCCAATTGCAACTCATTAACTGTTTCTCCAAAATGACATAACTAGTTGTAGAAACACATAGTTTTTCCTCCAGAAGCTCCCCTGTGATTCTCTTGATGGGGCTTACCAGAGAATTCAGACAACATCATGATCATCTACAAATGCTTTAATCCCAGTTGGTTCCACTGAGTTCCATTGGCTTAGATCTGGACAAGCTGGAGATCCTTCTGTGGCTTCAGGTTCTACTCAAGACTAGCAGCCTTTGGGGAGCTCAATAAATTTGGTCAGAATACTAAACCAAAATATATTGTAGGTCATCTCAAAAGTCTGAAGCAGTCTAACAAATGATGTCACTAGTTTCAACATATAGGGTGGTAGGTGCAGCAGCTTATCTTTCACTTTGGAGGGAAAATCCCTGCGCACCCCCAACCACTGGATCTCCAGAAACTTAACCAAAGTGGCAAATCCGTATTTTTAGAGGATTTACTTCTCACCTTCTGTCCTACCAAAACGTCTATAATACCTGCTACTTCCTGCTCTCCAGAGCCTGTCAAAATGATGTCATGAATGTTGAGGATCAATGGGGTATCCTAGGTAGGATGCTAAGACAATCAAATTCCCTGAGGACCCAATTATAAATCAGAGTTGGAGAGGTCACCTATTTCTAGGCAAAATAGGAAAGGTTACTGCTATCTCTGACTAGTGAGAGCAAATTGCTCTGGTATTTCCTGTTAGTTGAGCTAGAGAGAAAGCTTTTGCTATGCTCCTTACCAGATCCCAGGGGTGGGGCTGATCTGTGCCAGCAGAGACGTCTTAACAGCAGTAGCAACTGGACTTGCCCGCTGTAATTCTATCTTCCAATATATATCTTTTGTTTCTTTTTCTTGCCTTGTTGGGCTAAGACTTTCACTACAATGTTGAATAGAAGTGATGAGAATACACACATCCTTGCTTTGTTCCTGATCTTAGAGAAAACATGGTCAGACTTTTTCTTTAAGTACAATGTTAGCTAGCAGTAGGAGTTTCAAAGATGTTCTTAGCAGGTTGAGGAAATTTTCTTCTATTTCCAGTTTGCTAATTTTTTTTTTTCTGGGTGGGTGGGGAATTCTGTCAAATACTGTTCTGCATCTATTGAGATAATCATATGATTTCCTCCTGTTTTTCTGATAAGGTGGTAAACTACTTTCAAATTTTTCTCAATGCAAACCAAACCTTAAGTACATGGAATAAACATCTTTCGTGTATTTATCATAGGTTTCTGGTTTGTAATTACCATGAGGTTCATATATAATAACCTACGTATATTGCAACCTTTACGAAGTTGGTCTCTTACGTTTAACCTCTTGCTAAAAGCTCTACTCTTTTACTCCCCTCCTCCCACATTTTATGTTTTTGATATCATATTTAACCTCTTTGTGTGTGTGTGTGTGTGTGTATCCTTTACCCTCTTATCATGGAAATAGATAATTTTAGTACTTTTGTCTTTTGACCTTCATATTAGCTTTATAGCTGGTTGATCTGCTACCTTTACTGTATATTTGCCTTTACCAGTGATTTTATTTTATTTTATTTTTTTGATAATTTTCTTATTCCTATTTGTGGTCTTTTCTTTTCCACTTAAATAAGTCCCTTTAGCATTTCTTGTAAGGCTGGTTTATTGGTGATAAACTCCACTGGGTTTTGCTTGTCTGAAAACTAGTCATCTCTCTTTCCATTCTGAATGACAACCTTGCCGAGTAGAGAATTCTTGGCTGTAGGTTTTTTCCTTTCAAAACTTTAAATATATCATGCTACTCCCTTCTAGCCTGCAAGGTTTCTGCTGAAAACTCATCTGATAGCCTTATGGGATTTCCTTTGTATGTAACTCGTTGCCTTTCTCTTGCAGCTTTTCGGATTCTCTCTTTACCTTTAATTCTCGACATTTTAATTATAATGTGTCTTGCTGTGGGCTTCTTTGGGTTCACCTTGTTTGGTGTTCTCTGTGCTTCCTGTACCTGGATGTCTGTTTTCTTCCTTAGTTTAGGAAAGTTTTCAGCTATTATTTCTTCGAATACATTCTCTGCCCCTTTGTCTCTCTCTTCCCTTTCTGGGACACCTATAATACAGATGTTAGTGCACTTGATGTTGTCCCAGAGGTCCCTGAGACTGTCCTCATTCTTTTTAATTCTATTTTCTTTTTTCTCTTCAACTTGGGTGATTTCCTCTAGTCTTTCATCCAGCTCTCTGATTCATTCTTCTGTATCATCTACTCTGCTATTGTAGTGAATTTTTAATTTCCGGTATTGTATTATTCAGTTCTTTTATATATTTTCCACTTCTTTGTTGAAGTTCTCACTGTATTCATCCATTCTTTTTCCAAGATCAGTGAGCATCCTTATGACTATTAGTTCGTACTGTTTATCAGGTAGATTGTTTATCTCTGTTTCGTTTAGTTCTTTTTCTGAGGATTTGTCCTGTTCCCTTATTTGGAACATATTCCTTTGTATCCTCATTTTGCCTCTTTTCTCTGCTTGTATCTATGTAGTGGGTAGGTTAGCTAGGTATCCAATCTTGGAGAGGCAGCCTTATGTAAGAGATGCCTTATGAGGCTCAGCGGTGTGTGTCCTCTCATCATCAGTTCCAAATGTTCCATGAGTGCCCCTTATGTGGGCTACAGATGTCCTTCTCTTGTGGCAGGGTTGTTCTTGCTGAAGGTACACAGGGAGGCTAGACTGCCCCTGGCTGGCTGGTTGTAATGCTCAGCTGTGTGTGGCTGCCACAGTACCTTCAGTCACTTTATTGGGTGGGGGGAGCCCCAGCACAGTTAGCTGCAAGGTCTGATAGCACATTCCTGCTGCAGTTTTTCTGTTAAGTGAGTAGGCCCCAGTGTCATTGGTTGGTAGGTTCAGGAGCTTATAACTGCTGTAGGCCTCCAGCCGGCAAACTGTTGTCAGCTCTCTCAATAGTGCAGCTGGATGGAGCTGGCCTCAGACTTGGAGGAACACAATTGTTTCAGGTGTTGGAAGGTGGGGCCAATCCCCTGTGTGGCTGTTTGAGAAGCAGAGGTCTGCTGCAGCTGACAAGCCCCACCACCCACAAACCCACACACCCTGTCAATGCAGTCCTGCCCCATGCGCATGCCCCACCTTGAAGCAGACCAACTCTTCTTGCTACAGAGGTCCCACAAGCTGTGCCTATGCAGGCTCACAAGTTGCCTGAGGGCTTGCTGTTGGGTGGGGCCAGTCCCTAGGGCTGGCAGCCTGCCCTGGCTGAGCTGGATTAAACCGGCACTCTAGTGGGCAGGGCAGACCCCTGTGCTAACAGGCTAGGGGAAGAACTCCAATGGTGTCAGCCAGCGAGCGTCTGTGTCAGCATGCCTGTACTAGGTCACAATAATGGCTGCCGCCAATGTCTTGGTCCCTGGAGGGCATGGTCCCAGTCACCTCCTGCCTTGTGGAGATGCACCCAGAGCCTATCAAGTCAGTCTCTTTTCACCAAAGGACTGTGCACCTTTCTGGTGATTTTATGTTGCTTTGTGAAATGGTTGAATTTGTGCATGGGCCCTTCAAGAACAGGCTATTCTAGATTAAATTGATTTAGGAAAATAAAGAAATTATTAGCATAAAGAACTTATTGCCAACTCTCTAATATCATGCACTAGTGGGCTCCATAATTCAAACAGGAGTATTCTCAGATTGGGGGAGCAGGGGATACAGAGAGAGAGAGAGAGAGATGAAAGTGTCAGATGTGAAGACAGGCTGCTGAGGGGCAGCTTCAAGCCACTGGCTGTTGGGACTAGTTCTTGGTCAGCCAGGTTACATTGGACAGGAAAGATCTGGGCCAAGCCAAGAACCTACAGTTCTCCTTTGGCCAGCCCACGTAGGATTCCTAGCCCTTCCTCATGCTTCCTTATCTGTGATCCTGTAGGGTTAGGGAGGTGTGGCAGGAGTAAGAAGCTCTATAGCTACCATTCTCGTATCTTGAAGTCATGGAAAAAAATTCATACTGATTCAGTAGTATGTTACATTTTTCTGGTTTATTTATTTTTTTGCAGAGGAAGATTTTGCTCTGAGCTAACACCTGTGCCAGTCTTCCTCTATTTTATGTGCGAGTTGCCACCACAGCATGGCTAATAAGTCAGGTAGGTTTGTGCCCAGAATCCAAACCCACAGACCCAGGCCACCAAAGCAGAGCATGCCAAACTTAACCACTAGGTCACAGGGCTGGCCCCTCTGGGTCTGTTTTCTTTACTTACTATTAATGGACCTTTAGCTCACCTGAAAGACACCCCAGTTATTCTGGGAGAATCTACAAAGTTCACCAATAAAGTCCTCTGAGCTTCTACCAACTATCCACACTGCTACTTGTGGCTGCCAATAATTCGCCCTTACTATTGCCTCCAGAACGCCCCTGAAGCTGCTGGCCTTTTCATAAGGTTATAGCTTCCTCCATCAGGTTAAGCTGTCACTCAGACTGGTACTGGCACCTTTGGTGTAAGCAGTGGCACTTCTAACGATCACAAAGTCAAGATGTATCAACATAAAACTATGCCAGAGCCATGTGTTAAAGCAAGGAATATCCCTCTCCCTCATTTTTGTGACATCTTTCCTTTCCTTGGTTCTAGAGTATCCTTTAGGTCCCAATGGTTCCTGGAGGTTTCATATTCCTACACCCAAAAGTAATTAGTTAAAAGCCTCTACGGGAAAGCACAGAGAATATAAAGGGATCCTAGAGGATGTGGGGAGAGCACCAAGTTGTCCATTACAATCATCATCATCAACAACAACAACAACATCATCATCTCAGTGCTAACATTTATTCAGCACTGTGTACTAGATCCAACACTAGCTTTAGATGCATTTTTTATTTACTATTCACAACTACACCCATTTTACAGGTGGGGAAAGTGAGGAAAGCATAGATTAAAATCTTACCCAAGGTCACTCAGTTAAAACCTAGCTTATTCTGAGAGTCCAGAGGTTTTGATGGCAGCAGTACTGAACTGAAGACAGTGGAGTAGAGGAAAATGTTGTGGATATCCCAAAAGACTGGATCAGAATTAGCTGAGGTTGTGGGTCCCTTTCTGTCTGGCTATGCGCACTTCACCATTCCTATTAACAGTGGAGAGAAACAAACATTTGAAAAGTCTCCCATTTGACCTCCAGGTAGTCCTCCATGTCTAGATCCTGCCCACGGACGTCTCACTGTGAGCGGGACTGGGAGTGTAATTAGCCTAGAGGGTCAGGGAGGAGGTGAACTGGAAGAAACTAAGCAGCTCTGATGGTCAGCAGCTGCAGATATTTAGCAAGATAGTCCATCATGGCCTCTTGTCATTAGAGAAAGGAGATCTTGAAACTGTAGTTTTTGTATTATCAGGGATGAGACAGGATGAAAATGAAATATTTTCAACAATATTTCAACAAAAGAGCTTACTGGATGAGAAAATAAACGATTTAATGAGAAAGAAAATATTTCTGCACATAGGATTTCATTCTGAAAACTGAAAGGAAGGGATTTCATAGCAATTCTCAAACTTTACAGCCCACCCAGGGATGCCAGTTAGTCAGACAGTTAATGGGCAGTTGGGAATTGAGACCTAGGGGTCATGATGGGATTAATTCCCTTTCCCTGAGAAAGAGCCCAGGGACCCTCCCCCTTCTCCCCAAGAAGCATAGAGTTATGCCACAGAGGCCAGTAGACAATTGGGCATCTGTCTAGTGGCCTAGTTGTAATTGGAGCCTTTGAGACCATGGCTTGTTGACCCTTGAAATTCTACCTACTGACCTGGCATGATGGGCTATTATATTTGTCTCTTGGAGTTTGAGTAGCCTTGTCTGTAAGAATAGTTGAGTGGCCTAGTGTGCAGAAGGAGTATGTTTGAGGGACAATTTTCCTTTTGATTACCTCTCACATATTTCGCTGGGCCCCAATTTTTCTTCTAGTGGGGTTGGGAGCTTGATATTAGACTAGTCATGAGATAGTTTTGCAATATAAATCAAGCCTACTCTGAATGTTGCTATTTGCCTTGGGAAGAAGACCCAAGTTGCGCCAAATCAGTTGCAGAACTGCCCAACTGTAACTCTGCCAGTAGGACCTTATCTGTATTTGTGGTGAGGGCTTTTGCTCCACTTACAGGGCCCCATTTCCCTCATGGGAAGCCATGGTTCTTCTCTCTGGGGACTGGCAGGATGTTGTCAGAGTTGTTTCCTCTTGTGCAAGCCAGGATGTTACAAATCACCTGGTGTGCTGAAGGCTACCGTAGACTCGTGAGTCCACAAAATCCAGCTTGCATTGAAATCTCCTGATGGGCTGTTCTGTCAGACTTCTGAGGCCAGCCTCAGAATTTTTGATTCAATTGATCTGGAATGGAGCCCAAGGATTTGCATTTCTAACAAGTTCCCATATAATGCTGATGTTGCTAGTTTAAGGACTGAACTTTGAGAACCCCTGAATAAAGTTTAGATACAAGTGGCACGATATAATGCAGCATGCTCAAAGTTGCATATTGATAACACAAATTTCAGGGGAAGGAATAATTAATTGTTGGTCAAGTGTCGGGTAGATCGGGTGAGGAAAATGAGAATGGGAAAGATATGATGGTTCCCACTCTCCCTCCTGTATTCCAGGTTCTGGATAATGACATCAATATTGAACATTCCTAAACTAGAGATGTGAGCATTATCCTAGACTTGTAGCTGAGGCATGAAATTCAAATTCAGTCAACTATACTCCTAAATGTCTCCAAATTTCTCTGGTTTTCTTTATCCAGCTGCTGCCTCCTAACTCACCCTCTTTACACCTCCCATGATCACAGTCTCTTAACCAATCTGCTACTTCCACTTACGATCAATTCTCCACACAGCTAAGAAACCGTGATCTTAAACGAAACCTTATCATCTGTTTATATCACTTTCAAATTAATTAACAATTTGTTATTATCAGAATAAATTTTGAAAGGTGTGCCTCTGATCCTGTCCTGTGCACTCACATTCTCAGAAAACTACTTGCTTGCATATTATTCTTGCCAAGTAAATGTTAAGTATCTCAACAGCAGGGACAATGTCTTTTTCTCTCTGTATTCTTATCACACGGATGGTAATCATAATCAAAGGAATAAAAAAATTATGTGCCAAGCACTTTAGACTCATTATCTTTTAACTTTAAACTACTTACAACTTAGACATCAATAACTCCGCTTTTCAGACAAGGAAATGGAGGCTTGGAGAGGTTAAGTAACTTTCTCAGGATCACACAGCTCATAAAGGGCAAAGCTGAGATTTGAACCCATGTCTGTGAGATTCAAGGCGGTATCATCCCAGATACTTCTTCCACATGGTGCACAGAGGAGACAAAATCCTTCTCTGTTGCCTGAACAGACCTGCTGATAATCTATACTATTGAGCCTGGAAGATAAGACCAGCTTCCTGCAGAGTCCCACATTCCATGTTCTCATACATTTGGGCTTTTTCGAAAGCCAGTCCCTTTCCTGCAATGTCTTTTCTGCCCATTTTATTTGTTTATTTTTCAAGAACTAGTTCAGGCTCTTTTCTCCTAAAGCTTTGCTATCCCTTCACAGTGTTTCCATAGCATCTCGAATAAGTCTGTTCTGAAACTTATCACAACCTTTCTTGCCTGACACCCTTTCCCCCTACCATGAGTCATTGAGCTTTTTGGGGAAATTCCTTCTAAATCCACAGTGCCTGGAATAGAATATGTGAATTAGTCAGGGTATTTTTGGCTGCAAGGAACCAAAACCCCAACAAAACGTTGCTTAAATAAAAGAAACTAATAGGCTCACACAACTTGAAGTCTGGCTCAAAAACACCTGCAGAGATCATGAAAACTAGATGTTTCATCCACACACATATAAAATATGTAATAACATTTACTGCATGTGCGGCATAGAGTATGCACTCAGTAAATGGGAGCTGTCTTACCTTGGATATTATCTTTCATTTATCCATATCTGGATCACATAGATAAGGATTATTTGCACAAAGTGCAATTCTAGAGTAGATTTTTTCTCTATTATCTAGGACAGTGTTTCTCAAAGGGTGGGGACCACATACATCAGAGTCATACAAGATACTCATTAAAATGCAAATTTTTAGGTCTCTTACATTTACTAAATTGATGGGTGGCTTAGGAATCTGAGAAGTGGGGTCCAACACATTAAAAACTCTGCAAGTAATTCTTATTCCCATGTGCCTCCCTTCTTTTTCCCTTTCATTATAGAATCATAAATTCTTACTTTAGTGTATCTGGGAGAAATGTTTGAAATTATCCAGTTCACTCAACACTCTTTTTTTGATAGGAGAGGAAACTGAGGCTCAGGGAAATCCAGTGACTTGTCTAAGGTTAGCAAATTAGTGGCAGAGCTGTGCTTTAATGACTTTTTTCTACCCTAAGGCGGTTTATTTCTACTACTGCTACTTCCCCACTGGTGTGTCTGAGCCAATTCTATGCTCAGCAAATCAAACAGAACAAATTTAGATTGACTAATAGAAATACAGAACCTTTTTTACATGTTAGGAACTGTTTCAAGCACTGTTCAATGCTATCACATTTAATTCTTGGAGAAATCTTCAGAGTTATGTGCTACTATCATCCTCATTTTGCAGATAAACAAACAGGCAGAGAAGAGTTCAGTAATTCGACCAAGGTCAAATAGCTAGTGGGTGGTGCTGGGATTCAAACGAGAGAGCCTGACTGTACTTCTGCATGTTCTGCCTCGTCTTGGGAAAGAGCATATCAGCTTCTCTCAGTGATGCTTCCTTTCTTACCTATTACCATGACAGACTTTTTACAAATACAGGGTTTAAAAGTTGAGCTCCGCTTCCTTTGCTCTAGTCTTTGAGGGTGGCAATCAACACGGCATGACCTCAGTTTTGCCTGGAATAGGACCATGACTCCAAGAAGAGGCAGTTAATTGTTAAACTGCAATTTTGATTATTACTTCCTCTATAGCCACATTTGGTAATCATATAGTCTTAGTGCTGAGGGAAAAGAGTAAAGGATTTAGAGTCACGAGCCTGGTCCTAGACCTGAGCTTGAGAACTGCCTTCACAATTTTATTAGTCCCATGTCATTGATTAATTTGCTGACCCTCTCTGTTCTCAGCACATGTTCTGGCATGTTTCTCCACCACATTTTAGTTTGTTAAAATCCTCACTGACCCTGTAAGTCCTTGTTTTTCAAAGCATAGTTGGAGGGTCAGCAGTGTGAGAATTACCTGGTGGAGCTAGTACAGACCAGAGAGGGCAGGGTGTAGGTGGGAGGGAAGCATTTAGGGGTGATGGCTATGTTCATTATCTTGACTGTGCTGATAGTTTCATGAGTGTATCTACATGTCAAAACTTATCAAATTGTACACAGGCAGTTTATTATACATCAATTACATCTCAATGAAGTTTTTAAGGGAAAAAAGGGCAGAACCTTAGACCTCACCCTTGACCCTTTGAATTAGAACCTGTAGTTTATGGGGGCTGGCCCTGTGGCTGAGTGCCTGAGTGGTTAAGTTTGCGCTCTTTGCTTCAGTGGCCCAATTCAGGGTTTCCCAATTCAGATCCTGGGCATGGACCTACACAAGGCTCATCAAGCCATGTTGTGGTGTCATCCTACATAGAAGAACTAAAATGACTTACAACTAGTATGTACAACTATGTGCTGGGGCTTTGGGGAGGAAGAAAAAGGGAAGTTTGGCAACAGATGTTAGCTCAATCTTCCTCAACAACAACAAAAAGATACGCACATGTAAGATAAGGGGAAAAAAGAATCTGTAATTTAACCAGATTCTCCAGGTGATTACTATGGACATCAAAGTTTGGGAAGCACCTCCTTAAAGTACCTCTGTGATTCCCTAAGACTTTCTGTGTTTGAATTCCAAGCCTGCAACCTGCCAGTTATAACCTTGGCCAGTTATTTAATCCCTCTCTGTCTCAATTGTCTCACCTGCAAAATGGGGATGATTTAGATTGTAGAATTCTGTTGAGCACTAAATGAGCTAGAGTGCAGAATGTATCTGACACACCGTGAATAGTCAAAAAATACTATTATTCTCAATCCACCATCAATGACTATAATGTTGCCTCTTTAGAATATTACACTTTGGTTTTCGTGTGCTCATCTTCAATTCCAGTCTCTAAAGGCACGGTATTTTATTCCCATGGTGGCTGGCTCAGTGCCCTTTCTAAGTTGGTTGATATGTATTTATTGAGTTTAATGCTTGTCAATTGATTCATATTATTTTCTACATGGTCAAAGGCCTCTTATGTCAGAGAACCAGATTAATGCTTTGTATTTTCATAAAGTTCCTACATTGTGCAGAATCTTCAAAAGAGCACAACATATGGGCACAGGCCCTAATTAAACACTTGTTGAAAGTAAATTAGTTAATTAGAGTTGACCGCTACTTCCCACACAGGGTAATCAACACGAGGTCTGTGGAGAGCACCAACATCCTGTGGGGGCAGAAACAGGGCTTGTTTTCAGGCCAAAATATGTCCTTTAATAAATGCTTTTATGTGCTTCATCTTGTCCATATTAGAAAGAAAGAAGGCCACTAAGTCCACCAACAATAAAATGGTAATAACCCAGAGAATTTCTGACTCGGTTACTTCTAACATTAAGGTACAACTCACAGAAAGGTGCTAGTATATTTTGCCCGAGGTTGAGTATTTGGGGTGTTAAAGACTGAAGGGTTTTTTTTTTGCTCTATTTTATAAGGAAAGCTCAATTCCTAGTTGGACCCCTTACCAGGAATAACTGAGGAAATAACTGGAATATGTCATCAATCACTGGAATTTGCCTAACATTTAATGGAGTAGGCTAAATTTCTGAATATTTCTTATTTGGTGGGGGGTTATTTTACCACTACAATAACGATTTTATTTGTATAAAAATCAAGCATCTAATCCAACAAGGAAGAAAAAGAAATCCTGATTTAACCAGCTCTGAGAAAAAGAAAATCAAGGATCTAATTCAGATAAAATACGAGCTAACATAAGTCATCATTCATTCACTCTTCACACTAAGCTCAGGCTATTTCTGAGGTTTTTTGATTTATGTTTATTTTCATCTGGGTATGTAGTTTGGGTTTTGGCTAGCACCAACAATGGAAATGCCATGAGAAAAAAAGCTAATCCTAAAGCATTTTGGCCTTGACCAGACCCGTTGTTTCATGAAACTGAAGTTTTGACAAACTTTCTGAAGAGCAAGTGCCAAATAATGCTGGTTTCGGTCATAATAGAGCAATAAATAAACACTTTCCCTCTTCTCTCTGGCCCATGGGAGATGGTTAGGAGCAAGATGAGCCTTAAAGCTGACACTCGGGAATCTGGGTCTTGGTTTTCAGTCACTGAATTAGTCCGGCTTTAATACAAAGAGCACCCTTTAATTCTAGAGGCACTTAAAGGGGTGTTCTAGAGGGTAGCCTAATAATTTTCTTTACCATCCCATTGATGATTCCTTATTTTTTTCTTATCTTTTTTCCTCCCTTCCTCCCTCCCTCTTTCCTTTCTCTTCCTCCTCTTTCCTTCCTTCCATCTATCCTTCCTTCCTTCCTTCCTCTCTCTTTTCCTTCCTTTCTCTTTTCTTTATGCTCTTTTCTTCTTTCTTTTTTTAAAGGACTTTTCAGTGAGCTCAAAGGCAAAACAATAGTTCAAATTAGGGATGGAGCTGCCTAAGAGTTTTGGTGTGTGTGTGATTTATTCTAGTTTGCATAAATTGTCAAATTAAGATTGGTTCTAGGATGAGAGATGACTACATTCTGAACTGAAGAAACTAACCAGGTGAGCAAAGAATGAAGAGAGGGACACTCTGTGACAAAATAGAGGCCTGGCAGCCCCCTACCTGGCAGTTTTTGGTGGTTTTGAAAATGTTTACACATTTCCTGCTTGTCAGAACAGCTACACAAAGTTTGGTTTGAGTTGCTGTTCACTTAACCCAGCCACAGAGACTCAAGACTCCCTGTTTGAAACCACAAATGCTGTTTGTACTGAGAAAGCAGTCCCACGGCCATGAAACCCAGCTATTTCATTGGCGCCTTTTCAGCTTTATGATCTTCCATTAGAAACTGGTTCTTCAATTAAGGGTGAAAAACGCAAATGAAACGTGCCTCCTATTTTTTTTTAACTCTAATCTAGAGAAATTTCAGGAATTGAAGAAAGCTCAGTGTGTGTCTTATTTTTCTATCCATTTGCTTGTCTTTCTGAATATTTAAACTAAATAAATCATAGCTAATTCAGATAAGAACAAACACCTTTAATGTAAGAAGGAAATCCCTTGTTTTTAATTAGAGATAGGAGAAAGTGAAATAGCAGAACTTATTCGCTATTAGCGTTCAATATTTGCATTATAAAAATGTGTGCATTTAGTTGAGTTTATATTTCATGATTTCTCAGGATAGCTTAGCATGGAAGATTATTTCAAGCTCTATGCCTGCCTGATCGGTTTGTCATTCTTTTAGTTATAGCTTTCTTTTGCAGCTCCTCTTGCAGCCTGTTCTGGACAAACCCTTGATTGACTGACTCAGGACTTTGTTGAACTTTGGGAAGGATTGGTTGGTGGGGAACCAGGGTGCACATGGCCTCCAGCAGTATTTCGCAGGTTCCAGGGGAATGTAAGTGTTCTGAACATGTAAGAGATATTTCTGTTAGAGCTGAGTTCCCTCCAACTTACTGTTGGGTGTTAGCTATAACTGAACATCGGAGGCTGCAGGAAGCCCTGAAAAATGTTAGGCACACAGGCTTCACAAGCCTTGCCCAGGAACACCCCCAAGCCCAGGGAAAACTATGTGTACCTACTGGGATAACATGGTTTCTTCTAGAACTGCGTGCTTGTCTTTTTGGTAGGTCAGAGTCCTGGCATATTGCATGAGTGGCTCATATGGCACTGTTAACCTTGGCTGCACGTCAGAGATTTTATTTTTCTTCTTGCCTTAAAGTTTATCAACAGACTGTGATGTAATCTGTCTGCCAAGCATATTATACATGTTTGCTGGTTAATTGATAAATTTCTCTTCCTCTCCTTGTGTATTTATTAGAGAATTCCATTCCTGCATAATGGAATCATTAGATTTGGCCAACAGTTATTACTATCTGAATCTCAGTTACATGACACAGACTTTTCAGTTTAGCTTTTTTTTGAAGATGATTAGCCCTGAGCTAACATCTGCTGCCAATCCTCCTCTTTTTGCTGAGGAAGATTGGCCCTAAGCTAATATATGTGCCCATCTTCCTCTACTTTATATGTGGGATGCCTGCCACAGCATGGTCTGAGAAGCAGTGCGTGGGTCTGCACCCAGGATCCGGCAAACCCCGGGCTGCTGAAGCGGAATGTGTGAACTTAACCACTTCATCACCAGGCTGGCCACGTTTTAGTTTTTTTTAATTGTTATTATTTTTTGGTGAGGAAGATTGGCCTTGAGCTAAGCTCTGTGCCAATCTTCCTCTATTTTGCATGTGGAATGCCACCATAGCATGGCTCGATGAGCAGTGTGTAGGTCTGAGCCAGGATCCCAACCCACAAACCCCAGGCCACTGAAGTGGAGCACGTGAACTTAACCACTATACCACTGGGCTGGCCCCGACACAGAGTTTTTAAGAATATTTCAAGGAGAAGTAGTTCCTGAGACCAGACTATAAGCAACTTCATTAGACTAAGCTCCTCCAGCGAAGAAACTAGGCATTAAATATCTTTAAATATTCAGCACTTAGCTTCTGACACAAACAAGCACTCAGTAATTGTATATTGACCTTGGTTTCTGCAAATTGGGCTAACATTGCATTTTTCTGTGTCAATTACTACAGTAAGGTATTATGACATTTTGATGAACAAGTCGTGATGATACAAAAGTAACAGATTCAATCTGTTACATTTATTTTCAACTTTTAGCATGTATAGAGATTGCTTAATGTTTAAAATGTATATTCCCTGGCTCCAAACCCAGAGATTCTCATTCAATAAGACTGAGTGGGGCCCTGGCGTCTGCATCTTTAAAAGCACCAGAGGTATTTTGATGTTGATGGTTAGTGCACTACAACAGAAGAAATTCTATTCTATAGAGTACTCAGGAATATTTCCTTGTATTAATGAAATTTTTAAAGACTCAGGATGCACTGGTCCTCAATTACATGAAAGTTTGAAAATACCAGTTTAATATGCAATCTTAGTACAATGAACTAATATAGTAATATTTTCAAATAAAGTCACTATAAGTAGTAATTACTGTTTATGTCCCTAGATGGTTTCTTTTTTAATTAAAAAAAATTATTATTTTTTTATAGATGGTTTCTTGTGTATGTGTGTATGTGACCCATCCACTTGGGACTATTAAAGTCGCAAATACTTATTAAATTCTGATGAGGTGCCAGACACTTCAACGTGCTTCACATGAATTAGAATATTTAATACCCCAAACACCCCTATATGGTAAGTACTGTTATTATTCTCATATAACAGTTAAGGAAACTAAGTCACAAAGAGGTTAAGCAATTTACTTAAAGTCACAAACTTTCTAAGTTGTTAACAGTTCCAAACGTTACTGGTTTTGGATAAAGGCAAGGCTTAGAAAAAAGTAGATACAAAGTACACTTCAAAATAAATCAAGGAGATCAAAGTAAAGCAAAGTCTGTGAGTTCCTGAGTATAATATTAGCTAAACGTTTTCGGACTAATTTCATAATCAGTTAGTATAGCAATATATTATGTTATACTGTAGTTTCTAGAATAATTTGGAGTCCGATTTTTAAAAAAGTAATCAGGACAAAACTAGGGGTAATAGAAGTTTCAGATTACCTGATATTGTTATAGAGGGAATATTAATTCAAATTACCCCAAACCTCTGATGTGACTCCAGAAACCATAGGTGGAATAGAAGAGTGCCGCAGGAACTGTGGCTCAGGAGCCCAGGGAGCAGTCACGACAATGGCCATCTGAGCCTTCTCCACCTTCAAACAGCCTGTCCCACTTGGAAACTTTCCATCCCAAATTGCCATGGTTGTTTTTTTCTTTTTCAAATTCAGATTCAACAAGCATTAACTGAGGACCTACCGTGAGCCAGAAACTCTGCTAGCTTTTAAATTATATATTATCTTATTCCATCCTTGCAACCGTGGTCTGTGGCATGTTATTCATCATTGTTCTTACTGCTTGCCATTTTATGTATGTGAAAACTGAGGCTTTGTGAAATTAGGTAAATTGCGAGCAAGTGGCAGCCTCGAAATTTGAGCCCAGTCTGATTCCAAGTGTAAGGTTTCAGCCTGTCTATAACCATCTTAAAAAGTGGTTTCTGATTCTTGTAGCAATGGTATAAAGTCTGAGTAGTCTGTGGGTTTTGTAAAGCAGAACTTACAGACTTCATGAAGGTTTTAATATGAGTATATTCCCCATTACTCTTCTGGCAAATACTTTTTTTTTTTTGAGGAAGATTAGCCCTGAGCTAATATTTGCTGCCAATCCTACTCTTTTTGCTGAGGAAACTGGCCCTGAGCTAACATCCATGCCCATCTTCCTCTCCTTTATATGTGGGATACCTACCACAGCATGGCTTGCCAAGTGGTGCCATGTCCACACCGGATCCGAACCGGCGAACCCCAGGCTACAGAAGCAGAATGTGTGCACTTAACCACTATGCCACCAGGCTGCCCCCACCCCCAGCAAATACTTAAAATCAATAAAACAGTGTGTGTGTGTGTGTGTGTGCGCGCGCGTGTGTGAGGGGTGTTGGTGGTAAGAGGCATATTCATTCATTCAACAAAATTTGTTAAATAGTACTCTGTCAGGCATGCTGTTAGGTATCGGGGTGCTGAAAGTAGAACAAGATAGATTCAGAGCTTACAATCTAGGAGGTAAAATACATTAAACAAATATAGTTGTGATAAGTGCCATGCAGGAGAACAGGTTTCCTTAAAAACCCGTAACAAAACACAGAGATCCAAACCATTTGGGAAATTACTGAAGAACCCTCAAAGACAGTGAGATTTAGGGTAGGACTGAATGAGAGTTCTGAGGTGGCAAGACAAGAAATGGGCAGCAAAATTCTCCAGAGAATTTTTTCTCCCTCAGGGTATCATCTTCTTCTCTAATAGGCTTACTCAAGCGATTTTGCTCACAAGGTGATCAAATTCACCCCACTCGTTATTGTATCTCCCTAAGACCTTCCCAACTTGTTCAGAGTGCATTCTACACACAGAGGAGGTCTAGGAACCAATATTTTGAATACAAACAAAATAAAGGAAGCCTTGGAAAGTTTAAATTCTTTTTCCCCAAACCAAACATTGGCAAGTACATCTAATGTACCACCTCTACCTTTAATAAAACTTGGACATTTAGCTTAATTTTATGATGTTTTTGAAGTCTATAAATCTCCATTGTACATTTTCCACAGAATGCCTTTTAATTCCATTGATATTAAAGAAAGTACATGGAGCGCTCTGGCCCACTAAATGGGGAATCAGAATGTGCCGGAAGAGTGGCCAAGACTCAGAGTTTCCATTCTCTTCCAAGGGAAACCAAATGAGAACAATAATACATCACGAAAGCCAGGGTTCTGATTACAATTCTGGAAATAGGGACGAAATAGGATATTTTATTTTGAAAAAGTTGTGCCTTGAAATCCCAGCTGAATCTAAAAGTTTATGCAGAGTACACCCTGTCACCTTTCTAATCGGGTTTATCAGTGTATCCTCCTGGGGGTACCCAGAACACCCAGGCAGGCATCTGGAGAAACCAAGGTAGATGCCATAGTGGATCATGAAATAGGTTCATGAGCTGTTTAATATAGACCTCTCTCTACCCTAACTTTAATTTTCACAACATTGACTCCTCTATATTCTCCAAAGACAAATATTTGCCCTGCAGTGAGGTCTTTGATGTAACTGTGACGCAGTGTTGTGGAAAGTAGGTCCTGCCTCATCCAGTAATGAGTTCTTTCAGAAAATCTCAACCAAGCCCTGCACATCAGAATTATACAATACTATGACATGAGTTTCTATTGTGTATATATTTGCCTTTATTTATATATATAAATTAAAAAATAAAGAGAAAAATGTGTATATATATAATTTCTAATAATTCATTTTATTGCTTTAAAAAAATATCCTCCACAACTGTTTGGAAATTTTAAAATCCTGCCAAACTAGCTCCTCACCATAGATGGTTTTAGAGGCAGTAGCATCAAAGCCCCTTATAAGTGCTATCTAATTGAATTCTCGCCACTAATTCCCATGAAGCAGTTGGCCACTTGACAACTGAGGAAGCTGAGGACTGAAATCATTTGCTCAGGCTGCCCTGTTAGTAAGATCTGTGCGTCAGAAGGACTTGAACCTAGGAAGTCTGGATACATAGCCCTGTGCCAAGGAAGTGGAAGAACGTGGACGTGACTTTTGGGAAGTTCCATTCAACTTGGGATGAGGCAGTGTGGCCATATGGGAGAGTCCCAGTGCCAAGAAGTGCCACTTTCACACAGCATGACCCAAGATGTTCTCTGTGTTGTTTTTATCCTTCGTGCTTAATTAAAATTGGCCCCAGCCTTGTGAACAATAGTTAACTCCTATAAGGAGTTTGAAATTTGTCTGGACATTTATAAAACTAAACCAGAATTAAATGGAGCGACTGTTTGAAACTGAGAAAGTGGCCTTGAAGTGGCAAGTCTGAGTTTTGTTTCTGTCAACAGCGAGAAGAAATTAATTAAAGAAAATAAAAAAATTATTTTTCTGTATAATTTGATCATCTGTATGTTAAATTTTAAGCCTGCTAAAGATGTGTGGTGGGCCATTTTTATCCTCTCTTCATAATCTGAGTAGAAACAAAGAGCTTTTTGGAAAACTTTCCAAGACTCTCACCCCAAGAAAATCAGACTTTTTACCCGGAGATATTTTCCTATTTCCCCTTCAGAACTTTACTTTTTATTCAAAAGATGTAGGATAAAAATTACTAAATTTCCTCTTTTAAAATTTAAAATATTTAATTTAATATTCAATGCATTTAATTTATTTTAATCTATGAATATATTTAGTATTTAAATAACACATTTACTCTCATAAGTAGTGACTCATAAGTAAGAAAAATTTAATCCAGCAATTTTTATCTTAGATCTATTGGGTCATTATTTAAAATCAAGTGTTCTCTCCTAGAGCATAAAATAGTCTAGATTTGGTTTACACACACATTTTCAGAAATGTACCTGTTATGTAGAGTGAGATATACTTGGATGATCAAGAGCGTGAAAGAGGGAAGACAATAAAATGCTTTGGCATTTGAGTACTGTTATGGAAATATGGAACACGTGGAATTTCAGAACCAGGAGAGCTGACCTCTACATTTCTCCTAAGTGTGGACACAGCAAGTTAGGAAAATCACCTTGTCTTGGTATCTAGGGTCCCAGTGACATTCTTCAGGTGGTGTTGTCACACAGCACACAAGCAGCACACCTGAAATCTATACAAGTAACCGTTTTAGGCTTGGGTTATCATCTTCTAGTCATTAAACAATGAAAAGTAAATTTAATTTTATAGTAAGAGCTTGCTAGTTCCTTGCTGTGCTAACCATGAGAGAATGAATGAACTGGTGATGGAAAACAGTGGTTCCAGGAGGCTCGTAGGAAAGAGCATGTGCATAGAACAGGAAGCAGTCAAGTGAGCGCCTTTGACTTAGGGTGTGATATCCCTGCAGGGAATCAGCTGATAAAACAGGAGATCTGACATGAAAGGACTTAGTCTTCCCTTCTCAATTATTTACTAAGCATTGTATTATGAATCTGTCACAGAATTCAGTACTGGTGATAAAAAGGGGCTCAAGAAATGGTTCCACCTGGGTGTGGGGCAGAACCTTTTCTTTGTGAAGAAAGCATTCTAAAGAACCCTGGAAAGCAAGTGGCTGAATTCCTCATACGCAGTGTGGAGAGGAAGGAGGAGGAAGTGATTAACTCTGCTGTGGCCTTGGGCAACCACTTAACCCTTCAGTTTTCTCACTTATAAAAATAGGGATATCTCCGTTTACCACACAGAGTTCCAGCAACAAATCAAATGAGCTAATGTGTAGGCATTCCTTTTAAAGTGCGAAGCAATGTTTTTATTTTTATCAATCACCTTAAAATATCTGAAGGCTACAACAACGCTCCCATAAGTTCCCATAATTAACTATGGCTGGGGGAGGCAGAAGATTGTGCCTCCCCTGGGATGGTGTATGTTGAATTTTACGGGGTGGGGGGTGGGGGGGACTTGACATCCCACACCCTCTATGATGCCGCAACATTAAGGCCTTTGTTACTCAGTGTGGTGACACCACTGCAAATCAAAACTGCACCTTGGAATGCTGAACTGTTCCCTCTGGTGAGAGTGCTGTTCCTTTATTTGTTGTCTCAGTCTGCTCTGGCTGCCATAACAAAATACCATAGAAGGTGTGGCTCAAACAACAGAAACTTAATTCTCACACTTCTGGAGGCTGGGAAGTCCAAGGTCAAGTTGCCGGCAGATTTATTCCTGCTGAGAGCCGTCTTCCTTGCTTGCAACCTGCCACCTTCTTGCTGTGTCCCCACATGACAGTGAGAAAGAGAGAGCTCTGGTCTGTCTTCCTCTTCTCATAGGATACTAATCCCCTCATGTGAGCCCCACTCGCATGACCTCATCTAAACCTGGTTACTTCCCAAAGGTCCCATTTTTACCGAACCAGGTTTGTTTCGCCTGCTGCAGGATTAAGCCAATCATCTAGACGATGAGTTTGCAAAGAGAAAGGATTTAATCACAAGCCAGCCAAGTGAGAAGGCAGGAGAACCAATCTCAGATACGCCTCCCTGAAAATGGGGACTCAGGCATATTTACGGGGCAGGGGGCAAGGTGGTCTGAAATGTGGGACTAGATGATTGGAGGTAAGGAGAAGTGAGGTAATTGCTGATCTGCACAAGTGGAGTCAAGCTTCATGCCTCTTTCTAGGAAGCATGTTCATAAAATGGCAGCGGCCTCATGATCTGAGGGTGGAGTTTTAGCTCCTTGATGTCAAATGTTACTTGTCGAGCTTTTGCTTAGGCCCAGTTGAAGGGTTGGTGGTCTCAACTGGCCTGAACTGGACAAGGGGTCCTAATTCCTGAAAAACAGCTCAAACATCTGTTACCATGGCGACCCAGGGGCCAGGGAGATGTTACTATGGGAACCTAGTGGGAGTCAGATAATATATTGCCTAAACAGCACAGTTAACATTAGGTGGGTGAATAACTAAAAGTTATAATTAACAATTCCAGAAAAGAAAAACTTTAGTTACTAGCTACCTAACCATCAATGGCTAACTGTTTACCGGTTTCAGCACCTCCAAATACCATCACATTGGGGTAATGCTAGGGCTTCAACATGTAAATTTTGGGAGAACGCAAACATTCGGACCATAACACCTTTCTAGTAGGTTTGTCAAACACACACATCCTTCAAGCATCTTATCTTTAAAAGCTTCCTCTACCCATTCAAACACAGCTGATTGTTTCCATTTTGCCCCACCAATGAAATCACTACATTCATCTCCCTATGTTATAATTATTGACTTGATAAATATTTATTTTGATTATCTTGTACAGAATTCTCTGACATTTTTCATCTTGGTCTTCACTGCTCCAAGCACCATGATTCCACATGCATGCCAAGATGTTAATATATGTTTACGAATGTTTACATAAATGAAGAAAATGCCTTACTCCATTGTAGCTAAAAGGAGTAAAGAAAAACCTTATTAGGTAGGATGCCATCATCTCTTAATCAACCCCAATAACTCATGAGGATAGGATTGTGAGAAAAATTCCAGGAATTGTTCCTGAAGATCTGTAGCCTTGGAAATATACCAGGAGAAAGTCCTGGGAGGTAATATCAGAATAGTATCTGGACCAACGACACCAGGGGAATGAAAGCCCTAAATGTATTTGGCCAGATTTTGAACAGGAATGCAGATTGCCTTTCAGTACTAAGTGCTCTTACTAAATGAATGTAGTTTTATTTCAGATTGCAATGTGGGCTAGATTTGGAGGTATTTTGATTCACAGTGTGTTCAGTTTCCAAATATCTCAAGAAATGGCTTGATAAATTTGTCCAAAGCTGCTTTTTGTGTTTCTCCACCAGCAATTTATATCACTGAAATAAATATTACCAAGAGTTTTAGCTCCTTTGCTGTTGTCCTACAGTCAGACTGTTCTAACAAGCCCCTGTTGGACTGTCTATTGGTAGCAAAAGGAAAGAATGGAATAGTCTACCTATCTTCCACCCACACGCCACTCTTTAACCCATTCCAACAATCAGACTGCTGTAACAGTTCAGTCCTGGAATAGAAAAATATTGCAACTTATCCAGGGCATCTAGTGAAGAAGTGAGTAGCACTGTGTGAGATGTGAAATGGTCAATGCCTCAAAGCCCGAGACGAGAAAGATCAGGCCAAGAGGAGATTTTGGCAACGGAGGAGTTGCTCTTTTGGAACATGTTAGAATGTCTGAGAAACAAATTAAATGTGATTTAAGGAAAATGAGTGTGTTCCTCTAATCTAGACATAAAAATTGCAAGCAGGATTAAATGCTGTGGATGGGCCTCACGGTGGGCTCCACACAAGTCATCACTTTTTCCCTCAGAGATTACAGAATGAAATCCCAGTGTTTTTGTTTGTTTGTTTGGTTGTATTTTTTGTTGTGCTTCACAGCTTGAGTCTTTCAGGATATGCATTGTATTCCAGTTTCCATATCCAACGAATGTGCAGAAGACAGCTGAAATAGATTCTTTTTTTTGAAGTTTTCTAATTGATGACGTTGGCCTCGCTCGTGGCTTGTGCTGTATGACCATGAACTGACCGTCATCCTCTACTCCAGTTGATACAATGTATTCACTAAACTGTCTTCTAAATTTCTGCTCTCTCACAATTTGGCCCAGTTGACCTGCGGGCTCAGCCCCATTTCAGGCAGTAGGACCCACCCATCCTTCCTTGGTTAGAAGGATTAAAAGGTGCCTGAATCTGGCCAATGAGGCAACTAAGCATGAATTAGCCCTGTTGTCAATGCCCTCTGAGCTTGTGCTCTACTTCTGATAACTAGGCCCTCACCTCCATCTTTTTCTTAATAATCAGCCAAGATGGTACCTCCTCTGGGCCCACAGCCCTATTTTTCTTCCTCTGCATCCCATGGCTGCAGTACAGCATCTGCTGCCAACCTTCCATGATCCTGACTTCCTGGCACCACTCACCCTACTTCGTTCAATCACTGCTCAGTCTGTCTGCTGTCACCAAGAGCCTCTGGACCACCTGCTTTGTTTGCTTACTCTGATCAGAAGGCCCTACTCTCACTCTTCTGGGATCAGTCCTCAAGTTGCAGCCTCCTTCTGATTGCTGAGACTCTGGGTGCCTGGTTTGAGAGAGTCTGGCTCATCAGCCCCCGAGTGACCTGACACATTAGGACAAACAGGAAGAAAGAGCTCCTGCTTCCTCACCCCCTGAATGGGCTTATGATCAATAGTGGGGTGTTGACAGGGACTGACTTGCAAAGTCCACATTTATGGCATAAATGAGGGAAAATTGTACAAACCAGCCAGAGAAAAGGTGATACGGCAGCACCTTCAGTGCAGAATCAATGTTGTGTCCTGGAATTTGAAAGGGGAAAGAAACTTTGAGGTTTATCTAAATGCACAATCAAGGAGACACATAAGTCAGTATTTATCAAAAGGGGCTACTTTGAGTGTAGATGCAACTACTGACCCCAGAAAAAACAAAGCCAAAATTCCTTTAGCCTATATCCAACCTCTCTATGATATCTGACAGTCCCCCATCAATTTATTATTACTTTTATTGCTAATTCTTAAAAAAAAATGCACAAGGCTGGCCCTGTGGCATAGTGGTTAAGTTCGGCATGCTCTGCTTCAGTGGCCTGGGGTTTGCAGGTTCAGATCCCGGGCATGAACCTATACCACTCACCAAAGCCATGCTGTGGTGGCAACCCACATACAAAATAGAGGAAGATTGCGACAAATGTTAGCTCAGGGCCAATCTTCCTCACCAAAAAAAGAAAAGAAAAGAAATGCATGCTTATGGTACAAATTCAAAGAAACCAAACTGTATAAAGCGAAAAGTAAAATTTTCCATCCCACCCATGGCCATTGAATAAGTAGGCTTTAAAATTTCTTTTCATGAATCTGTACTATTTTTACAATAAAAAATGTATATTTGGATCACAAATTAGATTAAAAGTGTAATATAAGCCATCTCCTTTTCCTACAACTTCCTTTCATTTTTTGACTTAGTATATCTCAGGCTTCTTTATACATTAGCACCCATACTGTTGACAAAACACATTCTTTTTAACACTTGCATAGATGTGGATAATCTAGTTTACCAACACACTTTGTATTCTGAATTCAGAAAAGCACAGAAGAAAACAGAAACTCTAATTTGTCTGGAGATAAGCTATGCCAAAGGCTGGAGAGGCTGGGTCAACCTGCAGCCTTGGCCTGCCCTGAGAAGAAGAAAAGTTTCAGAGAATGAGTCAAGAAAGGCCCAACACCTTTTAATAAGGCTAAGGGAGGAGAGGAGAGTACATGTGAATTAAAGACACAGGGAGGGGTGCGGTAGATTTACGCAGGTTGTTTGCTCATGAAGAAAGGATCCAGGTTCTTTCAAGTCGTTTGGAGGTCAGGAACTGGTCTCCCAGAGGACAGTTTTCAGTTCATGACCAGGAAAGGATGATAATGAAGGGGTTAATTACCATGGGATTTTCTTTTAAATCATGATCAAAAGGATGCCATGTTCTATGAGAAAAATCAAAACTAGATTTTATAGACGCACCAGCGAAGCAGTATCTCTTCTCTAGACACCAAAACCCTGAGTTTTTCTATTAGGCAAGATCTTTTTTTGTTTGTTTGTTTGTAAGATTGGCACCTGGGCTAACAACTGTTGCCAATCTTTTTTTTTTTTTCCCTGCTTTTATCTCCCCCAACCCCCACTGTACACAGTTGTATATCCTAGTTGCCGGTCCTTCTAGTTGTGGGATGTGAGATGCCGCCTCAACGTGGCCTGATGAGCGGTGCCATGTCCACGCCCAGGATCTGAACCCTGGGCTGCTGCAGCGGAGTGCGCGAACTTAACCACTCGGCCATGGAGCCGGCCCCAGGCAAGGTCTTTTAAGAGCTCAGCTGTAGCATTTTTTGTTTAGAAACCTCAGAAAGAAGAGTATTGTATTGAAAGGAGCAGACAGCATATGGTACCTTTTTGTTTTTGCAGCAATCCTACATTAATAGAAGTGTGATGGGTCCTCCACAGCACCAGACACCTGGCCTGGCTATCAGCACAGATGTGGATGGTGTGGAGGGAACAGCTGGTTCTGGCAGGGAGGCAGCCAACACCGTTGTGTTTCTTCACTCTTCCGTGCCTTCAAATCTGAGTTTGGTTTGCTGTTTATTGTCGCGAGTGACCTTCTGGCTGGAACAGAGTGTCTAAATGTGTTTCCTCAAGTAAGAGAGAAAGGCTGCCAGGAAAGCACTTGCAAGGAAGTAGTTTCATTTGGAAATCTGAGGAAGAAAAGAAACAGTTTCCAAAGAATTTAAGTCCAGGGTGAGCAGCTTGCCAAAAGATAGACATTAAGGATGAAGTAAGAGCTTTGCTCCCATGAGGGTGGGAGAATGGGGGCTTCATCAGGAAATGAGAATTTGCTGACAGAGAGGGATGCTATCAACTGCAAGCAGGTCCCTTTCATACGACCCTGTTTCTAAGGATAACAGTTCTGAGGAAGGGCATTGAAATAACTTTCACTGTGCCACTGTCGGCAAGCCCTGGTCCCATAGGGAGCTTGAGCGTTTCTAAGGCCAAATTGTGCTCAGTTATCTCTAAATTCAGGAAACCTTCATCAAGGATCCTGAAAAACCAGGAGAATGGATATTTCCTCAAGTAGAATTTTCCTCCTCGTCAATTTCAGGTTTTGACGGTTCTAGGCCGGTGGTTTAACACACAGGTGTAGTTCCTTGGTCCATCTTCCATGAAAGGAGGAGGAGCTTCAAACCTGGGCTTTAGCTAAAAAGAAACCTGACTAATTTGGGACCAGTTGTAGAGTTCTAGGTAAAATTGCCACACAGATCTGGCTTGATGCATTTTGTAAAAGAGAAGACCATTCAGGCTTTATATCATCTCAGGGAAAAAGAAATTCCTTAATTGCCTGGGAGATTCAAAATTGTATCCCCTGCTGAGTACTGTCCAGCTTGTTTGGCTTGTTTCAGCTGAGCCTGTTGAAGTAATGTGGATTTATTTAATTTGGCATAACTTTGTGTTATTACTGAACAAGAGGGAAGTCAAGTTTTTGATAAGAAATATCAGATTATATTCTGGGAATATTCAAATGTCAGTGAAAAAGAAGAAATGTAGGTGGTGTTAACAGTAAAAATCCTCACATTTTACTCTTAACTACACTGCTGCCACTCATTAAGCCAATGGTGCTGTGGAAAATTCACGTACTTTGGATTTGTACAGAATGGGATTCATATTCTACTATTATCAAGTCGTGTGCATTTCTTAACTTCCTGGATCTCCATTTCTTCATCTATACACTGGTGTTTGTCACAAACAATGTAGGTGTTAATCATCAAAACGCTTACAACACACCTCACAAATGGCAGGGGCTCAAAATGTCTTAGTTCACTTTCTTTCCTCTTCTCCCTGCCTTCTTTGGCAGATTCTCCTTAACAAAACCAAAGTTCTATGTCAATCCAGAATATTTGGGTCCTCTTCTCTTCAGACCCAGAATAAAATATGGGAGTAAAATATCTTCCTTTTGTACCAATTTATCCAGTCAATTATTGCTAAAAAAAAAATTATTGCTGAGAGTGGGGTAGAATTATTCAGTTTTTATGCATAATAGAGGTATTATCACTTAATACAGGGTAGCACAGGTTTTAAAGGCATGGGTTTGGACTTGAGAAGTCCTGAGTGCCTATTAGGGCTAAGTGACTTGTCTGAGATCAAATTCATTGTCTGTGTGGCTGTGGATTAATTACTTAGCACAAATGTGCCTCCATGATTTGGGGGAAAACTGATACCACTGCCATCGCTGTGTTCGTTCAGTCAAAAGTATTTACTCTTCCAAGTATAGAAGACAGAGTTATGAAGAAGACAGAGACAAATCCTGCCTTCACTGGGGCTAACATTTGAGTGGGATGGACAGACAGAAGCATGCAAACAAATAAATACAAAAGATAAATTCAAATAATGCTACGTTCTATGAAGGACAGCCAACAAGTGATTGGACAGATGGTGACTGAGGCGCAGGGAGATAGCATAATGCTTTAGCTAGGATGTTCCAAGGAGACCTCTCCAGAGAGATGACACTTGAGCTAAAACCTAAATGGTGCAAAGGAGGCAGTCTGGTGAGAAATTCTGGGAGAGTTCCAGGATGCTGGAAACCCAAGCACAAAGGCAGTGAATTGGTAATGAGGTTGGGAGTTGAAGGGAAGGAAAGCTAGTGTGATCAAGGGAGACGATAAAGTTGGAGAGATGGACGAAGGAGAGATTATGGAGGACTTTGTAGACCATGGTAAAGAAGCTAGGTTTTACTCTAAGAAAATATTTTAAGAAGGTTAATTGATCAGATTTACACTTTTAAAAGATGACTAGATGGTGAGCGAAGGATAAACTTTTATACATTAAATTAGCCAATGCTAATCAGCTAAATTAGCTAAAGTATATGATTATAATGCTAATCATAAAGCTCGTAGAGTGCTTGGCACACAGTAGACGCAATAAATGTTTGCTCTTATTAATGATTGATTCCTATTGATTGTGTATACGAATGTGCCTGCTACCTAGAATGGACATGAAATGGTTAAAAGCCATCATCTAACAATGTATTCACATTTTAAACCTGAAACCTTGGCTGCTTGGGAAGAAGTTAGGAATGTGTTTTAGAGTGTCGTAAAGAAAACAACTATGAAGAACCTGAATTCTAAATATTCTGTACTGGAAAATGAGGTGAGAGGAAGATTTGAAGTCAGCACCTACAATAGCAGCCTGTGTGCAGAAAGTTCTATAAACCTTCTCTTTTTAAACTGAAGACATCGGTAGCAGGCCAGCTTAGAGCAGTTGGTTAGATAACAGATGTAATCTGCAGAATGAATGAGACTTGAGTTTCCAGTGTAAATCTCTATAGTGGCATTATAGGGACAGAAATAGTGAGTGCTACAAAAATAGTTGATACAGATTCCATCTGTTTGAGGAGTTGTAGACAAAGCAACCAAAATTTTTTTCACATATTCTTGCCTATGTACAACTCTCATATAAGAAAATAAAAGATTTTTTATGGACCAGTATGGGTAATCATGAGAGTCAGAATTACCAATGATGGATGCCAACCAAGATAAATGAAGGACACAAATAAAGTAACTAAAGAAATTACTTAAGAGAGGAGTAGGACTGGTTCTTAAAGCCATTGATATCCTAACAAAGCATGACTGGAATTTGGAATGGAGTTGTACTGTAGTCACAACTGCTTATTATCATATGTGTGTGTGTTTAAGTTAACTGTTCACTTAACTATGTATAGTTAATTCCATAGGGTGGGTTCAATTATTCTTACCTACTCTCTTTTGTTATCTTTATGAAGTCTGGAGTTACAAGAGCCTCTCATCTATCATTAAAAAATTTTCTTGAACCAATTTGACCTAATTGACATTTGAATCCTTGTTTCTGATGCCTACATAGGAAATAACCTATGGGCAACATCTCTTACAAAATGGAGCCTGATCAAGGCTTCTTATTGGTTGAGTCTCTTCAAAAATCATCCAAGTCCACATGGATGTCACCAGAACAGTCAATCAACAAACATTTGTTAAATGTCTTGGGTGCTTGGGTACCAGAAGCAGACGTATCTTTGTTTTGTATCTGTCTTGATTCTTTTAGAAGCTGTTAATGTAACTTGCTTCCTACTCTCAAAAACAAGGCTTCCTTCTGATCCACCAAACAATGCTGTCAGAAGATGAACCCTTCCAAATTCAATCACAAACTTTGTGCCCCAAATCTTCTAAAGACTTGCCACTGCCTACAAGCTAGGGTCAGATGCTTCATCCTTATATTCTAAGCCCTTTCCCATACTGTTTCCATTTCTTAGTCTTGTGAGGATGGGAGGCTGGAGAAGAGATGGAAAGGGAGGAAAAGAGAGGAGAAGGAAGGGAGGGAAGGGAGAGAATTTTTCCATGGTAAAATAAACCAGGAGCACACCATGTCCTATAGAAACTTTTTGGATATTCATAATACCATCTCTCAGTTGGTGTCAGAGCGTCCCTTAAGAGCTAGGTAATATTGGCTCAGCACCCCTTTCCATGACTTATAGAAAGTTTAATGCTCACTTCAGATCTTTGGTGACTAAACAAGAGGCTTATATTCCCATGGTCACTCTTTGCTCAGAGGTTTTTATTGTACTGAGTAGGTTTAATTTTCTGAGCACGCTGTTCTTACCATTATGCTGTTCTACATAGCATTAAACCAAGCCCTTTTACATATCCATGAGAAAGTTACTCAGGTAAGATGTTGTAAATTGTTTGCACAAATGGCCAAAATTATTTCCCTCCCTGTATCTTTACCCCTTTGCAATGTGGCTTTACAGTTCTTCCCATCAAAAGTGGGGACAATTTCCCCATCCCTTGAATCTGTGCTACACTTGTGGCTTGCTTTGGCCAAAACAAAGCTGGGAAGTGATAGTGTCCCAGTTCAACGTTAGACTACAAGAGACATTGAATGGTTCTGCTTGTTGTCTCTTGGAGCCTTGCCAATACCATGTGAATGAACATGCCTGGTCTAGTCTCTGGAGAATGAGAGGCCACATGCGGCAGAGGTGAGTTATTCCAGTTAAAGCTGTCCTAGATCAGCCAGGCCCCAGCCGACCTGGCAACTGACCAATGCATAAGTAAACTGATAAAATGAACTGATGTGTCAGGCCTTTGTGTAGCACAAATTTTACTCAACTTTTACGGCAGATGAATTTTACATATCACATTAACTCAAACAACTTAAGAGGATCCCTGTTCTTAAAACTTGGCTATGCTGCCTGGTCATCAGCAACACTCCCACCAACTTCTCATTCTCAGGAGGCAGTCCTCCAACCTTCTTTTTCTCCAAAGCCCTCGCATCTTTGAATGCAGAAAATCCAGCCTTCTCCAACTCTTGCCACCAAATTCAAATCAGGACTTCCTTCCTCATATTGGAGTCATTTCCACACTCCATTAACTTTTGTTCTTCTGTTCTGAGTCTCACCTTTCCTCCCTCACTACAAGCTCCTTCAAAGGGAAGAGAGAAGCATATGCCATGCGTGTCATCACTGATAGGAATTATGACACTTAGGGCACAATTAGATGCTTTACGCATAAACACTACAGTTAGTTATATTTCTATTACACATGCTAGCATGTTAAAGTCTCTGAGAAGTCCCACAAAGAAGATGTATGCGTCACTTTGTTTGGCCCAACATTTGCCCAAGAAATAAACTTTTCTGTGTGTGTGTGTGTGTGTGTGATAGAGAAAGAGAGAGAGAGCGCGCGCTTTGATTATCCTGCTAAACTACCCTTTCTTAGAACACATTTTGGAAAATGCTGCCTCTTTGCAACCTGATCCTCCCTTATTCCCAGCACAACCAGTGCTTTGGTGAAGCTGAATATTCCTCAAATAGGCCATGTTCATTTCTATCACCTTCCTATGTGTGGAAGGCCCAGCCTTCAAGATTCACCATAATTACGACGTCTTCCACGCAGTGTTTCTCCACTGTTTCAACTCATACTTGCCTCTTCTACCTCAGATCCCTTGTAGCTCTTGCTTTCCTCCCCCTACTCATTTGGACACTTCCCCATAGAGTAACACATTACTTTTTCCAGGCACTATAGCTTATTTCCATAATCAAAACTTCAACGTGATTATAAGTCTTTTCAGAACAGGAACACTATTTCAAACTTCTTTTGTGTATCCCACAGTGCTGACACATAGCAGGCCCTAAATACCTATTTACTGAATTGAGCTGATAATAAAATAATGAGAATAACTATTTTATTGAGTGCTTTCTATGTGCCTGGCTTTATAGGAGCACATTATGTAGGTTATCATATTTCATTTTCAAAACAACCCTATAAAATATTATTTTCCTTATTTTATAAATGAGAAAATTAAAATGCAAAGAAATGAACTAATTTGCTATTAAATGCCTAAGTTGCATATCAGACCCAAATCTAACTCCACAGCCAGTGTACTTTAACCACTAAGCCATATTGCCCCCAATTACACCTATACCTATGTTAACTAAATTTTAAGGCATTGCACATAGCCACAGATGTCTACACTTACTAAATAGACATGGTAAATGTATGAATAAATGTATTGAATTATTGAAAGTCCCAAGCTTGAGATTTTGCTTACTGTTCTTCCCCGATCACAACTGCAATGTTCCATCACAGCAGTCTGGCACAAAAGCAAGGTCACCGGGAGATAATAAGAGAAGCAAAAAATACCAGGACAGAATTAGAGCAATCATTAAAATCACTAAAAGATGCATTAGGAGTTTGTGATGAGCCATATCAAGGAGATTCACAGCCCACAAGCCTAGCAGACTGAGCTATATTTGCTATAATTCTATTAGGGGTGGTTATGGTTTGCACATTTATTGTATTATACTTTGAGATCATGTACATCATTTAAGTAAGGAAAGGATTTTAGGAATGATATTAGTTTCAGTCTAAATTTGATTTTTGAGAAGTAAACAATGCACTGTACATCCAAACCATAGTTCAAGTGAAAGTCTTAGCTTCGTACCTCACAACATATCTTTTTTGGAAGCTTAAAAATCCAAGCTCCCCCCACCCCCCACCTCAAAACCTGATCTTGATTCAACTGTGGCTCTGACACTCAGCTCTCTAATTTGGTCTTTGCTGACAGCTGCCTTCAATTTTTGCCTGTTTATGCAAGTAAATTAAAAGAACACACTGTCTGTGATCCAGTGGCTCTTTGTGGTGGAGTCCTATTCAGTTCCTAAATCAAAACCCAGATAGTTGTCGGGAGAACTAATCCTTACGTAAACATGATTGCATTTGTAGGGCAGAGCGCACGGAGGCTCCAAGTGGCCAGTAGGAAGTACGCCACTTTCCCAGGTACTTCAGGGGTCAACGTCTTTGTTATTTCAGTTTCTAAATAATGAGTTTAGAACAACTCACATCAGGTTTGGAAGCTTCTGAGGATCGGTGTTTGGCTGGTGGCCTTTGTTTATGCACTTGTGAGAGTCCCCGTTATTTAGTGATTGACAAAGAATCCCTCTGGCGTCAGTACTTAAAAAACACGGGGGAGCGGTATGTGAAAAAATGACTCTCCTAGCCTTTAACACATGTAACTTCACTCAAAGTCAAGAACGCTTTGGTAAAAGATAGCATTAAGTCTCATGAAAGGAGACTTGATTTTAAGTATAAATAAGCTGACAGTATGGCATAGCCATTACTAGGTTTTCTAAGCAAGTGAAAAAACCCCAAATCTGATTTTACTGGCAGTGGAAGAGCACTTATTAAAGCTATATGACTTATTATATGTTCTTGAAATCTTCAAATCTAAAAACACCGGTGACTATTTCTTCTCCTTGAGACATTATCTTCTTGGCAATATTTGAAATAATCACTGAGCAATTGCCCCATGAATGTCACGCTGCTGTATAGGGTGTGAACTCCCTACTTTTAGTAACAAGGCAGTGTGTTGCTGTATAGTCTGACGTTAGGAGTATAATGTGATCTTGTGAGCTGACTAAAGGGCAAGAAGAATATTCTATGATTTCTACAAAGAAGAGCACTAGCTTAAGTGACTACCTTTGATTGGTCTTCGTGGGTAATTATAATCCCAGTCCACAGGGTAATAAAATTTTTTTTTTTGAGGAAGATTAGCTCTGAGCTAACTACCACCAACCCTCCTCTTTTTGCTGAGGAAGACTGGCCTTGAGCTAACATACATGCTCATCTTCCTCTACTTTGTACATGGGACGCCTACCACAGCATGGCTTTTGCCAAATGGTGCTATGTCCGCACCTGGGATCTGAACCAACGAACCCCGGGCTGCTGAGAAGTGGAACATGCCCACTTAACGCTGCACCACCGGGCCAGCCCCAAGATGATGAAATTTTTAAGCAGTATGATGACTGGAAGTGATCGCATTTCAGAACAGGATGAGAATTTTGCTTTAGACTTAAAAGATTTTTGATATTCCACTTAGCTAACTACAGGCAAATATACTCCTGAAGTGCAAAATATTAAGTCCTTATTCTTTTTGAAAAAGCAATTCCAGGTAGATTAGCTTAAGAAAAGTCAATGTGCTACTTCTAAAGACAATTTCATGTAATAATACTCAAGGTATATTAGAGATTTTTTTCTGGGAGCTAATTCCCATGGATTCTAGGTAGTAGGACAGCATGATCAAAGGTCCTGAGACAGGGAGGAGGAACTGAAAACAGCCTGGTGTGTCTGCAGCAGATGAGTGAAGGCAAGAGAGGCAGAGCTGAGACTGTAAAGGTAGCAGTGTAAAGCCCTGCAAAGGCCTTCAGAGCCTTTTAAAAATGGGATGGGAAGTGAAGGAAGCATTGTAGGCTGGTCATTCTGACTGCTCTGTGGAATAGAAGGAGGGCAGACAGCTAAACAGGCTTTTTCAGTTGCCCCAGGGGAGGAATGAGGGTTTAGGCTAGGGTGGCCAATGTGAAGGGAGAGATTCAAATACTTGTAAATCTATTTTGGACATTCTATAAGGTAAGTGCTATGCTATGAAGGGCAGATAAAGTGACGAAGACCATAGTCTGTATGTGTGAATTTGAATTTTCAGGAATCTCAGTATCTCCTAGAAGGATAGATAATAAACAGAAAGTTGCACTTGAGAAGGATAAATACTATAACAGAATCAAATGCGGGACACTTTGGAAAGCACACAGAATAGGGAACCAATCCACAGGAAAACTACATGTAAAAAGTGTTGACAACTAATTGACTATTGACTTTTTGTTGATAAAACTTTGTATGAATGCAGTTGCAACATGGTATTAGAGAAACTCAGGGATATTTCTATAGTCCATATCTATGAATTTATTGATGAAGAAACTGAAGTTTGGAAAGGTTAAATGTCTTGGCTAAGAATACAGATGAGTAATCACAAAGTCACTTCAACATTTACTAACAATGACTTGCTCATGGTGGTAAATAGAAACATGGTTCTTCTGACTAAGCTTTCCTAATTAAGATGGAGAGGCTGAAGGTGCCTGTAAAGTTTCTTGCTGAGCACCTGGGTAGATGGCAGTGTCACTGACTAAATTAAGGAACATTGGGAGGGACAATTTTTGAGGTGTCAGGAGTGCACAGGAAAAATGAAACGGATTCCGTTTGGTGATGCAAGTGGAAATATTAGCAAGGATGATCATTTTAATAAAAAACCAGTATCCTACCTAATAAAACTAGTCTTGCGAAATCATCTCACTCTAATTCCTGATTCAAATTAGAACCAGAGACGATTTGTTTCCAGATAAAATATTTATTTTAAATAAGAGTATCATAATAGAAAAATGTGTTTACATTCTCAAATGTGCTAAGTACTCCCAAATCAAACCGGCATGGTTTTCTATCTCCTGGGAGCTTAAAGAGAATTTTATTTTTTGTTTTCTTGCTTTGATTAAATTTGTCTACAGGTCTGAGCAGCAGACACTGTCCATTGTTTTAATTGTTATGGGGAAACATGCATAGCAGAATTCATTAAGAAAAAATTATTAATTATTCCTTCTTCCAGGATCGTTCTAGGTACTGGAACTGTTTAAAAGGCAAACTTTAGATCTTCTCAATGCTCCCCACAGATCAGCTCATTTAACATTCCTGGCACGTGTTCCTGGACGAGGATGGCGCCAGTGACAGTAGAGAAAAGAGTGACATCAGTCCACGGCCTGATAAATGACGTCTCAGGAATGTCATCTTTCCATTTGTAACTTTGATTAATTGGTTTGGTATAAGTTTGATTAAATAAAACAGTCTAGGAATCTGAAATACACAACCAGAATCTCTGCATGCAAATTTTAATTTTCCTAGAAGAGAGGCAAATTACAAGAAAAATTCACAGCAGAGATTTGTCAAGTGAACACATACATAAACCAATATGGCCACCACCTCACAAAAATAAACTTTTTTCCATATCTTGGAACTAGCATAGTTCAAGTATCCCTTGATTTAAAAAATCAAGTTTATAAAGATTCCTCATCTACAAATAAGGGGGATTGGTTGCTTGGTGAGGCTGGAACTTTTGCAGGGTCATTGTGCTTTACTCTGATTGGAGGCAATCCTTGAGGGGAGGAGAGAGGAGGAGCTCTACTTACTAGAAGAAGCCACAGAGACCACTCACTAACAAAGCTTCCAGGTCCTTTTGGCCAAGTGAAGAGATTCAGACCAAAATTAAGTTTCTTCCCCATTGTAGAGCTTGGATGGAAGGGACTACTTTTGAAGATGCTTCTTTATTTTTTGTTTCTTTGAGATTTCCTGGTGGAGAAATACGGATGTCCAAAATGAGGAGAACTGTGATTGGGGAACTCAGTTGGAAGGAGGTGGGTTGGGGCGTTGGGGGAAGACTGGAAGTTACCTCACTTCATTATCTTCTTTGGCGTTTGGAATAAACTTATCAATCATATCTCACAAAGGGTTTAGGTCCAACACTCTGAAACGCATCTGGTTATCATTCCCAAGGGAAATTGGCTCATGCTGTATCATTATGTTGTCAAGAAATCAAAGGGCTCTTCCTGCATTGGAGACTCTGGTTTGCCTTTTTCTGTCCAGTTTTTGTGACCCTCACCTGTGATTGGCTTGCAGTTGCCTAAATGTACAGCTTTCACTACACAGCCCTTCCCTGGAGGCTGGCTTACTATATTCACTTCTCATTTTTATCAGGGTATCCCCTCTACATACACTTTAAATTAACTTTGGAATTTAATAACCATATATAACATTGTTCATAGGGGAAAATATGTTCCAGTCTCAAAGCAATCAACTTGAAATGGTATTGCTACCATCCAACCTATTTGTGAATTGGTGACCCTTGTACCTATTTAGCCTAACTTCCTGTATCTTCCTCAGCAACAGTGTAATACTCCTATGAGACAAGTGATGTAGATACTAAATAAGGTGACGTGAGCCCACACAGGCATTTCTTCCATTGAGTCTCAGGATTGGAAGTTATCATTAAGTCATGTAATCAAATTCCCTCATGATATATTTGATCAAGTTGTGGCCCAGGGACTCATAATTGGAGTGGTCATCTAATTTATTCTTCAGTATGAATACTGTTGGAGTGCGGGAGCTAGAGGTGTAAAATGGGGCAGTGTGAGGCAGACTGACACACAGACCCTACCCCAACATGCTGTATTAACAGAGATAATATAATAAGCCTGGGAAGCCAGAAGCTTTGTCCTTATATCACACTGAAGGAAAAGAAATTTGATTCGTGCAATTTGGAGAGGGTTTTCATCATATTTTTCTCTCTCATCTTGCATTAATACAAGATAAAACATATTCTCCACGTTAATTTAACTTCATACCAAAACATGTTTTAACATATGTTAACTTGTTTTAATTTTATGTGTATTTAACATGTTTTATAAAACATGTTAATGTTCTACTAATGACGAATTCATATTGAAAATTATAACATTTATTAAATTTTATTTAAGTTAAAATACAGATGGTACATTCCCTGCCATATTTTGAGTGGTTGTGAGAATCAAATGAATCTGAAAGTTTTTGTACCAAGTTTTGGTCTTTCCACCTGGTAGAGAAGCACTATTTTTTTTCCCTATAAGTACTTGATACTTTGATAAAGTGTACACTCATACAGAAACTGAATATCAATAACCTTTTACAGAATATAAAATGGAAGTAAAATCAAAGGAAAACTATCATAGAGAACTATCTAGTAAGTCACAGCCATAGAGCTTTCCAAATGCATCATATTATGAGAGAATATACTAAAAGGGGGTGAAACACAAAAAAGTGGTAAAGCAAACTTATTTTAGAGAATAACTTTATTTATTGATTTCAGCATAAATGTGGGCAACATTCTAAACTATCACATGATGTCTGTCACGTAAATTCTAAGCTATCACATAATCAAAGTAGGTCACCTTGAAAGCAAATAAATTTGAAGTGACCTAAGTGGTAGAAACTGGAAGAATAAGAATACCAGGGTTATAGTCCTACTTCTTGGAATCTCATTTCTTTCTTCCTCCCTCCCTTCCTTCCTCCCTCCCTTTCTTCCTTCCTTCTTTTCTTCTTTGCTGAGGAAGATTCATCCTGAGCTAACACACGTTGCCAATCTTCCTCTTTTTCTTTGCTTAGGGAATATTAGCCCTGAGATAACATCTGTGCCAATCCTTCTCTACTTTGTATGTGTGTCACTGCCACAGCATGGCTGACGAGTGGTGTAGGCCTGTGCCCAGCATCTGAACCAGCAAACCTGGGCTGCTGAAGCAGAGCACACTGAACTCAGCCACTATGTCACAGGGCCTGCCCCTGGAATCCTGTTTCTTAGACTCCAATCACTGACTCTTAGCAATTATAGCTCAGCATTATTTTCCCTTCTTTTCAACTTCCTGGCCAATCAAAAATAATTTCCATTTCTGTATTAAAAAACACAATGTCTTACATTAGAGCTCACTACAAGGAAGAAATCAGATTCACTGCAATGTGAAGTGCAAACTTGGCCAAGTATGTGAATTATAAAAGAGACTGTGGGATTTGTCTTACATTAACATCCAAAAATAAAGCTAGTCCCTGGGAGATCAAAGCACCTTAGAGATCCCTAGCAACACAGTTAAATTCTTTCTTCACAATAATCAGGTTGCTGACCAGATCCAGGATGTTTGCTGGATAGGTAGCATATCGCTTACATTTTTACCATCACTGTTTAAGTACCAACTTAAAAAAAAAATCTCTGTACTTATAGGGAAAAAAAATAGTGCTTCTCTACCAGGTGGAAAGACCAAAGCTTGGTACTAGTATCCCTCGAAACTGAAATATTCATAAGAATTATGTGGGGAGTATGCCAATTTTCTGGACCCTGTCTCTAGAGATTCTAATTCTGCAGGGCTGGAACGGAGACCAGGGATCAGCATCTTTGAGAAGTCCTGCTGAATTACTCTTCTGCAAAGTGATGCTGATGAAGGCGGTTCATAGACAACAGTTTGATTTAGAAACAGGGAAGTGCTTAAAGTGGCAAATGTATCTGAAGGCTCCCAACAGGGTTTCCGGGTTTTTATATGTTGTAAGAGATTCTTTGTAGAATACATGAATTCAGGGTGAAAAATCTTTTAGTAGTTTATTTCATTAAATATTATTATCATGGAAAAAGTAAGTATTATGTTTGACTACTTTTTCATAGCATAGGAAGTGTGTGTGTGTGTGTGTGTGTGTGTGTGTGTGTCTATGTGTTGTTTTTGGGGATTGAGAAATCCAGATGCAATAATTAATCTGTTTTATGCTTTAAGAAAAGCAAATTTCTAATAATATTTGCTTGTACGTAAAAAAGTAGTTGTTTAGATAAACTACTTTTCCATGGGCTTCAAAATATATTTTCCCCTTAAAAACTTAAAATTTCATCTGTTTTCTCTTTTAACTGTAAATATCTCCTCAAAAGAGGATAACATTTGAAAGGCTAAAGAAAAGCAATGGAATATAATCTCAAATAACTTTGACTTTTAAGAAAGAAATCAAAATTGGTATAGATAAGCACAAAAACAATTAATGAAAGTCCTGAGGGAAAGTTTTCGGAGCTAGGATTGTTTAGTCTAGAAAAGAGATGATTAGGGAATAGTTTTGAAAATGGCCAAGCCCAAAACTTCAGCTTATACTAAGAAGAGAACTGACATTTCTTCATCGCAACTGGACAAAGATAGTATGCTTCTTGGTGATTTTACAAGCATTTGTTTGTATCTTTTCAATAGACACATCTTTTCTCTCATCTTTCTTCTTCTTCCTCTCCATTTCTTCCTTCACTCCTTTCTTCCCTGTGCAAACTGAGCATCTGTTATATGCCAGGCACAAAGGCAATGAGGTTGCTTTAGGTTGGGTATATTTGCTTAGAGGAGATTTCACGAAGAATGCTGTTGGGCTCTCTCAACATTTTGTAAAATATCTGTGTATAAAACGACATATGGTATGGATTGCACAAGAGGTTTCTTACAAAGACCACTTGCTTTGGGAAATTTCAGTCTAACTTTCACTTTGTTAATCTCCAACAAGAGATTTTAGTAACATGATTCAATTTTAGAATGTAGAGTATTATAGAAATTAATAAGTCCAGAACAGTGGAGAGGCCAGCGGAAAACTTCTTTTCTGTTACTGGTTTCACTGATAGCACTTGGAAAAGATTATTAAGTCTACTTGGCAGGCTTTTCCCCAAATTGCTACTCTCTTCTTTTATTTAATGATCAAAGAAAGAGACTATTGACTAAATGGAGGGCCAAATCAGGTGTCAGGAGTATCTGGTTCTATTTTTAGCAATTATCAATAAGAAACTTTGAAAAAGCTGTGTAACCGGTCTGAGGTTCATCTCACTCTTCCTTTCCATCAGCCTTCCTGTAACATTTACGTGACCGGTTTTTTAAGAAACATTTCTCTCACATCTTGAGGCTTATGTTGATTCAGGCTAGGACCTGGAAATAGAGCATCCTGCCAGGTGTGCTGCTGAGAAATGGGTTCATAGGCCCAAAAAGAGTCAAAAAGGTCAAAAAGAGTGACCACAGCTGGGTTGGTACAAGCAAATATGCAAGGAGGAAGTAGTGAAAGATGTTGAAAGGAGGCCAAGAAGAATGATGGAGAATGTGACAGAAGAGAATTCTAATTAGAACCCAGGCAAGCTGGTGGTTAGCACTGAGAAATATCGTTAAGCAGCGAATCCCTAGGCGGGAGGCTGGCAGAGATAAGAAGCAGGGCTCAGGAACAAGTCTTGCAGTCAGCTAGGTTTTAGCCTTAGGACTTCTGGCAAGAATTTGAATGAATCAGTAAACATTTTTAATTAGAAGTAATGTGCACACCTTAAGAATGACTATATTATATCTTTTTATAAGTATAGTACAATTACAGGTTTTCACTAACTTGAATTTCCTCTACTTCGCTCCGTCAGACTTTAAACTGTGTCTGCAGCCTCCATATCATGTCATATTTTGCCATCTAGTGGCTGATTTTGGTATAAGGCCAAACCTGCACAAACCCAAACTTTCTGGATGTTTTGTTGAAAACCTGAAGCATTCACCTTTGCAAAGCGTCGGAGATTCTATTTGTTTTCTTTACATGCTGTCTTGTTCCGAAGAGAATACATGGCAGATATGATTTGGGGTTGAAATTTCAGGTCATGAAAGGGCTAAGCAAGTTTGACAGCATAAAATCAAACAAAATTATAAATAAGTTTTCACTCACTATTTTTCTTAGCATTAAAAAAATCACTCTTCTTGGTATTTCTCTTCCACTCAAGGTTTATATAAACAGAAATCCAATAGGTTTCTCCAATCGAGTCACTCTGATTGGTTCATTTTATTATTGTATGCTAACACCAACCTAATTCTGACTTAATTACACCAAATGGTGTAGATCATTTTTCTCCTCCTTTGTCCAGCTTTTCTGTTCCCTTTGTTTCCCTTGTTTGTGAAGGAGATATCACTTGACATCTTTTTATTATTAAAAACCATCTATGGTTCAATTCCTTGTTGCCTCAGGTGCGATGTGACACTGATTATTATTAAATTAGCTTATCATTTAAATAAAATATTCTGGAAACATGCATCCTTTGTTCTATCCAGCATCAAGTCCCCTTAGGACTGCTTCATGCAATGTTTGTACCACAGGGAACGTGTGAACGACAATCCACATTCAACATTCAGTGTTCGCCTATGGTCAAACACAGGAGAGAGGAAGCCCTTGTGAGGAACAGTTTGTGTGACTGTCTGAGAAGACCGCAGCATAATTCAAAACTGAATTTGGAGAAAATGTCTAATGCACGGGATTTAGTTTAGTTTTGTGGTTAAGAGTTTGCTTTGGAGGGAACTGACAGATCTGTGGTTCCAGTTCTGATGCTTACTAGCCATGGCACCTTAAGTTATCCAAGCTTTTTAAGCTTCAGCTCCTTTATCTGTCAAATAAGGAAACTGTAAGGATTAAATAAAATATTTTACATATATCTTAGTCTTAGCACAGTGTCTGGCACATAGCAAGCATTCAATAAACAGTAGTTGTGATGGTAAAGCTGATGATGATGGGCAGACAATCCATGTTTTGCCATAAATTTCCAGTTCTGCCTAAATAACCTTTTATAATGTAAATTTTTGGCTTATCCTGTAACTATGGGACCATCTTTGGCACAGCTTCTCCTGTAAGCACTGTAGCCTGAGGAATGATTGCATATGATAGTCAAAGATATTTTACTTCAAACAAGAGAGGAGAGAAGACCAAAAAAGAGATGAGTACAAGGTCATGGGCCTCATTCACTCCAGCACTAGAGGCCTGGCTGTGCCAAGGGGACTCCTCTGAGGCCCGAGTAGTGCAAGAGGAAGCAAAGAACTCCATGTTTAAATCCTTGAAATGTGTTTTCTGTACTTGTGAAAATTTGTGCTCGAAGAGGGACTCAAAAAAGGAATAAGGGCCCCTTGGTTTATAATAATAAAGAAGCTCCTCTCTAGACCGTGCAGGAGATGAGAAGGGAGGAGCAGTTTGAGACCAAGTGAGCCACTGAAAGGCAGATTAGAGCTCCCGTTCCACCATTTTCCAGCTAGCTTAATTTGAGGCACATGATTGAGCACGGTCGAGTGTGTTCTTTTGGTGCCTACAGGGAATAATGTGGCCTTTGGAGGCAAATCACAGTACACTGTGGCAGTACCTTTGACGTCTACAAGGAATGATGAAACCAGGAATGCTCAGAAGGTCAGACAGTCCTGCAACTGTGGAAACTTCCTGACAGCAGGTACCAACCTATTTTGCCTCTCACTGCGTTCTCTGGGCATAGCACAATGCTCAACACACTGGAAGTGTTCACATCTTATTTGCTGAAGGAGTGAGCCAATGCACTCATTGTGTTTATCTATCCTGAAACCTAGATGCGTATCTATCACTGCCTCAAGGAGAGTCCCAGTTGGACGTGTGGAGGGCTGCACAAAATCGGTGGGCAAAACCAATCTCTTGATTTCCACCAGCAAAGCCTGGTTCTATGAATGGTGCTACTAACCACCTCACTGTTCATGTCGTAAACCTTATTTTCATCCTTGTTTCTTTTCTTTTCTTCACTCTGGAAATTCTGTCCTTTCTAACTCCTAACCGTATTTGGACTACGTGCAGCTTTCTCCACCTCCTCTAGCACAGTCCCATTTCAGAACACTGGACTTGCCTCAATCACCGCAGCAACCTCTAAGATTGCCTCCTCCACATCCACTCCTGTTCTCCTCCAATTCATTTATTACGAATAATGGAGCTCTGGGAAATGAAAACATTCAAGCACACTGTCAAAGCGGAAGGAAGGAGGCACATGTTATGTTGGCAGGCTGCTGAGATGGAAGAGAGGCGTTCTAGGTTCTGGTTCTGGCTCTATGGCTGCCTAGATACGTGAATTTAGGCATGTCTCTGCCTCTCTGGATATTGCCTTCCTCATCTGTAAAACAAAGACCTTGGATCAAATGATTTCTAAGGATACTTCAAACTTTAAAATTTAACGATATTGTTAAAGATGTTTCTAATTCTGGAGCAAACGCCATTTGTGATGCTTTAAAATTGATTTTACTAATAGAGTTAGGTCAGATATCATGATTTTTGAAATCTGAGGACTTGAAGCAATGATCAAATTAAAAAGGATTAAGGACTCAGGTTGACACAATTGCTCATGCTAGGAAAGAAATTGACCATGTACCAAATATTGACTTTAACATGACTCATTCTTATTTCAAATTTGACTAGCCTCAAACTGATAAGTGATCTTTTCTAGTTGTGAAACTTCTGGCAATTCTTAAATTCACAGTTTTGAAAGAGGTAATTGGATTTTATATAGGACCTTTTGAAACCTGAAGTGAAAATACCCTATTTGTTTGTATACTACCGAAATGGTAATGGGAAAACAGAAAGGCTTTAAATGTAGGCTCTCTGAAAACTGGAATCCTGTCTATTTTCACTCACCATTGTAATCCCAGAGCACATTATAATCGTTCCAAGAATATTTGTTGAATCAATTAAGGCAAACAAAGTATTGGCCTTATCTGCATCTCCATGTTCATAGAAACATTATTTATAATAGCCAAGACATGAAACAACCTAAGAGTCCATCAATGGATGAATGGATAAAGAAACTGTGATACATATACACAATGGAATATTATTCAGCCATTAAAAAACAAGGAAATCCTACCATTTGTAACAACATGGATAGACCTTAAAGGTATTATGCTAAGTGAAATAAGTCAAACAGAGAAAGACAAATACTGTATGATTTCACTTCTATGTGGAATCTAAAAAACAAACAAACAAACAAAATACCCCACCAAACTCATAGAAAAAGAGATCAGATTTGTGGTTATCAGAGGCAAGGGGTGGGATGGGGGAATTGAAGGAAGGTGGTCAAAAGCACAAGCTTTCAGTTATAAGATACATGAGTACTAGGGATGTGATGTACAACATGATGACTACAGTTAAGACTGCTATAAGATATATAGGAAAGTTAAGAGAGTAAATTCAAAGCTCTCATCACAAGGAGAAATTACTTTTTCTTTTCTTTTCTTTCTGCTTTTTCTCCCCAACCCTACCCCCCCCCCCCCCCCCCCACCGAGTACATAGCTGTATATTTTAGCTGTGGGTGCTTCTAGTTGTGGCATGTGGCACCTCACCTCAATGTGGCCTGATGAGTGGTGCCATGTCCACGCCCAGGATCTGAACCAGCGAAACCCTGGGCTGCCCTAGCGGAGCACACGAACTTAACCACTCAGCCACGGGGCCGGCCACTATTTTTTCTTTTCTTTTTATTGTATCTGTATGAGATGACAAGTGTTGACTAAACCTATTGTGGTAATCATTTCGCAATATATGTAAACCAAACAATCATGTTGTACACCTTAAACTTATCTGGTGATGTATAGCAATTATTTCTCAATAAACTGTGGGGGCAGGGAGGAAAAAGAAGTCAATCCAGCAAAAGCAACAACAAAATTTCCAGCTATTATTTTACCTAGATAACTGTCTAGCAAAGTAAAGTTTTGTGGACTGTAGCCAGTTGGACAGGTGCCTCACTGAAGGGGTATGTGGCAGATCGACTACAAGAGTGGCCCCAATTCAGCACCTCACATCCATGTCCATTGCAATGTGACTTTGGTGCTTCTCCCATCAAGAGTTGGAGTCTATTCCTGACCCCTTGAGTCTAGGCTGGCTGTATAACTTGCTTTGGCTAACAGAATGTGGCAGAAATGATGGTGTGCCATTTTCAAATAGAGACCTCAAGAGGTCTTGCAGCTTCTGCTCTCTCTATCGGATACCTGCTTCTGCCATGAGAACAAGCCTAGGCTGGTCTCCTGGAGACTGAGAGACCACATGGAGCAGAGATAAGTTGATCCAGTCAAGGTTATTCTAGACCAGCCAGCCCTCAGCCAATCTGGTGCTGACTGCAGATGACTGGTAAACCCAGTTGAAATAAGACAAGACTGGCCCAAGGAACTCATGGATTCACAAGAAATAATGAATGGCTATTATTTTAAGCCACTAAGTTTTAGCGTGGTTTGTTACACAGTATTATTCTGGCAATAGATTAATAAAGAGTAAAAAGTGGGCTCTTATCAAGCCAGAAAGCCTAGTGTGGATTTCTGTCTGTAAAAGGAAAGGATGTCTTTTTTCTAACTTGCATTGGAGCCAGCAGTAGCCCTGACTGTAGCTGCTGTAACAGGGAACAATTTCCCCTGAAGTGAAACCTCTGAAAATTTAGTCAGAATAATTAATTACTGCTTTTACAAAAACGTCTTTTTATTTTCACCAACCGGGGATGGAATTTAATGTTACATTATAAAACTAAGGTTCGCAAGGCTATTATGCAACAGCTTCTCACTAGGAGCTTTGTCTGTAGCCAGGGCACCTTTTCTCAGGTGGGGTGTGGTATCTTGGTCCACGGAGCAGCTAGGCTTCCATAGGAGACATCAGCATAACTTTCCACTTACTGATAATTCTAAAAATATTCACATGCTCTTTACTGAAACAGTTGAGCATAAACACTCAAGATTGAAGTAGATAGTTTTAATGATCTCATTTTTATTGGAAACAAACATCCAGGGACAATTTGGTAACTTTCCAAAGAAATCTTTAACTGCTATTGATCTGCTGAAATTGATCATGTTTTTCCGCCCAACTATGAGTAATGTGCCACTTAAACCTCATTCTGATTTTTTAAATTCAGGAGTTTTAAAAAATCAAATATTCCTTATCTTGTTAAAGTGGTCTCAGGTGGCTTTAAATACGTATTACTTAAAGGCTTTTCTTCATAGAGGCCACACAATGACTGACACCCTGTAGGGCTGATGATTCCAGATAAAATCTGGTCATTTGTTCAAGCTAAATCCCGATTTTTTCTTACCTCACTTTGTTTATACAAAAGTTGGACGAGATCAATCTTTATGTACCTCTTTGTGTGTTGTGTAAAAATCTTCCAGGAGTCTAATTCACTCAGAAAAAAGCCTTTGTATATTTCTCTCACAAAATAACATTTAATTAGAAATTGACTTAATTAAAAATAATATATGCTCAAAGAGTATTGGTTGATTAAATTAATTAATTAAGAGTTATTAGGGTGATCCAATTAAAAAATGGGCAGAAGAACTGAATAGACATTTTTCCAAAGAAGACATACAAATGGCCAACAGGTACATGAAAAGATGCTCAACATCACTAATTATCAGGGAAATGCAAATCGAAAACACAATGAGACATCACCTCACCCCTGTTTGAATGGCTGGTCTCAAAAAGACAAGAGGTAACTGTTTGTAAGGCTAGAGAGAAAAGGGAACCCTTGTGCACGGTTGGTGGGAATGTAAATTGGTGCAGCCACTATGGAAAACAGTACAGAGATTCCTCAAAAAATTAAAAATAGAGCTACTATAGGATCCAGCAATCCCACTTCTGGAATTTTGGGAATACTTCCACAGGAAATGAAATCACTGTCCCGAAGAGACGTTTGCACCCCCACGTTCACTGCAGCATTGTTTACAATAGCCCATACAGACGTACCTCATTCTATTGTGCTTCACTCTGCTGCACTTCACGGATGTTGCCTTTTTTTAAAAATTGAAGGTTTGGGGCAACCCTGCATCAAGCAAGTCTATTGGTGACATTTTTCCAATAGCGTTTGCTCATTTTGTGTCTCTCTGAACCATTTTGGTAATTCTAGCAATATTTCAAACTTTTTCATTATTATTACATCTGTTATGGTGATCGTTGCTCGGTTATCTTTGATGTTACTGTTGTAATTGTTTTGAGGCACCATGAACCCCACCCATATAAGAGGGTGAACTTAATCAGTGAATGTGTGTGGTTTGAATGCTCTACCAACTGGCTATTACCCTCTCTCTCTCCCTTTCCTCGGGCCTCCCTATTCCCTGAGACACAACAATATTGAAATTAGGGCAATTAATAACCCTACAATGGTCTCTACATATTTAAGAGAAATGAAGAGTTGTACATCTCTCACTTTAAAACGAAAGCTAGAAATGATTAAGCTTGGTGAGGAAGGCATGTTGAAAGCTGAGGCAGGCTGAAAGCTAGGCCTCTTGCACTGGTTAGCCAAGTTATAAATGCAAAGGAAAAGTTCCTGAAGAAAATTAAAAGTACTACTTCAGGGGCTCGCCCAGTAGCTTAGTGATTAAGTTCACGCACTCCACTTTGGCAGCCTGGGGTTCACTGGTTTGGATCCTGGGCACAAACCTATGCACCACTCATCAAACCATGCTGTGGCAGTGTCCCACATATAAAATGGAGGAAGATTGGCATGGATATTAGCTCAGCGACAACCTTCCTTAACAGAAAGAGGAAGATTGGCAACAGATGTTAGCTCAGGGCTGATCTTCCTCACCAAAAAAAAACAAAATAAAAAAAGTGCTGCTTCAGTGAACACATGCGTGATAAGAAAGTGAAACAGCCTCATTGCTGATATGGAGAAAGTTTTAGTGATCTGGATAGAAGATCAAAGCAGCCACAACATTCCCTTAACCCAAAGCCTAATCCAGAGCAACGCCCTAACTCTCTTCAATTCTATGAAGGCTGAGAAAGGTGAGAAAGCTGCAGAAGAAAAGTCTGAAGCTAGCAGAGGTTGGTTCATGAGGTGAAGGGAAGGAAGCCATCTCCATAACATAAAAGTGCAAGGTGAAGCAGCAAGTGCTGATGTAGAAGCTGAACCAAGTCACCCAGAAGAGCTAGCTAAGATAGTTAACAAAGGTGGCTACGCTAAACAACTGAATTTCATTGTAGATGAAATAGTCTTATATTGGAAGAAGATGCTATCTAAGACCTTTATAGCTAGCAAGGAGAAGTCAATGCCTGGCTTCAAAACTTCAAAGGACAGGCTGACTCTCTTGTTAGGGGCTAATGCAGCTGGTGACTTTAAGTTGAAGCCAGTGCTCACTTACCACTCCAAAAATCCTAGGCCCCTTCAGAATTATGCTAAATCTACTCTGCCTGTGTTCTATAAGTGGAACAACAAAGCCTGGGTCACAGCACATCTGTTTACAACATGGTTTACTGAATATTTTAAGCCCACTGTTAAGACCTACTGTCCAGAGAAAAAGATTCCTTTCAAAATATTACTGCTCACTGACAATGTAGCTGGTCATCCAAGAGCTCTGATGATGTGCAATCAGATTAATGTTGTTTTCATGCCTGCTGACACAACATCCATTCTGCTCCTCATGGATCAAGGAGTAATTTTGACTTTCAAGCATTATCATTGAAGAAACACATTTTTTCAGGTTATAGCTGCCACAGATAGTGATTCCTTTGATGGATCTGGGCAAAGTCAATTGAAAACCTTCTGGAAAGGATTTCCCATTCTAGATGCCATTAAGAACATTTGTGATTCATGGGAAGAGGTCCAAATATCAACATTAACAGGAATTTGGAAGAAGTTGATTCTAACCATTATGGATGACTTTGAGGGGTTCAAGACTTCAGTGGAGGAAGTAACTGCCGACGTGGTGGAAATAGCACAAGAACTAGAATTAGAAGTGGAGCCTGAAGATGTGACTGAATTGCTCCAATCTCATGATAAAACTTTAACGGATGAGGAGTTGCTTCGTATGGATGAGCAAAGAAAGTGGCTTATTGAGATGGACTCTTCTCCTAGTGAAGATGCTATGAATACTGTTGAAATGAAAACAAAAAGATTTAAAATATGACATAAACTTAGTTGGTAAAGCAGCAGCAGGGTTTAAGAAGATTGACTCCCACTTTGAAAGAAGTTCTACTGTGGGTAAAATGCTATCAAACAGCATCACATGCTACAGAGAAATCGTTCATGAAAGAAAGAGTCAATTGATGCAGCAAAGTTCATTGTTGTCTTATTTTAAGAAATTGCCACAGCCACCCCAGCCTTCAGCAACTACCACCCTGATCAGTCAGCAGCCATCAACATTGAGGCAAAACCTTCCACCAGCAAAAACATTATGACTCGCTGAAGGCCAGATGATAGTTTGCGTTTTTTAGCAATAAAGTATTTTTTAATTAAGAGGTGCACATTTTTTTTTATACATAATGCTATCACATGCTTAAAAGACTACAGTATAGTGCAAACGTAACTTTTATATGCATTGGAAAATGAAAAAATTTGTGTGACTCATTTTATTGTGATATTCGCTTTATTGCGGTTGTCTGGAACTGAACCCGCAATATCTCCGAGGTGGGCCTGTACTGTAGGATCTCCCTTATATCTAAAAAAACTGAACTCATAGAAACAGAGCACAGATTGGTGGTTACCGGAGGCAGGAAGTGGGAGTGGGGAGGGCAAAATGCGCGAAAGTGGTCAAAAGGTGTAAACTTCTAGTAGTAAAATAAATAAGTTTTGGGGATGTAATGTACAGCATGGTGACTATAGTTAACAATACTGTATGCATATTTGACAGTTGTTAGATTAGATCTTAAAAGTTCTCATTATGCAAAAAAAATTGTCACTATGAGGTGATGGGTGTTAACTGAACTTATTGTAGCAATCATTTTATTACATATACATGTATAAAATAAAATAATTATGTTGTACACTTTAATACAATGTTATATGTGAATATAAATAAATAAAAGAGTTAATAGGGAGACACAGTAGCCTAAAATGGGACAGCGCATTTTCACTGCACCGAGAGGGGTAGAGGGATGGGATAGAGAAGATAATGATCCCATACTAGGACTCACTGCTTGGGCAATATCTAGAGTTTCTGTGGTCAGCCTGAGAACTGTATTTGAGGAGGCACATTGACAAACTAGCATGAGTCCAGAGGAAGACACCATGTTGTTGTAGAGCTTAGGAACCCTATTACATGAAACATGGCTGAAGAAGCTAGAAAATAGGAAAACTATGGGGAATGCCAGTAACTTCAACTTTCTGAAGGACTGCCAGGTGGCATAAAGATTTGGCTTCCTCCAGTGCTTTCATGGGTAGAAATCCTTAGGATCTTTGTAACTCAAATCACACTATTCCCATGTGTTAAGAACACTCCCAGCCTTCTCATTGTTCTTACAGTGAAATCCAACTTTCCCGCCTTCACTCTATCTGACAGATGTGTACCACTATGCCCCTCACTCACTAGGGTCCAGACACATTGGGTTTTGCTGTTCCTTCAACACACAAAATTCAAACCCACTGCAGTACTCTTACACTTGCTGTTCCCCAGTTGAACAAGGAACTAAATGAACAAATACATGAAACATTAGTAGTGAGCCTAGGTTAAAGACAGCAGATTTTGCTCAATACAAGAAAGAACTGAGGATCAGAGCCCAAAATCCAAAGCTCTAGCAGAAAATGGACGTTTGTCCATCCGGAGTGATTAAAGTGAGGGCCAATAACTTCCCACCTGTGAAGCTGTAGAAAGTGAATTGTTTGCTTTGGGTTGTGTGGGACAGAAACTCATCATAAATTGCCTTAGGCCCAAAGGGAAATATCCTGGTTTATTTAACTGAAAAATTCCATCATGGCTAAATCCAAGTAATTAAATAATGTCTGTAGGAACATTATTTGTTCCAACTACAACCTCTGCTTCTCTCTGTCTTGGCCTCATTCTACTGCAGGCTGTCTCCAAGAGGAAGCAATGTGGACTCCAGAAGTTTCAGGAATATACTCTGCCTGATTAGCAACCCTAAAAGAAAGAGAGTTGCTATTTCCTAAAAATTCCAGCCATAGTCCCAGGATCAACTATGCTTGGTTTGGCTTGGGCCACGTGTCCACCCTCAGCCAACCGCTGAGGCGTGGAGATGAGATACAATACTTTCAATTGCTACTTCTGGGACTGGTGATAAATCACACCTATATCACTGAAGGCAGAGGGAGAACCAGCCTCTCTGGAACAGCATGAAATGAACTTGTGGGAGGCACGATTCCCCAAAATAAAATAAGGGAGTAGTTAACAAAAGACAAGAGAAAGGGATGCTGAAAAGACAAAAACATGAGATTCCTGTTGCAAATAGTGTTCAAGGTTTCCATAACTGGCCAAAATTTGAATTGCGTGACTTCTGAGAATGTGTCTGGCTCTGCATTCAATGAGTGGAAGTCATTCCTTTGTGTTCACCTGCTCTGGTCCCTCTCCCAGGAAGATTCTGTCATTTCTGGTGGCTTGAGATGAAGGCAAAATAACCTGTTCATGGCAGATGCGGGACAGGTGTTAGGGAAGGGGAGAGGAAAGTTGGACCTGATCTGAGACCAGAACGAGTAAGAGTTGAGGGACGTGACCCAGCTGCAGAGCCTGGCTCTGGAGGCACCACTGTGTGGCCTACCAAGAGAACACTGTCATCTTCCTGATGATTCATCTTCCTCACAATTCCAGAAATAATTAGAATCAAGTGCCCCAAGTCCTCACCTTACTCCTTTGCAGCCCAGAACCTCCCAGTTTGAGGCCCAATCTGTCAATGCCTTCTTTGAACACTGCTCCTGACTTATGGGTTTATGGACTGGGTATATGGATGCCCTATTCCTAGAAAGCCCATCTCAAGTCCCAGTGTGTAAGGAGTTGCTCTCTACCAGTTATTCCCTGTGTTAAATGGAAAATAGCATTTTGATATCTTACCCTTCTCAAGATAGCTCCATTTTTTTGTGTCAGGAAATCTCACCCTGAGCTAACATTCATGCCACTCCTCCTTTATTTTTTGTATGTGGGATGCCTCCACAGCATGGCCAAGGAGTGGAGTAGGTCCATGCCCACAATCCAAACCTGCGAACCTGGGCAGCCAAAGCGGAGCGCACAGAACTTTAACCACTTGGCCAAGGGGCTGGCTCCAATAACTCCTTTTCATATTAAGTGTTTCTTTGCCAGAAGGCATTCCAGCTGAATCTAAACCAGAATTCATAGTTTAGCTGCAAATGGTAAAGCTGTGAATGACTGACCCCTCCTGAACCCCACCACCAACTACCTCTTGGCACGAAGCCCTTAGAAAGCCCTCTTCAAGAGGTAAGTTTTGGGCTAGTCTCAGGAGAGAGATAGAGATAGAGATCTTCCTACAAGTCACCCTCTGAAAGACTGACTTTTTCCTGCTTCTAACAAAGAAGTTTTACAAGCACGAGCTTTGGATTCAGACAGACTGGGGTCCAGATGCTTCCTTCATGAGTCAAACACCATTGTCACCTGGGGAAGTGACTAAACGTTTCTGAGCCTCAATTTCTTCATTCGTTGAATGAAATAACAACATTAATGTGAACTTTTGTGTGTGTGTGTGTGTGTGTGTGTGTGAGGGAGATTGGTCCTGAGCTAACATCTGTTGCCAATTCCTCTTTTTGCTTGAGGAAGATGGTCCCTGAGCTAACATCCGTGCCAATCTTCCTCTACTTTGTATATGGGATGCTGCCACAGCATGATTTGATGAGCAGTGTGTAGATCCATGCCTGGAACGTGCGAACCCCAGGCTGCCGAAGTGGAGCACACAAACTTAACCCTTATGCCACTGGGCAGGCCCTGCTTAACCTTTTTTTTTTAACTGAAGTGTGTATATGTTCATATGTAATATGAATATGAAAGAGACACAGAGAGAATGAGAGAGGAAGTAAGAGAGAGAGAGAGAGGGAAAGAGGGAGAGAGACAGAGAGATCTCCTTTCTTGCCAGGAAAGGTAATGGGGGACATTGTGTTTCCTTTCCTTAGGGAGCCCAAACAGGGAGCTTCTAAAAGATGACTTCTCTTTCAATCTTTCCTGGAAGCCTCAGTTTGTTTAGCATTGACTCTGAATGTTTCTGAGGAAAGACAGGGAGCAGAGAGCAGGGGATGCCCCAGGCATGGAAAGGTATGGGATCTGAGTGCGCACACTGAGAGGAAGCCGTCTGGGGAGGTGCTCTGTGTGCCCCTGGGAGGCGTGTTCACCCAGGTCCTCACAGGAACTCTGCAGAGTGTTGTGTGCCCAGGTGGCCCCGCAGTAGCAGAAATGGCTGACTGTCAAGATACAGCTGGGCATATCAGCTGTAACCAGTGTGGCCCTCTCTGAATTCTCTGCGCTGCAAAAGAAACTGAGGACTTTTCCATCACTTGGAGGCAGGTAAATTAATGAGAGAGTAAATAAAGGTGGAGAATTAATTCCCTGCCATTCAGGCTGCATGGAATCTTAGAGCTGGATGTCTGAATATAATTTAAAGGTAGTAACGAGATATTCCTTATACTCCCAAGTGGTCGTTAAAAATTCACACTCACTGGTCTGTAGAGAGGCATAGAATGCTCTCTCTTTCGGCACTGAGGGCCTTAGAAGCACCTTCAGAGAGGCCCGTATTGATGGCACATTGTTATTGCTTAGGACATGCGTTTTCACGGATGAGCTGCTCTTATCCACTGTGCGAAAGGCTGATTACTTTCTCCCTAGAGCTTGAGCATTTTCCAGGCTTTATTTATTCCTAGCCTGATAGTTGAGCAAGATATTCTTGTACAGAGAAGACAAATGTGATCTTGTTCCAGGACTTCAATACAGAACTTGTGATTTTCATCACTCTTTGAGTTACCATCTTTTAGGATGAGGATTTTCCAAAAGACCAAGTTATCATTTTTGGCTGATGATGACTCCCCAGAGAGTGATCACTGATTCCAACTAGAGACTGATTCTACTTTGGGAGTTGTTTGCGAAGCAGCTTTAATTAGGTGTTGAGCTCTTTATCAGTCCTCGGCAACGCAAATTAGACATTATATCCCCCTGGGAGCTCCTCAGTCGTGAGTTCTCAGCCTCTTCCCTCTTCCCCACCCCCAAAGTCAGTGGGAGATTGTCCCGTCTGAGGACCAATAGTGCTGCTATAAAACTTGCCTTTTATTTCTCAGTGGTTCTAAGTCACGTTGCAATTTGCAAGCTGAACCTCAGTTAATGACCTGATTTTTATAATATTTAACAGGCTTTAAGGGATTTGAGCTATTCAGAGTTGAATCTGGAAGCACTTCAACTCAGCTATTTTTCAAACATGTTTATTTTCTGTATTTCTGGCAGTGTTTTGCTAAGAAATGCTGCTGACACGCTCTCTCAGTAGTGGCATTCCAGACCCCTGCAGGAATCCCTTAGATGAGAGAAATAAAGGCTGCGTCGGACACAGGTCAGACTTAAGCAGAATGCCGAGAATCTAAATCAACATAAGCACATAGGAGTATAACAAAATGAGTCTCCCTTCTTTGCAGTGCCAGAAAATGCTTTGTAATTCTCAGAATAAATTATCAATGTTTCCTTATGAAAAACAGCCATGACTTTCTTAAAGGGTAGACAAAAAGAGTTCTTATGATGAAACTTGTGCAAGTTGGGCCACAGGACTCTTGTCTTAAGAACAGCTTTAAGGATCGATATCTAAAAGGATTATCAGAAGGAAATGGAATGATTTTAAGATTTAACCCTGAAGCACAAATTAAAAAAGAAAAAATGCAGATGTTCAAGTCAGCTTTCAATATTATGCACTAAATGCTTCCTGGCTGGAAATTATTTTCTTAGTTTCCACCTTTTCCTACGAAAGGAGATGGGTGACTGTTTCCTTTGTTGGTATCTGCAGAAATACTGTGTATCTTGAGGGAATGCTTTTCATTTTCTCTTTTATTGTGTTGAAATCAACAGCCCTGTGTTCATTCAAATTTCAGTACTCGTCTTGTTTCTTCCTCACTGTTTGAACTTGACACATTACTAAAACAAATCTATACACTAAATCTATACACTTTCTTTGATAAGTTAAGTCAAAGAGTTTCTACTGATTGCATTTTGAATTGTTTTCTCTCTAAATGTTCATTGTCAAGTGTCTTGCTATCTTCTACATTTGTACATATCTTATCTCTCTTCAATTTGTTGATGCAAGGGAAAATTAGTTTTTCTCCTGAAAATTGATTTTTTTTTTAAAGATTTTACTTTTTTCCTTTTTCTCCCCAAAGCCCCCTGGTACATAGTTGTATATTCTTTGTTGTGGGTCCTTCTAGTTGTGGCATGTGGGACGCTGCCTCAGCATGGTTTGACGAGCAGTGCCATGTCCGTGACCAGGATTAGAACAAACAAAACACTGGGCCGCCTGCAGCGGAGCTCATGAACTTAACCACTCAGCCACGGGGCCAGCCCCTGAAAATCGATTTTTTTTTTAATTCTCATTTTTTTTTATTAAGGTTATAAAAGTTAACATCCTTGTGAAATTACAGTTGTACATTATTATTAGTCATGTTGTAGGTACACCACTTCACCCCTAGTGCCCTCCCCCCAACCCCCTTTCCCCTGGCAACCACCGATCAGTTCTCTTTGTCCATATGTTAACTACCACCTATGAGTGGAGTCATACAGAGTTCGTCTTTCTCTGTTTGGCTTATCTCACTCAACATAACACTCTCAAGGTCTATCCATGTTGTTGTGAATGGGATGACTTTGTCCTTTTCTATGGCCAAGTAGTATTCCGTTGTATATATATACCACAACTTCTTTATCCAATCATCAGTTGCTGGGCACTTAGGTTGGTTCCACGACTTAGCTATTGTAAATAATGCTGCAATGAAGATAGGGGTGCATGGAACTTCTGGAATTGCTGATTTCAGGTTCTTAGGATATATACCCAGTAGTGGGATGGCTGGGTCATAAGGTATTTCTATTCTTAACTTTTTGAGGAATCTCCATACTGTTTTCCATAGTGGCTGCACCAGTTTGCATTCCCACCAACAGTGTATGAGGGTTCCCTTTTCTCCACAGCCTCTCCAACATTTGTCACTTTTGGTTTTGGATATTTTTGCCATTCTAACAGGTGTAAGGTGATATCTTAGTGTAGTTTTGATTTGCATTTCCCTGATGATTAGTGATGATGAGCATCTTTTCATGTGTCTATTGGCCATCCGTATATCTTCTTTGGAGAAATGTCTGTTCATGTCCCCTGCCCATTTTGTAATTGGGTTATTTGATTTTTTATTGTTGAGTCGTCTGAGTTCTTTGTATATTATGGAGATTAAGCCTTTGTCGGATAAATAACTTGTGAATATTTTTTCCCAATTAGTGGGCTGTTTTTTTGTTTCAATCCTGTTTTCCCTTGCCTTGAAGAAGCTCTTTAGCCTGATGAAGTCCCATTTGTTTATTCTTCCTATTGTTTCCCTCATGTGAGGGGTTATGGTGTCCGAAAAGATTCTTTTGAAGCTGATGTCAAAGAGTGTGCTGCCGATATTCTCTTCTAGAAGACTTATTGTTTCAGGACTAATCTTTAGGTCTTTGATCCATTTTGAGTTTATTTTAGTAAATGGTGAAAAAGAATGGTTGATTTTCATTCTTTTGCATGTGACTGTCCAGTTTTCGCAGCACCATTTGTTGAAGAGACTTTCTTTCCTCCATTGTAGGCCCTCAGCTCCTTTGTCAAAGATTAGCTGTCCATAGATGTGTGGTTTTATTTCTGGGCTTTCAATTCTGTTCCATTGATCTGTGCATCTGTTTTTGTACCAGTACCATGCTGTTTTGATTACTGTAGCTTTGTAGTATGTTTTGAAGTCAGGGATTGTGATGCCTCCAGCTTTGTTCTTCTTTCTCAGGATTGCTTTAGCAATTTGGGGTCTTTCATTGCCCCATATGAATTTTTGGATTCTTTGTTCAATTTCTGTAAAGAATGACATTGGAATTCTGATTGGGATAGTGTTGAATCTGTAGATTGCTTTAGGTAGTATGGACATTTTAACTATGTTTATTCTTCCAATCCATGTGCATGGAATGTCTTTCCATCTCTTTATGTCGTCGTTGATTTCTTTCAAGAAGGTCTTGTTGTTTTCCTTGTATAGATCTTTCACTTCCTTGGTTAAATTTGTCCCAAGGTATTTTATTCTTTTTGTTGTGATCATGAATGGGATTGAGTTCTTGAGATCTTTTTCTGTTAGTTCATTGTTAGCATATAGAAATGCTACTGATTTATGTATGTTGATTTTATACCCTGCAACTTTGCTGTAGTTGTTGATTGTTTCTAATAGTTTTTCTATGGATTCTTTGGGGTTTTCTATATATAAGATCATGACGTCTGCAAACAGCGAGAGTTTTACTTCTTTGTTGCCTATTTGGATTCCTTTTATTTCTTTTTCCTGCCGAATAGCTCTGGCCAACACCTCCAGTACTATGTTGAATGAGAGTGGTGAAAGTTGGCACCCTTGTCTTGTTCCTGTTCTGAAAGGGATGGGTTTCAGTTTTTGTCCGTTGAGTATGATGTTGGCTGTGGGTTTGTCATATATGGCCTTTATTATGTTGAGGTACTTTCCTTCTATACCTATTTTATTGAGGGTTTTTATCATAAATGGATGTTGGATCTTGTCGAATGCTTTCTCTGCATCTATTGAGATGATCACGTGGTTTTTGTTTCTCATATTGTTAATGTAGTGAATCACGTTGATTGAGTTGAGGATGTTGAACCATCCCTGTGTCCCTTGTATAAATCCCACTTGATCATGGTGTATAATCTTTTTGATATATTGCTGTATTCGGTTTGCCAAAATTTTGTTGAGGATTTTTGCATCTATGTTCATCAGTGATATTGACCTGTAGTTTTCCTTCTTTGTGTTATCCTTGTCAGGTTTGGGAATCAGGGTGATGTTGGCTTCATAGAATGTATTAGGAAGTGCTCCATCTTCCTCTATTTTCTGGAACAGTTTGAGAAGGATAGGTATTAAATTTTCTTTGAATGTTTGGTAGAATTCTCCAGAGAAGCTCTCTGGTCCCGGACTCTTATTTTTGGGGAGGTTTTTGATTACTGTTTCTATTTCTTTACTTGTGATTGGTTTATTCAGATTCTCTATTTCTTCCTGATTCAATTTGGGTAGGTTGTATGAGGCTAGGAATTTACCCATTTCTTCTAGGTTGTTCAATTTGTTGGCATATAGTTTTTCATAGTATTCTCTTATGATCCTTTGTATTTCTTCAGCATCTGTTGTGATTTCTCCTCTCTTGTTTCTAAGTTTATTTATTTGAGACTGCTCTCTTTTTTTTTGTGAGTCTGGCTAAGGGTTTGTCGATTTTGTTAATTTTTTCGAAGAACCAACTCTTTGTTTCATTGATCCTTTCTACTGTCTTTTTTGCTTCAATATCATTCATTTCTGCTCTAATTCTTATTATTTCCCTCCTTCTACCGACTTTGGGCTTTGTTTGTTCTTCTTTCTCTAATTCCGTTAGGTGTCATTTGAGGTTGTTTATGTAAGATTTTTCTTGCTTATTGAGGTGAGCCTGTATTGCAATGAATTTCCCTCTTAGGACTGCCTTTGCTGCATCTCAAATAATTTGGTACAATGTGTTTTCATTTTCATTTGTCTCCCGATAATATTTGATTTCTTTAATTTCTTCAATAATCCATTGTTTGTTCAGTAGCATGTTGTTTAGTCTCCACATTTTTGGCCCTTTCCCAGCTTTATTCTTGTAGTTGATTTCTAGTTTCATAGCATTGTGATCAGAAAAGATGCTTGATATTATTTCAACCCTCTTGAACTTATTGATGCTTGCTTTGTTTCCCAAGATATGGTCTATCCTTGAGAATGTTCCATGCGCGCTTGAGAAGAATGTGCAACCTGCTGTTTTTGGATGAAGTGTCCTATATATATCTATTAGGTCCATCTGATCTAGTTTTTCATTTAATTCTATAATTTCCTTGTCGAATTTCTGTCTGTATGATCTGTCTATTGGTGTTAATGGGGTGTTGAGGTCCCCTACTATTATTGTATTGCTGCTGATGTCTCCTTTTAGTTTTGTTAATAGTTTCTTTATGAATTTTGGTGCTCCTGTGTTAGGTGAGTATATATTTATAACTGTTATGTCATCTTGGTGGAGCGTCCCTTTTATCATTATATACTGCCCCTCTTTGTCTTTCTTTATCTGTTTTGCTTTGAAGTCTACTTTGTCTGATATAAGTATGGCAACACCTGTTTTCTTTTGTTCATTATTGGCTTGGAGTACTGTCTTCCATCCCTTCACTCTGAGTCTCTGTTTGTCTTTGGGGCTGAGGTGTGTTTCCTGGAGGCAGCATATTGTTGGATCTTGTTCTTTTATCCATCCTGCCACTCTGTGCCTTTCGATTGGAGAGTTTAATCCATTCATGTTTAGTGTGATTATTGAAATGTGGGGGCCTACTGTTGCAATTTTATCACTTGTTTTCCAGTTCTTTTGCATTTTGTCCTGATGGAGAGCTGTTACTTTGTGTTATTGTCCTTCTGCTTATCTCCTTTGTTCTGGATTTTGTAACCCCTTTCCTTTTTTTGATTTTTCAGGAATGAGTTTCTTCCTGAGAAATTCTTGAAGAGGAGGTTTTGTGGTGATGAACTCCCTTAACTTTTGTTTATCTGGAAAAGTTTTTATTTCTCCATCGTATTTGAAGGATGTTTTCGCTAGGTAGAGTATTCTTGGCTGCAGGTTTTTGTCCTTCAGAGTTTTGAATATTTCATTCCAATCTCTTCTAGCCTGTAAGGTCTCTCCTGAGAAATCTGCTTGTAGCCTTATGCGGTTTCCTTTGTAAGTTATCTTCTTCTGCCTGGTTGCCCTTAGTATTTTCTCTTTGTCATTGACTTTTGCTAGTTTCACTATTATATGTCTCGGGGCTGCTCTTCTTGCGTTAATAAAGTTTGGAGATCTACTGGCTTCTGTGACGTGAAGTTCCATCTCTCTTCCCAAGTTTGGAAAGTTCTCAGCTATTATTTCTTTGAACAGGCCTTCTGCCCTCTTTTCCTTCTCTTCTCCCTCTGGTATACCTATAATCCTTATGTTGCATCTCCTAATTGAGTCAGATAATTCTCGGAGAGTTTCTTCATTTCTTTTTAGTCTTAATTCTCTCTCCTCCTCTGCTGCAGCATTTCTATATTCCTATCCTCCAAATTGCTAATTCTGTCCTCCATATTATCGACCCTACTGTTCAGAGAGTCCAGATTTTTCTTAATCTCCTCCATTGTGTTCTTCATCTCCAGTATTTCTAATTGGTTCTTCTTTATAGTGTCAAGCTCTTTTGTGACATAGCTCCTGAACTCATTGAGTTGTCTATCTGAATTCTCTTTTAGGTCGTTGAGTTTCTTCATAATGGCAGTTTTGAAATCATCGTCATTTAGGTTATAGATTTCATTGTCTTTGGGATTGTTTTCTAGGTGCTTATCATTTTCCTTCTGTTCTGGAGATTTAATGTACTTTTTCATACTGCTTGATGGCATGGATTTGTGCCTCCTCATAGAGATAGAGTTTAGTTGCTGCTTCCACTTGTTGCATCTGGTGTGTGTGTGGGGGGGCAGCTGTTTAGACTGCCCCAACCAGGAACCCTGTCAGCTGTTACTGACTGGGCCTGGACCCCTCCTCGTAGTCACAGTGGTCCTATGGGGTCTCTCATCGGTTGTGGGGGCAATCACAAGGGGGCCTCAGGCTGCTGGTGCCTACTGCCACAGTCCACCTAGACGTGCTCCCTCCTTGTGGTCTGCAGCAGTGTTGTGGGCTTTCCCATCAGCCAGGAGCAGGATCACCTATAATCTCCGATTTGTCCCTAACAGAGCCCACTAGATCACACTTGTCCACTATAGGTCCCAGCAGAGCTATGGGTATCTTCTGCAGTCTGTCGTTAGCTCACCTGTGCTGCTTTTGCCCCAGGGCCTTCCCGCCTTGTGATTGCCAGTCGGGAACTCTCCACTAGTGCTGTGCAGAGGCTTTCACTGAGGCTGCTGTAAGAACCTGGAGATCTCCCCTGGGCTACGTAGCCATTTCACCGGAGCTCTACTCTGCCCCACTTCACTCTCATGGGATCTCTGGGAGCCTCTTGCCTCATCTGGGACACGGCCAGAGTCCGTGGGCCTGGCGGTGGCTTGTAAGCTGCTGCCTTGTGGGGAATTCTGCTCCAGGGAGCTTCCTGGTGTTCCAAATGCTGGGTGGGGCCTCCCTGCCAATGGCGAGCAGAGGCCCTCCCTGCTGGGGGGGTGTAGGACCCTGGAGCGACCCCCTGGGCTGCAGAGCCGGGTGTTGGAGCTCCACCCAGTCCCCAAGCATGTCCACGGGAAGTCCGGGCACTCCCTGCACCGACGCGTGTGAAGAAGACCATGAGCCCAGTGGCAGCTTGCGGCCTGGAGCCGCCCCAGGGGATCCTCCCCCTGGGAGCTTCCCTTTGTCCTGGATTCTGGGCGTGACATCCCTGCTAATGGTGAGCAGAGGCTTTCCCTGCCAGGGAGATGTGGGAACCCGGAGCCTTCCCCCGCACCACAGAGCCAGGCGCTGGAGCTCCAACCATGTCCCCAAGCACGTCTACGGGAAGTCCGAGCACCCCCTGCACCGAGCCGTGTGCTGGAGACCATGAGCTCAGTAGCAGCTTGCGATCTGGTGCCGTGCCGGGCCCACCAGGAGCTTCTGTTTGTTCTGGCTTCTGGGAGGGGCCTCCCTGCTAATGGCGAGTGGAGGCCTTCCCTGCCGGTGGGTGCGGGACCCTAGGGATTCCCCCCTGGGCTTAGGTGTGATCGCGGGGGAGCTTGGGTAGGGGTGTTGTCACCTGTTTCCACCGTCGCTCCACTGGTGAGTGCACACTCCTACCCTTGGTGTGTGGCGATGCTATGGGGAAGTCCGCTGGAAGAGAGCCCCCTCAGGAACTAGGCTGTCCGGGGGTCGGGGGTCAGAGAGTTTTCACCTATTTCTGCCTCCTCCCGGGGGGAAGTCCGTCCGCCTTCCAATGTGTAGTAGCACGAGACTTTTAGGAGTCTTGAGATGCTATCTGGATATCCTTTGTTAATCGGTGAATGTCCAATTAGTTGTAGATTCCACGAGGGAGAGACAAAGAAGACCTCTCACTCCGCCATCTTGAAAATTGGTCTTTTTAAACTGATTTGAGGACTTTTCAAGAACAAGGGTTAGAGATCAAGACTGTTAAATATTCTTTGTTTCACCATTGGTTATTTAGTGGGGTCATATTACATATTAAACATTTTTAGAAAACAATAATTATGTTTAATAATGCCTTATAGTTTAAAATATTTCAAATTACTTTATCTTATTTGCACAATTTCACCTGCACAAAAACTAAACACAGAATTAGTTGACTCTCCTAAGACTCCTCAAAAATTTCATAGCAAAGCTTGAGTCAAATATCTCCCTCCTCAATTCTGATTCCACTTCTGAACTTCCGAAAATAGTAGTAAGATAGTGGAGAGAATAGTGTGATGTACCCTCATGGGCTCTCACCTAGCTTCGACAATTATGGCTTATCTGTTTTCATCTATACTTTCCCATTCCTTCCACCCCAGTACCCTTTGCTGGATTAATTTAAAGCAAATCTCTAACAACCTATTGTGTTTTCCTTTATCAGCAATTTCCTTTTTTTCCCTTGATTTCAGGCATGAGTTGAGGTAACCCAGACTCACTGCCTCGGGAAATGAAGCATTCGGAGACTGATAGAGTAGATTATTAGATTTCGAACTTCAAAGTGGTCTTTAGAAACTCTCACCAGAGGCAAGATTTTTTAGTTTCAAAAGACAAAGTTTATGTAAAGGAATAGATCACAATGTAAAAGTCAGTTTTCCCATCCCAGGTTTCAAAAAAGAGAGTCAGTTAGAGAGGAGATGAGCAAGTGTAGATGCCCATGGAATCCCAAGAGTGGTGGCTGCATCCTGGCCTTGGGTGAGTCCTTGGGTGGAGAGATGTTGGAAAACTCCACATTTAGGGGTGTGGGGGCTGAAGAAGAAAGGATACCTGTGACATTATGTCCATCTAAACCCCAGGAGGCACTCTGTGACACCATGGTGTGTAAATAATGGAAAGGTTGTTTGATGTGTTGGGTCAGAAACATACAGAATTTATCTGGAGGGCTTAGGGGTTGTTGAGAGAGCTGGATGATCTGGAGGGACTACATGGTGGAGACAAAGAGGACAGAGAGAAATCTGAGTAGACAGAGAGCAGGGACCCAGTAGAGTTATGAACATCTCAGAAGGCACCAGCCAGGGAGAGATTTGGCAGCTGGTAGACCCTCACACTTGATGCTGTGGACTTTGAACCAACCTCAGGGGAAGGGGAGAGAACAGGCCCTCAGCTGACTGATACACTGAGTTGTTTCACATTCACTGTATTGCCACCAGGTGAAATGAGACATTAAGATAGGAATTACATTTACTTATGAGAAGTAGAGTACATTTTTGCCCCCTCTGAGTTTGTACCCACTCCACAGAGAAGAACTGTCAGAACTCAGACTTTCTTTCACCCTTTTATCTTTTTTTTTGAAGATTGGCACCTGAGCTAACATCTGTTGCCGATCTTCTCTTTTTTTCTTCTTCTTCTCCCCAAAGTTCCCCAGGACATAGTTGTATATTCTAGTTGTAGGTCCTTCTAGTTCTGCTATGTGGGATGCTGTCTCAGCATGGCCTGATGAACAGTGCTAAGTCCACACCCAGGATCTGAACTGGCAAAACCCTGGGCCGCCCAAGCAAAGCGAGTGAACTTGACCACTTGGCCACGGAGGCTCTCTTCCTCTCTTTCTTACAGTCACGCTCCACCTCTGGCTTGTGGTTTCCTCTTGTTTCATTATATTATCAGGCAGGCTCTGGGCGGGTGGTGGCTGCAGGAAGCCTCAGACATACATGTAACCAACTAGAAACTCAAGGGAAAAGAAAGAACCTCTTTGCCAACAGCTTCCTCAAAGCACCAGGGCTAACTCTCATGGAACTGTTTTGCACCATGTCCTTGAACCAATCACCGTGACCACTGAGATGGAGTATGCTCATATGGCTGACCTGAGTTACAGCCTACATTGAAGCTGGCGATGGGGTCAGTTGATCTCCATTTCCTAAGGGAAAATTGAGGGTGATGTTCCTAGGAAGGCAGCAAGATACTGGACAGGCTGAAGTAGCAGAGAGGTCCACCACAGAAATATTTCATAAATATTTGCTTAAATGAGTGAAACAAACAAAGCCTTCAAAATCTAAGACCAGACTTTTTGCAACTATACTACATTACCTCTATCTTTATTCCATATTTCATATACTAACATCCCTTACTGAACAAGAAGTTGGAACTTGGCCACCCTAAAATGGTGTTCACTCTGTAAGATGGTAAGTAAGCTGTCTAATCATGACACATTTTGTGTAAGACTTATAAATTTTTAATGGTACTTCCATGGTACCTAGCTTTCAAGATTTAAAATCTTATAAAAATTTAATAGTGAGTTCATAAGTAGCAAGAGAGTGGGGGAAGTGAGGTGAGAGACTGCGTTTTGAAGTAAGCAATCTGACTAGTTCCAAGTGACATGTGAATTTGAGGGAGAGTCATACATCCTGAAGAAATAAGTTTTATTTACTCATAAAGTTTCTGAGTTCTCCTCAGCCTTACCTCTTATGGTCAAGGGTCCACTGGGTCTTTGGGGCCATGAGTCAACTCTACTTATTCCCCAAGATAGACTATAAGCTCTATGAATGCAGGGCCTGTTCTTACCTGCACACTCTGACTGGCACAGCCTGGTCACATGGCAGAACCTCAATAAATACTTACTAAATGAGTGAATGAATGAATGAAGTATGAGCAGTGGCTTACATCAATAAAAGTAGTACAGACATACTCAATTTTGACTTTTATAGACTGTTATATAGACTCAATGTTATATAGAATATTATTTTTTAAGTTTTTTTTTTTATGCTCTATATGGATTGATATTAAAATTATATTGCACCCTGTATTTCTCCTCTCATGGCAGTTATCATACTTGTTAATAACAGCCAACATATAATGAATCTTACCATGTAGCAGGCTCTCTTGTAAGTACAGTTCACTTAATCTCTGCAACAATTCTAGGAGGTTCTGTTATTACGCACATTTTTTATTACACAGCTTGTTGCTTGTAGAGTGCCAGGATCTGATCCTGGCAATGGGGTTTCTAAGTGTGTATTCTAGCTTCCAGACTTACAGTGCCTTTTGTAAATACTTGTTTGACATCTGTTTCTCTCTTATGTAAGCTCTATGGTACTCTCTTATCCACCACACCTAGCACAGGGCTTTGCTCATCTTAATTTGTGTCAAATGAAAGAAGAAATTAATTAGCTAATTTCCTTAGCACACACTGATTGACAGGAAAGAAGAGTTAAAAAGTGTGTTAGATATCAGAGAGTTTACAGATTTCTTAGAGGATGTAGAGAGCATATAATACATTACATTTGAGAATAGCTAAATATTTAATGGAGATACATAGATGATAGATAGATAAATAGACAGATATTCAGCATTTATAGTCTGGTTTTAGTTAGACTTACTTCTTCTCAGGCTCGGATTTGAATACTTAAATCATCATATTTTAGGTCTGGGTTGGTATACATGTCACAATTAATCAAAATCTTGACACTTTTCTACACAAGAAAACTATTTTTACTTTAGTGGCTTTTTTGAATTACTTCTTGTAAGTGCACTTATAGACACAATGGAATGGAAGAAATCTTTCTAGACCTGAAATACTTAGGTCTATTATAATTGACATTTTATTCTGAATCACCAGCACTCTACACATTAAAAGAATGATGTAATAAGTTATGAGGAATATTGGTATCAAATTCTTTTAAATATTCATGTTTATAAGCCATCGTGTGCAACAGTCTTCAGCATTTCCTTAATTGCGTCAAGTATAAGTGAGAAATACAAAGATAAATCATAGAAAGGATTACAATAATAGTATATTTCATAACTCCCTTGAGATTTCATTTGTTCTTTAGAATTTTACTTGGCCAAACAGGTGTTTTTAGCTGTCATGTGTCCCTCTAGATACATATCTGTTTTATTTAATATTTGTTGTGGGGGCCAAAAGTGAATTATCTTTGGAGGTCCAAAACAAACTCTACACTTAATATGGATAAATCATCCAAACTGATGTTCGCTATTCACCAAATTAAATTGTGGGAAAAAAAAATGAAAAGAATCTGCAATTTCAAGGAATCTCCTCTGAAATTGCAGATGCTAGAATTGAGATATAACTATGTGATCTAATTTTCCCATAATTGCTAGCATTTTCTCCCCCATGGTGATAATCTCCTTTAACTTCATCCTAGTCAAATTTCATAACTTCTCAGTCCCATTGTCTTAAGTTGGATCTGTAGATCCAGGGCTTAAAAGGTATGGAAGAGGGTCTGGTCTCTCACCTTCCTCTCTCCCTTCTCCTTTTCTTTCTGAGTGCTTACTTTTCTAGTGCTGCACTGGGGATGAAATAGAGGACAAATGATATTCCCTTAGGCGACTGCTTGAGGAACAGTGGAGTCCCCTTCATTTGTTGGCAAAAAAAAAAAAAAAAAAAAAAGTCACATTAAGGGTTGTCCCTAAGGTGTGCAGGATCCTGGACAAATATATTTTGTGTGTGGCCCCTGTCTAACAAACAATTTGTTTAAAAATATACTATAAAATTCATGGACTCATATAAGGTATAGTGATTTATCAATGGAAATTTAATATAGTGGGTAGAGAAGAGGTATTTACACATTTGTTTAGTGTCCAGTCAGTGCAAGTAGACTCTCTTCATAGAGCCCACACCCCATCTCTCTCTGTTGAGGTCCAGGAACCATCTCTTTGTGCTCTTTATTGTCAAATGTGCTGTTCCCAGCTACCTTCATATCTCCCCCTGTGAGATAAAGGTACTGAGGCTGTTATTATTCACAATTCCCTAATACCATATACTTAATGCTGCTTGTGGCATTACTCATGAGGCTGCATTATTCTGTGAGCAGTGGCTTCCAGGAGTCTCTCAAGGTTGTTACTTTGCTTTGTTGATGATAACATAGGTAAGTCTTATCCAGCGTAAGCAGGAAAATGTGAACAACAATTTGTTTTCTGGCTATGTCAAATTTATCCTTCAAAATTTTACAGTGTAAACATAGGACAGTTCACCTTCCTTCAATGTTTTTTCTTGAACTCATCAGGACCACAATCAGTGCACTCCTAGAATGTGACATCTTCATTGTGGAAGTCACCCAGACACTGGTTTACCCATGTGGGCACTTTTGTCAGTTCTTTGGAGGGCCCTACAGGCCCTATAAAATTTCACGGTGCAGAAAGTCCAGCTGAGGCTTCCTCCTCACCTCAGCAATGACCAAAGGTGGGCCATCTCACACTCCTGTTATCAGGACCCTTCACCAAACAGGTAGCCCTCTATGGTCCAATAAGAATGCTTAGGATTCAGGCACCATTCCAAGTCTCTACTTCTTGACCCACGAAGAACTCTTTTTGATCCATTTGGGAAAGCCAAATAGTGGAAACTGAGTGACCCCTGGCACACTGCCTTTCTTAGGTCTGACACCTCTTTTTACTTTAGTATCAGGACACTTCAGAGCTCAGCAAATTTCAGAGAAGAAACCTGTTTCTAACTTGGTGGAAAGAAGATGCCTGTAGGTACTCCCCTTCTTATAGGAGGAGAACAGATTGAGGAGAGGAAATGGAGAAGGGAAGATTGCTTCACCCACAATGGTTTCTTAGAACAGAACTTCTTATCCACCTCCCCCTACAATCCCCTGAATAGACACGGAGTCATGAGATGCATGGTCCAGATCCAGCACTTTCTGCTTCAGCAGTCAGCTCCTTCAGGGACTGCCTCAGCTGGAGAGCTGCCCTTTTCAGGATCATATCCTTCTTGGGACAACTTGTGTCTACTCTGCCGACTAAAGGATGGAAGAACAAGACCTGGTCATTTCTGCCCCATGTGGGGCACTCTGGAGCGAGCACTGCTCCCTCTAGGGTGCCCTGTCAGGTTGGTTGAGGCTTTGCCTATCCCGCATCACAGTTCAACTTCTCCCTCTGCCTGAGCCTGCTTCCTCCTCCAGCCTTTCACAGGTTTTTTTCTAAGAAACATCTTGTTCCCCAAATCCCATCTGAGCATCTGCTTCCAGAGAATCCAGCTGGTGACCCCCCTCAACCCACTTTTATATGGACTGGGAAGCAGTGGAAGGGGAGGAGGAGATTTCAGAGACAGTTCCCTCCTCGTAAATGTTAGGCTCAGGTTTCCATAGGGACAGCATGGTGTTTGTTTCTTTCTCTTTCTCTCTTTCCTTCCTTCCTTCCCTCCTTTCCCTCCCTCTCTTCTTTTCTCCCTTCTCTCTCTCTCTCTCTCTTTCCAGGGTTGTAGCTCTGGTTGCTGATTCCTGGAGAGGAGGAAAGATGGCCTCACCATAACGTATCACCTTAGTTCCACAGGCATTAGTTTCTTTGTACCCCACCCAGTCTGAAAGCATTTGGAGGGCAGAACTTGTCTTAATTTTTTTTGTGTGTGTGTCTTTCCCAGAACTTAATACAGTTCTGAGCACAGAATTAGTGCTTAACATATGTAGTTTTTTTCTCTTCTCTTCCTCTTTCTCCTTCTTCTTTTGGAAACTGTCCAAACTTATCTAGTTCTCCAATTGCTCTGGGGCTGTACCTATTACTCTCTCCATGGCCACTAGTACAGCCCTGGAGTAGCTGCACCTTCTCTTGCAAGGGCTGCTGCTCCACAATCTTAAGAGATAATCTTGCTTCCTCTCTTGTGCCTCCTCAGGCTGACCTCCAGAGAACAACCCAGAGGCTCTCTAAAGAGTAAGTCAAATCACCTAATTTCGGTGGCTTTCCACTAGGTCTATAGTGACATTCAGACTCTTTACTGTGGTCTAGACAGCCCTACCTGATGTGACCACTGCTTCCTTAGCTTGCTCCACTCTCCCTCTTGTTTGCATGCTCTAGACATGTTGGCCTCCTTTGTCCCTTAAACGCATGAGTCCTGCTCCAAGCTTAGGAAATTTGTCCTTGCTTTTTCTTCTTCTTGGAAGGCTCTTTCCTGGTACCTGTCTGTGTGACTCTTCATACCTTATCCAGACCTCAATTCAAATGTCACTCCTCAGAAAGGCCTTCACTGCCATCCTAACTAAAGCAGCCATGAGGAACCTCTCTCTTACCCTAGCCTATTTTATCATCTGCATGTACTTGCCATTAGCTAAAGTTAATTGACTATTTCTTTTGTATTTTTCTGACTCTTCTCTCTTGAATGTAGGATCCCTGAGTGCAGGGGCTTGGTCATGTTTCCTGCTCTGTCCCTAGTGGACAGAATAGGTCTTGGCATAAAGCAGCTGTTCAAGAAGCATTTGTTCATGACTGAACTATGATGTCTAAATGTCTCATTCATTCTGTAACTATGTTTCCTTTATTGTTCCTAATGTCCTTTTGTGCTTGGATTTTTTCTCTCTCCTTTTTTTTCTTCTTGACTACACTTGCCAATCCACTATCTATTTATTACTTTTTTCAGGAAACTAACTTCTGGTTTTATTGCTCAGGAGTCATGTCTATGTTTTCTAATTTTTTAAATTTCAATATTCTGTTGCTCAGTTTTATTTTGATGTCATCAGCATTGACCTCACTCCAGGGCTTTCACTCACCATGGCACATAATTCTGGGTCTCCTGCTGACTCTCCATTAACCACCTGGGATAGACAAAGCACACCTGAATGCATGGATGAAATGTCAACAGAAGGCACTTGGTTAGATACTAGTTGGGATGTATCTCCTGATCTGCCCTCTCAGTGAACTCTTTTTGCCAGTGAAGAGCTTTCTAATTCATTGCTTTTAGACTACTGCACTAAACAATGAACCCAACTACTGGACCAAAGTACTTGGCTGTTAGTCTAGTGAGGATTTAAGGATAAATTTGTTCCTCAGGTACCTGTGAAGTTGGGTGGCCGAAGATCTACATCAAGAACAAGAGCAGAGGTGCATTCCAGCCTCTTCCACATCCCTCCAGCCTTCTGTGTTGGTATCTCTTTTGTTCAATCCTCTGAAAAGGAGTGAGATCAAGCTCCCACCTTTTATAAGCTCTTGACCTTAGGCTGTTTTTGAAACCTAGAATAGGAGAGTGGACTAACTGAGATACCAGAAGAACATGTTGGTAGACACTCTCTGATGGCATGATCTCCCATTTTGTTTCCTAGTGTTGAGAACTAAATTAAGAAGGACACAGGGTAAAAGCAGACTATGAAGTATTTATTTGGAGATGGTCAAGGACATTTAGAATATGGCAGCCTGCTATGTCATCTCAGAGTAGGAATGATTAATGCAGTGCTTTTCTCACCACCCAAAGAACATGAAGTGCACATTTATTAAAGAAAAAACTTGAATGATTTTATTTGAATATGGACTGGGTAAAAAAGTTGGAAAATCTATCTTTCTCTTTGTGTTCTTTGTGCTAAAATTAATTCCTAGCTTAACATCTGGTTTTCTAAATCTTTCTTTATTGGTCACAAAGATAATTAGAAATCTATTTTCTGGCAGCAGATTCCAAAATAGAAGATAAGGACAATAAGGACTTAATGAGTAAAACACACATTTTTATATCCAAATAGCTTACTGAAGACAGTAAAAGCCAAACTCATTGTTTTCATTTCGTCTTAAAACTGTAAAGACCACACATATAGACCACAAGTCCTTTGTTTTAATTTTGGTTTTCTTCAATTTGTAAATGATTCACACTATGGGGAAATATAACCAGCTTTAAAAACTATAAAATATATTTATTTATATATATATATGCACACATATTTGTATATATGCTTATATTTACGTACACACACTTATACATATATATCTCATATATATTTAATATTATATATTTCTTGAATATATATGGCCAAGTTATATGAAGCATGACCAAGTCATCAGAGCAAGAATGCTGTCATTTAAAGTAGACTCCTCTGCATGTTTTGCTTTTTCAGAAAGTTGGAAATCAATCCTCAGAATTGAATTTTATCATGCAACTTCTATGTAACTCTAGCCTATAGTTTATTTCATAGAGAAAAGGAATAATTCAACATTGTTATTCTCAACCATGAGCTTATCTCATGGGAAGTGGAGAAATATTTGACCTTGAACTTTCCAAAGCCATGGTAAATTTATTCCTGTCAAATTTGGCCTGGTCACAGCATTTGATGCTCTTTAACTAGTCTGTCATGTAATATTCTCTCTACTCTTTCCACCCACAAGACCCTTTTAGTTTGCTTACTTTGTCACTGAATTCATCAGAGTAAGGTGCTTTTAATGCAGGTAATTAATATAAAAAGATTTGGGAGTGTAAAATATCTCAATATATATTTAAATTGAGAAGAGCTTTTCTCTCCTGCTCCATGCAGTTTCTGAGACATTCGTGTTTCTGGTATTTCATGGCTTAAGTCAATGGAAACAGGGTAGAGAAGAATGTGTGTCTGTGCGGGGTAGCGAGAAAAGGTTGTTTCAGCCTGACAGGGGAGTGGAGAGGCAGCCAGGAGTGGGGAACTGGGGAGGACTGGGATTAAGCCTGGAAAAACAAAACGTAGCCAGCTCATAGAGATATTTGAATTCCAGGTTAAGGATTAGATTTTATCATGTTAAATACAGTTGATCCTTATTACTCATGGATTTTGCTTTTGAGAATTGCCTCCTAGCTAAAATTTATTTGTAACCCCAAAATCAATACTCACAGTGCTTTCACAGTCATAATGGGACACGCACAGAGGGGGGAAAAATTTGAGTCACCTGATGCGCATGTTCCCAGCTGAGGCTGAACCAGGCAAAACTCTTTGCCTTTGTTTCAGCTTTCATACTGTAAACTAGGGTCTTTCTCATGGAGATTTATACCATGTTTTTCACATTTTTGTACTATTTGTCTAAAATGGCCCCAAGAGTAGGGCTGAAGTGCTATCTAGTGTTCCTACAGGCAGGAAAGGTGTGATGTGCGTTATGGAGACAATACGTGTTAGATAGTGTTAAGTAAGCTATATTCTGCCATCAGTTGCAGTGGTGCTGACCATGTGTTCAATGTTAACGACTCAACTATATATGAATATATATATTAAATAAGATGTTTTTAAACAGAATCACACATACAGCTAGGTTGTGTATTGATAGGTTGCTGAAAATGTGACCAGAGGCTCAAAGGAACCTGACTCTACACATCACCTAGGAGGAATGGTTTGGTACTCACTAATTCATTGTTCCTGGTGACTTCATAGAACATAATTACTGTGACTGATGAAAATTGCCTATAACTTCTCTTTTCCTCAAATGCAATAGGAAGTCACTGAAAGGTTTAAAGCAGAAGACATGCTATATGGCATGCATGTGCATGTTTGTGCCCATTTTGATGACATGAAGCAAGAGATATCTGCCTACATGTTTTGAACAACATTTAGATTTGGAGCCACTCCTTAAAGTTCTGTTATGTAGAGTATTGCAATTTGTGGTGGATCCAGTGTTCTTTCTAACTGTAGTGCATGTGTGCATGTTCATGTGCGCACACACACACATATACACACACAGAGTGCTGCCTACCCTTAAACCTGGACTAAATATGGGACCCTACCACAGGCTCTATGCTTTAGAGGTCCCCACCCTGGACCTACTCCAGCTGTTCCCCTCATTATAGACTTTGTCCAGTGTGTCAGACAAACCGGGTGTACCCACATGAAGCCCATGCAATTGCCCATCTACCTCGACCTACAGCACCTAGATTTCCAAAATGGACCCAAGCCCACTTCCTCTTCCTTTCGTCTATCCACCTAGGTGCTGGCAGTGCTGATGGTGAGTGCACCCCAGGCCTGAGGGGTACCATGGGTGGTGTGGAGAAAGGTTCCATGTGAGATCTGTATGTATAATGCTCAAGGGCCCCTGCAGTGAGAGACAGCTGACCTTGGGAAGCAAAGGGAATGGTCATAGACTGGGGCCAGAAGCCAGCGAATGTCTCTCCTCAGCCTGATGTATTCTATAGAGGAAACTGGAGGAGCCCTAAAATTCTAAATTTATATCTGGACCTCTAAGTAGTTACAGAGATTTATGTTTCATAGTAGGTGGGTACAAAATATTTTATTTAGTCATTTATTAGCTTGGTTTATAATAAATATTTACAAATATGCTATGGGGAGCTTCATTTGTACTCTCACCTTGGTCCCGAAATGGGCCAGACTGTGTACATGCACACACACACATACACGCGCACATATCTGCCCTGATTCAACTAGATATAGCAGCTCCTATAGCTGCATCATTATCTAATTCAACTAATATTTTTGAGCACCCTTTGTGTGCCAGGCATGGTTTTAAGCACTGAAGATTGAATAGTGCTCTAGTGCAGTAGTTCTCAATCCTGCATGCACATAAAATTTTTGAGAAGGACATTAGAAACCCTGATCCTGGGCTATACTCCCAAACCAGCTACCTGGGGATGAAACCAAGGCATCAAATATTTTTTAAAGTTTCCTGAACAATTGTAATATATGATAAAGATTGAGAGCCGCTGTTCTAGTGGAATAAAATCTACTTAAATGCTGCTTATTCTGTGTCAGGCATGGTTTGAAGCACTCTACATGTAGTGTCCCTTTTAATTTCCACAATAAACTTCTGAACTAGGCACAATTATATCCCTACTTGACAGATGAAGAAACTCACACACTGAGAGGTTGAGTAGATTGTCCAGGGTCATGCAGCTAATAAGTATCAGGATGGTACCAGGGCAGTGAGGATTCAGAGTTCCTGCTCTAAACTGTTACTTCACATTACTTCTGGCCTCAGTTGTTTGGTCCAGGTGAGGCCCCCTGACTCAAGCCAGTCAATAATCTTCCCTAAGAATTTTAAATAGAAGGAGTGGTGGGGATGGGAAACAAGGAAGCTGTGAGGGGGCATAATGCTTTCTTGTGAAGGAGACTATCTACACTAGAGATGAAGCTGTTATGAATTGAGAAGCACAGCTGAAGAACACTGGACGCACCCCAAACCCTTATTTTAGCTATTTTTAAGGCCCAGCCAGATCCCTGCTCTTTCTGTGATTTGGCTATATGCACTTCATTTGAATTCCGTTAACCATCAAATTCCCATTTGGTCTACGCTAGTTCAAGTTGGGAGTCATTTGTGAATAAAAGTGTTGACTAATCCTTAGTCCATTGGCTATATTCTCTAAATACCACATTTAGTTCACTCAAGTAGCAATGTGGAATGAGTTTATCATGAAGACTACATCCATGCCTCCATCATGATTTTAGATATTTCTCAATTTGTGATGTTGAGACAGTTGCCTAAACTTGCAACACAAGCATGAGAGTCTTCAGGAGCAGCTGATTCCTCCTGCAGAATTGAAGTCTCTCAAGAATGACTGCTGGTGCTCATGGTCAATTGGTCTTCTAGAATGCCATCCTGTCAGTAAATATTTTAGCCCTCACTGAATCTAGTATCATGAGAAATCTTTTTACAGCCAAGATTTTGACTCCATAAATGGTCAAGAAAATATACAACATGCTTCTGGGCAGGATCCTTTGTTTCTTTGTTTTTATTTAAATGAAAACTTCCTAGTATATTAATTCCAGACTATGAACTGATTGATATCAAGTCAATCCTTGAGCATTAAGGTGATTACGTGCAGCAAGGAGTCTCCTGAATTTTCAGACTGTAGAATGTATTAATTTGTTCCCTGGTGGCATTTAAGAATGGCTTTACACTGCTTACTGTTGTCCAACTTAAAAAAAAAAAAAACAGATTACATTAACTCTGGATGATGCTGTTTTAGATAAACAGTAAAACGGGCAAGAGATGAGCAAGCCTTCAGTATTCAGTATTTAGCAGTTGAAATATACTCTGGGATTACTTTATCTTCTGTCACTGCATGAATAACTACGGAAGCCCAGAAGACTCTATTACAAACATTGAAGCGCTGCACCACAACATTATAAAATCTCCCTGCAGTTAGCAGCATTCTAGCTACAACCTATTGACTTCTGGTATTGTATAATATCTACTTCATCACCTCTTTTCTTTTTCTATAGACCTCTCCCCCAGTATAGTAAAATTTGATTTGCGTTTAAAGCATTGTCAGTATTCTATTATTACGTTTTTGTGATTCCTGAAGGGGCTTATCCTTGAACCCTACAGATCTGTACAGGCTGCAATGAGTTAAAGCATGAGTTTTGTCCCTCCAGCTCAGCACACTATGAATCCCTTCCCACCAGCAGGTGGCAGCAGAAATAAAGAAGTTAAACATCAATTTGGGATGATCCAGAGAAATGATGCCCTTTATCTAAATCTTCTTTTAGTTTCCCAAACTCGTATTTTTCTCTTTGCACTCCATTCTCCCTGATTTTGCAAATATGACAAAATAATTTATTGATGTAGCAATACGAGTTTTAATTTGACCGCTGAGGAAAAATCAGAAAGGATGGAAACCAAGTTTTATTTATTCTCTGCATTGTTTTTCCTGCCTTGGTGTTTCTCTGCCTCTAGGAGGTCCCTTGGCAAGCCTTCCAGCAGAAGTTGTTTTAAGACAATCCATCCTGGTAATGAAAGCCCAAACTCATTAATGTTATTATGGTGGGTGACCCAGAAGGGGTAGAAGAAAGGTGATTAGAAGGTTAGAGAGTGGTGATTCCCCAGGACTGGGTGGGAGGAGGGCTGCAGGTTCTGGGAGTGGTAGGGACCTGCAGTCTCCTCCCCATAGTGTGGCTGGGTGAAGGCAGAACATGTGGACTTGGGTGTTGGACAGGTGTCAAGGCAATTAAGGAGGATGGGTAACTGGAGATGCCATTTCCAATATTTTGTTCTGCACAAGTTTGCTGAGATCTTCACCCTAACCTAGCGTAGGGGAAGCCTCAGAATGATAATGACTGAAACTGAATGTCTTGATAACTCAGTGTGATGTGGGCTCAGGCTCAGATTTATCTAGATTCAGAGAAAATAAAGTTAAGTGACATTATTTTATACCCTCAAGTTTGTAGTTCTATCCTTTGCACAATCTTGGACTTTTATTCTACAGAAACACTTTGTCCCATAATGGGTAGGGTGCACTTTGTCCTAGCAACTTCCTCTTTCGAGGAAAAATAGAGATATTTTTCATTCCCCCCTTCATACAACATGAGCTCGCTTCCCTGGAGTGGCCACTACATAATAGGTAGCCCTACCAGCCACTGAGTGCCCTTGGGGCCATTAGTCCTTCTATTTTAATTCTTGTCACTAGTGAACAGGGGAGACAAATTTTCCTGGCTTACAAGATATTGTTTATACCTAACCTGTCCTCACCCACAATCTCAGTTGACGGGCCAAGAAACTCAGGATATAAGGATTACAGTTTTCCACCCAAGAGCTTTAAAAATTAAACCTATATTAACTATCTAAACTTAACTCACACAATTCCCCCTCCCCCAAATTTTTAAGACTCGTCATCTCAGTGATATCCCTTGAAATCTTAAAAAAGCAGCGCATCAGTTTCCAATAAAAAATTTCCATAATTCTGTATTTGGTTGCTATCAGTAAGTGTAGAGAAGCTGAAGCATAAAATGATAAAATGATATACAAAGCATTAATTACAAAACTCCACTCTACAGCCCTTGTGACAGCCCCTGCATTCAGAAAACCACGTATTTCACTAAATCATAAGAAGAGAAGACTGTCACTGAAGATGCAACCCGCTGAATTCCTTGTTTGTGGTCATCTCTGAGTATGATCCTTTTATTATCATTATTGAAAACCCGTTAGACCAGGTAACTAGTACAAATGAAAAATCAAGATACGTATCAGCAAGGATTAAAGTTAAATAAAGGAAATCTCTTTTGGTTGTATAGAGATATAGAAAATAAGGACCACACAAACCTTATATAAAATCTGAAAACCTATAAAAATCCCATGGCAAACGTTTTTGGTAAAACCTTAAGACAAGGACTATACTTAGATCAGCACTCTGAAATTTAGCCAGTAGGGGGCAGTCAAAGAGTGGTTCATAGAATTCAACTCACGCAGGCTCTTTCCACAGTTCTTGAAGAATTCCTTCTAGTAAGCTTCTGTAACTCTAGAAAGTCCTATGCATTTATTGTATCATTTCTGGGTTCTGGATTCATGTTACAGTTATAACAATTTTCTCCTTACAAAGTGTTGATTTCCTTTAAATTATTCAGGATCTGAAATTTGTGAAGTATTGTTAACTAGACCATCTTTAATTTAATGTGACCTAAACGTCTTTTAAAAAACTCACTACAAAACAGAGAATGAAAATTTTCTCTGTATCTGTGAAAAATCTGAATATAATTCAGAAATGTTGAATGAAGGATTTATCTAGTGTGAGCGAGCATAAATAGGTGGAGTTGGCAGATAAGGAAAGATAAGTAAAACTTCTAATATTTAGAGTCAAATCAGAAAAGTCAAACTCTTGGTTTTAATTTCCTAGTTACTCAAACTACCAAATCCCCCTGAGAAACAGTGGGATGGAAATGCCCTCTGGGGAGAATTTCTAGTACTTTCAGAAGAAAATTGTACAGAAATAGGCATGTTTGCGGCACTTGAGTCACTCACTCGTAAGTCACATCCAGTCTGCCCCTGGGAATTGTGAATCAGTTAAGTATCAGAATCAAGAACTTCCAATGAAGATGACATGAACTTTAGTTTTAAAAATGGGTGAACATTCAAGACTGACATTTTAATTTTTTTTAAAAAAAATTGTTTTCATATGCTAGTTGCGACAGAAATCACGCAACACAGATTCAATTCAATCCAGCAAACAACTTATAGCCACTGTGTGCCAGCCCCTGTGCCCATCACTGATGGAAGAAGGGAACAGAATATGACCAGAATAAACAACCACCATTGTGGAAGTCGTTGTGGGGGACACTTCTTGCAGGGGATGCACCCTGATGGGATGGGGTGCTCTTGATCACTTTCTACGCCAGTGGTTCTCAAAGTGTGGCATGCTCCCCCTCCCCTCAAGCTAGCAGCATCAGCATCATCTGGGCACTTGTCAGAAGTGCAAATCAATAATGCTGTACGTGGAGCCCAGCGAACTGTTTTAACAAGTTCGCCAGCTGATTCTGCTGGGCGATCAAGTTTCACACTCAATCACTGCCCCAGCACAGGTAGATTAATCTACCTGAAACATTGGAAGAAAGAATGGGGCGTGCTTCACTCAGCTGCTCCCTTCCTCCTGCGAGTGAGCTGCACCAGGGAGCAGGACTTCTCATCTCCTTCTCTGACATGGGCTCTCCCTGCCCACCTGGGGATTTTGATTCTAGAATTCGTATTGCTTCTGCCTGCAGATACATGCCGCACCTTCCTAAGCTAGCCTCTTACTTATAAAGCTGATGTTAGGGATTTTATCAACCCTATTCCCTGCCTTTTCAGATTCCAGGCAGGGAAGAGGGATTACGTTTAGTGGACCCCCTTGAAAACCCTAATGAAGTAGGTGATCTAGCTGAGGAGATAGATTTAAACGAAGTTTAAGTTTAAAACAGTGTAAATCTCACAGTCTTAATATAATTACTATCTCTAAAGAACTCATCTCTTTGCAATATAAAAAGTTGTCTTTTTTTGTTTCTTTCAGCATTTTTTCCATTATTAACTTTTATTTTTGAGGAAGATTAGCCCTGAGCTAACATCTGCTACCAATCCTCCACTTTTTGCTGAGGAAGACTGGCCCTGAGCTAACATCTGTGCCCATCTTCCTCTACTTTATATGTGAGACGCCTGCCACAGCATGGCTTGCCAAGCAGTGCCATGTCTGCACCAGGGATCCGGGCCTCTGAACCCCAGGCCACCAAAGTGGAACCTGAGAACTTAAGCAGTGCACCACCGGCCAGCCCCCATATTAACTTTTTTTGGTCTCAGAAATAGCAACCTGATCCTTATAGCAAAATTAGACATTTTATAATGAGAAAAAACAAGCTGCTCACACAACTTCTTACTTTAAAAAGTGTATCTTGTGGAATATTTTAAGAAAACTTGAAGGATGGATCCATTTAAGGCTCATTTAAATATATTGGAAATTGATGACTCAGAGTGTTTTGGGTGACTTCTTTTGTAATCTTTGCATTATAAAGGAAGGACAGGCTTTACCTGTGGTTGAAAATTAAAATTCCTGCCCCGATTCTCTTTGCTAGTCTCAGTCCTGCCCATTCCTTACCGCCTGGTGTGAATTTCTTTTCCTTGCCTGTCTTACTCACCAGAGACCATTTCCTTCTCTGAAGCCCGTAGAACTCACGGCCTGGTCTTCTTGCCTGACACTTCCCCCGTCCTGTGCTCCTTCGTTAGCCATGTCCTGTTTTCTCAGATTTATTATGAATAGGCAGCATATTACTCTCCTTCATATTCTCAGCACTGTAGTAGAAGATACATACATGTATGTTGAATATAACGTTCATTTCTTATGCATCTTTAACACTTTATTTCTGAGTATTCAAGAAATGACTCAAATTTTACTTATAAAACTTTTATATAATTTAGTTGTGTACTTTTAATTGATTCATTGATTTAACTTTAGAATCTGTCATTTTAAGGAAGTCTCATGGAAACAAAGTAAATTGGTGATAGCCGAGGGCTGGGGGAGTTGGTAAAATGGAGAGTGATGGCTGATGATACAAGTTTCTTTTGGGGGTGATGAAAATGTTCTAAAATTGATTGTGGTAGTAGTTGCACAATTGTGTGAATCTACTAAAAATGACTGAATTGTACACTTTACATGAGTGAGTTATAGGGTGTGTGAAATATATCTCAACAAAGCTGTTATTAAAAACAATCTCATATGATAAAGACTAGAATCATATAGATGCAAGAAATTTCAGTATTTTGACTCAGGTACCAGTAGATTTGTCTCCATGACCTATAACATAGAATATAAAGGCAAGCTTGAAGTCATGAAAATCTTTATGAAAAACTCATAATCTTTTTCTCCTTGATTTCCCTTTTTCCAGATGTATACGAAGTGTGCTAAATCTTGCTCAATTTCTGGGAAGATTTTATTTCTAAGTTCCAAACTATTTTCATATCCAGGAAAGGGAGTTCTTCAAAAATTGATTTATCGCTTTAGGTGGGAGGCTTGGTGACAAGTTTTAAAACCTGCTAAAGAAATGGAGGCAGCGCCCCCAGCTGTCCGGCACATCTGACTCTTGATTCAACAGAGTTTGGATGGAACAGACCCGGAACTCCCCTTCTTCCAGCCTCCCATCACCCTCCAACCTCCTTTCCAGCGGCATTCTCTGGGGTCATCTTGGCCTCGCCTGCCTCCGGGACCAGCCAACACTGTTTTTTGTTGTTAGCTCCTTATTGCTGAGCAACTGTGAGCTCCTAGATTACTACACAATTATTCCACCGAGGTGGAGGCCGCGGTCAACTGCCCGGTCAATCTGCATCTGTGAGCCTCCTCCACCTCCCTCTCTCTGGGCTCATCTCATCTCCACCTCAAAGATGTGGCTCTGGAGGGTGTGGGCCACCTCTTCCACCAGTTGGCCAAGGAGAAGCACGAGGGCACTGAGTGTCTCTTGCAGATGCAAAACCAGCGCTGGGGCCGCGACCTCTTCCAGTATGTACAGAAACTCTCCCAAGATGAGTGTGGTAAAACCCAGAACTCCATGGAAGCTGCCATTGGGCTGGAGAAGAACCTGAATCAGGCCCTTTGAGATCTTCATGCCCTGGGTTCTGCCAGCACATACTCCATCTTTGTGACTTCTGGGAGAGCCACTTTCCAGATGAGGAGGTGAAACTCATCAAGAAGATGGGTGATCACCTGACTAACCTCCCTGGCGGGCCGGCCCTCAGGTCGGGCTGGGCAAGTGTCTCTTCAAAAGGCTCACCCTCAAGCACCACTGGGAGCTTCCGGAGCCCAGCAGCCTTGGAGGGGCCCCTCTGTCATCCCCGAGGTGTAAGGGCTTCTGCCTGAGCCTCTCCCTGAAGCCACTAGACAGCTTTTTAACCACCCTGGAGCCCTCTCCCAAGCAGTGCACCAGATGGAAACAAAGATTTTTGCAGAACAATAAAAGAAAAGAAAGAACTGGAGAATTTGCATAGTGCATTACTAGCAACCACAAGGGTCTACTCTGTGTTAAAAATGGTTAACACTTGTCGTTCATTATCCTTGTTTTACAGGTGAGGAAACTGAGGCATGGAGACTTTAAGCCCAAGGTCACTCTGCCTGTAAGTGACAAACCCGGCTGGGAATAGTCTATATCCAGAGCCTGGGTGCTCAACCTTCGTACTTTGCTGTCTTCACTGAGTAGATCTCTATATGAAGGAGCCTTCCCATTGCCAAGTCTCATTCCTTGTGCAGACAGGAAAATAACACAACACTGAAGTGTCTGCTAGAATGGAAAAAATAACAAGAAAACACGATTATAACAAATGCTAGATTAGAGTAGGTTCAAATTCTAGCCACTTCACAGGTTCAACCAATGTGAGCATTGTCCCTAACCTGTAAACCTAGAAGCATGCTGTCCACTACAGATCTAATGAGGATTAATAATAACAATGTGTGTGAAAGTGTGCATTACCCCGTGGGGACCCAGTAAATGTTTGATTTATAAATGAATGAATACAAAGTGCATATTTTTCCAATCAAACAGGTCCTCCTTTATTTACATATAATGCTTTATGGCAGAAATTCAAAATTCTTTATAAATGTTTTCTTTTAACTCATAACCCAGCAGTTATGAAGTTGGGACAAATATCTGCAAAATTTGTAGTTTGTGGAAAAGGTATTGAGAAGGAACAATAATAAGTATAAAGAAGAAATTTTTATTTTAGTGTTTTCATGTAGATAGATGATATTACTAGTGTTAGTACTATAATTTCCATTACTTAATTAATTCAGCCATATTTACTATAGGCTCTCCTAAGTGTCTGATATTACTTAGGCACTAGAGATAGAGCCAGCCATGAATGGGACAGACCAGGGCCATCACGGAGTTTACCTTTTAGGAGAAGAGGAGAGAGAAAGACAATAAACAAGTAAAATAAACAAATGAACAGGAGAAAGCCTGGTAGTGATGAATGCTAATGGGTTAGCTGAAAGGATTTGGTTTAGAATGGGATGAAACCAATCCTTGGGGCTCATTTTGCTGATCCTAGAAGACATCTCCGACACTTGTAAACTATCGATTTTGCTGCAAAAATGTCAGCTGTATTGCTGTAGAGAATCTTAAATAGAGTAAGTTCTTTATAATGAGAGAACTATATAACAATAGCAATCAATTTTCACAACGTGCTTTCAGGGCAGAAAGCCCCTCAAGGTGTGTGTGCTAATAGAATGACTTGATTCTGTTAAGTCATTAATAGACTTAGATGCTGAACTCTGCAGCTCTCTCTCTCAACAGGTCCTGGGAGCAGTCGCTACCACCTTCAAGCAAAACCGAGTCAGGTGAGGAAGCCTGATCAATAACAACCATCTCATGTTCTTGCCGGGAAAAATATGCTCATTTTTCCCCCTCATCTTTTCTGGAGAGAATTTTTATGGTTCTTCTCACTGATTAATCATCTGTTTATCGGTTTATCTTCAAACCGCAGGTACAGCCAGGCGGGCGTAATGTGAGACTTTTCAGCAGATGCACTTTGGGACCCCGGGGTGGGGGGTGGGGGGCGATGTCTTGTAAACTCCAAGGGTGCATTCATTTTTGTGCCCAAGTATTTCTGAGGCTTCCGTAACTTCAAGTGACTGTTTTGTTATGTGTTTTTGTGTAGTGATTTTTCTGTGAGTCAAGAGGGAATGTATCTGTGGACTCAGTGAAAATTTGGTCCCTAAGAGATGAGAGGTCAGCACACAACACTTTATAATCTGTTGTATCCCCCTCCCCCCACCCCTTGCACCAGGGACAAAAGGAAACTCTTCTGAAAGTCGGCTACTAAAAAACAAATCTTGGGGCCGGCACTGTGGCCAAGTGGTTAAGTTTGTGTGCTCCGCTTCATTGGTGCAGGATTTCACTGGTTTGGATCCTGGGCACGGACCCAGCATGGCTCACCAAACCATGCTGAGGTGGCATCCCACATAGCAGAACCAGAAGGACCTACAACTACAACATACAACTGTGTACTGGTAGGCTTTGGGGAGAAGAAGAAAATAAAAAACAAAATAAATCTTGGGGCTGCCCCAGTGGCATAATGGTTAAGTTCATGGGCTCTGCTTCAGTGGCCCGGGGTTCCCGGGTTGGGATCCCAGGTGTGGACCTACACACTGCTCATCAAGCCATGCTGTGGCAGCATCCCACATACAAAATAGAGGAAGATTGGCACAGATGTTAGCTCAGGGGAAATCCTCCTCACACACACAAAAGCAAAAACAAGTCTTTAGTAATATCAGCTTATATCTTAGAAAGAGGATGCTTTCTTGAATGCATCACATAGGCTTACTTTCACTTAGAGGAGAGGATACCTCCTTACTTGTTAGGTGTTATTTTCCATCTTTCTGTCCCTTGCTATTTTTTTAATGAAATGTCATTTTAAAGCCATTGATTCAATTACATGAATATTCAAATCCCACTGAATTAAATGTAAAAGTTTTTAAGTTACTGATTTTATGAAACAGTATGCTGAAGTTGCAAAGCAGAGTTTTATAGGTTGAACTACATGAAATTGTCATTTTGTAGGTCAAAAGCTGTTCGATACTAACAATTTTATAAAATTCAACATTAATCAGACAATCCAAGGTAAGTTTTCAATTTTATTCAGTTTTTATGTAGACAGACACATTTGAAATAGACCAAGTACAGAAAAAATAAATTGAAATCTCTCTAAGTTGTGTTTAGAGTAAAAATGAATAGGTTTCTCCCTCTAGTGCAGTTAGAAAGTAAGTGTACCATGTTCCTAGGGAATTCCAAGGGTGAAATCCAGAGAATAGGTGGTTAGTGAGTCATTTCACATATTTGATTTTCCATTTCTTATAGCTCAGTTTTGTATGCAGGAAGTTAGTACTATGCTTTACAAACAACGGGTGATTCATATATATCCCTTGGCTGATCTGAAGGAGGCATTCTTTTTTATTTATGCATTAACTACTATCTGTGTTCTTTGCTTTGGGAAAATGCTACTGGGTACCGAGTGTGATAAGAGTTGTGACAACTAAGGTAAACCTAGCACAATGGATTCAACCTACAGTTTGCTTAGGTCATGTAACCAGGGTTGTTGGCAAGTTGGGAGCTAAATTTGATGATGATGCTTTGAGAGTCTTTGAATGAAGACTCGCCCTCTGAGTAGAGAACCCGGACTAGTTTGTCCTTGACTCCCCCAGTACAGGCCTTTGAACATATTGGGTACTCAGTGTGCAATGAGTTGAACTAAATATTAGCAATAATTTGTAGAGCACACAAAAGACAAGGCAGCACTACAAGAGACTGATGAGCATACAACACTCTGAAAACGTAAAGTGAACGTAGAAAAAAATTAGTATTGTTTGAAATGTAAAAATTGTCTTCTCTAGCATTGGAGAAAAACTATTCAATCTGAGTTTTATCAGGTTGTTGTATTCCAAAAGTGTAGGTTGGCATCTTAGGTTGTCTGAAGATTTCTGGAATGAGTAGTAACTGGGGTGAAACCTCATCAAAGGCATGTGGGGTGCAAAGCTGTGAACAAAGTTGGTATTTTATAAATCTTAGTGTTGTCACAGTGCACCAAGCAAGCGCTTCTAAGTTTGGTGACAGTTGCTCTTTAATTCTGCCTGTTGTTGGCATAACATACGTGAGCTTAATCTTTCTTGGCCGTTCTCTTTGCAGTTAAGTTGTGCTGGCTTTTGCTCCTTCTCCTTTTCTCTAACATAGTTTTAACTATGCACTGAAATGTACTAAAATGATATGTAAGCACTGCCTTTAATTAATTGTGCTTATAGCTAGCATCTGGAAAGTATAATAGAACATCTGCTTTACATAGAGCCACCTAAGGATTATTAAAATCTGGTATTTTACGTCTTTTTCTATTGTAAGTATCATGTGTTAGCCACAGGAGTACAAATGATTTGAAAAGAAATTAAGCAAAATAGCTGTAGTTCAGTACTTTAAAAGAAACAATCAGGACATATGATTGTTTTATTTTAATTTTTTCACTTAAGGGAATTTATTTTTTTCTTCGTTTGCTTTGGATGGGGGTGGAGAGAGGTGTAAGCGTTGGGGCAGAGGAATTGGAGAGTATTAAATGGATGTGGATACTCTGCAGAGTAAATACTATATAATTTTTTATAAACATAAGATGAAGATGAAGGGATCATTATCATCTAGTTGGAAACAATGTCTAACCCTTAAATTTACACTTGGGATCTTCTTTGACACTAGAGTTGATTTAAGAGTGTACAACTATTAAATGTTTTATGTACCAACGTCTGTTTCACAAATGTGTATTTCTGCCTTACACAATTTTCTCATTCTCATTTGACACATGCCTTTAAAAAATACAGTTCCAGTAAATATTGCCATTATGCAAAATATTCCCTGTATGGTCTTTTAGAATCATGCAAAGTAAAAAGAGTAGTAAATATATTTTATTAATAAAAGTACTTTGTTAATGAACAAAACTGATAAGTAATCAAGCGAGTATTGACTTGACTGTTATTAGACAAAAAGACCCACATGGATTTGGTGTGAATTTCAAGTAGATAAAATTAAAGAGCTAATTGAAGAGTTTACTTTGTACCATTAGTTCATTCTATTTCATGGATGCAGGCTAGTTCTCCACCCTGTTCAGCCATTTTGCAAATATATAGATTGCTCAGCATAAACTCATTTGTACTAAATAACTAGAGCAGATAGTGTGCAGATAATGATCAAGGAATGCCATCTTCCTATAGGAAGGAGATCAACTTTTATAGCACAGAAACTGTAAATGTCTGTGGCAAATAATAATCACAAGGATAATTTGAATAACAGCTGATATTTACCTAGCTTCTCTAATGTGCTAGGCACTCTGCTAAGTGCTTGGTCAGTGTCTCGTGTCACAATCTGAGTCTCATACAGTAACTATCCCCACTCTATAGGTGAAAAAAAAACAAGGTTTAGTGAGGTTAAGTGAATTGCTCAAGGTCACACAGCTTGTAGATTGCAGTGCATAGGCTGCCCCAATATTGCAATAAAGAGACATGACTGGGAGTTATTTTATTGAAATTTTCAAAATCCGTGCCCTTTGAAATAGCAAGCAAAATGCTCAAAAATTAGAAATTTCAGTATACAACTGAGTTTTTTTCCTCCTAAAAAGTTTAATATACACAAGGCCTTGAGCAGAAGCTAGAGGAGAATTCAAAGAATATGTAAAGAGAATCCTACATGATCTGGGACATAGGGTGTCCTATTCCCTACTGATTTGAAAGGGCCCTGTTTAAAACGTTTTTCCTGGCTTAAAATTTGTTTTGACATAGCCAAATAGTTCACAAAGTCATGAGTCTTCCATAGATTTAAAATAAGAGAAAGATACAAAGAAAGGCTTATAGATGTTGATATGCCCTTTGATCTCATTCTTTTCAAAATAAGGAGAGCCTGATGTGATGGCATATTTTCTTTTTGTCACACTGAGAAGATAAAAAACCATTTGGCTAAAATTACATTCAAGTTTTTGAAGAGAAATGTTTCAGTGAACTTATAATTACTTCTAACAGTCATCTTGCCCATTGAAAGACATAAGCTGATTTCTGATCCCAGTGAATGCCTTCCTGACGTCCATCTTATCAGGGAAGGAAATCCTGAGATTGGAAGAGAGAATGAGCTAGTCCACAAGAATCCTGCCATCCTGGGTTCCATCAATGTTAATGAGCTTTTGGGTTCAGCGGCACGTAACAGGGACCCTGAATAATAGTAGCTTATGCAAGAGAGAAGCTTATGTTTCTCTCACCTGATGGCATGAAGGTATAGGACTGGCATGGCTGCTTAGCTCCAGAACCAGACTAAGGCTCCTTCTGTCTTGTTGCTCTATTGTCTGTTGCATAGGTTGCTCTCATCTTCACGGTCCAAAATGGTGCTCCATCATATCTACATTCCAGGAAGCAGGACGGAGAGAGTGAGATAAAGGCAGTACTCCTTCCCTTTAAGGACATATCCTAGAAGTTGCACTCATCACTTTCCCTCGAATTCTTGGCCTGAACTTAATTGTGCTGCTATACCTAGATAAGAGGAAAACAGGGAATTGTGATTGCTATTCCAGGTAGCCATATGGTGAGCTAAAATTTGAAACTTGTCTTATAATAGAGGAGTAGGAAAACAGATATTGGGGGGGAAAACTAGCAGTTGCTGTCACAATATCTTTGTAAAAAATTATTTCACTCTTTTTATTTTTTGATAACTTTGGAAGTATAAGGTCAATTTTCAGTGTTCATTTGATTTATTTCATTTTTTCCTGGATCATTTTATTCAACAATCATTCCTCCTTAAAGCTATCTTCAGGAGACATCTGTAAATGAATTTCTAATTATGTGTGGAATTCATAAGTGATTATGTACTGAACTCTTTTCTAAAAAGGAGATCAGTGTTGCTACGTTATGGAATTTTCTTCCCTCTTTCTTTTCTTCAATATTGATTAACTTTTTCTGAATCATTTCATCTGCTAGCTGTTAGAGATAAACGGATGATTAAGATAAGGTCTTCTCCCTAGAAAAATGGTATAGATAGAAGAAGCAATGGCTAGATGAAACCCTTCTGATCCCAAAGTCTAAGCCCTTTCACTCCACCCGCTTCCAGAGGGAAGTGCATCACACAATCTCTTTGAGTGTTAGTTTCTCCATCGACATAAACAGGGATAACTTACAGGGATGTTGCTGGAGTGAGGTGAGGGACATTAATAGGTGTTAGAGTGCTTGACACATAACATGTGTTTTCTTTACCTCCCACTCCAACTTCCTTTACTTGGATCTTGCAGTTAATTTTTTAGACACAGGAGTTCAGTTCAGAGAATGTCATTTTGGAATCTTTTCCCAAAAATGACATTGAGCAATTATTTTGAGATCTAGAACAGAATATGGATGAATTGGTGATAAGTGAAGAGAAAAAATGGTTAAGAGATGGCTTTAAATGGTGACTCTTGCCCTATTTGTCACTAAACACATAATTAATCAGTGCCATGAATGCTTGTGAATTTCAAATTACGATATAAATTAAAATGTTTTCCGCTGGAATTTATTGCTTTGACCTCTTGTAATGGTGGGTGTTTCTAAACAGAGAGTGTAAATAATACTACAGTGTGAAACATGGTTGGTAATGGAACTTAAATGAAATGATACAACATTTGTTGAGCATCTATTATCTTTCAGGCGTGTGCTGGGTCTTTTTACATATGTTAGCTCATCAGGTTCCTTGATGTGACTGTCTAGAGTCTGTGTTGATTACCTTTAAAAAATAATAATAAATAAAATATACTTGATATCAAGACTGCAATACACATGTTTTCATCTTTGTCTCCTCATGCTTCATTTTGCCCTTAGTAACGTTATGAATTTATGTTTTATCAATTAACAGAGAATTTTAAATGCTAGCATGTGTGACTGTCTGGTTTTACTTTTTCTGGTTTTCATGTTTCTCTCTGCTTCCAGTTTTCTTACAAAGAGCTTCCTAAAATGCAAATCTCCACTTGAAACTCTTTGATAGTTTTCCATTACCTAAAGGATAAAGCTGTTAGTATGACTTATAATTTCCTCTGAAGTCTGGTTCTTACTTCCTTGTCCAACCTTGTCTTCCTCCCTGAGAGTATCTCTTCCCCACACCTCTCTACACACCTCAGCCAAATCTGAGTTCTTTGTAGCTGTGAGAACAAGCTAAGCTGTTTACTCCTTTATTTTTTGCCTGCCCTGATCCTTATGCCTGGCAACATTTCCTGATCGCAAAGACAGAATTGAAAACATACAATTTGGTGGGATAGAATTTTGTTCAAGACGCCTTTTTGGTGGAAATGCATTTGAAAGTGATCATTTTTGCCACTGGTTTTTCATGTATCAGAAATCTTAGTATCCTGCAAAGCAATTTTGCAACTTACTGTGTTTTTAAGCATTTTTGATTGTTCTTTTTAAAATGTTTTCAGCTTTTTTTTCTCAGCTTAAAAATTTTGAACCCATTTTTTTGAATGAAATATAAAGTAGAAAATAAATACATCTTGGCTCTCATAACACAAAGATTGGGGAAAAATGTTCAATCAAGTAACCTCTTTTTTTTTTTTTTTTTACTACCAGGGCTTGGGACATGCTATTTATTCTGCTAAACCGTGCCCCTCTCCCCTCCAACACATGCACTCTCTTCCCTACATCTTAAGCCGTCCTTCAAGTCTCAGCTTCAAACTCAATGCTCTTGAGAGGCTTCCCTTGACAGCCTCAGGTTAAATTTGGCTTTGTGGATACATTTTCTACGTACATTGTAGATGCTATTTTCCTTACTGTCATTCGTCACAACTTACAATGTTATATTTGAAAAGTGGCATTACAGTAGTTAGGAATACAATCTCCGGAGCCAGAGTATGTGGGTTCAAAGCCCAGCTCTACCACTTATAGGCTGTATGACTTCGTGCTGTTACTTCACTTTTTTGTGCCTCCATTTCTTCATGAGTAAAATGTGGCCAAAATAGTAAAGACCTCATGGGTGTTATGAAGATTGAACAGAGAATATATTTAAATACTTTGCATGTTGCTCTGGCACATCAAGTTTTTATCTATTTTATATATGTTCTTAATTATGGATTCTTTATCTTTCTCTTTATACTATAAGCTCTGTGTGGGTAGTGACTATGCCTGTTTGTGAACTACTGTAACCGGCAGGTAATAGTCATGCTGAAATCATTTGTTGACTGAATGAATGAATGAATGAACGAATAGTATGGTAATTTTAAGGAGTTGAATATATTTGACTACATAAACATTTTTATCACTTTAACTCTCAAAATTAGTGATTTTTATTGTCTGATTTCATGCTTAAAGAAATTTTATGAAAATAAATGTACTTGGAAATTGCATTTTAATTAAAAGTGGTAAAAATGTGAATAGCTAGCTTTCTGATGCAATTAGAAAAACAGCTATTTGTGTTGAATTTTTAGTTCATGTTTTCTATACACTTTCTAGTTTAGAGGTTTAGGACCAAAAATACTTTACCCTTTCAGTTGTCCCTTTACAGTATGTATCTTTAAATCATCCTATAGAACATCTGGAATTTTGCTTTTGGTTTTGGCAAAAGGGTAGCTTGAGAAGAATCTTAATTCATTGAAATGGTGGCTATGACATGGATTTGATGTTTAAACCTCTAATATTGAATTTGTCACAGAAAGGCATATACATTTTAACAATGTTAAACTAATTGTGCTTATTTTGACATAGTCACTCTTGTGACAGGCATGCCAGGTTTTTTTTTTTTCCCATTAGAAATAATGCAATGGGAATTTTACGCTTACCTGTGAGAGTAAAAGGTGCCTATTCCTAAAGTGAAATGAAAATTTTTTTTTTAATTTTCACATAAAAGTAAAATGAAGGTAGCATTTGACTGGGTCTTTTCTCTTTTTTCTGTTCAATCCAAATGGAAACAATGAAGTCCTGGATTATTATGCAGAACCATAAGCCAGTTCTTAATGAATGCTCCACTTACATTCTCAGTCTATTGTTCTCCTAAGTAGTTGTTTTCACATTAAGTTAAGCTTTATTTTTCTGTGTGATATATATCACTTTTAAAATAAACCATATGAAATATGAAGCAGTATCACTTTGATAATTTACATTACCTCACAAACTGAATTTTATGCCAAATCTGATCTATACAAGCTGCAACCATGTTCAGCTAGTATTTGGTCTAGTTTGAATTTAATACCCAACTGGCCTAAATCTGACAGACTTCATTTTATTAATTCAAGAAAGTTTGCTCTGTTGTGCATATGTGCCAGAGATGATTGTGGTTCATTGAGAAGAGCGAAGGGAAGACTGCTGAATAAACCTCTATTAAGTATTGAAATGAAGGGCCACAGTGACAAGACCTGATACATTCGGTGTTACAGATTTTGCACTGATAAGAGCAACTACTGAAAATATTTTTACACTCTTTACAAGTTATTATTGTTTAAACAGCCGGACATAATTATAAGAAAGTGTGCTGTACTCATTTGTATTTAACAGTGTGAAAAAAAATCCAAGCATTGGTTTGAATTATCTGCACATCTTACATATGGCAATGCTCAAATTAATGACATAATGGCTGGAATATCAAATTGATTTTCATTTCATGGATCTTGCCTCGCCTTCAGATAGGTGTTGACTTAGTCAGCTCTGGCTGCCATAACAAAATACCACAGACTGGGTGGCTTAAACAACAGAATTTATTTTCTCACAGTTCTGGAGGCTGGAAGTCCAAGATCAAGGTGCTGGCAGAATTGATTTCCTCTGAGGCCTCTCTCCTTGGCTGTAGGTGGCTGCCTTCTTGCCATCTGTTCATATGGCTGTCTCTCTGTGAATGCATGGTGTCTCTGTGTGTCCAAACTTTCTCTACTTATAAGGACACCAGTCAGTCCTTCTCATGAGGACACCCACCGTAATGGCCTCATTTTAATTTACTTGCATCTTTAAAGCCTTATCTTCAGATACAGTCACATTCTGGGACACTGGGGGTTAAGGTTTCAAACTATGAATATTGGGGGGACACAGTTCAGCCCATAACACCAGAGATGTTTATTTCCCAATACTGACATTTTGAATCTCTAGTTATAAAAGCTACAATATAAAATAGCTTTTTCAAATTAAATCACCAGCATGCTCCTAGCATTATAAGCTACAAGAGCACTTTTGCCTTCCAACAGCTGCTTTTTCTGCCTTGGGTGTGTTTGAAGGTAGATTAAAGATACTGCAATTAGACATAATTTTTGCCAAGGTAATAAATGGAACTAAGGTAAATAAGGCTGAGTATCTCCTTAAAACCTTTCAATAATTCCCTTTACTTTCATTCCAGCTAGCCTGTAAGGGCCCAAGGGATGGAGTCTATGTCTGTAACCCCAGTACCTAGCACAGTGCCAGACACAGAGTAGGTAAGTAATAAATATTTATTTATTGAATGACTAAGTTAATGATTTATCTAGTAATATGTGATAATAAATCACAAAACAAGGATAGAATCTTATTCAAAGTGGCCAATAGGCTATTACAAATATGGTCCTTGGAGAAAGTTTTATTGAAGCTTATTCATATATTCATGTTTAAATGACATCACCTGCTATGAAGTTTAAGTCTACAGAAATTAAAGAGTGATTAATTTTGGATAGATTTATTTCAGTCCTTTAAACTATGCCTCTGAAATTCTTCTCACCAATGACTTGAACAATGATGTGCTTTTTCTGAGTGGAAATCAGTGCTCCAGCTCCTTGTAGGGATACGGATGTAAACATGGGTGGTGAGGTGGCAGCATTATGGAATTCTGTGAAGATAAGGTTACCTTTTGACAAGGAAGTTACAAAATAGCCATGGGATTAGTCAGGTGTAGGAATAATACATCCTCAGAGAAAACAAGAGTCTCAGCCATTTTATGAACCCTCAAGTTAGGTAAAAGTATCTCGTGTGCAGTCCTCAGGAAGAAGTATAGAATGTAAATGGGCCTAAGAAAGCTGATTTTTCATTGAGGTTCTCTGTAGAAATTATAGGGTAGACAGAATGGAGCTAAGAAAAATGAAACTCAAAGAATAAGATGTTGACGTGTTTTCAGCATACTCCAGGGAAAAGGGCTGGTCTTGCTGGCAAACATGTCCACGTCATGGAAGCAGTGCATAAGGCTAGAATAACGTCTGTACTCATTTGCTAAGGCTGCCATAACAAAATATCACACACTGAGGGGCTTAAACAACATAAATTTATTTCTCATACTTCTGGAGGCTGGAAGTCCAAGATCAAAGTATCCGTAGGTTTGGTTTCTGCTGAGGCCTCTCTCCTCGGCTTGCAGATGGCTACCTTCTTACTGTGACCTCACATGGACTTTCCTCTGTGCATGTGCATCCTTGGTGTCTCTCTGTATGTCTAAATCTCCTCTTCTTATAAGAACAAATTCAGATTGGATTAGGGCCCACCACAATGGCCTCATTTTAACTTAATCACCTCTAAGAGGCCCTGTCTCCAAATGCAGTCATATTCTGAGGTCCTGGGGGTTAGGACTTCAACATATAAATTAGTAGGGGGCACAATCCAGCCCATAACAATGTATACATGTAAATAGATCTACTTGATTTCATGCTTACAAATAACCTTTTCTTTATAAATTGACTTTCCACATACATTTTCTTATTAGGATAAACTGGGCTGATTTCCTTAAAGCCACTTTCCTAAATATCCATTTTCTCACTGACACTAGGATATTCACAGAGACTTTTAACTCAACATGTCCTCACTTCGAGTCATTAATGACTCCCCAAAACTTGTACCTCCTCTTGTGTTTTCTGTCTTTATAATTGATGCCACCATCCATCTATTCACTCAAGCCTGGAACTTATCCTATTGATTCTTTTTCCTTCATCATCTCCCTTCCTGTGATAAATTTGGTGACTCAGCTGCTATAATCTCTTTCAAATCTCTCCTCTTGCCTATTATCATTTCCTTGCTTTGGTTAGGCCTTTTATTTTATTTTGCTTCTGTTGCTACAATAACCTCAGTGTGATTTCCAATCCATCTAACCATCCTCTATAAGTGGCTGTCAGAAAATTTCCCCTAAAATGTAAGTCTGGCCATTTCATTCTTTGCTTTAACTTCTTCAGTGGCTCCAATTTCCAAAGTTCAGCCCTATTAAGAAGGTTCACAGGGCCCCCGTCTGCCCCTTCAAACCCCTCTCTGCACTCACCCCAAATGTAACATCTACTCCAGCTAGAACATGTTCCCTGAATATGTCACTCATGTTTCCTTCTTTTTAGCTCTAGCTATGCTTTTAAGAAGAATGACCTTCTTTCCCATAGTTCTTCCTCTCCAAATCGTGCTGACTTTGGTGGACTCCCATCCGTCCGACTTTGTTCAGATGTTATCTTTCCAGGCACCAGATGCTTTTTCCTGACTCGTCTAGAGCCTTATACCACTACTATTCTACCATTTACAAGGCTGCTGCAATTATTTACTTTTATGTCTATCTCCCTTAATCCCCTGAGAACCCCTCAAGGAAGAAACAGTTTCTTGTTAATCTGTTAATCTTTGTCTTTCTAGTGAATATAATGAGATTTGGAATATTATCCCTGGAGTCTGACTGCTTGGGTTTCATTTTAGCCCAAGATTACATCTTGAGATGTTAGTTCACTTCTTTAAATTTACCACAAAGTAAACAATAAGTACTAGTTATTTATTTATACTAATTTTTTTTAATCAACTAAAGAAGAAATGAATACATTTTTAGGAGAAAGAAATGTGCTATACTTTTTTTCTGGATGGTGTAAGTTATCTATCACCCAAAGGTAACAAAATAGAAACTCATTAGTTCTTTCTTGACAATTACAGAAAGATGGGAAGGATGTCTGAGGTTGCGTGTTGGGACTATGGATGCTTAATATTCACCATCTTGTCATCTTAATTTTACATTGACTGTCCCTTAGCCCTCTTTTTAACAGAATCATAGTAATATATTGTCTAGGGCAAATGAGCAAACTGTAAGCTCCATTGCATGTTCAAACATGATTTAGTGAGGATCAGAAAGCATATTCCTAGGGAAAAGCCTAATAATACCATCATTTAAGTGTTTCCTATCAACTAGTATTTTATAATTTACTCTTGGAATTGTTCCCAAATATCATTATACCATCATCATAAACATATCCATTAAGAAGATACATAATCTTTGCTATCAGTTTTTTTGGCATCAGACATTTCTATATTTATTTTAAAGAAAATATTCAATCTACTTCATCCATCCTTTTTTTTCTTCAAATAATGTATGTTTAAAGTCTTTGACTTGTTATTAATTTCTTTATGTTGGAAATACTACTCTTTTGTTTTCATAATCAGAACATTAAGCTAATAATTAAAACATCACGGAAAGGGGCAAAATAGGCATTAGGTACATATTTGTCAGAAGATATCACATACTATTTACTTTTTAAATATTGACATCATAATCTATAAATCACACAAATAAGAATAATTTCAGATTGTTTTTGATGAGGAGGAATTTCAAATCACCAAAGGAAACCAGCTGAATTCTGGTATCAGTAGTTGAATTTAGATCTCAGAAAATTGTTCATTTCTGTACTTTGGTTCATGTTACAGATCATAAATCAAATTTTCTCTAATCCTTTAAGTGTCAAACAATTCTGTGAAAATAAGCCAAATAGTTCCCTCTTTTACATAATGGGATGTGACTTGAGATAAACACTGAGGAACATAGATAGGAAAGAATGTTTAGTTAAAGGAAATACAAAAGGGGTTGAACATGTAATATTTTCATAAATTTACTTATGCTCAGAAAGCAGAATATAGCCAAAGAGCAAGACATAAAACTCTTCATGAGTAATAGCAAAGACATTGCCCAAAAAAAAAAAACAACAAGGCATGCCCTTTTCCTACCATAACAAAAATGCAGCATTAAAAATAGTACAACAAAAATCATCATCCATACACACAAATGTGATTTTTTTTTTAAATAAGCAACAATGGAACTTGTTTATATATGTATTCTCAGGCAATCTTAATATGAAAAGAAACATCATTGACACTTGAATGATAAAATAACTTCATATCTGAATTAATTGTATTTTAAAATTTAAAATTATATATCTTAAATGTCTTATCTATGTTCATGACTTTGGATTAAAAGCTAGGACTTAACATTGTATTAAATTAAATACCTCAGCATGCCTTCAGATCATCTATGCGTTAATCTGCAAATGTAAAAGCCTGCAAACACATACTTAATTGTGCTCTCAGATTTGAGGTTTTTGTATATGTGGATTAACATATTTTGGAAGGAAGATAGTAACTTCAGACCATTATCAAAATTCTATTACATGCTTCACTGTAAGAAATTGAGATGCTAAAATTACTTACGCTTTTGATTTTATCTCATTAAAATAATGCACCATTAAGAAAGATACAAATAGACCAAGAAAAGCTTTGGGACTTTTTTCCCACTCCAATCTAAGAATCGAAAGGAGACAGGCCAACGATGGACTATACTAGGCAATGAAACATGACTCTTGCCAATAGTTCCCAATCAAAGATCTTTGAGGAGGTAAATACGCATTTGGACTACAGAAATCAGTGTACCTAATTTACTTAGACTTTTATAAGGCTTTTGACAAGGTTCCACACCAAAGCTTGGTAAAAATAAAACAAAAGCGGGTTGCCATTGCATTTAAGGCAATATTTGCTTTAAATGTAGAACTGGCTAAAAGACACAGATAACAGTTAGAGACAGTGGGGAGTGCCTGTATGTAAATGTGTGCCTCAAGTGTCTCTCATGGGCTGTAATAACTGATATGTAACCTTTTGAAAAATAACCTAGTATGTAAGAGTAGAAACTGGAATTCAAGACAAATGGAGGTAAATTGCAGAGAATTTCCTAAAAGAATAAAACAAAACAAAAAAAATCACCCAAAAATACCTTTGGAAGGGAGCATCAGAAAAATAAATATACTTTCAGGTTGATCCATATTCTAAATATTTATAGCTTGGAATTGGCATAAGAGAAGTTTCTCCTCATCAGTCTCTCACTCTGTCACCAGCTACAGTTATTTTCTTCTTTCTCTGTCCCCATCACAACTCAGAAGCATCTAGGACATTTGACTCTCATTCTTCATCTACATTTCTGTTTTCCACTTGAAGGTGAGCTCGTGGAGGAAAGGGATAGTGTATGATTGACCTCATATCTCCAGCACCTTGAACAGTATGCATAACATAGTAAGAGCACACACATAGAACAAAAGTTCATTAAATGGATTAAAAGAGAACTAAATCCTTTCTATAGCTCGCTTCACATTGCACTGTATTGCAAGCAATATTACTTTATGATGAAAAGTGCTTTTCCTAGCAGCTCAATGTATAAAATGAACTGGCTATTTCTATTTTTTAAGAAATTTCTATTTTAGAAGTAGCATCTCCTGTTAATTGCGAAGGTTTTAGGAGGTCTAGTCTTTGATAAAGTCCTACGTGAATGTTTTGAAGGGGATAGATGAGAAAGAGCCCTGTCCTGTTTATTGTACTGTGGTAGCTGGCCAGAAGTAGGAGGGGAAGGCGAATCTGAAGGCAGAAGAGATGAACCCTGTGGCCTTACCTCCTCTTCTCCGTGGTCCACTGCAGGAGGAAAAGGAAGAAGGAAAACTGGAAAGGTGTCGTGAAATCTGTGAGCACTCGATTTGATTTTTGCAGCTAGTCACAAACTTAATGTGAATAATAACCTAAAATTAAACTTGAAACTGAGCAGGCAACTACCACCTAAGGAAGAGAGTATGAAATGATTACCTTCGTGTATTTTAAAACCTTTGCTAACTGTAAACTCTTTGAGGGCGGAAATTTTGTTTGCCTTCCTTGGCTTTTTATCCCCAAGGTCCTAGCTTTGTGCTCAGCACATTAGCAGGCACTCACCATATATTCATTGAATGACTGAATAAACAAATAAATAAAACTCCTAGGAAATGAGCAAAAAATTACATATCCTATAGGCAATTCCTAATACATATACATATACATATCCTATAGGCAATTCCTAAACAAACTGAACTGCCTGAAATTCTTTGAGGAATGATTATGGGATAGAAAATAAAAAACGGAATGAATTAGTAAATAAAGTTAGGGATTTTCCCAAGTATTCACTTACGAGATGGTTGTTTGGAAATCAAATTTTCCATAGACCCATGTTACACACATTGATAAGCACCCCAAACCCTATTTTACCAATAATGTAGCAGGACAGAATTCATTGATCATATCTTTAAGACAACAAGAGTTAAGTTTCAACTTGAAAAGCACTGGCTAGGATTTAAATTCCTCTTAAAGGGGCATTTTGAGGAGTTTGTCTATATAAATATAATAACACATGAAAAGATTTTTAGCATCATTAGCCACCAGGAAAATGCAAATTGAAACTAAAATGGGACATCAAAACACACCCATCAGAATGGCTAAAATTAAAAAAAGTGATAACACCAAATGCTGGTGAGGATGTGGAGAAACTAGATCCTCATGCATTGTTATGAGAATATAAAACAGTAAAGCCATTCTGTAAAAGAGTATGGCAGTTTCTTATGTAGGTACAATCAATTTGCATTAGCCACTAATTATGATATAGAAGGAAAAAAACTCATTGAATCATATGGAACCATCCAAAAAACAAGATAATAAAAAGTTACTTACTATATGATTATAGTACAAAATTTGTACTGCTGATTTGTATTCTAATTTAAGAGGTTTTCCACAATTTAACCTAACAAACTCTTAGGAAGAATAAATAACAGAAACCCTTAATAATGAAGAAATCCAAGCGAATAATAGATGGTGATTGTACAAAATTACTCTATTTGACAGGATTGAGTATGCAAAAGTTGTATCTGGAGTTTTCTCCATCAGACATTTGTGTCCTCTGGAGACAGACAGTTTTAAGAGCAAAGGAGGAATTCATTTAATAGAGTTAGGTCCTAACGAGCTGGAACTGCTACCTCATAGCTTTTGACACAGGAGGAACATTTCATGAGTATTTTATACCTTTGCTCACTGTAACATCTGTAAGGTGCTGACAAGATAAAATAATCTGGATTTAGACCAACTGTTGAAAACAAATTGCTACGTATTCATTTTTATGGTGAGAGATACTATCTGGTTGAAAAAGAAAGAATGATACTTAGATGCAGCAGAGCAGACTATCCAGAGAAGTGAACTTGCTATTTTACCGTTTGCATTCTCCTATGTATTGTTGAGCTTGACATATTTAAATAGTGTGATTCTGAGAATTCTGAAGTACAGTTACCAAGCTGATTCCATCTGGAAAAGTTTTGATGCTATTTTGCCAAACATAGCTCTTATGTAGTGGGCCATATCCAAACACTGAACAGGTCCTTGGAGTTCAGAGAGAAACAACAAAGGCTGATCCAATCATTTGGTCAGAGTAGCAAGAAATATCTTCATGGAATTTGCATAAAAAGCTCAAATCTTGGACAGGTTACTTAACATTTCTGTGTCTCAGTTTCTTCATCAGTAAAATGGGGATCAGAGCATCCACTTTTATGATTATGACAAGGCTTAAATGAAGTAAACTTGTAATGCACTTCAAGTAATGCCTAGCGCATGGTAAATGTTCTAGAAAGGCTATTATTATTATTATCATTAAGCCACAAACTTGTAGCATACAGTGGTGAAGTGCCTTGCTACTTAATGAATGTGTGGTCCATGGACCAGCAGTATTGACATCACCTAGCAGCTTGGTAGAGACACACAATCTCTGGTTCCACCCCAGACCTTCTGGATCACAATCTGCGTTTTAACAAGATCCCTGGGTATTTGCATACACAGTAAAGTTGAGAAGTGCTGGCTGGGATAGTGGACCCATATTGAGGTGTTTCTCCAGCTTCTATAGAGTGCACCCTGCCTTAATCCTCATAGCCTTCTGGAAGCTAGCTTAGCTTCCTGACCATAGCTGAATGGCATAGACGTGGACACCTGCCCTGGTTGCACCAAAACAATTTTCTCTCTCAAGGATTCAATTAAGCAAGACAGAGACTGGAAAGTGGATACTGAATCATGTCAGAGGCAGAATCCTAGAGAGAAGGTCTACAAACTCCAGCAGTTGAAATAACAAGAGCTGCCTCCATTCCTGTTCTCGTCCTTTGCTGTCCTGCAGCACTTGCTGGTTTGTATGTCTGCATGGGCTGCAAGCGCCCTCACATACTTCGTTTTTGTTTTCAAATCACCTTAGTGCTCCTGGGTCCTTAGAGAAATTTTCCAACCTGTCTCCAGGGTTTTGGGAAATCTCCCTAAAGGGCCCTCAGAAAGCAAAATAGAACTATTCACCTTACATATGTGTCACTAAGAAGGGCCCACTCAAGGTTCTGAAAGAGTCATTTCCAAAGTCCACTGGGCAGAGAAGTGGCTAGCAGCCTCTGTCCTCTCTTACCAGCAAATCCTGACTTGCTAAAAATAAGTTATTCAGGTTTTTGAGGATTCCAACTGACACGTCTCCCATCTTAGTTGGAAGAAAGTAAATAAAGACAAGGAATGAACCAAATACTGGAGACCAAACAAATAAATAACTGGTGCCAATGACCTGCTCTGGATACTTGGGCATACATGTTGAAAAACCTACTATTTTGTAATATACGGAGGGTAATAGTTTTACTTGGGAGTTTTTGTTTTGCCCTAGCTAGCCAAGTGTAGTCTATCAGATTGAATCCAAATCAGAACCATTTTCACGTCAGTATAGCTTCCTAAACGAGGTTTCTCTCAGGTGCAGAAACCTCCAAATGGTAGCATCAGATGCACCTTAACTGGGCCTTTTGGAGACGCCATGTGCTTTAATGAACTCAGTGGCTGCTCAGGCTGCGGGATTTCTGAGCCCAGGGACTGATGTGCTAGGAAACACCTGGAGCAGGCAAGACTCAATAGTTCTGCTTGCTACCTTCAGAGGGGAATCTGTTAATCTTGCTCCTTATCGAGTGTAATATTTAATCAGCATTATATAAAGACTGGAATTTCCATAAGTCAGAGACATGGTCTCCAGTAAATACGTGTTCTGAATCCCTATCTCGATTCTTACACATGCTCTCAATCATAAGGCATAAACCTTAGTAGAAAAATCAAGCTTCACTCTCAAGTATTTCAGCACCATAAATGGTTTGCATAGCCCTGTGGGTCACCAACTCTCTTAATTTACTGAAAGCCTGAGCGCAGTTAATAATTGCTGGACATTCGTAGCCAAAGCTAGTCATCATTGGCTATTTACTTCTCTTTTTCTCTACAGCAAGGAAGAAAGCCAAATTCCCAGAGCCGTCCCAACCTTCCCCCTCCCAAGTGGAGAGAGAGAGAAACTGCTGCCAGAGCAGATTGTGTGCAGCTCTCCCTGCTTCAGAGCTGCCAGTTTTCCTAAGTACAGAGTCAGAACTAATACATCATCCTTGAACTTTACATTTCTGATGTTTCCTGACATTTGGAATAGCCTAGGATCCAGAGGGATAAGGCAGCAGTAGATTCTCCTTCTTTAATGATTTATGTTTTGTTTTCAATCTCCTTTTGCAGTTTGGAGCAGCTTGCTGGCATTAGTCCATCTGAGGCACCAAATGGAGAGGCCTAGGGTGGTCTTCCACAGGTTTGGAGGAAAGGCAGGCATACATATATTGAGACCATCCTGCAATTAAAGAGTTTCTTTAATTTCTTTCTTTTGTCAGGAAAAAGGGAAGAACGGTTAACTTCCAAATTTTTTCAATGGAGACATAGAGAATTGGGTGAAATTTTGGTTGATCTAAAGAAATGTAATGCCTAAAGTATGCACATATAGGAGAGTACCTATATTTTCCAGTTCTTATTCCCAGCAAGCTGTCTTCCTCCCAGTGAGCTTCTGCTGAATTTCTGAATTGAACTAGAATTTTAAGCTTGTATAACTAGGGCCAAGGGTTCTAATCAAAGCACCAGACATCAGTGAGAATTAATAGAGTTGCAGCTGTGTCTATACATTACCAAATATCCGTGTGGGAGAAAGGGAAAAGGATGCAAAGAGCAACAGAACCTTTGCTTTTGGAAATTCTCTCAAGTAACTAAGCTGGAAAGATATCCGAGAAGCAAATGTCTTAGTAAGCTAATCAGTTGCCTAGATGCTAAGGAGGAGCTTCAAGATACTCCACCGGTGTGTTAAAAATACATCTAATGATCCAGGAACAATGATTATCTTTCTGTTGTATTAAAGAAGCTGCTATCATTTTGTTAACACCACTCAGGATTGCTGGGGCCACCCAGAAGTAAGACCTTCCAATCACTTCTTGTCTGTGGGGGACTGTGATAAAAACAGACCTGTTTTATCAGCTATCTTTCAGGGAACCGACAAGAAAAAAAGGAACATGAAGGTGCTACTGCAGCAGCTGTCTTGCAATAGTAAACAAAGATTAAAATCTAAATGATTAAAATTTCGAATAGTAAATAATTACAACACATTTATTTCTCTTCCAATGTTGGAGAACATTTTTGACATACCTACAGCCTGATTGGAGTTGGTTTCTGAATTCTGTTCCTGCACGGAGTATGGAAGAGAAGGTGCTCAAGGGTTTGCCCATATTCCTTCTAACTTTCCTCTTCTAAGCCTCGGACTCATCTCAAGCAGAGAAAATCCAAACTTTTGCATGTGTGTACGACCAATCACAATGCTGGTCTCTGGACCGTGATACCCGGAAACGTCTTTGGCACAGCTTTGGAGCCAGGCTATTTGATTTGCGTCGGGCTTCAGGCACTTAAACTAGATATATAAGGTTAGGCAAATTATCTAACTTTTGTTGCCTGGATTTCTTCATCTGTAAAATGAGGATAATAACAGTACCCACCTCACAGGGTTGGTTTTGAGGAGTAAATGAGTTAACACATAGAGAGCACTTAGAACATATTGAAAACGGCACACAGTAAGCACTGAACTGATAGTTCTTAATTTTAATTAAATGTGTTATTTTATAGTTGAGAAAGCCAAAAATTGCAGTTAATACTATCAAAGCTGATCACAGAATTTGTTTTATTTTACCCCTTTACCTTGTTGATGATCTGTGGTCTGTACGTTTTCCTGTAGCTCTCCTAATGCCAACTATTGCCAACGTTCCCTTGAAGGATACATACGCCCAGGGCCCTGAAAATAGCATATTTTCATACAGTTTTATCTCCAACCTGTGTCAGTTTGCAACTTAGGCATGACATGTGGTCGAAACACACCTTGCAAATTCATCACTTGGGGGTGACTAATTCAACATTTGTGTCCATTTCATAATCACACGCAAAGAAAACTGCTTTAGATAGAGTCTAATTTCTCTTCTTTTCATTGGTAATATGTTTCTCACCCTATTCTACCAATCTCACCATTCTTTTCAGGGAAACCTAACCCTGTTAAAATAGTTTGGAAAGATTCTATATTACTTTGCAAATCCTTAAGTTAATAAAATATAATTCATGATGTCAATAATGTTACCATTAGTTAAATATAGTGTTGATTTTGGTTCCTATTTTGTGATTTTCTCTGAAGTATTATCAGTTTTTCCTCCTGTTAAGTAGGTAAAAAACCTGGAAGTATGGTGCTTTTTTTCCCCTTTGCTTCTCTATCCCACACCTCTCCAAACCATTGACTATGCTTTGCAAGTGCTGGTTACTTAAGGAAAGTTACAATTCAGCAACTGGAGTGAGCAGTAGGCACTTTTAGTCTGAGTACAATAATTTATAACAGAGAATGCAGTTCCAAGAACTGTGCATATGCTCCCGAGAACCCCGGCTATGCTGTCAGCCACCTATCTTTAAACTGCCTCCTGCCAAATGATGACTGTGGCCCTGTCACCCTGGCCAGACCCATAAGTCTCATTCACACTCCTTCTAATTGGCAGGCTCCTACTCTGGGCACCTCCGTGGCCCTTGTAACATTTTTTAGGCAGATAACTTGACACCGTAAATTTGGCTGGGAGCCTGCTACTAGGGGATGTCTTTACATCCGTCCTCAATAGTCACCTCAGTTCACACCCTTGAAATTCCAGCCTAAACATTTCGCAAATTACATTCCAGGGCAGAAAGACACTGTTGCTTAAGAGGGGTGGGCAGCCCTTTCACCTGTTCAGAATGAAGATTTGATTACTGGGGAAAGAAGGAGTGAAAAGGTGTTTTCCGTGTACAGGAAAAGCAGTGAGTAGACTATCGTCATATCAGCTTTTCAGGACTTGAGGAAGCCTAGAGTGTGTGGCGTTTGGTTTCCGACACAAATGTGGCAGCAGGCTCGAGAAACCTGATAACAGCTTTTGTGACCTTGGGGTCTGGAAACGGTTTCACTGATTGAAGTCATATAAGTTCAGCTAAATTTGAATGTGTGGTAAATATTTATCTGGCAGCCTGACATACAGTTGTTCCTGAAATTATGGGGTAGAGTCTTATCTTTCCTAGCATATAATTTTTGAAATGCTCTTCTGGATGGTGTTTAAGATTATAAATATAACTGAGTTATTGTTTTGTGATAAGATTTTCTCTGGCTTTGAGCCTGTTTAAAAGAATAGAGGGTGTTTTCTGGCAACTTTGTTTTCCTAAATATATTGGAGACTGCAATGAAAATCTGCTTAGAGATTTTCTAAAGAGAAAATCTGCTAAGCCTTTGTGAAACATGAACAGTCCACTTCAGCTAGAGCAATATATTTTCCCTCACATTTCCAGAGATGCTGGTATACAAGACCTCCGATCCAAGTGTATTTTATGTGAGAAAACTGCTGGTATGTGGCATTCCTTTCCACTAAATTATGGAGTTGGGTAGCAGCAAAATAGGCAGGAGACAAGCTAATCTTCAATGAAATAATCCTTTCTTGCTTCAAAAGCTACTCTGAGCCAGCCCCGCCCTGAGACACTGCGGCATATGAAGCAGCAGGAGCACCAATGGACCAGAGCAAGTCCTTGATGGATCCTCCATCACATATACCTCCCATCTCCCGTTGACTAACACAGCATCTCAACCAGCAGCCTGGTGCCCTTTGGGAAAAACATGGGTAGAGTCAGCAGTGGGCCAGGATAAAAGAAGTAACAAGAATGAAAATTTCTAGGGGTAAATCTGAGACATAAGCTGATGACACACAGCCATTATTGATGGCCTAAGCCTTATCCCTGTGGTTTGGTTCCACTGATTATAACAGCTCATTTAATTATCTAATTTTACTCTTGGATTGCCAGGCATTTTTACAATCTGGGGCAACTCCTAGGTTTATTAAAAATTCCCGATTTGATTTAGAGATACCATTGGAGACCTTTACCATGTGCTCGAGGAATACAGTCAACTCTATGTCCAGCTCATACACATATAAAATTCCTGCATTGAGAAAGATCCCATAGCTTTGCCGTATAAATAACAAGGGCTTTGTCATGCTGCTGATTCCACTTGCAGGGCTTGCATTTAACAATCATTTGTTAAAGACATATCATACATCAAGGTCTGACCTGCTCCTGGCGATATAAAGGGGAATCAACTGTGCACCTTACTTTCAGACACTTCTCAATCTTGTAGAGGAAGGCAGGTGAGAAGGGTCTCCAATCTAATTATGATATAATTTCATAAGTAATGTTAGTGAAATGTGTTTGAGACATGACCCAGTAGTAATCTCATCAAACATCTTAGTTGAAGCAGGAGTAACCAGAAATTTTAGTCTTATTATAGAGTTTTTTTTGGCAAGATCAGGGGTATTGTGCAACAGACTGTCTAAAATAGCACATTTCCATTTAGGGCCCTCTTTTCTGTTTGCTTTAAGATCGAATGGAAGTGTTTAGTATTTCAAACCCAGGGCAAATTTACATCACACATATAAGCAGGCATTACAGCATAGAGCATATACAGCAGGGATATGTGACATGTATGTTTACTGTCCCTTCCGTGCCCACTACAGATATATAAGTCACCTATGGCTCTCTTTCTGAGTGAATCTGAATGTGGCTTCAGACTCCTTACTCTACACAGCCTTCAAGCAGTTACTACTGATCAATCCTAGTGGGCATACTAGATGAAACTTACTTTATCATCTCAGGTATAAGTATACTCAGATTCTAATGTAGAGACCAATGTACTTACTGACTAGTAATTTTTGATAAGGGATTTATATTTTCTGCCTTTTGCCAACTTCATTTTTCAAGCATTTCAACTTTATTATCAGAAAATGTCCTTAATAACTGCAAAATAGGTAAGAGATGTGTAGGTTATCAATAAAACAGTTCTCTATTGCCACAAAACCTACTTGGGGTTAATTTTACCTACTAGGGGTTAGATCATGCAATTGAGGAGCTCAAAAAGTCCACAATGACCCCCAAACCATAGTATATAAATAAACCATAGTATATAAATTAAAAATATAATAAGAACAGTAAAATAATAACCATTAGAAAGAAAAGAGAAACCTCATGGTATCTAAATATTTCCAAATATATTGTTATAGAATCAGTTCAGATTGTATGAAAGCTCTAAATGTTGGCTTAAGTCATCATTTCCATTTATTTACAAAATAATGTGTGTATATAACACTTCTACAAACTCTAATGTGCCTGTTCTAGTCAGGATAGCGTAAGTTATGTTGCAGTAACGAACAGCCCCAAATTTCAGTGGCTTAAACAACAGTTTACTGCTTTACCACAAAAATCCTCTGAAGATCTTGGTCACTCTACGGGGCAGCTGTACTCCCTTTGGTAGCCCAATATTGTTCCCTCCACAATAGCACAGACTTCCATGACAGCCTCAGCTAGGGAAGAGAGAGGCAGAGAGTAGAGAACTTGAAATTAAATGGCTTCACCTGGAAAGGACATACATCACTTCTGCTTACTCATTGGCCAAAGCACGTCACAAGCTGTGCCTAAGTTCAAGGGGGCAGGCAAGTTCACAGTCTTACTATTGTGTCCCTGTTGTAGAGGGAAAAAGAATATCAGTGAATGGTAGTGATATCTGCCACAGTACCTTAAGCTTTTCTTGCCTCTTAAACTTTTGTCTTGAGATAAGTCGTATAGGACATTGTAAAGTTTGAGATTCAGACAACAAAGCAAAGTCTACATGGTTTAAATGGTCAAACATTTTATTAGTTAACATTAGGTAGCTCACAGATGATCTGGGAAGACCAGGGCCAAGTTTGGAAGCTCTGAATACAGGAACAGTGCACAAACCACAGACATTTGAGACTGCTCAAATGGAGAACTGCACCATCACCTCTACAGGGATGGGAGGCAAACCCACAGCTGCCCCAGCTGATGGTGGGTTCTGGAGACCAGCATCTCCATCACTGTTTCCTTCCCAAAACAAGTGCTTCTGCTACACCCTTGCCAGAAAGTGGGTCCTAAGCAGAACTGTTGTATGGGTAACTAATGGGTGGAACCAAGGCCATATGACCTTCTCAATGTGCAAGGGAGTATGGGAAAATTAATTCAGTCTTCTCTTTTATAAGACAGATCTTCAAAACATGCTGATTGTCCACTAAAATGACAATTGCCCATCACAATATACTCCCCTGAGGATACTGCTCACTTAGCACTAAGTCCATAGTTTCCATTAGAGTTCAATGGTGTGTACATTCTATGGGTTTGGACAACTGTGTAATAACATGTATATATTGTTAGAGTACCATACAGAGAATTTTCACTACCCTAAAAATCCTCTGTGCTCCACGTATTCATTCGGTTTCTCCTACCCCATCCCATGGCAGCCATTGATCTGTTTATTGTCTCCAAAGTTTTGCCTTTTCAAGAATGTCATATAGTTGGAATCACATAGTATACGGCCTCCTCATATTGGCCTCTTTTACTTAATGATAGCATTTAAAGTTCTTCATGTCTTTTCATGGCTCGAGAGTTCATTTCTTTTTACTGCTGAATAATATTCCATGTCTGGATTGTACCACAGTTGATTTATCCATTCACCTGCTGAAGGACATCTTAATTGCTTCCAAGTTTTGGCAACTATGACTAAAATGTTATAAACATCTGCACGCAGGCTTTTGTGTGGTCCACTAGACTTTCAATGCCTCAAATAGGAATAAATCTTCCTTTTCTTTTCTTTTTCTCATCCAGTACGCTGACTAGAATTTTATGTGGAATACCTAGTCTGTACGCAGAATAGACTCTCAAAAGAGCTTGGTGAGTGGATATTTGAAAATAAATCAGTAAGAGTAAATTGACCAATCTGAAAGTTCTATTGTTTTCATTCTAACAATAATATCTGACCTTTATTGAGAACTTGTTTGATTCTAGGCACTACACTTAGTGCTTTATCTGTTCTATTTCCTTGAATTCATACTACAAACCTATGAAGTATATAGTTCTATTACTCCAGTTTTACATATGAGGAAACTGAGGCTTAGAGAGGTTGAGCGGATTGCCCAAGATTTCACATTTGGATAGTGGCTAAGTCAGGATTTAAACCTGAGCAGAATGAACTCCAGAATTTATCCACTGCTCTATACCACTTCCTTGTCTACTTTAATGATAACTCGGAGAAACTGTCAAAGAGAAATGCCCCAAGATCTAGGAAGAAACACTGATAGGAATAATTTCCCTTAGAAAAGAAAAGCTGATTCTGGGCTAATGGAGATATATCTATTATATTAACTTATATTGCGCATCTCTTTGAAGCCAACATCAAAGGAGTGCCTGTGACACACTGAATGGGAGTAGGGTGCAAACCTCTAATTTTAATATCACTTCACATTTCAAGATCAAATTTCCCCCAAAAAAACCCAGAATATGGGTATATTAAATACTTAATTTTGCTGTTACTATTATTACTGAAACATAAGGTCAGTAATGAGAGAAAGACTAATTTTATTCACATTTGTTAAAAACACATTAAGCAACACATTGCCTTATTCAAATTATTAGAAACATGAAACAATTTGTTATGCAACACTGGAGAGGGAGAAAACATAAACATAGATTCTGACTTAAGTAGGGATGAAAGAAAGTAATTAGATTTTTTTTTAGAAAAAGCAAAATACATTAACTGTTAATCTAAAAACCTACTTGAAAAGGCATATGCCAGAGATTTAAAGTTTAGCATGTATATTCACAAGTTGAATACATTAATGGAGGTTCTTGTATGAACCTGCAATAAAGTTACTAGTAGTAGGTAAGGGAATAGCATAAATTGTACCTTATTATATCCACGTCTCTATCAAGAGGATGCTATTTAAGCCAATACTTAACATTCAATGTAACGGGAGTTAACAATTTATTCTAAGACTACAACTTTGATTGCATCATTTAATGTGTCAGACTGATTTAAAAGCATTCTCAATGGCCTTTTGCAGTGATAGGGTACTACAAAATTTATGACAGTTTATAAGAACTTCAAAGACTTTCACTGAGTTGATCACAATGTGAAATTTATCACCTCACATTTATCATTAAGATATACAGGAAAAAAAATATGAGCATATATAAATTACTGACAATTTTACAGAATTCTCTGTCAAGAGAATTCCATATTCAACAGAAATTTATCTGTCTCTACTACACTTCTTTGAATTTGGAGCTATTTGATGAGAAATTTTGGTTATTTTTGATGTGGATTTAGTACTCTCACTTTTGGAAGTTAAATCGAACCTCTAATAACTATTGAGAATGTTCATAAATGGAAATTGATAAATTATAGTGAGGTGGAATAGTTTGGAGAGGGAGCGGAAGATGAGTTGAAGCATTCCTGGGTTGTCAGGATCTCTGAGTTCAAACACTAACGTAAACACTGTTGAATTGTGAATGCCTGGGCACATCACTTAACCTTTTTGTGTTTCCAATTTCTTATCTACGCAAGGAGGCTAATAATACTGATTGACCTCATAACGTTTAATTAGGCCATTGGGAAGCTCTTTGAAAACGCTAAGTATCATTTGTTGGCACTTAGCTTCATGAAAGCTTCATGTTTTTAACACACCGTGGTTTGAGGATGTGTTGGTACAACTCCTGCCAACTTCCCGTTTCTCGTTTCTCCATATCTTTTCTGAGCTCCCTTTGAAGTTGATGGGAATTAGGGTGATTGAAGGCAGTTAGGGGAGGCTGCAGGAATGAGAGTGTGTTCTCTGGCATGTTTATAGTAGGACTCTCTCCTTATGAATAAAATGCCATGATTCTCAATGGCAAAGGAGCTTGATGGCTTCTCAGTGGTTTATGGATGGGTAAATTTGTGATTGCTCATGGAGCTTAAGCCCTAGAAGAGGAGATTTTTTGGCAAAGATGATGAAAAATTTAAATTGTTTGAAAAAATTTAATACACCCACTTTTAGGGAACGTAAAGAATAGCAGGCTCCTCTAGGGGAGGATTATGTCTTTGACTTTCTGTACAGAGCACATAGTCACTGCCCAATACAAGCTTGCGAAATAAATGCACATAATGAATGGGGAAAAATTACTATAATAGTAGCATATTACATACCAATTATCATATTATATAACATTCGTGCAGCATCTAGAACACATCTTTGTTAGTGTTTTTTAAGTCCTTTAATGTGCTTATTTCCCTCTATTACAGCATTAACCAGAAAGCTTGTGGCACCATTTACAGAAAGGTGTTGCATGACATACTTCTACTCAAAGTTAAAAAACATGGGACAGAGTTCCACCATCCTTTGAAAATTGCATGTATTTGGAAATGTCACTATACTCTCATGATACCCATTCTAGACTATTTCAACAGCATTCTAGTCAGTTTCCTTGTTTTTAATTTTTTCTAAGATCCATTTTACTGCCAAACTAATGTTTCTTAAACATGGCTTTCACAAGGCCATTCACTTCACAAGCTTTCAATGGCTTCCTATTTCCTATTATGTCATGCCTATCTCCAAAACTGTGATTTTAAAACAACGTCTGTTGGGGCCGGCCCCGTGGCCGAGTGGTTAAGTTTGTGTGCTCTGCTTCAGTGGCCCAGCGTTTCTCCGCTTCATATCCTGGGCGCGGACATAGCACCGCTGGTCGGGCCATGCTGAGGTGGCACCCCACATGCCACAACTGGAAGGACCCACAACTAGAAATGCACAACTATGTATTGGGGGGGTTTGGGGAGAAAAAGGAAAAAATAAAATCTTTCAAAAAATAAATAAATAAATAAAATAAAACCGTCTGTTATGGGCTGAATTGTGTCCGCCAAGATTTCATAGTGATGTCCTAATCCCCAGTACCTCAGAGTGTGACTGTATTTGGAGACAGGGTCTTTGAAGAGGTAATTAAGTTAAAATGAGGTCATTCAGTTGGGCCATAACCAGTAAGACTTGTGTCCCTATAAGAAGAGGAAATTTGGACACACACAGGCACAGAGGGAAGACCATGTAAAGACAAAGGGAGGAGACAGCCATCTACAAGGCAAGGAGAGAGGCCTCAGAAGAAACCAATCCTGCCAACACCTTGAGCTCAGACTTGTAGTCTCTAGAACTGTGAGAAAATAAATTTCTGTTGTTTAAGCTACTTAGTCTGTGGTATTTTGTTAGAGCAGCCCTAGTAAACTAATATAACATCCATAATGTAGAAGCTCCCATGGTTTTACAGCCTTATTTCTCTAAAGATAACTTGAGTTTTAGTCATCTGGCTAAATCAAAACCATCATTTTCATTGTGATCACAATTTCTCTTTTCTCTGTGTCATTATCTCATTATAGTAAGCCCTATGTTTCCCCAAACTTCAAAGGGAAGGACACTGAGTGGGAGAAGGTTTCTTTACTGACCTCAGGACCTGGGCATGTCATGTCCCCCTTCCAAAGTGAGGAAAATGATGCCTGTTTTTCCTACTTTAAAGGTCTATAGGCTTTGGGAGGATCAAATAAGATGATGCTTATGGAAACATTTGCAAAATTGGGAAAGTCAACTTCTGACTTTCCAAATTCTGCTCAGTTGTAGGTATCAAAGATCTTCAGGGGCTGGGCCCATGGCCAAGTGGTTAAGTTCGTGTGCTCTGCTTCGGTGGCCCAGGGTTTTGCCAGTTTGGATCCTGGGCGTGGACACGGCACCGCTCATCAAGCCATGCTGAGGTGGCATCCAGCATAGCAGAGCCAGAAAGACCTACGACTAGAATATACAACTATGTGCTGGGGGGCTTCGAGGAGAAGAAGAAAAAAGGAAAAGAAGAAGACGATTGGCAACAGATCTTAGCTCAGGTGCCAATCTTTAAAAAAAAAAAAAACAGAAAAAAAAAAAAGAACTTTAATCTACATGCTCAGCTCCACTCTCTTAAATCTGGAGCCCTCATTTTAGAAACCCTGCCTACACCAGTAGACAGAATCTGGAGTTAGCTTTGCTGACTGCAGCTCTCTATCTAATGGGCTTAGGGAAAACCCTTTGGGCACCTGCATCTCTTCTTAGGGTTCCTTGCAATGATGGCCCATTCTTTGTTACTTGGCTTCAGCCTTATTTCCTGTTTTGTATTCAAAGTCATTGTTAGAAATCTGACCCTGCTCCAAACAATAATCTACTTGCTTTAGGGCATTTCCTGGCACCCTACTCAGTGCTTGCCGGCCCCTCTACCAGGGGGCCAGATCCTATCCTTGGATGCTCACCAAGTGCTGGACTCTGCTATAAACTGGAGGAAGAGAACTAGTTCTCTTTTTCCTCTGCTATGTGAGGATTATGACAAAAGAAGACGGCCATCCAAAACCAGAAAGAGGGTCTTCACCACGAACCTGACCATCCTGGCTCTCTGATCTAGGACTTCTAGCCTCCAAAACTGTGAGAAACAAATGTTTAAGCCACCCAGTCTACAGTATTCTGTTATAGCAGCTCAAACTGACTAAGCCACTTCACTTAGCTACTCATAAGAGCAGATGTCCTGTGTCTGAGTACCAGCCTGAGTTGAACCCAGCTTTGCCAGCCCATTTAGACATTGTGATTTAGACCTTGAGCCCACCCCTCAGGGCTAACCCCACAGCCAGCTAGGCCCTTTGTAGCTGCTTTGCCCTGTGCACTTACTGCTCTTGCTCTGATAGTGTGCTCTGTTACAACTTCAAGACTGAGCTCACGTTTGATCCACACAAAGATAAGAGATTCTTTTCAGTTTATTATGAAAAATCAATGCTAAGCTCAGTTCCTATTTTTCTAAGAGGTATTCTTTGATTATTCCTTCATATATATTTCCTTTCTTTGAACTCTTAAAGTATTTTCAGTCTAGGGGCCAGCCCAGTGGCATAATGGTTAAATTCACATGCTCTACTTCGGTGGCCTGGGGTTTGCAGGTTGGATCCTGGGCACAGACCTACACACCGCATGCTGTGGTGGCATCCTACATACAAAACAGAGGAAGATTGGCACAGACATTAGCTCAGGGCCAATCTTCCTCAGCAAAAAGAAAAAAAATTTTCAGTCTATATTACAAAATTCAGCCCTTACTTATGCAATTGATCTCTTAGACTCTTTCTGTGAATTTTTTCATGTGAATTAATTTTCTTTTGAAAACTAGATTAGGAAGTCTCAATGATACACTTTTATCAAGTGTGTATTCTGAGCGTAACAAAATATAAAACACTAAATGAGTTTCAAAATTTGAAAATACCCATTTTTTCCTTGCATGGTATTTTTTATGTTTTTTATGAACACAAGTTTCAACTTTAGACTACACAAGTACATTTTGTCATATCCTTTTTAGGATGTTTTTGATATTCATGAGTTTAAAGTTTAATGTAATTAATTTTGTCAGTGGTTTCCACTTTATATTTATGCTAAGAAAGCCTTCATTTCCATAACCTCAGTTGAATATTTAACTGCATTTCCTTCTAGTTCTTATGTTTTATTACTGTAATTGTTTAATTTACACAGTGCATTATTAAATTTGCAAATGCATGCACACACTGAATATGCATAGGAAAAGATTGGCAGGAAACATCAAAATGTTAAGATGATTATGTAATCATGTCTGGGGAGTGACTGGTTCGTTTTCTTTCTACATTTCTATATATAATTTTATGTCTTTAATGAGCAGTGCCTCTTTCATATGTAAAAAAAAATTGGTGGAGAAGTAACTGAGAAAAGAAAATTTGAAATCTACTATTTCTGTGCTTTCTTGTATTGTTATATTTAAAAATATTTTTTCTGACCTTCTAGTTGATTGATCTCTCTGTATCTCTATATTTTTTTCTTATATCATTACTTTTCTTAAAGTGTATCAAGATAAGTGTCATGATTAAGTAAATGTGTGCAGAAGCTGAATAAATAGCTTAAATTCAAAGACCCTAAAGAATCTGTTTTAAGTCAGGACAGGTTATGCTGTGGTAAAAGGAAAAAATCTATCTCCAGAACTCTGTGATTTAAAATAATCAAAGTTATTTCTGGCTCACATTACACGTCCATCTTGAGTCAGCAGGGAGCTCAACACATCATGACTACTCAGGGGCCTGGAGTGACAGAGAGGCCAGCATCTCAAACTGTATGGGTCAGCTAGCCAAGACAGAAGAGCTCAGGAGAATAGCTCATGAGCAGTTAAATGCTCAGCCTGGAAGTGACACAGGTTACTTCCCCACTCACGGCTCGCTGGCCAGAACTAGTTACATGGCCCAAAAACAAGTCGAAAAGGATGTACAATCTTACCATAAACCAGAAGGCAGAGAAATAGAAATATTTGGTGAACAGCATTAATAACTGTTTGCCTGAAATGATTTTAAGATTTAGCCAAGAATAATTCCAGTGTAAATTTTCAAATACTATGAATTACATTGTGGCTTAATGGAAATAATGGGTAAATTTTCACTTAAAACATTTGCATTTTCCTTTATGTTACAAAAACAATAGGGATATATTGGATGTCTTGAAATAAACACAGTATTAAAATGAAACTAGACAACTAACTAGTTGTGGAAATAATAGTTTATAAGCTCAGATTGTTATATATGCTGTTTACTTAAAATGAAAAGATGATTAGGGGTATCATTTCGGCAATTATTTTAAATTTTTTATTTTGTTAACTAATTTAATTAATTAAATTGGAGAAAAATGGATTTAAAGGAAAAAAATGATTACTTTTGTGCAAGCTATTTGATAGACAAAACAAGGATAGCATAAAATAATTGAACTTCTGGACAGAAACCGTGATAGAACATTCTTACATTTCTCATAGGAGTACCTAAGCCAGTAATTTAAAGAATTGTGTAAAGAGATAGAGTTAGAAGGAAATTCAATTGTTGGATATAAGGAGCAAAGTATTTAAAATCAACAACAAACTCCTGCTAAGATGAAGGATAGAGCCAGTTTCCAGGTCACCGTAATTATGTCCGCGGCTTTGAGAGTCAACTTTTAAGGTTTTGTAAATCCTTTAAAAGATCCTTCATCACAATCTGGATATTTTCCCACACCGTAGAGGGAATATCTTAGATAAAAATGTTTAGAGGAAAGAACCCAACAACTTCTTTCCAATTATTTTCCACTGAAGTATTTTCAGTGACCTTGCCAAAATAAAATAAATTTTACTCCAATAGGTTTAATAAAAAATCACAAGTGACTGCAACATTTTGTTCTTTTCCTACTAAGTAGATGTCTTTATCCAATCTTTAGTCTCGGAAAGTATTTTTCCAGGGAGGTAAATCGTGTGAAGTCATTTATAAGGTTTAAAACGTCAAAAGGGCTATCATTAAACCACTAATGTACGCCTATAGGGGAAACAGTCTCTTGAGACCTGCTGTTGTTCATAAAGCACTTGATCTCTGATCTCATATTTTATATGTTCAGCAGAACACCACTTGCACATTAAAATTCCCCGTTTCTTTAGGGGTGCTCCATTATTTTCCATGTCAAGTATAGTCAACGCCAAACTCGTAATGCATTCATTCCTCTTCTTTAATAATAGCAAAGATATGTAGGTATCAGTTTACACTGCTATGCTAGCACGAGTCATTCAAGAAGAGGTCCATACTGGACCTACCCCTCAAAAAAATCTCAAACACAATTCATCGAAAAATGCCTGGATTCAGACCTAAGTACTTGCTAGTTGACAAATTAAATCACTGAACAATAGAATAGACGTTTTGTATTACACATCATTTTTGATAGTAAGATAAGAGAACATTGTAGATATGAAGGGAGGGGCTCTGCAGTCATTGGCAGGCAAGATTTTTCTATTATTATTATTATGAGACTGGAAGATTGATGGAGTGTCCAGGAGTTGCAGGAGATGGTTCCAGATGTCAGGAGTTGCAGCAAAGATGACTGTGACGAGAAGAGTTGCAAGCATATATGATGGCATTAGAAGGAGTTCAGGCATTAGATACTCTGAGAAAGGTGAAAAACATTATGGTTTTGATGTAGCAGATAAATGAGATTGTAGTATAGAGCATACTGAAAAGAAGGGAAGTTATTTAAAATGGATGTTAGAATTCTTGGGAAACCAGGTATTCATACATCTGAGGGAACAAGTTGCATTTTTCATAAGGATTCAGAAGCATCAAGTACCTGGAGTTTAGGAGCCTTTGAAGAGGATCATTGGAGCAATACAAGAAAGTCTTTCAAAAAATTCAGCAAGATTGAGGATGAAGAAAAAGGGTAAATGTGAGTTATGTAAAACTGACAAGTTGGGTGGTTTGGTCTAAAGAATATGATGCAGGAGGAAAACGTTAAGGAAAGCTTCAGGACAATTGTATAATTTTACAAGAGAACCATCAGATATGAGGTATACATTATGGAGGGTAACTACACAAAAAGAAAGTGACATTGATATCTATCAGGATAAAGAGGCAAGCCCAAAAAATGAAGAAAATAAGACTGACCTAGAAATAAATATCAAGATTTTAATACATTACAGAAAGGTGAAGACCGAAAATCAAGGACTAGAATAATGGTTGGTGCTGTGACATATTGACTGTAATGACTTGTTCAAAAAATTTTTTATGCTTATAATTGTGATACAGTTCTGCGGAAAAAAAAAGTCATTGTGAAAAAGGAGCCATTTCTCATTTCAACTGATGGAGGCTGTCGTTGTAGAGTGAAATCAGTGCTGAATTTAGATCAAGAAGAAAGGGATTCACATCCTGGCTCTGACAGGAACCAGATGTGTCGTCAAGGACAAGTCAACCTCTGAGCGTTCATTTCCTCATCTGCCACTATTCATCAATATCCACTCCTGTCCTACATGGGAATAAAACTCATAATTTTTAACTGGGAAAATGTTGTCCCAAAAAGTAGCATTTTCTATTCTCCCTTATGGATAGGCGTGGCCATATGATTAAGTTCTGAATGTAATTAGAAGCGTCATGTGGCATCTTTAAGGAATTTTCTTTAAAAAATGACTGATGTGAGCCCACTGCCTCCTTTATTCTTCAAATCTTTCCCCATCCTGCTGTCTGGAATACAGATATGATGGCTGGAGCTCCAGCTACTCTCTTGGGCAAAGAGGACACGGCCACATCTTAAGGATGGCAGAACGGTGAGCTAGAAGGAGCCTGGTTCCTTGATGACTTTATGAAGCAGTCAATATATACGTTTTCAGACTCTTATATAATTAAGAAATACATTTCTATCTTATTAAACTTTGTTATTCATAGCTGAAGCTAATCTTGAAAATATACCTGCCTTATTAGGAATATTAAATAAAATATTGGGAACAAAAACTACTGTTGAAATTCTGATGCATTATGGGAGAATAATAAATCACAGCTGATTGAATAAATCTATATTAAACAAAATATTTTAATATGAATTTAGTTTAGCATGAATATGCAGTTCACTGGCAGTTCAGATCTAAATTTTAAAAAATTCATCTTAGAACTTCTTGAAATGATTAAATAAGTGGAAGAAAATAAGTAGAGTAAAAAATAATGAAGGCAAGAGATAAGCTAAGTTAAGCAACAAAGAGGTCAACTGTCGCCTCCTTCATTGTTTACTTAGATAGATCCACCATTTTTCTCCTTCGTGCCCCCAAAATATTTGAGTCCCGAACCACACATTACTGTCCCATTTTAAGATTCTGCGTGAGCATGTCATTCATCCTGAAGAGCAATATTGAACATGTACTCTGTGCCAGGAGTTTGTATCTCCACTGGATAGAGGGCTCTTTGTAGGCAGGGCTCATTCTGTAGTTACCTCTATCCTCCACTTAGGGCCTGGAAAAATCCTCAAAAGTAACCATTAACTCCTGTTTACAAACAAATTCCTTTAGTTTTGAAGCTAACCCATTTGCAATATATGGTCAAAGAACTGTGTTGGCATGTAGTAAGTGCTTAGTAAATGTTTATTGATTGATTGAATATCCATATTTTTCTTCCAAAAAGAAAGCACGCGAGTGCAGAATGTTGTTTTCTGTCTTCTTTACTTTTCCATAATTGCAATCTTGGTACCTTCTTGCCTTCTCCCTCCCCCCTCTCCAATACCCCTGCCATCCAGTCAGTAGCTCACAGCTGTCCCTGCTTCTCCATTCCTATCGACACTGCCCCAGGCTGTTCTCATGACCTTGGTCTCAGCCTTCTACATCTTTTCCTTCTAGTTCCTGTTTGTCCCATAAATATTGCAGAATGACATTTCAGGCATGTAAATATAGTAATGCTGTCTTTCGTGACATACACTGGATGATTTCCTTTAGCAAACACTATTGGTGGTATATTCTACAGCCACTCTCTCCATTCTTGCTAAAACAATCATTCTTTTGTTGAAGTGTAAGTCAGCAATGCGCTTAGGAAAAGTGGGTCTCACTCCTTGACCACGAGGAATAAATCATAAACAGTTTAAGTCATTAGTAAATATTAGATTTGGCTACAAGTAACAGAGAACAAAACTAATAGCAATTTAAATATGATAAAATGTTATTTCTTTTTCATGATAATGTCCAAAAGTTGGCAGTTAGAAGCTGATCTGGTAGGTCTTTCTATACAAAGTCCACAGGGACTCAAGCTCCTTCTATCTGTAGCCCTACCTGGAAGAGTCCATCCCCAAAGTCAATTCATGGCCCCAAATATCTGATCAAGCCGCAGTTATCACACCTGCCTTCCAGCCAGCAGGAAAGAGAAAGGGATAAAGAAGAAAGGGACAAAGGAAGATCCCCAGTGTCTTTTAAGAAGGTTTCCAATTAATTAGTCAGTTTACAGCCCGGTGGCTAGAATTCAGTTAGCGAGTCAAAATTTGTCTCAAAGGGAGGCTGGGAAACACTCTTTACCTAGGTCACCAAATAGTTAGCCAGAAGTTGGAGGTCTCTCACTGGGAAGATGAGCAGAAAGGCAAGAAAAGATATCGAGGAAAAACTAACATTCTCTGCAACTCATGCACTGTGGGTGCACACAGAGTACTCAGTAATGAGTAACTCAAAGCGGGGTTAGAACTTGGGGCATATATGGCATCTTAACAAAGAACAACAAATTTATAGAGAGGTGGCAAGACAAAGGATAAAGGGTTTAGGCTTTTAGGGGCAGCAAACTGTGAGAAGGTAAATATATTAGGGAAACTGATGGAAGATAAGGGTTACTTAGCAAGGTTTGTTGTTGCAGGTCCATCTAGGTGCCATCTTGTTATTGTTTCTGGTGATAAAGTTGTTATCCCCTTCCTGGTATGGGTAGGGGGGATACACCTTCACAAGAGGAATTTATGTTCTGCTTTCAGAGAGATTGGGGGAGGCCAGAGAGCTCATCCTGTGTCTGCTTTTTCTCAATTGCCTTCAGCTCAAAATAATCCTCATGATAGAGTGGCATATTTGGGGGTAGAATCGTCTGAACCCTTTCCATAAGATCCTTCCCCTTTGCCAAAAATGAGTTTAGGGATATATAACCCAGATCTGCCAGTAAGACCTGTGAGAAAGTCTGATGGGGGCTTCTAGGGAAGATCTTCCTCTTTGATAAAAAAGAAAAGTGAGAGAGAAGAGAGACGCTTAGTTAGCAGCCCCCTTTTTCTTGTCTTTTGGATATGATGGCTGGAGCACGACTGCTGGAAAGCTCCCAGTAATGGGAAAACTAAGAGAATCACAGAGAATTAATCCTAAAAGATTCTGAGCAAATGATGTTATTGAGTCTCTGAATCTACCTTGTAACCTGCTACATATTGGCCTCTCATTAAATGTGCACAAATAAATCCCTGTATTGCTTAAGTCATCTTTATTGGGCATTCTATTCCTTAAGACAGAAAGCACTGAAATTGGTACCCTCCTTCTTATTGGCAGAATAAAACCTAAACTCCTTTGACACAGTAGATAAGATGCTTTGTGATCCAGCTGCTGTCTAGCTTCCAACCTCATTTCTTCCCCTACTACTCATTTCCTGCCCCATACATACTACATTTAGGTCCAGAAATTCAGAACTTCTTCTCCTTGTACACATTGCTGGGTCATGTCTTACACAGAGTCATTTTCAACTCCCTTATATCAGCTGGGGTTTGATCACCTGCATGTATCAGGAACAGACTACAGAAAGTTAAGTAGATAGGGTTTGTTTTCCCCCATAATAAGAAGTTGAATTATAGGCAGTTGAGGGTCAGAATATCAGTTCTGGAAATTACCAAGAATCAAAGCTCCTTCCAGGTTCCTATTCCATTACATCTTGTGAAGGGCTTTACTTCGCATGGTCTCAGGATGACTACTGTGCTTCCAGATGTTGAATCTGCATTCCAGGCAGGAAGAAATAAGAAATAAAAGGAAAGTCTGTGTACTAGCTGAGTCTGTCAGTTTTTATCAGAAATACAGCCTCTTTTCTGGGAGTTCCACCTAGGAGACTTCTGTCTACATCCCCACTGGTTGAACTAGCAGCCAGTGAACCTGGTAGATTATTTTTAACTGAACACAGCACTAATCAGACAAGCTTAGGGTTCTGTATGTAAGGCAGAAAAGGAAAATACATTCTGAATAGACAACTAGGAATGTCTACCTATGCATCCACTGTACTTTTAATTTATCCTGATTACAATACTAGACATAAAAGATCATTTACATCTATATCTGGCTGTCTATGAGACCCTTCTCTAAGTCAGGGCCTCGACAGGAAAAGGACAGCATACAAAAGTAGTATTTAAAGAGAGTTTAAAGAGGGAACTATTTACAAAGGTGTGGACAGGATTATGGGAACTAGTAAGAGATGGCAAAACACCCAGAGATTACCAACAGAGGGCAGCAATTATTACCCAAGGCCTAAAGGAGCAAGAAAATCAACTGCTACCAGAACAGAGTGAGAGCTGAAGGAACAGAAGCTGTGGCTACGGGTAAATTGGCTATGGCTGAGGCATTCAGGTATAGCCAATTTATAACCTGTGACATACAGATCAGGAGGAATAACTACCCTGACCTCTCCCCTCACTCCTGGCACTACCCCCCCATTAGGAAACCTAACAGGAAACCAGAGGGCAGGCATGGCTCTGTTGACTAGAGGTCAGCGTCTCAGGGCTCAAGGAAGGGTGGAGAGGGGCGGAGATGGATTTTGATGTGTAAACAGAGAAAAATCAGGGCAGGTGGGCATCACTTCCATGGTGCAGTATCTAGTACAGTGCCTGGAATGTAGTTGGTGCTCCACTGGTATTTACACAATAAGTACTGTTGAATGAACTCAGTAGAGAGAAATACTCTGCCCATATGTAACCTAAGAATTTATGGAGCTTTAAGCATGAGTTGGAAGGTATGGTTTGGCCCTTGGAAATGAATGGCTTGGGGAGAAATCCAAATCACCAAGTGTCTTCAAGGCTGAATTTTCTCAGGATGACTCTCTGCTTAAAGAATGTAGTAAACAGAATTCGAGATGTTCATGCATGTCCCGGAAACAAGAAGACCTTTCTCTGGTAGGCCCCTTTTGAGCAAAATCATGATAAACATTTCTGGTGCAGGGACTGCCAAACCCATATGGGTTCATAGTTGGGTGACAGTACATGTCATCTTACCCTTCATCTATCTTTGCTAAATACATTAAGGAGATCATATATTTCATGTTAGTTGCTTCAGTATGAAAGCCAGATAAATGAATGCCCTTTTCATTTTTGAGTAGTTTGGTAACCCCGGTTACCAATAGGATGCTTGTAAGATTTTCAGTGCGTAGCTCTTTGAGTTCTAGGTGAAAAGAGGACCGAAAAACTGGATTGTCTTCAATATAAAACCAATGACCCTCATGAATTACTGCACATTTTGCAAAGGACCATTGTTTAAGTGCTACAAATACACAATAAATACATAAGCATATAAATATTTTTAACTTCTTTGCAGTTGCTAAGAGATTTCCTTTGCGAGGAAAGCGAATTTGGCTGAAATAAAGTTTTGATTAATTTCCTGCATTGTGGCGACAAAACCTATGCTTTGAGCGGTAAGAGAAGGAAAAAGAAAACTGCCTGCTTTCCGAGTTGGCAGTTAATAGAACTGCCAGAGGGGCTAGGAAGAAGATACAAGTCCAATAGGTTTTTACGAAATTACATGCTGCAGGGTATGTGGCAGAGGTTCATATAAAATCTTGCTTTTTTTTGTGCTCCACAAAATCTTTACTAAAATCTGCCTGTCTCCTAAATGTTTGGTGCAAGTAGATTTTCTCAGAGGAGTGTAAGGAGGCCTTGAGTACTGGAACCACTGGACTTGAGCCAGTATAGACATGGGGATACAAATGTTTTCTTGGCTACAATCTGAAAGGCTCTACTGTATATTAATTTCTAAATGATACGGAAAAGAGATACACAACTGAATTGCTTTCTGGAATGATAGACCAGGTACTGTGGCCTGAATTCTGACTTAGAAGTCTGAGTGGGCTCTAGATTTTTGGAAGGTGGTTATGGATAATTAACAAGTATTTTGATGACTTATCTTTCTACTCTGGTTACAACTAAACCTGGACATTGGGGAGCATGACAGGCACCACCTTCGTGGCTTGAAGGGAGCAGGACTAGTTCCTAACTAAATGTTTGAAAGAATTACTATTTCTCAAAATATCTCATGTTTTTGAGACTTTTCTAGCATAAAACATACTATATGTGACATGTAAAACTTAAATTCCAGAAACATGGTCGTAAGCACTTAATACAGACTTTTACACTCATGCGTTGTAAGTTCTATTGCAAATGTATATTTCGCTTATATCACCAAGTTACTGCTATAAAAATGGCATAAGAAAAAAATGCTTTATTTTTAAACTGATGTGGTATCTTGATATTGAGACTGTGTATAACTGTTTATGAAACAATAGAATGGTTCTAAACCTTTATAACAATGGTTTTAAATTCCTTGAATTTTAGAATAACAAAATAGCCCAGAGGGTTTATTTTTAAAATGTGATACATCGTGAGTAACAAAAACATATCCATTAGATTTTACCAATGACCAGTAACAGTTCCTCTGCAGTTGTCCATAAAACATGAGAGCCCAAGCAATGGGTTTGGGTTTTCAAAGAAGAAATATATTCTACTTACTATTAAATGTTGGGGTATATGATGAGTTACATACTAGTTCCTAGGAAGATTATTCAGGGTTCTCAACAAAAATAAAGTGTCTTTGATCAAAGTCTAGGATAAAAGAAGGTTTTTAACTTGGATATTACAGTTCTGGTTTGTGTCTTCCTTTAAAATTTATATGCAGAAAACTGATACACTGGTACCTACACAAATCAGGCAGAAGCAAGATAGAAGAGTCTATATAAGAAACTGCTGCGCTTTCGGCACGAAGATGTGTGTGTGCAATTAGTTTTGTTTAATGTAGATTTAATGTGGCTAATGGGAATAGATGTGACTAAAACAGTATGAGTTAAAAGACTATCTTAGCCACTTACAATTTAATTTATAACAAAAGGCATTTACTATAATTCCTCTGGGGTAGATATGTTTGGATAAACTTTTTCACCATGATTAACCTGCTATTATTTAGGAAGTTGTGTTTTTTCAGCTAGTGTTGTTTAATTTCTAAAGTTTAACTGTCTCAATGTAGTAAATATATGATACACTATGACACTATTTTTTTTTTTAAGAATCTAGTTCTCTTTGGAATGCTTCCCAGGATCTTCTGAAAACCAGATTTTTTTACATCTAGGGACTTCTACTCATTAAACAGTTGTTAATGTAGAAAATCTACCACAGAATAGCTCATTGTCTTTTTGTCACAAGGGTTATTCAACATAGGGCTCTGCTGATAATTTAGTTCATTGTCATATATCAACATGAGTTTTAAATATCTATTAATGGAAATTAGGTCCAAATGGATGACCCTTTCAATATTTGTAACTCAAATCTGGTCCTATCATTTTATTGTACAGGTACCAAGTCAAAGACACAAACCTGCTAACTTGTAACTGATCTACTCTTGGCCCTTGGTCTCCTTTTCAATTAAACATGTTGGTTGAGGCCTATAAGTTCTTGTTTTCTACCTGAAACTCAATCGACAAGCAGTATCTGTATCTTCTTTCTGAGTTGGCATTTAGCCCCCAAACTTTTCTTTTCCCTAACTAGCAATGGAAGTAAAAGTTTTCTCATAAGTATAGGAATCCTTGCGACTCTTCATGAAGAAAGAGAACTGGATGAAGACTGATTCCCTAAACCCAAAAATCTGACTAATTTAGATCGAGATGAGATAATTAGGCCTGGAATAGGGTTGTCAAAAATTATTCTTCAAAATCATACTATAAATACTTAGGGGAGAGAGAAAATGCCTTATTTGAAGCATTCCCTGTAGTTAAATCTTTGCCTGTACCCATTTTGGTCTTGAAGGGCTCACTCAGAGACAGGTTACATGGTAATTAGGCTGGCTTTGCAAAAAAAGTGAGCGCAGGAATATACAGGAATAGTGGAATACCCTGGGAGTGGCTCCTGTATGGACACCTATGTTTTCCTTTCTTCCTTCTATCTTGGGGAAACTGCCTCTCTCCCCGTGTGGTTCTAGTGAGAGCTAATAATTGAAGGCCTCTCCTCTCCAGGTGTAGACACAGAACTCTACTTGTGCCCGTTGAAATCTCCTTGGGACTTCTTTTGAATTAGAATTTAAGAAATCTTTGTCCAATGTCTGACCACTAAGCTAATTAAGTAGAGATTTCAGTGGATGCACATGACAAAGAATACAAACCATGAAGAATTAGCCCAGAAAATTCACTAAACAAACAGCAATAACAGCAACAACAAAAACTCTAGGGGGAGGGAATCTAATTTCCAGAGTTGCTGCATTATGTTATGTAAAAAGCCTACTTTTCAACAAAAAAGCAATGAGCATATAAAGAAATTGGAAAATATAGCTCATAAACAGGACATAAAAAGCAGTCACTAGAAACTGTCCTTGGGGAAGCCCCGATGTTGGATTACTAGACAAAGACTTTAAATCAAATATGTTCAAGGAACTAAAGATACATGTCTAAGTAATTATTTAAACGTGCTGAATATACCACTGATAAACCTGTCACTGTAGATTGATTTGAAAATTCTAGAATTTTATAAATGGAATCATACAGTACTTTTTTTATTCAGCATAATTATTTTTAAGATTTATCCATGGTATTACATGCACCAATAGTGTGTTTCTTTTTATTGAGTAGTATTTCATTGTACACAGACCAGGCTTTGGCAAATCCAGCAGGCCAAATCCGGCTGGCTAAATGCAGGTTTTTGTTGGCCATATCTCACCACCTCCATCTGCCTGTACACTGTTTATGGTTGCTTTCATGCTACAACAGCAGAGCTGAGTAGAAACAATATGGCCCAGAAAGCTGAAAATACATATTATTTCTCCCTTTACAGAAAAGGTTTGTATACCCTGGTATAGCTATATCATCATTTTCTTATCCATTCACCTGTTGATAGAAATTTGAAGTTTTGTTTTAGTCTTTGGGTTGTAAAAATAAAGCTGCTATGAACATTCAGATATACCTCTTTGTATGGGCATACACTTTCATTTCTTTTGGGAAAATACCTTGAAGTAGAAGGGCTGAGTAGTATGGTAAATGTATGTTTAACATCTTAAGACATTGCCAAACTGTCTTCCAAGGTGGTTGTGTTATTTTACATTTGGACCAGCTATTTATGAGAGTTCCAGGGGCCGGCCCTGTGGCCGAGTGTTTAAGTTCGCGTGGTCTGCTTCGGCAGGCCGGGGTTTCACTGGTTCAGATCCCAGGCACAGACATAGCACTGCTCATCAGGCCATGCTGAGGCGGCATCCCACATAGCACAACTAGAGGCACACACAACGAGGATATATAACTATGTACCCAGGGGCTTTGGGGAGAAGAAGAAAGAGAAAAAAGAAGATTGGCAACACATGTTAGCTCAAGTGCCTATCTTAAAAAAAAAGGAAACAAAAAGGAAAAAGAAAAAAAAGAGTTCCAGTTGCTCCACATCTCCATCAACACTTAATATGGTCAGTTTTTCATTTTAGCCACTCTATTGAGTGTACAATAAAATATTATTGTGCTATAAATTGAGTTTTGGTAATGACTAAAGATATTTAGCATCTTTGTCCTCATTTGACATTTATATATGGTAAGCCATATGTTCAAACATTCTACCTGATTTTTATTGGATGGTTTATATTATGAATAGGATATAATAGTTCTTTCCATATCCTTGATATAATTCACTTGTCAGATATATATTTTGCAAATACTTCTTACAAGTCTAGGCGCACCTTTCTTTTTCATAAGTAATTTTTGAGGAGCAATAGTTCCTGATTTTGATAAAGTTCAATCTATTGACTTTTTCTTTTATTCTTAATGCTTTGTGTCCTGTTAAAGAAATGTGGGCTACAGTCAAGGGAACTAAGATTTTTTTCCTAGAAATTTTATAGTGTTAGCTCTTACATTTATATCTCTGATCCATTTTGAGTTAATTTTGTATATGGGGTGAGGTTAGGGTTCAGATTTATTTATTTTTCATATTGATATCATATACCACACTGTCTTGACTGCTGTAGCTTTATGAGCCTTGATATCAGGTTGTATAAATTTTCCAACTTTTTATTTTTCAGTTATTTTAGTTTTCAGTTCTCTGCATTTCTACACAACTTTAGAAAAACTTGTCAATTTCTGGGAAAAAAGCTTACTTAGATTTTGATGAGGATTGCATTGAAAATTAATTTGGGGAAAATCAACATGTTAACAATATTGAATTTTCAAATTCATGAATATGCTATATTCCTTAATTTATTTAGTTATTCTTTAATTTCTCCCAGAAATATTTTGCACTTTTTAGTGTATAGGTCTTGCACATCTTTCATCAAATTTATCTCCAAGTGTTACATGTTTTTCATATTGTAAATTGTATTTTTTAATTTCAGTTTTGGATTTCTTGTCGCTCAGATATAGATTCAATAGATTTTGTACAGTGAATTTACATCCTGCAATCTTGCTAAACTCATTTATAAGTTCCAAAAGCTTTTCGGTAGATTTCTTAGACTTTTATATCCTCTGCAAACAAAGGCAGGTTTATTCTTCCTTACCAATCTCTCTGCTTTTCTTTTAATCGTTGCCTGATTGCACTGGCTAGACGTATCAGTACAATGTTGAATAGAAGTGATTAGAAGAAATATCCATGTTTTTTTCTCAATTATAAGAGGAAAAACTCAGTCATTCACCATTGCTATGATGTTAACTCTAGGCTTTTTATAGGTAACCCTTGTGAGGTTGAGGACTTTCCTCTCTATTCTAGTTTGCTGAGAATTATAATCACAAAATGATGTTGGCTATTATAATGTTTTTCCTGCACTTATTGAGATGATTATATGGGGTTTTTTAAGCTTTTAGTACAATGAATTATATTGATTTATTTTTTAAAATATTATTAATATTTGACGTTAATATTAATTTGATATTTTTTAAAAATAATATTAATTTAATATACCTTGCATCTTGAGATAAACTTCACTTGGCCATGATATTTTTTTTTACATATATTGTTGAATTTGAATTTCTAAAATATTGCTAAGGAGTTTTGTGTTTATATGGATGAGGAATACTGGTCTGTAGAATTTTTTCCTTCTAATATCTTTTTTAAAAATAAATTTTTGGTTTTTGTCCCACGTTGATTGCATGGAACGTAGCTATACTAAATTGCTCATTATTTATCTGAAATTCAAAGTTAACTAACTGTTTAATAACTTTTTCTTATTTTGCTGTCAGGATAATGCTGCCCTTTACACTATTGTTGTTATACATTTTGCTTCTATATGTAATTATAAACCCCAAAATTCATTGTAATATTTTTGCTTTAAACAGTCAAGTATATTTTAATGTAATTTAAAAATAAAAGACAATTATTTGAGACTTACCATTTCTGGTGCTCTTCATTGCTTTGTAAAGATCCAGACTTCCATCTGATATCATTTGCCTTCACCCTGAATGACTTCCTTTAACATTATTTTTATAGTATATGTCTGCTGGTAATGGCTTCCACCAGCTTTAGAATGTCTGGAAAAATTTCCTAACATATAAAAAAAAAGATGAATTTTTTCTTCGTTTTCTTTATTGAGGTAACATTGGTTTATAACATATAAATTTCAGGTGTACATCATTATATTTTGATTTCTGTGCAGGCTACATTATGTTCACCACCCAAAGACTAATTACCATCCATCACTGTACACATGTGCCCTTTTACCCCCCCCTTGCCCCTTTCCCCTCTGGTAAGCACCAATCTATTCCCTATATCAATGTGTTTTGTTGTTGTTGTTGTTGTTATCTTATCTTCCACATATGAGTGAAATCATACGGTGTTTGGCTTTCTTCATCTGACTTGTTTTGCTTTGCATAATGCCCTCAAGGTCCATCCATGTTGTCACAAATGGCAGATTTCATCTTTTATTATGGCTAAGTAGTATTCCATTACCTCTATATACTACATCTTCTTTATCCAATCATTCATTGATGGGCACTTAGGTATTTCCAAGTCTGAAACCATAAAAGCCCTAGAAGGAAACAAGGGCTATATGCTCTTCGACATTGTCTTAATACCATCTTTCTGAATATCATGTCTCCTCAGGCAAGGGAAACAAAAGAAAAAATAAACAAATGAGACTACATCAAACTAAAAAGCTTCTGCACAGCAAAGGAAAGCATCAACAAAAGGAAAAGACAAGCTAACAACTGGGAGAAGATATTTTGGAATCATATATCTGATAAGGGATTAATATCAAAAATATATAAAGAAGAGAACCATCTCAACAACAAAAAAACAAACAATTAAGAAATGGGCAAAGGATCTGAACAGATATTTTTCCAAAGAAGATATACAGATGGCACATGCAAAGATATTCAACATCACTGATTATTAGGGAAATGCAAGTCAAAACTACAATGAGCTATCACCTCACACCCATAAGAATGGCTATAATTAAGAATAGAAATAACCAGTGTTGGAGATGATGTAGAGAAAAGGAAACCCTCATGCACTGCTGGTGGGAATGTAAACTGCTGCAGCCACTATGGAAAACAGTATGAAGAGTCCTCAAAAAATTAACAATAGAACTACTACATGATGCAGCTATTGCACTTCAAGGTATTTATCTAAAGAAAGATAGTTGAGAATTTAGAATTCTAGACTGACAGTGTTTTCCTTTTAGCACTTTAAAGATGTTGTTCTACTGTCTTGGGACTTGTATCTGAAGAGAAGTCTGCTATTTTTCTTGTCTTTGCTCTTCTGTATGAAATACGTCTTTTCACCCTGGAGTCTTTTAAGATTTTCTCTTTCTCACTTGATTTGTTTATAATGTGACTTTGTGTTGTTTTCTTCAAGTTTCTTTTGCTTGGGATTTTTAGAGCTTCTTGGGTTCTGTGGGTTTATGGTGCTCACCAAATGTGGAAAGTTTTAGCCATTCTTTCTTCAGATATTTTCCTATCCTATCTCCTTTCTCTGTTCTTTGAGGCTCCAATTAAACTTATATATGGCTGCTTAGAGTTATTCCAGAACTCACTGATGTACTTTTAATTTTTTTCAGTCTTTTTTTTTCTGTGTTTCAGTTTGGGTAGTTTCTATTACAATGTCTTAAATTAACCTTATATTATGCAGTGTCAAATCTGCTATTAATCTCATCAAGTGTAATTTTTATCTCAAACATTGCGCTCTCCATCTCTAAAATTACATTTTGGATCTTTTTTATATCTATTATGTTCTTAACCTATCCATATTTTGCTTTATATTCTGGAACATGAGCAGAACAGTTATAAAACTGTTTTTACATACTTGTAGATTAATCTCATCATCTGTCAATTCCAGATTTTTTGATTGATGGAATTTTTTTCTGTGTGCTTGATAATTATGTATTGGATGCCAGACATTGTAAGTTTTCTTGTTGGTTGCTCCTATTTTTCAAAGTGGTCCTGAACTTTGTCCATGGATGGAGGAAAATTGAAAACAGTTTAATTCTTTGAGTCTTGATTTTAAGCTCTGTTTAGTGGAGCAGAACAGAAGTTACTTTAGAACTAATTTTTCTCTATTACTGTGAAAATATCCTTTAGTACACTACCTGGTATGCTATGTATTGCAAGATTTTCCTACTCTAGCTGGTAGAGACATGGACAGTTCCTGGTCCTGTTTGAACTCCAGGGATTTTTCTGCCTACTCCTTTTGATGTTTGGGTGTTTTTCTCCTTTTTTACCTTTTTAAACCTGGTCTGCAATAGCTTTCTTTACCCACACACTAGTTAGTACTCAAAGTGCACCCAGAGATTTTTGTTTTCTTTTGTGAAGCTTTCTTTTCTGTGGTATTCTGGTATTCTGTCCTGCAAACTCTTAACTACTTTGGCATCCTTGGATGCTCATTTTCATCTCCCCAGCTCAGATAGATCGTGGGGCTCTTCCTGATTCCTTTACTCTGCTCAGAAGTCTGGAAACTTTCTTCAGAAATTAAACTGACACACTTGTAGGGCTCACCTCATTTGTTTCCCCTCTTTCACAGAGCAGCATCTGACAACTGTATTTCATGTCTTTTGTCTGGATTTTAAGTGATTTTAGATGGAGGATAAATCCAGTCCTTATTGCTCCATTATGGCCTGAAAGTAGATATATTTTTAAAAGTGAGAAAATAATCTTTGAAGGTGAAAGATATAAATTGAAATGCAATCCTAAAAACTCTAGTTAATTACTGCAGGATGGAAACAAGATACACCAGCTGGTGCCTGGAGTTTCCTGGACTTAGTTTCACTGTGACAAACATAAGGGGTAGATCTAAGTCAAGGCTCATTTTTAGGGACAAATTAAGAGCTAACTTAACTCACATTCAAAATCCTGGATTACAAAAAAAATTTCAGATATCTAGAAGCATACTCCACACTCTATATTAATTTCTTTCTGTAAATAATTGATCTCAGGAATTAAAACCCATCTCCCTCAAAAGAGAGTGATAAAAAGAGAATGGCAGCCTGTAAATTTACAAAAATTTGCTACAACAGAGGAAAAAAAAAGGAAAGGAGTGGGAATGTTTATGTAAAAGAGATTTCAGAAACCTAATATTATCACACTTAATTTTTACCAATAGAATGGGTAAAAAACGTTATGTCATAGTTTTGATCTTTATTTTCCTGACCAATAACAAATTTGAGAATCTCTTTACATATCTTGCATCATATGTTTAATTGGCTTTTATAAAGTTGAAAACAATTGAAGTCAAACAGCATATGTTTTAGGAATGTGTGTATGTATTTATATATATTTATAAAACGTATATACAACGTATATATACCACATATAACATATATGTGACAGAATTCTATTTCTGAAAGGCTGGAGTATGATAATGCTAATTTCAGGACAGCAATTAGTTTGGCTGAGGCTGGGAGACAGAATGAAGGAGGTGCAAACAGTTGATATATTCAATATTCTAGCTCTAACATTATTGACTAGTGGTTTTGTGGGTGTTTATTCTATTACTGATATGAAAAAATAAGTAGTCAAAAATAAAAGATGTTCTTTCATGGATCAGTGATGAAACTGTCTTAACCAATTCAGTTTTGTTCCCCTTATCAAACAACAACAACAAAAAGATATAAAAGGAGATACAAAGGGAAGGAGAAGAGAAAGAAGGAGAGAGAGAGAGAAGAATGATGAGGCAGAGAATGTGGAGGAAGAGGAGAAGAGGAGGAGGAGGGACAGGAGAAACAAATAGAAGATTCAGATGTCTGAAAAGAAAAAAATGCAAAGTGAATTAAAAACACGTGATGAAGAAATTGCCTCCGTGAAACAAGAGCACTAGGCAAAAATGCAAGAGTTTAGGGAAGAGATGGTGAGATAATGAAAAGAAATGAAATGTGGACTGGCAAAGCTCAGGAACTATGGGGGAAAAAGTATCAGAGAAATGACAGTGACAATAGAAGGAACACGAGGGAGAGTAGACAAGAGAGACTATTAAAAACAAATCTGCTATTATTTGCATTTGTGTTTTATTGTATTGTATTTGTATTTCTTCCTCTCCCCCACCTTTGCATTTCCTTTTATATCTTTTTATCGTTGTTGTTGTAAGAGAACACTGTTGAAAAGACAATAAAGTGTAAAATACGAAATGGCGATGAAGAAAAAAATAAAGGACCAGAGAGAAAAGGGTAGATATGGACGACAGGCAAAAGGAGATTTTGCAATTCCCAATGGAGAAAAACACAATAACAGACCAGAGCAAATATTTATAATTCACTTTCTTAAAATGAAAGAACTTGGAATCTACATAAGTACACATATCATGTCCCAGGGGAAACTGAGCCAGGAAACACCACATAGAGTTATAACGAAGCAAGCATGCCGAACTTTGAAGATAAAGAAAACTTTGAGGAGCGAAGCAAAATATAACCACCTCTAAGGGAGGGAAAGATTAGGCTGTCCTCAGAATTCTCCACAGAGAAAGTCCAACACAAAGAGAAAATAAAGGAGCTTTATCAAAGAAAGAAAGCATGACCAAGGATCTTATACTTCCTCAAACTGATGTCCCGGATAAGGCAAGACTTTAATATATTAAACATTGGATTCTTAGGAAGTGTTGTTCCCATAAGACTTCTTGAAGGGAGATTCTCACAAAGAAAGAGCTTCAACTAGACAAACGGGAAGTGAAAAATGAATATGAAAGCACCATTGATGAGCACTGAATCTTTAACTGGATCTATCTAAAACACTGAAAGAAGAGTAGGGATTAAGATGACAGAAAAGAGAGTAAGCGTTGTATACCCTAATGGTACAGAAAAAATTGCAACAAATTTTTAGGAGTGGAAGGACAAAAGAAGTTTGAATAAATTATTTCTCCTCATTTTAGATAACTGTAGTGGGGGGTGTCAAAGTGACAAATTAATCAATAAGGTTCAAATATATTTAAGATCACAAATTTAAATACTAAGAAAGAGAATATAATTGATTAAAATCAGATAGTGGAAGAGAGAAAAAGGAAGAAGAAGAAAGGAATTACATAAAGTAAGAAATTCATAGAAACTAGAGAAGTAAACAAATAATGACAGACTATAATAAGCATGTCATATCAATAAGGACTAAACTCACTTGTTAGAAAAAGGCTTTCAGATCAGATCACATATTAAAACTCAATTTTACACTGTATACAGGAGCCACACCTAAAACAAATGAGTCATAAAGGCTGAAAATAAAGGAATTGATAAACATACTCCAGGCCAGTGAAAACAAAAGAAAGCAATGGTTGTAATTTTACTATCAGGCAGACTGAACTCAGATCTCAAAGTATTAAATAAAGAAGAGCACATTTTAATGTTAAAATGTACAATTTGTAACAGTTACGAATACCTGTACACCATATAATATAGCATCAATATTCATAGAGTCAAAAAGATAGCACAGAAAATAAAAGTAGAAGAGAGTCGCAGTGAGAGATTTTAGTTACTATTTCATAATTCATGACAGTTGAGTAGACGTAAAAAATGGAAATTATTTAGAACACCTAAGTAACTACATACTCACATACTACATACACACACAACTAGAGCAGAACATATTCTATTTCCAAGTGGTTCTGTAATAGTAAAAAAAAATTAGCCATACACCAGGCCATAAGGAAAACCTAAATAAATCCCAAAAAATGGAAATAGGGCATACAACATTCTGTGATCCCAGTGTAATACAAACAAAAATTATAATAAACTGAGAAAACCTGACAAAAAGAGGGTAAAAAGCAACAAAGAAAGAACAGAAAATACAAAAACTTTATCTTAAATTCTTGAATCAAGAGAATATCCAAACAGAAATTGTAAAATAAATTGAAAAGAATGATAATGAAAGTACTACATATTAGACATATTAAGGATTTTACTTTTCTTTTTTCTCCCCAAAGCCCCCTGGTGCATAGTTGTGTATTTTTAGTTGTGGGTCCTTCTAGTTGTGGCATGTAGGATGCCACCTCAGCATGGCCTGATGAGCCTTGCCATGTCCATGCCCAGGATCTGAACTGATGAAACCCTGGGCCACCGAAGCAGAGCCGGAGAACTTAACCACTGGGCCATGGGGCCAGCCCATAGCCCTATTAAATACAGCTAAAAACTCATGCTTTAGGACTTTTATGCTCACAGTGGCTAAGAGACACTAGTGCATTGTTTTATACTTTGTGAACTTTTAATGGATTATGTATTCAACAATTAAATTTCAAACGTGTTTTTTATAAACATGAATTTTCTTTTTTAAAGATTGGCACCTGAGCTAACATCTATTGCCAATCTTTTATTTATTTATTTTCTTCTTCTTCTCCCCGAGGCCCCCCAGTACATAGTGGTATATTCTAGTTGTAGGTCCTTCTGGTTGGGCTATGTGGGACGCTGACTCAGCATGGCTTGGATGAGCAGTGCCATGTCTGTGCCCAGGATCTGAACCAGCGAAACCCTGGGCCACCAAAGCCAAGCGCGTGAACTTAACCACTTGGCCACGGAGCCGGCCCCAAACATGAATCTTTTATACATCTAGAATAAATGTTTTTTGCCATAAATACTTTTGCTGATCAGCACTGATGAGGGATTAACCCTGTGTTTGTGCAGATCTTGAATGGTTCAGTTGACTTTAGATATGTTCCATTCTAGAGCCTCAATTATCACCCTCAATTTGCACATGAGAAAACAAAGTAGGAAGTAAATGACCAAGCTGATGGCAGGATACAAGTCTTTCCTACAGTCCCTTTATCATTTACCATTTTGACTCTGCCATTTAGTCTGTGAAACCTGGGCAAGTTTCCTAGCTGTCTTAGTTCAGGCTGCTTTAACAAAATACCATAGACTGGGTGGCTTATAAACAACAGAAATTTATTTCTCACAGTTCTGGTGAAGCCTCTCTCCCAGGTTTCAGCCTGCTGACTTCTTGTATCCTCACATGGCTGAGAGCAGAGAGAGGAAGCAAGCTCTCCTGAGATTCTTATAAGGAAACTAATACTATTCACTAGGGCTCCACCCTCATGACCTCATCTAATCCTCATTACTTTCTAAAGGACACACCTCCTAATACTGTCACATTGGGCAGTAGGATTTTAACATGAATTTAAGGGGAAAAAACTCAGTCCATAATACTAGCGTTCTCCTTTTAAAAAAATTATTGCAGCTGATATTTTTAAATTGGGATAATGAAATTTTTTCCCAAGGACTTTTAAAAAGATTAAATTATATGATAGATACAAAACAGTTGACAGCATATTATCATTAAATAGTGGATCTTACCTGCTTGTGCAAATAAGGAAGAGTCAGTTCTTTGCAGCGGGACATCAGGTTTTGGAAAGATCCATTTGACAAAGATTTATTGGACACCCTCTATGTAGTAGGCACTATTCTAGACCCACAGGATGGGGCTGTGAATAAAACAGACAAATCTCACAGAACATAATTCCTCAACACAAGTGACATCAACCAGCTTGCCATTTTTGAATTTTTACAACGTTAGGCACTACAGCCTGAAGAAGAACCTCATCCATGTCCCCAGCCATCTCTGTCATCCTCAGAGGGAGGTCAAGGGCACTGGTTCAGATCCCAATGGCTCTACTTCTGACCTTCAGACGCTGGAGTGTCATTTGTCACACACCTTTTTAGAGTAGCTGATACTGATTTTGCTTGTCTCGAAAGCCATTCCCAGGTATATAACTTTAAGCTCCCTAGGACGTACTTTGAGAACCAGTGTCTTCACCATAAAATGAATTTCACTTCAACAATAACAAGTAGAAATAGAATTAAAGCATATAATTTCTGGCCATTCAGTGGCTATGAAAAGAAACTCAGTTCCTTGAAACAAACTAGGGATCCATTAGATTAATCAATTGTAGGACACAAAGTGCCTTCTGTTGTCCAGGAAAGCATTATGATTCCGTAGTTTTCCTAGCATGTTTCAGTTGTGAAATTTAAATTACGCTTACACTGAACCAAAGACAACAAAGCGTGCCTTACTCGATACTTCTTTCTTGAGACTCCTTGACATTTCGTTTGTTTTATTTAATCGACAAGGATAAATTGAGTTGGGAAAGAAGTTGCATTTCGCTGTTCAAGGAGCATCTGGATGAGGTCAGTAGTAGAGAAAGCACCCAACTGTGCAACAAGTGTGCAGTCTCGATCTGTGCAGTAAAGGAGGAATTTCTGAAACATGATAGTAACATTGTCTCTGGTCATTATGCATAAAACTTCAACTTAAGCCCCACTTATTATATGATTTCAGGCATTATCAGGTAAGGAGGTACTTAGATTCCAGGGTATATCTGTAGAGCTCATTCAGGAGTAGCAAAAAGAGAAATATGATGGGAATATTCTCCAGACCCTAAATCCGACAACCTAAATTCAATACTTACTGAGGAGTGCTTTTTTTTTGTTTTAAGGAGTGAGAAATAAAAATTTTGGCGTAGAACCCATTAGTCATAGCCATTTCCAATGGTTGTACTGCCAGCTCTTTTTTCTTACATAAATTACTCTGAGTGAGTTCTCTATAAACAATTACAAAGATGCTTATCTTTGGTCAGAGTTTCTCATCTCTGACTCACATTTTGTTATTGAAATGACCTTGTCCACACAGAAACCAGCAATCTCCTATCAAGAGCTTGAGATGTCTTCTCCATTGCTCTTGATTAATCCAAGAAGGAAAGCTCTCCCAAGGACTTTGGATACACAGTAAGGTAGCATTTTCATGAAGTAAAGCTTTCCCCCTCCCTGTTCATTTCAGGTTTACCCAACATACTTGAGTAACAAAATTACGTTGGTTTAATCAAATAAAAACTGTCACTGGCCCACTAAATGAACCAGAAAATTTTACTCTGTACTAAGCAGAAATTTACTCTTAAAATTGAAGGGCATCAGAAGGCCAGATGATTTTTCATGTTTAAAGGTGATGCAAGAACATTAAGCATGTTCTGGATTAAGCCAGAATACTTTGAATCTAAGGTAAATAAAGGCTAAGGGAGGAGTTGGACAAAACTTTGGATAAAATGAGGCATTTATTTCAGTCATTATAAAACTTTGGTAATATATTGATTCCTCATTCTAATGACTGGACTCGAGTTGTGTGCCTATAAATTGCATTTAAAAAGTCAAATCTAATTTGTATAGTTAGGATGAGAGTATTTCCTCTATTAGGGAAATGGAAATATTGGCAATTAAAAGGATATGCAATAGTGAATTACCAACTACAAGAAAGTTAGCTTTTTGACTAAATTTCTGATTTCTGCAGATGCAGTTATAATTCGTTTGATCAACATACTCTATAGCATGTTATTTTACTACTGAGGTAACTAGATCTTTCAGGCTTCACTTATAATGGAAATTAGATGCCAGAAAGAAAAGATATTTATATACTTACAACCAGTTTCAAAACTAGTTATAATAGGAAGATAATATTAAACAGGTTTATATTTATTTCTCTAAATATTGGTATTTACTTTTTAAAGCTCTCTTGTACCAGCACAAAAAATGGCTGTAAAAATCATTTCATACATTAAAAAATAATAAAACTCTATTTTAATGAAAAGTTAAGAAAATAAGCTAAAAACTCTACACACTTAGCAGTTTATAAAGAGTTTATTTGTAAGGTCAGACAATAATTGAATCCAAATAGTCTTTAGAATAACCATGAACGTTTGTCTTGAGCATAAATAGCTTAAAAATAGTATAATAAATAGCAAAAATAGTATAAAAATTTCTGGACTAATCACTTCAACTTTCCTCACAACGCAAAAGTGTTTTGCAGAGAAATAAAAAAATTTCCTTTATTATGCACACAGCATAAGTTCTCCGATGTTAGAGGAAATGTGTAAGTGGCTATTTAAATTGGAAACCATTTCTATAGACTTGATGATAGGATGTGCTGACTAGTAATTGCTGCCACCAATTTTTTCCCAGGAAGTTCAATTTGCACCTCTTATATTGATAGTTTTTCAAAATCTTTGAGTTGATGAACAAATAGGTGTATATTTTTCTTTTACCCTGTGGGCTTTTGAGTGATGCTGATCTAAAACATCTCATTTAAGTAGTGTCATTTAATATATCAGTAAAATGTTTCATTACCATATGTTTATCAGTGCCCTTTCTTAAAATGATCAGGATACCAATGCCTTATCTTTTTGCTGAAAGGCTTTGTAAATCAGGGCTTGGGGCATGTTTAGGTTGTATCAAATTTACAGTGACTAGGACCCTGAGTGCAGATGATCTTAGGACATGGAGACAGCCAGATCCATCAAGGTGATGACCTTCAGTGATGCACAAGGCCAACCTGTGCTTTTAAGGCGTATATTTCACTGCTTGGTTGCCTTCACTATTATGCTGTCAATGCTTTTTCAGTCATATAAAATCATCGGGATAAAACATTTCGGTAGTACTAGACTCACCTTTATAAGGCCTTTTCTTCGGGGAGAATCTTTAGACTTGTAACCAACATATTCATCATATTCTGGTGAAAACCATTTAAAGAATTTTAATATTTAAGAAGAACAGTCAGTTTATAAAAACGTGGACATGATCATTTTCCTTTCTATTAGTCAATTAGTACTCTCTGGGTTATGGGATAAAAGGTGATTTTTATTTTCTTGTTTATACTACACCTCATTTCCATTACTGTATAGTGGTTACAAATATGGGCTTAGAGTTACGTGTTAGTTCTATCACTTACTTGAATGAGTCAAATAACCTCTTTAATCCTCTTTTCCTTGCATGTAAAATGGAGAAAGGAACATCTACCCTATATGGTTGTTGTGATGCCTCAGTGAGATATACAGAGAAGTGCTTAGAACAGTGCCTGCATATTATAAGTGCATGGTAAATGCTAACTAGTGTTATTATGCATTTTGCTAATAGAGATTATTACCTGTGCAAAACAATTACCATTTTAAAGCATCTTCAAATACAAAGAATATTTTTAATCTAAGTGATTATCTAAAGAACAAAAATAATCACTTTAATTTAGGAAAATGATATGTACTTTTAAATTATGCTAAGCCAATTTTGCAAATCTATCATATCAGTGTTTATACTATTTCAGAAGCATGTATGTTTGCATATACGTGTGTTTCTTAATATTAGATATTATATAAAGTTAAAACTAGCATCTAAAATTTTTAATTTTTCATTATGATATTACAAAGTAAACTCTCTAAAATTTAAAAAGTAGTTATAGAAACATGTAGGCATACAAATCTTTTCAAATTTCCAAAACTTCAGAAAACATCTGTTTACTTATGAAAAACAATCATATATGTGCTGTATAAATCATAAATAATTCATGAAACTAACTATGAATTATTTATTGTCTTACTAAATACTTCTCAGGATGATAAAATAAAGGATATGTTCTGGTCATCTAGCTGAATAGCCAGAATTTTAGTTTCTGTGTGAGTTGATAATTTGAAAAGAGAAGTTTAAGGGACTGAACTGTTGCTTCAAACTCTGCAACATTTAAAAAGTTTATTAAAAAGTTTATTATTTTTACTGTAGACTTAACTACTTGGTCATCCAGAGTAGATTGGCCCATATGTGGCTGAGAGCTAAGACATGAAACTTAAGTTCTCCTCTGCTTTTTGTTGATGGTAGAATGGGGTCTCACAGAATTAGAACCAGAAATGACATTTTAGTCAGCATCCAATCATCTATCTATCACTCCTGCCACCTGTCATCCATCCATCTATCCATTTATTCATTCTTTCTGTAAATAGTTGAGCCCTTTTAATGTGACATGCATTTTGCTAATGAGACATGTCTCTTTAAAATACAAAGATGAACAAGAAAGACAAGGTCCCTGACCTCAGGGGACTTAACATCTCTCACAGGAACCCTACAATAAATAAATGGAGAAAATGAAAAGTAAATGCTATAAAAGAAATTAACAGGATGATGTGAAAAAAAGAATAACCATTTGTTGGGTGGGAGCAAGCATGGAAGATACTTCAGATGGTGTAGTCTGGGAAACTTCTCTCAGTTGTGACCTGAGGGAGGAGAAAGAACCAGCCAGAGAGAGCTGGGGGAAGAGAGGGAAAATCACAAGAGCTTGGAGAACAATCATGGTATAATATTAAGTAAAACAGGAATGCTAAACTGATTTATTCATACAATGGGACATAGTCAAAAGAAACATATTGGATTGATATGGGTCCATATGGATAAATCCTAAAAAGAGTGAATGGAAAAAGCAAGATGCAAAATGATGTTCCTTACGATACAATTTATGGAACTTTTAGAAGCACAAACCTATGTTTATATTTGCTTATGCAGATATATATATGTAATAAAGCACAAATATATATAATAATAATAATATATACAAATTTCAGGGTTTTGCTTACTTCCGGGCAGAAAGAGGGAAGAAATGAAGAGTAGAACTTTAAAATGTTTGTTTCTTTTAAAGAAAGAAATCTGAAGCAAAAAACTAAAGTCAAGTGATAATTATCTAAGCATCTGATTTTTTACTCTTTTCTGTATATTTGAAAATTTTGAGAATTAGAAAGTTTAAATAAAACACAATACAAATTGTATGAATCTAATATTAAAACTCAATTCAAATACTGAGAATACAATCCTGATATTCAAAAACTGGGAAGAAATATCCTCAAACGTTAATAGTCATTATCTCTGTGTGGTGGGATTGTGGGTGATTTTTGTTTTCCTTATTCTTTGGTCCAAATAGTAGTATACTGCATGGATTAAGAACGTAGGAAAAGAGATTGACCAAGAGACAAGTGTCTAGTAAAGAGGTATTTTGTGGAGGAAGAAAAGACATGACGTAGCCATTCTGTCCTTTTGGTTGTGGGTACAATGCCTTACACCCTTACCCTCTAGTATGTTCCACAATTGATTCTTTTTAATATGTTTGTTCATTTGCTGTTTTTCAAATAGCATTATTTAGGTATAATTGATAGAAAATAAACTTCATATTTTTAAAGTGTACAATTTGATATGTTTTAACATATGTATACCCCCATGAAATCATCACGAAAATCACCTCATGAACATGTGTCAGCCCCAGAAGTTTTCTTACATCTCTTTGTCCTCCCTCTCTCCCTGTCTTTTCCTCCACCCTGAAACCACTGATCATTTTATAGACATATATAAATGGAATCAGAGAGTCTGTATTCTGTTTTGGTCTTGCTTCTTTTATTCAGCATCATTTTGAGATTCATCCATGTTGCTGCATGTATTAATAATTCATTCCTTTTTATTGATGAATAGTATTCCATTGTATGGCTATACCACAATTCATTTATTCATTTAGCTGTCGATGCACATTTGGATTGTTTTCAGGTTTTGGCTATTACAAATAAAGTTGACATAAACATTTATGTGCAAGTCTTTGTGTGAATATATTCTTTCTTTTCTCTTGGGTAAATACAATCTATTTTTAAATGTCCCAAGTAGAAGAGCTACTATTTCCCTGGAGATTATTCTGTGATATTTGAGTTCTCATGGTGGAAATGCTTTCCATTAAATCAGACCTAAATTTCCATTTCCCCAAATTGATGCATTTAATTAAATTCATCCTCTCACCAGTCATGTTTATTATACTTGAGTAATATCTGCTGGCTATCATCACGCTTTTAGTCACCACTTTGGTAAAATCCATATTCAGGATTCTTGATTTTTTCTTGGATGAGTTAGTCCTTTCAATTTTTTAATCTCATGGTTATTCTGATTCTCTGATATTAAGCTCATTCTAGTTCTATGTGACTAAATTGCAATGTCCATAAACATAAAAACTGAGTGAAGAGGCTGTTTTTAATGCCTGTTTTTAATTCCACTCTTAATTCTATTCAATTCAAGAAGCATTTACTGATTGTTTTCGAGGTGATTAACATTGGCAGTACCAAGACAAATAAAGTAGAATGACAGAGTGGTTAAAGCGAGAGCTTCCATTTTGACAGATCTAGGATTGAACCCTGGCTCAGTCATTTAGAGTCTTTGAGGTCTTGGGCAAGCATCTTTATGTGTCTAAGCTTTGTTTCCTCATCTGTAAGTGGAGAAAAGAATAGTACCTCTTTTACCCAGTTGTTTTGAGGATTAAATGAAATAATGTAGATGGGATATTCAATATTTCTTCTTACATCTCACAACCCCCTTCCCACCCCAAAATGAAACAGTCCATCATCATGTTTATAAAACAGTGAAAACTAATCAGGGCCTTCAATGGACTTTCACTGGAATTTCCTTCTAGTTTACCAAGCCAAAATTGCCCTTCAAATGGAAGTGTGGGGAGGCCCTTACACTCATGGGTCCCTAAGTACTGAGGTGGCACCTAAAGCTGTCGATACAGTCATATTCATGATCCTTTTCAACTTTCATTGACATCAGACTCCCCTCCATTTACATTAGTCTTTTTTTTTCTTGTTTTCTGTTTCCTAATAAAGAAAGAACTTTTAGGGTAATGGAAAAAAATGGCTTTGAAAGCCACTCATTCATTGATGACCATTAATTTATTTACATGGCCGGAAGCTATCAGGATCCTAGGGAGTCCTTAAATAAATCCCCTCTCCCAACCAAATGTGGAACACATTTACAGCTAAGTGCAAGACTCAGAAGAATGCAGCTCAAAATATCACTTGTTTTGTTACATTGACAAAGCTGCTTCTAAAATATGCCTTTAAGTCTGCAGGGGAATGGGCTTGTTAATCCTCTATCCTATAATTAAACTTAGTCCCTACCCCCAGTACTAGGAAGCTAGACAACAGGCTTTCCCCTTGGGAATAGCCTTCCAAGTGCACAGATGGAGCAGTACAGAAAATACTCTCTCAGCCGTCTGTCAAATCTCAGGAGGAACGAGTCCCACGGAGTATGCTGAGATCCGAGGTTCATTTTTGAAACCCCCCATTCAGATATTTCATTTCTCCTTCCCAAGGGGGAGAAGTGCGTAAGAGGTGGGAGAAGACAATGTTTGTCTAGGCTGAGTGCTTCCACTTGGAAACACAAGGAGCATGGAATAAATGTCCTTCCTTCCTTCAACAAGATTTTCCTACCATTTCTACAGTTCACAGAGCACATCACTTTTCAGAGTCATGGAATGATGGGTTCCCATCATATTAGATGGGAGCATGTGTCTGTGTCCCTTCATACCATGTCCTGTGGAGTCAGAGTCCTGGTTCTTTCTCCTTTGCCCTCAGCTCTGGGTAGAGTACTCAATACCACAGAGCACAGAATGACTTTAAAGTGATTTTATTGCTGAATAAAGAGGATATGGCAAAGAAGAGAGAGAGAGGAATTTGTCCTTGGTTGTCCCGCCAGAAGGGAAAGGGCTAATCTTAAAAAAACATTTCCCTGCTTTCAAGGCTTTCTGCTGGCATTGGAGGAGACCTCTCACTCACTTTTACATTCATTGAGAACTTCCAAGAAGGAGCATGTTTCTTTTCCCTCTGCAAGTGAAGATAGCATTTCCGTTTCACAGGACTCTTTTAAAAAGGAGACAAGAAGATATAAAAGTTTAAAAGCTGCCAATTTCAGTGTTTAAAGCTTTCATGCAGTTTGCTCTGCTGAAGTAGTTGATATCAATGATTTCAAGTTGGCTCCATTCTGGAGAAAGGATGCTTATCTGTTAAGAAATTGCTTCTCTGTGTTGAGCCATCTGACTTCAGCTTTATCTTAATCGTGTTCCAGCACTGATATTCTATAAGGAAGTTTTTAATCCTAAAAAGTGCTTTAATAAGAAACAGGAAAAGAATTCGTGTTTTGACTGAGGGTTACTTGGAATTTTCCCTTGTGAAGCTATGATCTTTAAGTTTGGAGATCCTGGTAATATTTATCATACAAGGAAAAGTATGTGGATTATTTCTATCCCCTGAGGACCAAATGAGAACAATATAAATGTTACTGTGATACATCAATTTGTATCAAATTAAAGAATAGGTTTGTGGAGGAAAAGCTAAATTCCCATCCTTGTATTACAATTACAATCCACATTACCTCTTATGTAGGCAGAGAGAGAACCTGATCATTTTGACTCAAAAAGCAGTTTTTTCCATCCATTTTTCTTTTTCATTTTATCTCTGCTAATTTCCTGAATTTTATTCAACAAAGAAATGTGATTTTCATGTTTATGGTAACCACCGTTAGGGATCAAAATAGTGCTATCTTTTTTCCAAAATAAATATCACCTATTATCTTGCTTGGCGCTCTCTCTCTCTCTCTCTCTTTCTCTTTCTGTCACACACACACACACACACAAAATATAGGTAAATTGTTGCTGTGAGTATAAAATGGCTATTATTTTGTTTACGTCTACCAGAGTACTGCCCATTTTGTCTCCATGGCAAATAGTCTCAACGCTGGCTCGTGACATTCGTACAAAGAAGCTCTGCACTATGTCTCCTAATGTCACATTACGCTTCTGCTAAGGAAGAAAAATCACAACTTGATAGATATATAGCATTAGTTCACTCATCAATTAAATAAGTTTCATCTAAAATGCTTCAGTAAGTTTTAATTGCTCATTTATAAACGGTCTTTGGCAAAAGTGACATTTCAGATGACAGGCCTTAATGACTTACTAGGAGCAGAAAGAAAGTATTCTGATCTTTTTCATGATTCAAAAGCAAACAAGTCTCAGGTTTTCCCCAGAAAGAGAAATATGATCTGTTTTAATGTTTTCCTATACTCGCTAAATGTTTTAACTACAGAAAAACATTGATTTGGAGAACTGAGAGTCTCTTATGTCATGGGTACTTCCCCAGGCTAATTAAGCCTGGGAATTTAGCTAGGATACAAAATAATCAGAAGTGTATTTTTCTGTGGTGGTGCCCCATCTTCCCCAGGGTCTTAGTTGCTTCTAGTTACCAGATGATCCTAATTAATCTTGGTTCCCAGCTCATGCCCAGAGAGACTACATGCCACAATCCCAAGGGCCTCCTCAGCTGTGTAGTTATTAAAGAGATTCCCCTGCATCACTGGGTGGCTTCCTCCTCTTCATTTCTACCACTGACATTCTGGCTTCTGCCTGACTGACGAGGGGGACTCTTTCCTTCCCCCCCATGGAAAGGTGCATAATGTATTTCTGAGCAAGGATGTACTAGATTTCTTAACAGCTTTATTTGGAGTTAGCTATTGATTTTAAGACCTGACAACTATATTAAACGAAGAGAGATGAGTCACTTGTTAATAGGCATGTCCCAGATCATGCAAAGGCACATAATTGGTTGCTATTTTCTGTCTCAACAGAGGCAGAGACTGGATGGGAACAAGATATTTGTGAGATTTTGGAATTGCTACATCTCTGACAAGGTGGAGATATTTTATTTGGTCATTAAACCTGGATCTGGGCCACTATTTAGCAGAAATAGTTATGTGGGCAAACAAGAAACATTTTAGTTTTAAGCTGGTACAACTAGTACCTAAAGGTACTAACCTGACATGGTGAATATTGGTTTATGTCATAAGAGGAGAAGCTTTTACTGATGAATTAACTGTGAATGCCCTTCAAGAGGACATAATGACAAAGGATTAATCCTCGATGAATCCCCATTACTGTAAACTTCTCTGATTAACTGATCTGTCTCTCAACTATGAACCCTTTATAACATTGTTTCCACTATCTAAACCTTGGACTTGGTGCACAAGAGATCCTGGTTACGGCAAATTATTTTCCATGGTGAGAACACTCTGTTGTGGTTCAAGAATAGTGGTTTCCTGTGTTGCACTTCAGATACAGCTTTGAAGAAATCAATATCTTTCCTTTTTTTCTGTTTCATAGCCCATCTTTTTTTGTTAAATTGAGATATAATTGATTAAACATTATATTAATTTCCAGTGTACAACACAATTAATTTCCAGTGTACAACACAATGACTTGATATATGCAAAAAGCTCACCACAATAAAGAGGCACACAGTACTGCCTTTTTGCATCTAGCGCAATAACGTACCCAAGACTGAAGCCAAGACACCCTCCTCATCTTCCACTTTACCTGGGCAGGTGCATGGTCCTTCTCTTCCTACAGCATATAGAGGAAGTCCTTTGAGAAGGTAACTTGCTAGGCTTGGATGAGACTGAGCAGCATCCTCAAGCAGTTAGTCTACTTTCCTTCTTACCAGTGGTGGAATCCAGGAGCCCCTGAAAACTGCTAATTTTCCTCCTCCTGCTATCTGAACACATCCCCAGGGTTGGGCTGTTGTTTTGATACAAGCCTGATATTTTTCTTTGAGTCAGGAAAAGTATTTACTCCCCCTAAGAGGAAACAAATTCTCTAACAAAGATGTCATTGATGCTCTAAAGAAGAGTCATGTTTTCCTAATGTTCTTTTTTTTACTGAGGAAGATTAGCCCTGAGCTAACATCCACTGCCAATCTTCCTCTTTTTGTATGTAAGCCACTGCCACATTATGGCCACTGACAGACAAGTGGTACTGTAGGTCCATGCCTGGGAACCAAACCTGGGCCACCAAAGAGGATTGTGTCAAACTCAACCGCTAGGCCACCGGAGCTGGCCCTCCTAATTCTCTTGAGTATCAGGAAGACTATAGTTACTACACAAGCTAGCATTGGGGATTGTCTGAAGACTGGAAATGCTGTCCCACATTTACAGCAGGAATTCCAGTAGCAGCTCAGATCTCACCATGCTACTCACGGCTTACAGAACTCACAACGGAGAAACAGACAGATGGTAGCTGAACTGGGCTTATATGTTAGTTAGTCTTAGGCACATTCACTGACTTGCACAGAAATACACTTTGGAGATGGATAATTGAAACTCTTGAATTTGAACATATTCTGGGTTCAGTGTTAATTAAATTCAGATACTATCACATTATAATTGAATTACAGCTATGAAATATTCAGATGATTTCCTTACTCACAGTTGTTACAATTTCTGATCTTGCCAAACTTATTTACTTTAACATCAACTTCCCCCAATCTCAACTTTATTCAAAGTTTGTAGTTAACACCATTTCTCATTAACCTCATTAGTACTACTACTACTAATTAAAGCAAACATTTATTGCATTCTCTCTATGCACTCAAGTAAATAGTTTATATGCATCACTACTTCATTCTCTCAATAACTTTATTAGGTAGCTACAATTATAATTCTTATTTTACAGGGGTGGACTCTGTAGCTCAGAGAAGTTAAGCAACTATGGTCACACAGCTATGAAGAGGTAAAACAAAACTCCAGACCTGAGTATATCTGACTGATTCTATCTTTTGAGCTTTTAACCAATAGATGGCATCTGTACTTTAATGTACATATTATGCAGGTAAAAAGTTAATAGATTCAGTTAATTTAAATGTATCTATTAATATGCACATCTATGAATAATAACATTTCCTATCACCTTGAATCCCAAATCTGCTTAATTGGTTTGTGAATATTTGCCACTCAGAAAATATATTTGCCACTCAGAAAATTTAAACAGCAATTGCCATCTTTTTTTTCTTTATAGGTAAATTTAAACACTAACTGTACGCAAAAATCAAGATTTTGCAGGATAAAAAAAGCCACTAATTTTCACTCAATTTTTAGTCATTTTTTTCTGCTACTAATAATAGATGAAACACTAAGCACACCATTGAGGAAAATCACACTCAAATTGTTCTTCGAAGATTTGCACTCTGTCGTTTTCCTTTCTGCTCTCTCTTCACATTCCTTTGGTTACCTTATCTAAATATTCTTAATTGCACATATTTAGAAAGAATTAGCATATGTCAACAGTGCCATCAAGCAGCTCTTAGCACTCTGCCTGACATACAGTTAGTGATCCATAAATATTTGTTGCACTTTATTGAAGCAGAGTCTAAACATGGAATTAAATTTTACTAGCAAAATTGTAAATAGACAAAAGTCAACCACTTTTAGAAAAACACCCAAATATTTATTGAAATATGCTTACTTATTTATAGCATAATTTCAGAAGCAGTTTAAGTAAATGTCTCTAAACAAAAGTTTAGAGACATTAACCCATTTTAGTTATTCTGCCACTTTGCTTTCAATCAACATAGGTGCAATACAATTTCTGGCTCACTTGTCGGCATACATCTGCTTAAGTGAAACTTATGAGAACGCGCCCAAAGTTAGTGTATTTGAATTTACTTGAAACTCACAGTGAATTCTCTTTAGTTTAAAGACCAAACATTCGGATGCTCTCATTTTTGTCGTGTACACATGCCATTTTTGATCTGCACATACCATTTTTTTTTCTCAGCTGAAACCAGAAATGGAAAAGGCAAAAATACCGTGAGAACAACAGTTTTCTTGTGGTATTTCCAGCTCGTTGGAAGTGGAGTATACTGGAAATCACGGGAGACAGGCCTTTCCCAGGGGACTCTAACTCCAGCGACACTAATCCAAGATGTTTGGTTTATTTAAAGCAGTCCTTTCAGTCTCATCCATCACTAGTCTCAAGACCCTGAACAAAACCTCTAGCAGTCCGAGCAATTATCCATGTGTTCTGGCAGTCTTCTCCCTCTATGTGGAGTTATTGTCCAAAGGCGCAAACATTTTCCTTTCAACAAATATGTAATGGGTTTTCATAACTCTGAAAGATGGGTCTCCAACGTAGGTTCTCTTTTCACATCTCGTGTGAAGGTTTGGATTATTTTCTGATAGGAGAATGGACAACAAACTCCCTTTCAAACCATCAATGTTTTAATTCCTTCCTCTTTCAATTTAGTTGTTGTGACATGACAGCACCACTGCCAAGTCTAGGGCACGGCACACAAAATAATTTGAAACACCAAGGATTTTGGGGTTTCTCAGTCACCAAGATTTCTTTCAGTTTTTAAAAAAGTATGTTTTTCTTTTGGCCAAAGAGAAGCAATTGAAGGCCAAAAACATGTAGAAGGAAATTCAACTTGTTTCAAAAAACGTTTCCCAAATACCTACTTTGTGTCAGGTTCTGAAGATTCTAAAATGAATACGGTAAAAGTAGGTGACATTTATGAATGCTGATTATTTGCCAGGAGGTCTTCTAAGCCCTGAACATATATTATCCCATAGAAGCCTAACAACAATCCTGTAACGTAAGCGCTAGTACGGACCCTATTTTATAGAGAACATGGGGGTGCAGAGAAGTCAGTTAACTTGCTTAAAGTCACACAGTAGAAAATGGTAGCACTGGGAGTCAAACTCATGTAGACTACCTTTAGAAACTATGCTTTTAATCATACATTCTCTCAAAATGATGACATTTTAGGTGGGAGACAGATGTGCAAACTAATAAATGGCACGGTATAATATGATATGAACAATAATTAAAGTATAATTTAAATATAAAGTAACACTTTGAGGGGGTGGGGGTAGAGGAGAGAGTGGGGAGGCTTCAAAGAGGAAATGATATTTGGGTGGAGACAGAAGGAGGGGAACGGAGTTCACCACATAGAACAGCTTGTAGGGAGATGGGAGGGGGAAACTCCTTGTCTGAGCAGAGAACAGCGCATGAAATACAGAGATACATGAAATAGTAGGGTGAGGTTCTGGAAGCCGCAAATGATGTGGCATTTCTGAAACATAAGACATTGATGTGGCAGGAGGCAGCAGGAAGTGAGTCTAGAGATATGGGCAAGTGCCAATTCACAGGGGACCTCATATGATACGCTAAGGGGACTATATTTTATCCCATAAATCAGTATTTCTCGAGGTTCCCTTCAATGTACCATTATAGACAGAGAGAGAAGTAAACTCTGAGGCTGTGGCACTGTAGCTCACACCGTCCAAAGCCTTCATGTGGGAAAAATTTTTGAAGCCTATGGTTTTGTTTAAAATACATGCATTTGCTTTCACTTACATAATACAGTTGTGTTTATTTTAATATGTAAATTATTGTTTTACATACAATAAGCTAGTCATCAAATGGATGTAAGGGATAATAGAGAGGACCAAGGTGAGGCTGCATATCAATTGATAATAGGGCCATCTCATCAACTGAGATGGAGAACATAATAAGAAGAAAGGCTTTCCAACAATTTTCAAGAACGTCATTATAAGGAATTCTCAAGAGAGACCCTAAGTCCATGACAATTAAGGACGTGAAATCCTCAACATTTTCACATTCAACAAAATCTCACTATGTGATTCTTGATTTTCTTTTATAACTTTTGAAGGGCTTTCCTCCTGGAATTTGAAAACAATACATGCGTATTGTAAAAAAGATTATAAAATTCAAGGATGTTAATTAAAAAAAAACCCAGAAATTAATAGGTGTTGGTGAAGATGTGGAGAAACTAGAACTCTTGTGCATTGTTGGTGGGAAGGTGAAAATGGTATAGCCTGAGGGGAAAACAGTGTGGAAGTGCCTCAAAAAATTAAAAGCAGAATTACCATATGATCCAGCAATTCCACTTCTGGGTACATACCCCAAAAAATTGAAAGCAGAAACTCAAACAGACATTGTACACCAGTGTTCACAGAAGCATTATTTACAATAGCCAAAAGGTAGAAAAAACCCAAGTGTCCATCAACAGATGAATGGATAGACAAAACGTGGTATATACATCAGTGAAATATTATTCAGTCTTAAAAAAGCTCAAGACTTAAAAAGGTTTCCAAGGTTTATTTAAAAACAGTGAGTGGCTTATTTCATTTTTTAAGTGTTCTCGTACATGAGGCCATAATAAAACAAAAAAGTCAGGTTTCCTGAAATTGTTTGTTAAATGATCAATTACTCCCCCATTAGCTGATGATGTTTCTTTATCATGAATCAATTTCATATTTATACAAGGGAGTATTTCAGGACCATGTCTTCTGTTGCATGGACCAGAATGGATGGAGAAGCCATGTGGAGCTATGTAGAGCTAAGAATATTAGCTTTGAGTGAAATGATCTGTGTTGAGTTCCAGATCCACCCAGATGGATCTTTCTAGTTGTGTGGACTTAGGGAAGTTATTTAATCTTTATTAGCCTCCATGTTTCTATATATAAAATAGGAATAACATTATTAGCCACCACATAGGATTGTTGCCAGACCTGGAAATGGAAGCCTTGCAAAGTACCTTGCATATAATTAGTGCTTAATCAATGTTACCTATTGTTATTGAACTGCAATTTGGCAGACTTATATATATATATATCTCTCACAAGTCCATCTTGACTCCGTTGTAACATATTTGGTTCCTACAGTTTTCAAGGACTTCATTATAGAGAAGTATTGAGGCTGAGACTATATGACCGGGTAGTCTGCAGAGCTCTTTTGCATACATTATTGATTTCCTTTTGAGCCACACAATAACTCTATGATACAAGATATTTTTTCTCCCCTATTGAGATGAGGAAACTCTTAAAGATCAAAAAGTTGAAGACTGGGGACTTCAGCTGAAAGCATCTGACTCCCAAATTCAGGGCTTTTTCTGAATTATCATGCTGCCTTTGGGAACAGAATCTCTTCTATCATATAGCTGTATGAACTGTGAACATAGTCTTTCTATTTAGGACAGTGTTTATTTTAAGCAGGAAAAGAATCCACCTGATGCTTCCAGAGCAGTCTCCATGACCATAACTGAAATATCTCTAAGTCCTAAACCATGGACAAGACAGATTAAAGAGACTCCTGGAATAATGTACATATGTAGGAGGTGCTTGATTTATCCCTCTATAAAATTTCAGCAGGATTAAGGAGTCTTACTGTGAAAGTAGTGTCAAAACTAATTATAACACCTGACTCAAGATAGACATTCTTCAGACTTCTATCTGTGAGAGCTTTCTTGGCAGCCTGTTCTCATCACAAAAAGGTGTTGTGAGAGGGAGATTTTTCTCCGAGCAGCTAAGTTGTACTGAAATTCCCAGAGGGGGAAAAGTGTGTTTGAAGCTTTTCTCACTTCTTAAGAAGTAACTGGAACCTTCTTGCTGAACATAAATTGGCTCTTTCCTCATTTCCTGCCCTGGGTGGTCATGTTAACCCAACTTTTTAGTATAAATTGAGTCTTTCAATTGAATCACATGATAAACAAATTACTTATATGTTTAAATCAAAATTAATCATTTAGAATTGAATTATATAAAAAGTGCTATTTCTTGCATTTATTGCCCAGCATTAGCCATTCCTCCCAAAACATTTTCCATGTTTCCAACTTATTAAGGAAATTCAATCATCAAGTTTAAAATATCATATTCAAACTAAAAGTTTGTCAATGTCTATATAATCGCAAATCCCTTTTGGAAGGAAATAAGTTTCCACTTATTATGCAGTCCTAAAAACCTGAATGAATTTCAATTTAGCTCCCAAAGAAACCTAATTTACAGAGAAAGATTAGCTAAATCATCATATAGAAATAAATTTAAAGTGTATGTAGTTGAATTAAACTGCAAAGCTGTAATTTCTTAACCTACCACAGAATATCTTGATTTACACAGCCATGTAATTTATCTATGGTAGTGGACAGTTTTTGTTTTGTTTTGTCTTGTTTTTGCTTCCCAGCTTGCACTAACTCTTCTTTTGGTACCAGTAACTCTATTACTTTCCAAAGAAGCACCTCCTATATTCCGTGTGGCTCCCTTAGTGTGAACTCCATCTCTGGCTCCAGGGATAAGCATGTTATTCAAGCCCAGTTAGTTAGAGCATCTTATTCTCCCTGACCAGAGTGACTACTTCGAGAATGGGGATGTGGCCTAATCAGAGCTAATGGTATTCAATGAGGATTCTGCTGAGACTCCGTGGAGAGAAAGGCATTCGTTTCCACTGGGCTTGAGAGATTGTAGACCTTGAGCTGTTGGCAGCCATGTTTGACACCAGGTGCAGTCTGAGAGTGAAGCCAACATATAAGAGAATAAAGCTGAGGACTGGAAAATAGCTGGGTTCTGATGCCTTCGTTTGAAGCCTTGGATCAAGTTGGTATGCAAACCAGTTCTACTCCTGGACATTAACTTTTAGACTTAATTGCTAAACACTCATTAAGAATTCTTTCAAAGATCTTATAGTATAAAAGATAATACAAATTGGCAAATATAGTATAGTGTGATAAATATTAGGTCAAAGCAAGGTGCTATAAGGGAAATTAGGGATGCATTGGAAGGGTCAGACAAGAAATTCAGAGAGAGGTGATCCATTCTACTTGAGTCCTAACTGAAGAACGCTAAGTAGTGATTATTTGGGAGGAGGAGGATGGTGAATAGAGGAAGGGATGGCTGCAAATGATCCTGACTAAGAAAATAGCCTGTGTAAAATCCTGGAGGCCAGAGTAAGGATGTTCAAGTAACACTGAGCAACTAGGTATGGCAGGACCACAAATTTAAGAAGCAGGGAAAGAGTTCTGGAGTCATGAGAAATCAAGCTAGTGGAGCAAGCAGGAGTAAGATGCAGGAGATCCTTACACACCATGTTTTTAAACAGAAATCTTGTGTTTTAGAAGCATGACTTACAGCTATCTGGGGAAATAGTTTGAGAGGCAGCAAAATTGAAGGTGATTAAACTTGTTAGGGGAGAGATGATGGCCATATGGTCTGATGTAGTGGCTTTGTGAATGGAGAGAATCAGATGGATTTCAAAGAGATTTTGGATGGAAGAAAAATCAGGTCTTCTAATTGATTGGATTTGGAAGAAACTCAGGGTGTGTTGGAGGAGATTAAAATATGAGATGGAGGTCTGGTAGTTAAATTCTCCTCTAATACTAAGGTTCCGCTCTCTGTGAAAAGACTGCTCCTTCTTTTGTGACTGTTCACAGTAAATGATATCACTGGCCACCCAACTGTTCAAGCCTCATCCCATTAAGTTACTTATCTTTTTTGCCTTGTAGGTGCACGTATTACTGTTTTCTGGTAGTTTCTGTTGGGGAAATAAAACAATTCTGACAATAAAAGTCCCCTCTGTACCGATATAGAAGAGAGAGAGAACACAATTTATTATTGGAAAACTATTAACTGATTTATTTGCATTTAAATAGTATGAAAGTGACTAGAAAGCATGGACAGAATTTCACACAAATTTACACAGCAGAGTAGAAGAAAGAAAAAGTAACTTCTCTTATCACCTCGAGACAAATGATGCACCTGTGAGTGCTACCTCCTGAAAGACTCCTGCCTTCATTTTGGAGATTCGTGCTTACAGTTCCAAGGGTCAGAAGGCCTGTGACCTTACGTTGTAAAATCAAAAGGTCGGGCCCCTTCCTGGGCCTATTATGTTTTTAAGCAGAGGTTTTATTAGGGTTTTAAGCAGGCACCCTAACAGGGTGCGAAGGTGGCCACTTCCCTTTTCTTTATTAAACAAAGAAAATTTCATCACTTTACTCTTGTATCTCCAAGCTCTCTCTGACCGCTTCATCCCAGCGGGTTCAGCCTGCCTCTGTTTTTTCCCTGAATTCAATGCCTGAGATGAACTTTGATATCACATACTCTAAATTTAGGGGTAAAAGACAATACAGATTCTAAGTTTCTGATGAGTTCAGAGAATTGCAAGGCCCCACTCAAGTTGCTGACTGACTTAGCAAATATCAAAAGTCCTATCATACTTGTTAATTGGGTGCCTCCATGAGTTAGATCAAATGTGTTTTCAACCAAGGGACAACATTCAGTTCACCCTGGAGAAGACAGGGCCTGGTTCTTTGAACAAGAATGATACCAGGCAATGGACACTTGCTTCTCCCTCTCTTCTCTTCCCCTGTCTCCTAGTGTCTTAGCTGCTTAATAAACTGCTGTAACGGGCATGTCCCAGGGAGAAGAAAGTAGGGTGAGACTAAGGAACGTTTATTTTGTTCTCCTCTGGTTCATTTTATAATTATGTTTCAAGGATGTGTCTCAGAAAGAAAGGTGGAGAGGGGTGCATCCTACTCAGGTACATAGAAATTCTCCCTCGAGTCAACAAGCCTTCTCACGCTGCAGTTAAATGAGGCAGTGTCAGTAATCTGCTGCCTCCCGGGTAGATTGGTCTCTGGGTTCCACCTGATGCCTCCCCTAATGAGAATCCTAAGAGGGATTTTGACGGTCTTGTAGTGGCATCTCTGCATGATGGCTGTGGTGAGATGCTAAGCAGCAACCGCTGCTGTCATTTTGGGATGTCATACTTGGCCAAATAACCTGTGGTTGGTTCTCAAGAGGGAAAAAAATCCTGACATTTGAGTATTGGCAGAGGTGGTCTGAAGTAATACATTTACAAGTAAGGACTTTTACTGATGACGTCATAGGGAAAGGATTTTATTTGACATCCCAGAAAAATCGTCCTAAAATATCTGTTTAAGCATTTTTGCTCTTTCTCCAAAGTCTTTTGACCATTTCTTTCCTTCCATTGCTTTCATCTTCTCTTCCCCACCTCCCTTTTGACAACCCACTTTAGCATTCTCCCCTTTTCTTTTGCTCTGGGTGCATCTATCCTTTCCTTTTCAATCCTATTTATTCCTTATTTGCCTTCTTCCAAATGTATCCTGAACAGTCATATAGTTCAGTAAAATGAAGGAATCACCTCCCTTAGAGGGCTGAAAAGAGGGAATTGCATAAACATAAAATTTAATACACTGTTTTCCTAGCACTTTAAAAACCAACTATTCTTGGGGCTGGCCCTATGGCATAGTGGTTAAGTTCATACACTCCATTTTGGCAGCCTGGGGTTCACAGGTTTGGATCCTGAGCTGGACCTACACACCGCTCATCGAGGCATCATGCTGTGGCAGTGTCCCACATGCAAAAGAGAGGAAGATTGGCACAGATGTTAGCTCAGTGACAATTTCCTCAAGCAAAAAGAGAAATATTGGCAACAGACATTAGGTCAGGTCCAATCTTCCTCACTAAATAAATAAATAAAAATAAAAACCAACTATTCTTGAATCTTACTTTGAGAACCCGTATGAAAGTGTTCCTGTCTCACATTACTGAATTGACAAGGGCCCAGTAAAAACTCTATCTCTCATTGGCTTTGTTAGAGGGGAACTGACCAACTGTAACTCATTTCAGCTTTTGCTTCCCAAATCTAAAGATAGTTTCATTCACAGCAATCAGCTGGAAGAAAGATGTAAATAACTTTATTGTTCATTTCAAAAACTTCCTGAAGGACCGACCAACTCTTCAACAGAAAACATCAGCTGACAGTTTATACTACCAGACTCATTGACCCTCTCTCCTCAAGATCCTTACCTTGCTAAGCCTACCAATGCCAAACGATTTTATCATGATCCTTACCCAATCCTAAGCAAGCCCTTCCATTGAAAGACCCACCTTAAGAGGAAGATGGGCATGGATGTTAGCTCAGGGCCCATCTTCCCCGGCAAAATGAGGAGGATTGGCAGCAGTTAGCTCAGGGCTAATCTTCCTCAAAAAAAGGGAAAGAAAGAAAGCCCCACCTTATATCTAACTTCAAAATCTAATTAACTTCCAAGTTTTGGCCTTTCAGGACTACAAAAGCTCTGTGAGGTAAACTACATGGTAAATAATCAACTCAGCTTTGTCTTATCAACAGTTTGTTTTGGTGACATTTTGGGGGGTCAGCATTGGACACCTGCAAGACTAAGACAAAGAGGAAGTGTGTCAAAGTAACTATATCACCTTGAGATTGTGAAAAAGACGAATTCCTGGCATGCTTGGGATCAGGATTACTCTAACATGAGTGCTCCACTCACTATACCTAAGAAACAACCAGGGCTAAGCAGACGTAAAAGTATAAAAGCACCAGCTCTTTCCTAAGCAAGATATATATATTTCAATAATAATTGTAAACTTAAGAACCTCTTACTACCATCTAGAAGATTAGTTCTTCCCTATTTGTATAATTTTTTGCTTCTCGTGGGGAACCTCAAAACACCATCTTTAATCCACTCAGAGCTCAACACATTGTTAAAACTGAAAAACACCAAAATGTTAAAAAAAATTACTGTCTTAAACATTTCAGACAACATATATATAATCATTCAACTTTAGTTTTGATGAGATATGTAGTAATGGAAAATGAATTATATTTTTGAACACCAATACCTGTCAATCTGGTAGTGTCCTTTAAAAGAAATACAGTGAAATGTTCTATTATCAAGTTTTTTGCTATTCATCACGTGTTAATCAAGCAGTGAAAGGTAACCATCAATCACAGACTGCCCCAGATTTGACTCTCAACTTGACTTTATCTCCCAGGCTCAGTTTTCTTATCTTTAATGTGGGAGAAATAATCTCCATAGGATTGTTTACGGGACTGTACTTGTGACATACAAACATATGGTAGATACGCAGCAATGTGAATTTCATTTCTCTTTCTTACACAGATTTCCCTTGTTTGAAACGGAAAAGTAGGCATTTGGATTTCTTTTCCAAAAAATCGACGTAAATATGATATGAAGGTAAATTTATCTTATTAGCTGTTGAAACATTTATGTTCTCTATCTTCAGATGTTCAGAGTTTTAGTTACTGCTGTTGGAGAGGGCGCTACTTTTCTTCATTGTCCTACTTTTCTCCATGAAATCTGTTCCAGTCTTTTAAATTTATTTCAACCATCCTGCTCAAAATAACACTATTTGTTAAACTTGTTAATCCAAATTTATTTTATAGCTGTTGGAGTAGATTTCATTTACGAACCTCAAAATGTCAAAGAAATAAGGTAATTTGGGCAATGTTCTGGATTCATTTAAGTTTGACTCTCTTTAAAACTAAATAAATCTGTTTATTCCTTTTCTTTTTGACTACACCTGTAAGCTGAAAGCCTGTAATGATTAACTATTTATCATTTCAGTTTGGATTGCTGATTGTTTTGGTAATTAAAAGCAGATGGCCGAAGCTGGAGAAAAATGCCCAGCAGCTGATTAGTGGAAATAAATGAATTTAGAGATATTTAACTTCCAGATAATAGATGGGTCAAACATAGTTTATACTTCACTGTGTGTACTTTTAGAGTAATTCCATACACGATATTTGATAGTATATCGAGAATTAGGTCTTTGTTCTTCATCTTCTTTTGCTCTCTGTCTCATGACAGAACACTCACTTTCCTTGTATGGCACGTGTGCCAACACATTAATTGCAGCTCAGCTTGGTTACTTGGGTCACCAGTGGGTTCTTGATAAGGATTTGCTTTGCCTGGGGGATATCTTGAGGCTAAGCGTTATGTGTTGCTCTGATTTGTCTTTTGGAGCTTGTTACTGGCTCTCAAAGCCAGCATTCAACAAAATTCAGTCACCCTATAACGTTCATCTGTCCGCCTAAAAATTTTTATTCTGCTGCTGAAAACAAAAGGCTTCATTAAGTAAAATTAAGTTGTTCAGCAGGTTGGGCATGTTTTAAACATGTTTATGGGCTGATGTCCACTCCCTCTCAGATTAACGTTAACCAACATTCTAATTCCCACTCCCCTGGAACTGTGAAACCAATTTGAAAGGTGCGGGTGACTCTCTAATTTCAATAAACCTGTCTTAGGAGTTATATAGCCATAACGGCTAAATGATCCAGCCCTAAAGGTCAACTCATCAAAACATGAAAAATTCATGTTCCATGAATGAAAATCACCAAAAATAACCAAGTCTTTTCATAGAGTTTTGAGTTATTCTCTGGAAAACGTCTGCTGGAGTGGAAAAAGTGAGAGGATCAAAAAAATATACCACAGATTCTCCCTCTCAGGGCAATCATCCTTTATTCAAGAATTTTCTTTAACTTTTTGGGAACAGCTCTATTCTTTTCTTTGTATATTTTTGCCTTGATAGAGAAGGTAGTATACAATACAAATTCTATTATTAAGGATTTCATGAGAACCAGTCTGTATGGGTTGAATTGTATCCCCCCCAAAAAAGATAATTGAAGTCTTCATCTCCAATGCCTCAGAATGTGACTTTATTTGGAAATAGGGTCTTTCCAGATTTAGCCAAGTTAAGATGAAGTGATTAGGGTGGGCTCGAATACAATTCAACTGGTGTCTTTGTAACAGGGAAATTTGGGCAAAGACACACAGAGAGGAAAGATGATGTAAGGATGGCCGTGTGATGGGAAACAGAGATCGGACTGATGCTGCTGCCAGCTAAGGAATGCCCAGGATCGCTGCCCACCACCAGAAGCTAGGGAGGGGCGAAGAAGGAGTCTACCCAGGGTCTCAGAGGGAGCATAGCCCTGCTGACACCTGGATTTGGGACTTCTAGCCTGTAGCATTGTGAGACAATACACTTCGGCCATTTTAAGGCACCTAGTTTGTGGTACTTTGTAATGATAACCCTAGCAAAATAATACACAACCCACAGCCCATCATGAAAATCTTTCCTTAAGAAACGCATTTGGAAGAATAGATTAATAATAGAGAATATAATGCTTTGTTTCTCATTAACAGATATTCTTTCAATCTATTTTAATTCGTTTTTGAGGAGGAGGAGGATTGGCCCTGGGCTAACATCTGTGCCAGTCTTCCTCTGTTTTATGTGGGACACCGCCACAGTGTGGCTTGGCGAGCAGTGATAGGTCTGTGCCTGGGATCTGAACCTGGGAACCCTGGGCCACCGAAGCGGAGCACAGGAACTTAACCACCACACCACTGGGCAAGCCCCATATTTTAAAATGTTTTTTAATGAGAGATTTATATTATTAATACAAAAGCTATGCATTTTTATTATGGAAAATGTTAAAAATAGAGATAGGTGGTCTGAATCAGTCCTTGCTCCATACAGTCTACTCTCCACAGAGCCACTAGAGTGAATAGCTAAACTACTGATCCTGCCTCTTCTATCACGAGAACCCTTCAATGGCTTTTCATCTCTCTCAGAGCAAAATCCATAGAATTACAGTGACCCATAATCCATATAAATCATTACAGCAACGCTTTTCAATAAACCACTGCCTGTTACAATGTATCCCCCTCACTCCTGAAACCCCTTCTTTTTGCCTCTGTTATCTCTTTGACCTCATCTCCTATGACTTTCCACTGTTTTTACTCCATCCTAGCCACACCGGCCACCTTGTGGTACCTTGTTCTCACTCGCTCTTTGTTCTCCCACAGGGATCCACTCACGTGATGGGCTCCTTTATTTCTTTCAGGTCTCTGCTCAACGGAAACCTTATCAGTGAAGCCTTTTCTGACACCTTTAAAAAAATACTCTGGACATCCCGCCCCCACTTCTGCCCTAGTGTTCCTTTCCCCCTTTCCCTCCTTTATTTTTCTTCATATTACTTACTACCCTCTGACATATTACGCACTTGTTTATTTTTTAATTGTCTGCCACGCCCAACTTGCATGTAAGCTCCTTGAGAGCAAGGGCCTCGTGGAGTTCACTGCTATATCCCCAGCATAATGTGTGACAAATAGTAGCACTCAATATATATTTGTTGAACCAATAACTGAATTGTGATAGGGTTGGGGAATATGCTAAGAGGTGAAATGAAATCATGTCCTAATGGGTTTATGTAAGTTCTTTTTCAACTCTGGAATTACCTTTGCCTGTCAGGACAGCATTAATCACTTTATTATAATAAACAAAACAAAGTAAAACAATAACAGAAATTCATGAACATTTTGAACTGCTTTCAGGATCTTCCTGACATTTCCACTTCTACTCCCCAGTCACTTTCTTTTCTTGATATTTTAATCCTCTGTTTTTCTTCCTACTTTGAAAACTCTGGACCAGTCTTTGATCTTCATCTTTTACTCATACCTTGAATAGTGGCGTTGGCCTTGTTCTAATTAAACCCGTTCCTGCATGTTCTTTTCTACCTTCAATGGCTTCAGCGGTTCTCATTTTAGCTGTCCTTTAGATGATCTGGAGAGTTTTTAAAAATACCAATGAATAGTTCGCACCTTACATCAACTGAATAAGAATCTCAGACTTGCGACTCAGGTATTGGTTTAAAAAATTCCTTGGGTAGTTCTAACGGATAGCCAGCATTGAGAGCCACAGATAGATATTGAAAACTTCTCAGATCACAGTTTAAACTTTTTCTGTGTTTTTGGGAGTAATATAAACAAGATGTAAGTTAACAAGATAGAGGAAGGGTTGTGGAAATGAAAATCAATCAGGGAGAGACTGGAGGGAAGGAAAAGAGTCAGCTATTGCAATAGTTTAGGCAAGGGATGAGAACTTGAATTTAGAACATTGGTGATGGAGCGGAAAAATAACAGGTCATACAGACCTTAGGGAGGATGTATCAGTTGTCTACTGTTGCTTAACAAACCACTCCAAAATGGAGCAGCTTAAAAAAGCAACAAAATATGCTCATAAATTTGCAATTTGGCTAGGCCTCAGTGGGAATGGCTTGTTTGCTTCATGTGGTGTCAGTGGGATAGCGCAAAGGCGTCAGAAGGAAATAGTACTTTTAATATGGGGTACTCACATGTCTGTCAAGCTGATGTTGCCTGTCATATTGAAGCTCAGCAAGGGCTGAGGCTGAGATCGAAATTTTTTTTCTTTTTTAGCTTCATAAATCTGATCAGGGCCAGGTGGGGTATACACTTTGGAAGACGCCCCAAACTTGGCTCTGAAGGCTCCATCTGGAGGAGCCACCTCTGAGCTGCTTGTTCCTTCTGGGTCCAAGCCCCAGGCTGGAGATGTCCCACCTTGGGCCACGGAGTCATCACCTCGGGGCAGGCTGAGTTACAGGGACAGCTACGCCGAGCGAGGCAGGACAGGCCTTGCAGCCAAGATGGGGCATGGCCTGCTTCTCGGGGCTCACGTCCTGCTGTGTCACTCTCACCTGTCGGCCGGCGGTGCTGGGTCTTGCTGGCATGAGTGGCACTCCGGGCTTCTTGGTGGAGGCCTGGGCCCGCGGGGATGTTTCCTCTCGCCCTTTCTGTGGCTGTGCGTGTGCAGCGATGCCGCACGAGAGGACATCCGCTGGGACAGCAGGTCTCTGGACCTCCTGGGAAAGGCTGTAATTGGCTTCTCCGCGGATGAAGTCTCTTCCTAGGACCCGTGCACAGGCCCCCTGCTCAGGCAGGGGCAGTCGGAGCAGCTGGCGACTGTGGTTGCGGCCGCCGCCGTCTCCGCCTTCACCACCGTCACTGCGGGCGCAGCTGGTCCTCCTCCCCCAGCGCCTCCTCTTCTCCGTCAGCATCTTCAGGTGGTCCTGGTGGCGCGCATTCCAAGCTGCTTATGCTCCTCTTTGAGGAGCTGCTTGATGTCCTCAGTGCCTGCCTTCTTCCGCTCCACCTTCCGCTTGAGAAAGCCTGTCAGGTGTTCCCGCCGCTTCTCCTCCTCGAAGGCGACAATGGCGAGGCCTCGGGTGGCCGCCATCTCGCTCTTGCTGGTTGGGGGTTTTGGGGGGCTCCGCGTCGGGGCTCCCGCTCGCCTGCGCCACTTCCCCTGGTCGAGGCCGAGCGCTTTGATTCCGCTGAAGATGAGGCTCTCCCCAGCCTGTCTGGGCTTCCTTGCAGGACAACGGCCGAGTTCCAGGGACAAGCATTCCAAGAACAAACGGGAAGGAAATTGCATTTTCGTGGCCTCGCCTGTAAGTCACTTAGCGTCCCTTCGCTATCCTGGTTGCGACCGTCACAAAGGCCAACTTAGATTCAAGGAAAGGGAACACAGACTTCATATCTTGACAGAAGGAATGGCAAGGTTTTAGAAGAACTATGGGGCAGGAGATATGTGGTGGCCATTTTAGGAAACGACAGTCTGCCACAGTCTTGGGGACTAATTGGAAGGGGGCAATGGAAAAAAAGTAAAGAAGGAAGGGCAAAAGTCACTTTAAAAAAACCTCAATTTTAAAGATCTGTTTATTCTTACTACCAAAAATAAAGTCATGTCATTAGCTAAGGCTGTGGGGAAATAGTGTATGTAATATACGATCCTAAAGCCTAGAGAGTAATTGTTTTATTAGCTTTTTTTAGTACCTAGATTGGACATGGGTAATGCTTTTGGAAGGGTGATGATAGTTTCCTGAAAGCTTTTGGAGACCTTTGATACTTAGGTTGTTTTTACCCATTCATCCTATTAAATTATTTGACTGAATGTACCCATCAACTCAAACAACTGGTAAGGTTAGTAAAGAAATAAAAACCAAATTTAAAACCAATTACTGAAAGTTGGATGCCTTTGCTTTTAAAGGCATGGTTTTTTTTTTTTTTTTTGAAGAAAATAGGAAGCCAGTCCTTCCAGTTCACCATTATTATTTTAAGGGATTAATGTGGAGAATTTCCCGACTTAACTTTAATCCGTCTTCAATTATATGCTTCCATGTTTGATAATACAAAATACACCGAGTGGAATCACTTCTTTGATTTAGGTAAATTTGTCAGTTAGAAAAAGAAATGGCAGCTAGAATAATTTTGAAAAATGAGCTTCCTGTGGCAGTCCGAGGGCCAGCTGGAACAAAGGATATGTGGCAATGGTGACGATGAAGAGTAGTAGCCGCGAGAACTTAGAACAGCGTTCTGAGTTCCTTTTGGCTCCTTATCCTCATTGGCAAACTCTTCAGAAGAGGGCTTTACATCCAGCTCTTCCCTGTCCATGTGAGTTCTTGGTTCACACAGTGTCCTAAAGCAGAAGATTTCTATCTTTTTTAACGGTTTCATTGCAAGGCTAAGTTTACCACACACTTTGGTTGCATTCTTTTCCTAGAATGGTTTACACAAACTGCTGCCTAGATTTGTTGTTTTTGCCAAAGTTCAAACTGTGTGAATCATGTGGAAAGGATATAATTAAATTTTTATATATATATATATTTTTTTTCTTTTTTTTTTGGTGAGGGAGATTAGCCCTGAGCTAACATCTGTTGCCAATCCTTCTCTTTTTGCTGTTGAAGATTGGCCCTGAGCTAACATCTGTGCTCATTTTCCTCTATTTTATACATGGGACGCCTGCCACAGCACAGCTTGATAAGCAGTGCCTAGGGCCGCACCTGGGATCTGGGCCTGTGAACCCTGGGCCACCCAAGTGGAGTGTGCGAACTTAAGCACCATGCCACTGGGCCAGCCCCAGAATTTACCATATATTTTAATATTAGGAAAACAGGTGAGTGGCAAAGCATATTCATGCATTTAGCAGATATTTATTAAATGCCTACTTTGTTCAAAATACAGTGCTAAGTGAAATTAGCACCTTGCTCTGATTTGGATAAAATTTGGATACAAAAGTTTATCTTGTAACCATCTTGTTTGTTAGTCCAGTATTTCGCTTTCACTCAGCCAAGTTTACAAAGCTGCACATTGCTTACAATTTGACTCATCGAGTGGTGGGTTTTTATTGCTGCTTTCTCTTCTCTCAGCCTTTTCATTGACTGTCTGAATACACATCATAAAATCAGCGCCGTTGGCTTTGAGGACATTTATTAAAATAATGCATTTGTGAGAGAAAATTTTATGAGACCTGTGCTTTATAAACTCCTTGACCTATTTACTCCCATGATTCGATTCTCATCTTTGCAGGATGGGACAGACTTTAGTGTTTTATCAGTCACAGTGGGGGTGCACTGCTCCCTCTCAATGACTGTGATCGTCACACTTATTTCTTTTGTGCCTTGCTCTAGATCCACCCAACATAAAGTTAAAAGTGTGCCTATGTGCCAGGTAGCTCTCTTGGAGTAATGGCCTACAACAACTATAAATCTAAAGGCATATTTTCTAAGTAGCTAAACTTGAGTGAGCGTATGTGTATATGTGTAGGTACTGCCAAGATCTGTACATTTTACTCAGATAAAATGTATCAATCAGTATCTACTAAAGAAAAAATTGAAGAATGCATCTCTCAAAAGTGATAGAAACACAGGAAGAATTTTTCTTAGGTAGTATTCTTATGTTTGGAAGAAGGCTCAAAATAGTAATATAGATTTTTGGTGGAGGAACAAACCTTCTATATGCATGTCAAGCACTGGGTAGTTACCGGAGAATTAAAGATGACCAAGATTTGGCTCACGCTCTTGGGGAAGTTGCAGTGAGGGTGAAGGACTTGATTCAGATGCAAAGAATGATGATGCACTAGCATACAGGCTACAGTATTTGCCTGCAGGAAGAGTTGGGGAAAACACCCTGGAGAGGCAAATACTTGAAGTGGCTCTTGAAGCATGACTAGGGGTTTTCCAGGCAGAATTTCAGGACATCATCTTCCAGGCAAAGAAGCACAGGGAAAAGGCACCAAGGACGGAAAAGACACGTGTGCAATCCAAGTGCCAAACCCCAGGAACCGGTAAGAGAAAGCAGCACAGGACAGAGGAGGGTGGCCCAGAGAACTTGGATGGTGTGAAACACAGGGGAGAGGCTGACGAGGCTGGAGGGTTGAGAGCTGTTGAAAAATAAAGATGGAGGAAGTATCAGTGGCTATTCTACAACAACCACAGCATTTCCTAGTCAGCCTAGGCGGCAGCAGCCTAACATAAAATCAGAATTCTTTCCCCTGGCCTAACAGTCCTTGCCTGGTGGGCCTTCACCTACCTTTAGAACCTAATCTCTTGCCCCTCTCCTCCTTACTCAGTATGAACTTGCTTTGCTTTTCACACATCCCTAGCCTGACTCCACCTGAACAACTTTGCTCTAGGTCAGTGGTTCTCAATCAGAGGTGATTTTGTGCACCGCCTCCCACCCCCCCAAGACATTTAGCAATGTCTGGAGACATTTTGGCTGTCAGGACTTGGGGAGTGCTGCTGGCATCTATTGAGTAGAGGCCAGACATGCTGCTAACCATCCTGCAAGGACGATCCCTCACAACAAAGAATTGTCAGTCCCAAAGTGTCAGTAGTGCCAACATTGAGAAACTTCTAGGTGTTCCCTTAGCATCTGTGCTCCTCTCACAGATCTAGTGACTTTGTTACTTCCTTGTTTTGTCTTTAAGCAAATTAGCATTATCCAGTGATTCTTGTTTATTTGTTTGAATTATTGTGGGGATCCTCTATCAGAATATAAGCTCCAGGAGGGCAGGGGCTTAGACTGAATCTCTAGCTCCCAGAATGTTACGTGGCACACCACAGGTGCTCAATAAATATTTGTTAATCAAATAAATGAATTTGTTGCAATCCTGGTTCTAACCCTTACTAGCTCTGTGACTTTGGCAAGTTACTTTTCTAAAGTCCCTCTTTCTCATATGCAAAATGAATTTTTAAAATATTAACCATTCAAAAGTGTAAGAAGTAATGAGATAATATATACGAAAGTACCTTGCATAGAGCTTGTACTTAATAAATATTAGTCCTCTACAGTAGTTGACAGTAATACTGTATTTGACAGTATTTGACTAATTTTGCAACATTGTAACAATACAGCAAATTATGATTAATTAGGTAGAAAAATATTTGAATTTTTTATTTAAAAATCAGTTTCATATCCTGTAAAGAGAAGGTGAAGTAATTAAAGGTATTGACTCTGTCATCAGACTTCCTGGGTTAGAATCCCAGCTCCACTGCTTCCTGGCTGTGGGCCCTTAGGCATTTGATTTAACTTCTCTGTGCTTCACTTTGCTCATCTGAAACCTAGGCAATTAATAGTGCAACTAACTCACAGAGATCTTAGCTTGGGTTCCCCCAAATATTGAGTCTGAGAAGAAGGATTATGTGCAGTGGTTTACTTTGGGAAGTAATTCTAGGAATTCATTAGATTGCTAGAATTAGGGAGTAAAAGGAATACAATAGGAAGGAAGCCATGTTGGTCCAAAGGGTCATGATTGAGTTGGATCCTGATGTGGAAAATGGTCTGAGATTCTTTTGGGCCCTCCCTGTGAAACTGTAAAAGATAGCTCAGAATCATCTGCCTGAGAAGAAGAGAGAGAGATTTATCCATTCGCTCCCCGGCTCCACTGGTCAAGGGTTGCCCCAGGAGATGTAACCTACTTGTACTTCCAAGTACATGTAGGCACCAGCGTGGTTGAGGGAGATGTCCAGTCACCCCACCCACTAGAGGCCCAGAGGTCTGGTCAAAAGCAGATAGGTAGTGTGGCTGAGATGAGATCCAGAGGACCCCCCCCCAGCAAACAATGGCCAGAGCAGGAAGGTAGGCTGAGATAAAAACGAGAAGCATAAAAAGGTATCTAGGACATCAGGCTATTGTGAGCATTAAAAAACAAGTATAGCACTTACAGCACTATCTGGCACATCAGTAATGCTTTATAAGGGTTATATTAACATTTTTGTGGTTATTGTTTTATATTAAAGTTCCACTTGACCTCCTCTTAATAAGGATTGATGATGATGTTATTTGGTAGAAAGAGCACTAGGTTGAGAACTGGCAAACTTGGCTCCTATCAGGTCCATCTGATAAACCTGTTCTTTCATTTTTCTTTTCAAATATGCTTTGGGTTCCTGTCACATGCAAGGTGCTGAACTTTTGCATTCAACTACGCAAAATAGGCCTTGAGGACTTGAAATCTATTGGTGGAGATGAGAAAAGTATGTATATAGCTCAAACATAAGTCAGAAAGTAATACCACATTTCACTTATGCTAGAATGCATATCTCCCCTCCCTGCCTCGAACTTAGTATCTCTGAAATCAGGATTGTTTTAAGAAATGACATCTTAGATTTCATAAAATAAGGTAAATTTCACCAGAGAGTACCAACAAAATTCCATGGGAATCGGGGCTGGCCCCGTGGCTGAGTGGTTAAGTCCGCGCGCTCCGCTGTAGGCGGCCCAGTGTTTCGTTGGTTTGAATCCTGGGCGCGGACATGGCACTGCTCATCAAACCACGCTGAGGCAGCATCCCACATGCCACAACTAGAAGGACCCACAATGAAGAATATACAACTATGTACCGGGGGGCTTTGGGGAGAAAAAGGAAAAAATAAAATCTTTAAAAAAAAAAAATTCCATGGGAATCAAAAGGAGGGGATGATAATTTCTTGCTGGAGAGTTCAGGGGACTGAGGGAAGATGTGGAAAGTGACAAAAATAGTAGATTTATTAGTCAACAGTAGAAAGTGTCCTTGGTTCTCTTCTCTTTAAAATGAATGGCTTAGGCTAGACTAGGATTTCTTCTATTAGTAGTTTGAAGTCTTACTTGGTAGATCTAGAAGCTTGTTGCAGCGGCCACAGTCCCTGTCCACATGCTCCTCATGCAGAGATTTGTCTGGCCTCCCAGCTAGGAGAGTTATTTGGCCATGGGATTCCTGTGGTACTTCTAGGTGCTCCCAGGAGCTGTCAAATTCCCATCATAGTCATTATTAGGCTATGGTATATCTGCCAGTGTCTGTCATCTCTATGAGACATGTAAACTTGATCATGCAGATATTACATCTGTTGGGTGTAGAGGTTTGCCTGTTCTCCAAGAACAGAACTTGGCACATCACTAGAGCCTCATTGGCACTACTTGAATGAATGTTGAAAGGTAATAAATCCTTTATCAGAACTTATTAACACCTTGCTTGGATGTCCAGGTAAACTTTAGCATTTAGGAAAATGGAGAGGTAGGTAGGTATTTTAACAGAAGCAGCTTGGGTCTTCCAAAACTAGATGATATAATGCATTTTTTCTGCTTTAAGAAACTGATTTTTATTGTTAACTTTTTACTCGTGATTGAAAAGTTCTGGCCTGACCTTTTTTCTGTAGAAAGCAAGACCCTGGTTAAGATTTTCAGAGTAGCTAAACTACATGTTTAGACCAATTCTGGCCAAACTTGGATGCTCAGTGAGGATAGAATTAGTACTAAGCTCAATGCACTGCACAGGGCCGGGCGTGTTGGTGAAAAGTAAGAAGTAAGTCTGAAGGCTGATTTTTAAAATAATTAGTTTCACAGCTTCCAGTTTTGGAAAAAGCCTTAAGGATATCACTGGTTCAGAAACAATATGATGAGACAGCATTAGAGGAGAAAGTAAATGTCACATTTAACTTGTGAAAAATGTTCAGAGATAAACCAGAAATCTTACCCGTTGGTAAAACAAACAAGCAAGAGCTGGTGAACTGGACCTAAGGAGCCCAGCCAAAGTCAAATCGCCTGCAGACGCCTTGAAGACTCTTGTTCATTTCCATTTCATTTGGTGTTCCCTATCTTTCCAATACCTCCATCATCCTTAATCAAGCATAAAACTAAACTGGGAAGCAATATTTTCTGGTTTATATTCTATTTTTTCATCCTCATCAGAATCTAAAATTATACCTAAGCAAATATTCATGTGTAGAAGACAGTGTTCTGATTTATTCTGGGAACCTTATACGTTTGTTTTTTAAGAGAAACTGGAATTTGTTCTATAAGAGATTCAGAAGCAACCGCAGATTCAGGGATTTTTTCACAGCCATTTTTAAACAGGTAGTTGTTTTCCCATTTCCTTTCAAGATTTCTTAATTACCTTAAGGATCCCTCATTTCTAAATGTCTATAATTTCTAATGGAATTTTGAAGATTTCTGTACTCTAACTGTGTGCAACTTGAGGAAAAGACCGTTTTACTTTTCAGTGCATCTGATCGGATGCTTCATGGTTGTGATAATTCACAAAAGTTAGCGATGCAAAAATGAAACTCTCATTTTATATCTATACAAACTTTTCTAAAGGAGACACTTCCTGCCTTATCTAACTCGGAGAACTTATTCTAGACTAGTAGACTGATACTGAAGTTTCTTCAAACAAATTTAGGTATTATAGTCCAGCTGAAAACTCTACACATCAAACTTCTTCCCCTTCAAAGGTTTCTCCATTCCTTCTCCCTGGTTCTAATTTCTTAAGATGCTGGAAACTGTAAGGTGTTGGTGGAAGTGGGCTTGGGGGTCTGTGTATATTATTGCCCATTTGTCAATGTTGGATGGTAACCCAAATAGTCCAGGGGAGCCTTTATGCTGGCTCCATCTGCTAGTGATCTCAGTGGGTTTGGTGAGCTGTTAATGCCCTCACAGCACAATGACCACAATGCTGGTACAATGTGTCACACTGGGTAGTTGGGGTGCCCAGCTGGGCCTCCATAAAATCTCATGACATGAGTGGTCCTTTTACTTTCACCCCGGAGACTCTTCCACATAATTTATGTCAAGGTTGCACTTGGCAGCTGGTGAATTGAGTAATGTGCCCATCTAACATTTGTAGCCTCTTATAAGCCCACAGAAATTTTGCGATTCTCTTCTATGTCAAATTAAACTTAAAGAAAACTGTGGCTGGTCCTTGCCTGCCTAGACATTCCTTTGCTCCTATCATTTATGATCTATCCCAAATGAATCTGCAGGTTCTGCTGCTAAGCAGCTCCAGCCCTTCCCCTAATTTCCTGGGAGAGAAGTTTTTTGTGGTAGCATCTCTTTACCCGACTAATCACCCAGGGAACAGCTAAAGTAATACAAATTACTCTGTTAATTTCCCTTCACTCTCTGTTCATCATCTTTTATAGTTGGAGAAAGACACTAGCTTTTCAGATTTGCATATTTTTTCCCGATCTTAGGCCTGGTGAACTGCTTTCAAGCCAAGTAGTTTAAGCCATCCTCATTTATTGGTGGTCCTTAGAGGGGGTGGAGGGAAGTTCAAGGATGTGGTCAATCTATGGCTGGAACTGAAGGCACATTTATCACTCAGTTACACCCAGTTATCAGAGACAGCTTTAAGTGTGAGATTTTATTACCTCCTTTTCAAAGCATATTGACGTTCTGGATAACAGATTAATAAAATGAAGACTTGTGTTTGATGAAATACTGCTCTGGCAAAAATGTAGAATTGAGGCATCAACACATGCAATCGTGCGTACTTGAAAGCCAATTCTGGGCACTGTGTTCCTCTTTTTCATCTTTTGCAAAGCTACTCCTGAATTTGACAGTTTCATAACTCAGATAAGTAGAAAATTATGACCTTCTCTCAGTCCATCTGTCTGTATTTAGGAAGCCACTAAGTCTGTGGGGCTATAAAAGTAAGACCTGGTCCTTGCCTTGAGCCAAGAATGGTTTTCATATTTTTAAAAAGTTGTTAAAAAAAAAAAAGACAAAGACTATGTGACAGAGATTCTTTGCGGCCTATGAAATCTAAAATATTTACTATCAGGCCCTTTACAGAAAAACTTGGTGGACCTCGGCCTTAAGAGAGCTCACTAAACCACTCACCTATGACATTAGCACCTGACTATAACATTTTCATATTTATTTTTTATGTTTTTATTCATTACCTGATATTTATTATTTTTATGATTTTTGATATTGATGTGATTTAGTCTTTAACACTTTGAGAAATTTCATCTACTTGTCAATAATTTTTCTGTGATTCTTATGATCTGTTCATTAGCTTTTGACCTCTCCTTTTTGCTATGCAAATCTAGGCAGCTCTTCTACTCAATTTATACAGTCATTTTGGCAAGGTAAAAAAAGTATGTGGAGACTACAATAAAATCACCAACTTGATTTCCCATATTGGATTCAGGCATTTTTTAGACTTTGACAGCTAAATTCAATGCTTAATTTTACGTTTAAAAAAAATCTGTTTATTTGAATGGATTGTCGTGCCATTTGACTTAAGTTGATTTTTCAACTCAGTCAAAATTATCAATATTTATATACATATATATATGTATATACATATGTATAAGTGTAGATTTAGATAGACAGATGTCTTCCTTCATTCAGGGAAATATAGTATATAAAAATGTTGGATTGTCCTTAAATTGAATTATTGCTATATTTCAACACCATCACCTTAAATTCAGTGCATTTCACTGTACAGTTTTGGAAAGAGTTGAGTCACAGCCATCTAATCTAAATGTTTTCTCAGGATATTAAAGAAAAATATTATTTTAAAAATGAAGTGAGTTTTAAATACTTCTATTAAAACCACACTTATATCTGAATTTCCTGAACTTGAAGGGTCATGATGGATTATACCCTTTTTAGTATGAAAGGAGTTAGAATCTAGAGTTATTTTGGCGTGTCAACTTTGAATGTACATAATAATTCAAACATTCCTAAAACTGGTCTAGCACAACCTATACGTTTTTCTTCACCACTTGTTACTACTTGAATTACTTGAATTATTCTAATCCTTGTCATTTATCTATTGATTAAATTATTCTTTGATGACATTTATTATGCCAAATAGAAGCAGGAATAACATAATAATTAAAGCATGCTAGAACATTTCAAATGATTTACGTGAAGCACATTTCTGTGAAACCCAAACCCCAAAAACTTAATACTGATTAGAATTCTCTCAGTTCCTCAAACATGCCAGTCTCTCCTTCCATGGGGGCCTTTGCTGCTCCTCTCTTGGGATGATCTTTCCCCAACTCTTTGCTCTGCTGATTCTTGCATTTTGCACCAGAAGTGTAGGACCGATAAAAGGCATCTGTGATAACTAGAACTGGGTTCACCCCAAGCCGTATCTAGAGGTTTTGGAACGCTAGAGTAGGAAACCTTGGTGTATCCTTCCTTGCTCTGTGGCACAAACGTCTAGATTTTGTGTAGAGATTATTTCCAGGTTGTCTGCTGCTTGTTTGCTTCTCAGTCTTGTTTTCTAAAATGAGCAGCGTATTAAATACTCTTCCAGAAGATGAGGCTAATGTATTCAGTGGGGACACACTGAAAAAAGAGAGTTGCTCTTTCACATGATCACTGTCAGGAAACGCTCCTCAGAACCACCAATCATAAATTTATATCATCTATTCCAGTCCATGGAGTAGCATCCTTTTGTGATCCTGTTAAGAGTAGGGAAATGGTGCCGCAGTGATTGCTTTATAAATATTGACACAGAATTTGGCATGGAATATTTAAATTATATCTATGAGAAGACACTTGGTGTACGTGCCTAGAGTCTGAATGTGAATTGTAAATATGGTTAGAATAAAATAGTGTTTACAAATTTTACTCTATAACTTTCTGGCTGATAAATAAATATAGATTTAGTTTTGGAATCAGTTCTTTCAGATATGCTATAGCTCATTAACAACAGTAAAAGAGTCTTGACTTTGAATTTATGTTAATATATGGTATTGAGTATATGTTAATCTCTCTTTTTCTCTTTGTGTTTGTTAATGTATATTTAATATCCTTTGAGTAATAATTTTTGAATTAGTCTTTTGCATGTGATTTTTATGTCAGCCTCTCACTATTTAAAATGCCAATACATTTATCTAGAATTATATGACAATGTCAATAGTAGGGTAAGCCAAGCCATTGCAAATTCCTAGTGATCTGCACATTACTTTTTTATACTGAATTGAATTATATTGAATTTTGCATATCTAATATCTCTTTAGCTATTCCACCAAAATCCTAGTAATTAGAGATGAACAAGACATTAGTCATTTGGTCAATTTCCTTCCCATATAGAGTGATTCCCTATGGCATGTTTTCTACTGATTCATCTTATTATAGTTGTATGATTTAAAGGAAAGAGTTGCTACTATTTCCAATAGAAAATGTTTTCTGATGCAAGGTGTCAAGGAGAAAGAGCATAGAATTTGAGTTGGAATTTCTGGGTCCCAGTTCCAGCTCAGTGACTTATTAGCAGAAGAGTCATTTAATTATCTGTGAAAATGAGGATGGTAATAATACTTCACAAGTTTGTAGAAGGGGCCAAATGAAATGCTGTAGAAGAAAGTGTTTGGTAAAGTGTATCTATATATTAATATCATCAATTATTTAACCTATTCCTTTTCTGTGTCCCATTTAGTGGAATTTTTTTCCCTCTTTCTTTCCTTTGTGTTTTTTTTTTTTTTTTTGAGGAAGATTAGCCCTGAGCTAACATCTGCTGCCAATCCTGCTCTTTTTGCTGAGGAAGACTGGCCCTGAGCTAACATCCCTGCCCCTCTTCCTCCACTTTATATGTGGAATGCCTACCACAGCATGGCTTGCCAAGTGGTGCCATGCTGCACCCAGGATCTGAAGTGGTGAACCCTGGGCCGCTGAAGTGGAATATGCAAATTTAACTGCTGTACCATCGGGCTGGCCCCCCATTTAGTGGCATTTTATAGCATGCTTTCTTAAGAAAGGTAATATTGCTCCCAAGGGGAGAAAATCTGGGTCTTGGAGGAAAAAAGAAAATCCTACTCTTTTTATATAAAACACATATATAAATACAGCACATAAATACATATACAGTATATCTGTGGTGTTAAGATTTTATGAGGAGGGAAACTAGAGAAAAACTTATCTAAGAAAGCTCCTTAGGGGCTGATCATACAAAAAAGGTTGAGAAACACTGCTTTATAGTGTTATGTAGCAGGCATCAATCTCAGTCTACGGATTTAGTGTGGAAGAAATGTAACTTCTTATTTCTTGTTGTCTGTAAGCAAACTTGTTTTTTATCTCATGCTCTCATTCTGCCAGGAGGAATAAATGTAATTTGAGAAATGCAGGGTTTCATTGCCCTGCATCTCCCCATTCCCAGAATCATATCCATGTGTTGGGGAGCTCATGTAATAATATGGTTTGGGGGTGCTGACTCTCCTTTGAATTCCAAGATCTCTGTGGGGTTGGTCCTCTCTCTCAGCTGCTTCTACACTTTTCTCTAGTGCACAGGTCAAGGCTATACTTTCTTGCTACCCTAGAGCTGCAGAAAACTTGGTAGATCTCTGAGGTCTTCTGCCTAGATCCTCCCTCCAGATAGTTTTGCTCTGTTCTCCTTTTCGAACATGAGGAATTCAGAGATTTTGTTCAGGTTTTGGGCTTTATCCAAATACAGGAGCCAAGGATTCCTATTCATTTTGATTCCTTAAACCTTTACTGCTTTCTTTATGTTACCACTACCCAACCCCTTGGTTCAGCCTAGGGGTGGAGTATGCAGAGTATAAGTCCCTCTTGGGAGAACATTCTCACACCTATTATCCCTTCCTGGTGTTTTAGAAATGTATTTTGAAGCTCAAAGGACAAGAATTTATTTCTTTATAGTAACACCTTGGTTGTAATAATCCTATCCTGAAGAAATGGCTGCCTCATGATATAATTTAATGGGGAAGGGCCACAATATAAAATGAAAATATATGGGTATGTGGGTGATAGGTATGGGCAAGAGGACACATTAGAATTTATTTAAAAAATTATTTCAGGATATTTTTCTCACTTTGTTAATTCATCATATAGCATTATTCTTAACAACTTTATTAAGATATAATTTACGTATAGAACATTCGCTCTCTGTAAGTTGAATAATTTTTCATAAATTTATAGAGTTGTGCAACCAAAGCCACCATCCAATTTTAGAACATTTCCGTCTTTCTCCATAAATTCTCAAAAGCCTCTTTCAAGTCAATCCTGGCAGGATCACTACCTCATTACATTTTACTGATGACTAGTATTTCATTTTATGGATATACCACATTTTGTTTATCCTTTGATCAGTTGATAGGCATTTGAATTGTTTCAAGCTTTCGGCTATGATCAATAAGACTCCTATAAACATTCACACAGGAGTCTCTGTGTGGACGTTAGTTTTCATTTCTCTTGGGTAGATTTCTAGGAACAGATTTGCTGGTTCATATGATGAGTTCACGGTTAACCTTTTCAGAAAGTGCCGAACTGTTTTCTAAAAAGGTAGTACTAGTTTACATTCCCACTGCATGTATGAGTGTTCCAGTTTCTTACATCATTGTCAACACTTCACATTCTCTGTCTTTTGATTATGGTCATTTTGGTGCATGTGTTGTCATATGTCATAGTGGTTTTAATTTGTATTTCCCTAATAACTAATGATATTGAACATCTTTCATATGCTTATTAGCCGGTACTATGTTTTCTTTGGTGAATTATCTACTCAAGTCTTTTGCTCATCTTTTAACTGAGTTGTCTTTTATTATTTAGTTGTATGATTTCTTTATATATTCTGGGTGCAAGTTTTTTTAATCAAATATGTAGTTTTCAAATACTTTCTCCCAGGCTGTGGCTTATTTTTTCAAATTCTTAAGTGTCTTTGGAAGAACAAAAGTTTTTAATTTCAATGACGTCCAGTTTATCAGTGTCTTTTTTATTGGTTTGTGCATCTGTTGTCATGTCTAAGAACACTTGGCCTAACCCAAAGTCATGAAGATTTTCTCATATATTTTCTTCTAAAAGTTTTATAGTTTTAGGTCTTATATTTCAGTCTATGGTCCATTTTGACTTATTTTTTGTGTATGGTATGATATAGAGTCAAAATTTTATTTTTATTTTTTGTTGTATTTTATTATTTGCAGATGTGTTTCCAATTGTCCCAGCATTATTATTTTTTTTTAAGACTATCCTTTCCCCATTGAATTGACTTTGTGGCAACCTTATGGAAAACCAATTGACCATAATTGTAAGGATTTACTTCTGGACTATTAATTTTATTCCATTGATCTATTCTATCTGCCTATCATTACACCAGTACCATGCTATCTTGATCATTACAGCATTATAGTAAGGTTTGAAATCAGGTAATATAAGTCCTCCAAATTTATTTTTCTTTTTCAAAATTGTTTTGGCATTCTAGATCCTTTACATTTCTAGATCAATTTTAAAATGAGCTTGTCAGTTTCTACAGAAAAGATTTCTGGAATTGTGATAAGGATTATAATGAATCTGTAGATCAATTGGGGAGATTTGAAACCTTACTGAGTCTTCCAAGACATGAACATTGATTTCTCTCTATTTAAACGTTGTTAGCTTCTCTCAACAGTATTTTATAGTTCTCATTTTACAAATCTTGAATTTCTTTCTTTAAATTTGTTCCTAAGTGTTTTATTCTTTTTTGGTATACAGTAGCCCTTCTTTACCTGCAGAAGATACGCTCTAAGGCCCCCAGTGGATGCCTGAAACTGTGGATAGTAGCGAGCCCTATATACTATGTTCTTTTCCTATACATACATGTTTGAGGTGTGACAGTAAAACTAGCATGAATTTTTTCCTTCTTCAGATTTCCCGGATAAAAGATTTGTTCTTACCGTAGATCTTAGCAACTTGAGCATACGCCTTCTTTTCTTTCCTTATTAAATTGAGAACTTTGATCTTTTCACCTAAAGGAGTAACTTTATGGCTTCTTTGGCATATCCAACTTGTCAGCATCACTACTCTTGCACTTTGGGTCTATTATTTTGTAAAATAAGGGTTACTTGAACACAAGCACTTTGATACCGTGACAGTTGATCTGATAACCCAGACAACTACTAAGTGACTAACGGATGGGTGAGTCGTGTACAGTGTAGATACACTGGGCAAAGGGATGATTCACATCCGCAGTGGGATGGAGTGGGACAGCACAAGATTTCATCACGCTACTCAGAACAGCATGCCATTTAAAACTTAAGCATTGTTTATTTCTGGAATTTTCTATTTAATATTTTCAGACCATGGTTGACTATGGGAAACCACAGAAAGTTAAACTGTAGATAAGGGGCGGGGGCAGGTGCTACTGTTTGTAACTGTTTTCTTACTTTCATTTTCATATTGTTCATTGGTGATGTTAATTTTGATTATTCAAGGCCCGGAAAACTGTCTCACATCCTAAAACCCCCTAATCTCTGACTAGTTCAGCAGCCCATTGATTGCCTCAAACAGAACCGTAACCTCAGCCTAGCAGAGGTGCTATCACTCTTTGCTTGCCACCAAAGTCACCACTTTACCTGTTAACACTTCATATCAAAGGAGCCCATTCTGGTGGAGTCAGCAAAGCTAAATGATTGTTTTTGACAGTTTTGTCCAACAATATAGTTGGTTTTCTGTCAGATTGGAAGTTGGAAACAACTTAATTTTATATATTTTTTTCTCTAAATTAATTTCAATATTTAAAATGTCGGCTATTTTATACTTAGCAACACTTTCTTACACTTTGTTTAGAACTTTATGTCAGAACTAGGTGGTTATACACTTTATTATTTTTGCTAAATAAAGCCACTGCAAAAATGTTTTATTTTTTATATATGTTCATGGATGCTTTGTAATATTTTAAGGACAGAAGTAACTGATAAATAACCAAAAGTAACCACATGCTAAAGTTACTATGAATTAGGTGAGGTCATTATTAATATAGCTTTTTCAATGTTTATTTCTCTTTCCAAGTTTGAAATTTGTTATTCCACTTGAATGTTTAAAGAGCTGTCATAATTTCAATATTTATTCTAAAAATGAGGATTTCCAGGTTCTTAGCTGTATAATTGATTCATTGTATGACTGTGTTCCAAAATCCACATAGATGGACACAGATACTAAACCAGAAGTATTTATACAAGTTTTATTTTATTGCAGTATTTTCATTCATTGAGATTAATAAATACTGTATAATCTTTAGGCCAACGTTTTGAATTCTAGAGATCATAATAAATAAAATAGTTTGCTTTATTCTTGACTGAATTTTAAGCCCTTTGAATGTAGCTATCACATTCTATTAATAATAATACTCTAATAGTACTCTTCACAGTGACTTATATAAGTAAATTCAATATATGCATTCTCCACCCCGCTCAATCCCCCAATGTGAAAGTATCACATGGCCCATTATGAAAAACTAGAAACAAAAGATAAAGTTGAAAGTACTTAGATCTTAAGACAAATATATAAAAATCAAGTTTTTTCTTCATCTAATCAACAGATATTTATTCAATGCCTACATTGTGCCACCCAGTAAATTAGATGCTGGGGTGACATAAACAATAACAAGCATTGTTCCTGTGCTCAGGGATTGTTTCATAGGGAGACAGACAGCAAATATTGAACAAATAAATAATTCAAACTATTTGACTAGTACTACAAAAGGAGTTAGAAGGATGAAGCAATAGAAAATAATGGAAAAATCTACTTTGAAGGAATGGTTTAGAGGAAAGGATTTTGACTTTTCCCCCCATTGTTTCACTATTTTATATTTATTTTGTATTATTTGAAATTTTTATTTGGAATACTTGCAAACTTACAAAAAATTGCAAACATAAGTACAAAGAACACCTGTAAACACCTTCTCAGATTTGCATATTGCTAATATTTTACACCATTCTCCTTATCATTTGTTCTCTAAATCTATTTTTTCTTTCTTTTTCTTTCTTTCTTTCTTTCTTTCTTTCTTTCTTTCTTTCTTTTTCTTTCTTTCTTTCTTTCTTTCTTTCTTTCTTTCTTTCTTTCTTTTTCTTTCTTTCTTTCTTTCTTTCTTTCTTTCTTTCTTTCTTTCTTTCTTTCTCTCTCTCTCTCTCTCTCTCTCTCTCTCTTTCTTTCTTTCTCCCTCTCTCTCTCTCTCTATCTATCTTTCTAATCCATCCATCTATCTATCTACCACATAATTCATTTATCTGAGTCATTTAAGGATACATCATCATGGACCTTTAACCCTAAATAGTTTAGTGTGTATTTCCCAGAAAGAATACTCTCTTACATAACCACAGTACAGTTGCCAACTTGAGTAAAATTAACATTGATGAACAATTTTATCTAAACCAGCGTTTCTATTCCTATTTTTTCAGTTGACCTAATGCTGTGCTATGTAGCATTTTCCCTCTGTTTTCCAGAATGCGCTCCAGCCTGGGATCAGATAGTGCATTTAGTTGTCATGACTCTTTAGCTTCTTTTAACCTGGAACATTTCCACAGCTTTTCTTCATCTTTTATGACATGGGTATTTTTTCTTTTTAAAGATTTTATTTTTTCCTTTTTCTCCCCAAAGCCCCCCGGTACATAGTTGTATATTCTTTGTTGTGGGTCCTTCTAGTTGTGGCATGAGGGACACTGCCTCAGCGTGGTTTGATGAGCAGCGCCATGTCCGCGCCCAGGATTTGAACTAACGAAACACTGGGCCGCCTGCAGCAGAGCGCGCAAAATTAACCACTCGGCCACGGGGCCAGCCCTGACATTGGTATTTTTGAAGGATACAGTTTCATCCCCTGCCTCCTTTTTATAGAATATTCCTCACTTTGAGTTTGTCTGATGTTTTCTCGTGATTAGATTCAGATTATGCATTCTCAGTCAGAATACCATATAGGTGATTTTGTTTCCTTTACAGACTATTGCATCTGGAGGCACCCCATGTGTACCTGCCCCTCATTGGTGATACTAATTTTGATCACTTGTGGAGACGATTTCTCTACTTTGTAGTTACTGTTTTCTCCCCTTATAAGTCATAAGCAGTCTGCAGGAAGACATTCTAAGATCATGCAAATATCCTTTGCCTCATCAAAGTATTCCCCTAGTTTTAGCATCCATTGGCATTTGTTTCCTGATTCAATCTTTACTATGATGGTTGCAAAATAATGATTTTTCTGTCTCCACTGCTCCCTCCATATTCTTTAGTCAGCATTTGTCATTCTGCTATCAGCAAAGCCTTTCCTTCTCCTCCATTTATTTATTTGATTATTCCTGGTATGCATTCATAAATTCCTGTTTTTCAATAGTTTGTAATTCATTACTAAACTTGATTATTTTCGTGTTCGCGTTGTTTCAGATTTGGCCAATGGGAATCTCTTCAATCTGACTTCTGTGTCCTTTTTTTCTTTTAACCATTTTTGGCATTACAAGGTGTTCCAGGCTCATCTTGTTACTACTTGTGTTGTGTTGTGTTGGCCCTGAAGTCAGTCATTTCTCTGGAAATTCTGCTCAATAGTTCTTATGTAGTGAGAAACAAGTAGTTATAAGAAACATTGGCCATTTGATTCTAAGATCAGCATTTAAGATGAACATTACATGTAATGAAAATTGCCATCTGAAAATCTCTTAGGAAGATTAATATATCTTCTAAATGCTAATAAAATGTGGGAAAATAGAGCAAAAAAACAGATTTCATCTTACCAAGTGAAAATTTGTTAAAAATTGAAGTATTTATAACAGCACAGTATTGTACTTGACTTAACGGGTATAGTGCAGTAAAAGGAAAAGCTAAAACAGACTAAACAGTGATTTTTAAAAAAGGATTGAGAATCATTTACTAATTTATAGATTATTCATTTAGTGCAATATTGGACTTTTTTTCCTCATTGAGCAGAATTCATTTAAATGGATTAAAGATTTAATGTCAAAAGTTAAAAGTTCAAAGAAAAAGAAGTTACATATGAATATTTAATTGAATCCCTGATCACCAAGGACTTTGTAAGCATAAAAGCAAAAGAGAAACACTCAAATAATATTTATGAATCATTATTCATTTCTAAAAATGTTTTATCTTTCTCTTAAAGTCATTTTCAAAAAGCAGATTATTTCACAAACCTTGGAATGAAATATTCTAACATAAAAGGGGAAAAGAATTCATATGTCACAGATGTCTCAATGTGGCTGCACTTTCTGCACCTTCTTAGGTTCATGACCACTGTCTCTTTTGCTCATTTTATTCATAGTGCCTAGCACAGTGCCTGACACATGGTAGGACCTGCATAGATATTTTCTGAGTAAATGAATCAACAACATGAGGGAGTTGGAATAAATAATTTGTCCATGCCCTTTCAGCTGCGGGATTAAAATAAAGGCTTTCTGATTTCAAGCCCAGTATGTTTTCCATTATACAGTGTCTGTCATCTGAAGGCTGCTTCGTTTATGCATGTGCCCTGATATTGGCTGAGATGAGCATCCACAAACACACATAATTAATCTGAGACTTCCTTTGCTTATCCTAGCAGTAATTTATATATTCATCCTATAATGGCCTGACTGCTGAAGTGGCCTGAGGACCATTTCAGTATTTCAAAGAAAATGTGATTTTAAGCCTTTTTCATATTTCTGAATATCTCGTGCACTCACACCCTTGTGGTGACGATAGTTTGGAGAAGGAGAAAGATTGGAAATTACTTTGGAGCCCTTGGGAGCATGAATGCCACCAGTTTCTGTTCTTCAGCAGCTGTGAGTAATGATAATAAAGAAAAAGAATAAGACCGCCAGCTTGGGCCCAAGGAAATACACTACGGAGCCCCAGGCCAGCAGTGGCTCCTACAAATGAAGATGAAATCCACAGTGAAAATGTTTCACAATTCCTTTTTGTTTTTGAACAGATGAGTAATAATAATAATAGTTATGCTGACTACTTTTTTTTTTAAATGTTTTGTCGGGTTAGACTAAATATGAAAGATTCTATCTACTATTTTTTTACACCTTGCAATATCTGGCTTATGCTATTCACGTCTAATTTCTGAATTTGAGAAGTAAGGTGCTGTAGACCATGTGGATAGGTATATGGTATTTTCCCCATTATGAAAGCCTAATGCCATGAATATCAAAATGTTCCTGCCAGTATTATATTATTTTAACTCTTACAACAGAACTGCTGGGCAGGCATTGTTGTGCCCCTTTAATAGATGAGGAGCATGAGTCACAAAAACCTCAGGCAGCTTGTCTAAGGAACCCACACCTGTGAAGTAGCAAAGCGAGGGCTTATATCCAGCTCTGCCTGTCCTTGGAGCATGGCCTGCCCTTGACTTCTCATGACCGTAAATTGTTGATTGCCGTGTGGTTATGAATTCAGGCTAAGAATCCAAATGTACTTATTAAACATAAGCAGTTGTTTTAGATCTAGAAGTCCTAACCCCTGCATATTCTCTATGTGCTTGTTATTGGCCCTATAAATTATATACACACACATACACACCACACACACACACACACACACACACACAGGCCCCTGACTGAGGAAGAAAGAAGAAAGGAGAAATGCTCAATATAAGACAGTAAAATACCTAAGAAAGAGATATTTTTAACATGATTACCTGATGTTGCTAAAATACAGAAACTCATGAATTATGAAATGTCCTTGATTCTCAGTTAACTTTATGTTAACTCATAACTTTATGTTATGTTATCTTTTGGCTCCTGGCTTAAAAACCTAAAATAGCTTCTGTGGTAGGCAGAATAACGGCCTTCCAAAGATGTTCACATCCTAATCCCAGCATCCTGTGAATGTGTTACCTTACATAGCAAAAGGGCCTTTATAGATGTGATTAAATTAAGGATCTTGAGATGGGGAAATTGTCCTGGTGAGCCCAATATAATCACTTTGTAAAAGTGAAGGAGCGGGTAGAATAGTCAGTGAGAGGAAATGTGACACTGGAGTGGCAGAATTTCTGTAAGGGGCCAAGTGCTAAGAAATGTGAACGTGGGCAACCTCTAGAAGCTATAAAACCAAAGGAAGCAGATTCTCTCCAGATCTCCCAGAAGGAATGCAGCACTGGTAACTCATTTTGGACTTCTGAACTTGAGAACTGTTAGATAATAAATTTGTGTTGTTTTAAGCCATTAAGTTCGTGGTAATTTGTTATAGCAGCAATAGGAGACTAATACAGCTTCCCACTGCAATTGGAATAAAGTCTGAAGTGCTCAGCCCCTCCTCTAAGGCCCTTTGATATCAGATCTTGCTCAGCAGTCCTGCCTCAGATCTGAACTCCATGCTTTATACTCTTCTTTCTACCAACACTAAACTACTCAGAGTTGGCTTGTATAAATCCTTGCTCTCTCTGTCTTATGGCCTTGCTTTTCTCTGCCTCGGGCTGTACCTTCTTTCCCATTCTCTCTCATATCGTCTCTTACCTCAACCCCAATTCCACCCATACCACAGCCAGGCTAATTAGACTTCCACTCAGCTCGGGTTTCATTCCTGTAGGAAGCCTTCCCAATACCTTCCTATCTCTAAATAAGCACTCTCTTCCATGCTCCCTGTGATGCTGTGACTTATAGGAGATATATATTTGGTCATTCAGATGACTAAAATATATTTCTCATATATATTTGGTTTTTGTTCACAGTTACTTGCTCACAGCTCCTACAAATTTTGGAATTTCCTGCGGTAACAGCAGAAAATATGTCTTTTGTTATGTTAATGACTTTTGGAAAGTCCCTAGGTTACCTAAGGATGGAGGGCTGGTTGCCAAGAGACCCAACCATGTGATTAGAGGGTTAAACTCCCCCTCTAGGGAGATGAGAGGGGCTGGAGGTTGAGTTCAATTGCCAATGGCCAATGATATAATCAATCATGTCTATGTAATGAAGCCTCCATAAAAACGACAGGGTTGGTCAACAAGTGGAGGTGCTGGGAGAGTGACACACCTAGAGAGGGTATGGAAACTCCACACCCCTTCCCACGTACCTTGCCCTGTGCATCTCTTCCATCTGGCTGTTCCTGAGTTATATCCTTTTATAATAAGGCAGTAAGCTAGTGAGTAAATGAGTTTCCTGAGTTCTGTGAGCTGCTCTAGTCAATTAATGGAACCTAAGAAGGGCTTCTTGGGAACCTCTGCTTTATAGCCAGTCAGAAGTACAAGCAACAACTTGGATTTGTGACCGGCATCTGAAGTTGGGAGGCAGTAGGACTGAACCCTTAGCCAGGGGAATCTGATGCAGTCTCTGGGTAGATAGTGTCAGGATTGAGTTGAATTGTAGGACACTCAGTTGGTGTCTGGAGAATTGCGTGGTGGTGGTGGCCCACCCCCTCCCCCACAAATTGGAATTGGGACCTGGACACTTTTACTCTCTTTAATTCCACCTCTACCCCAATTGACCTTTATGACATCTGTCACACTGAATGAAACAATCTATTTATACTTTCATCATGGTTTCATCCCAAGGCCCAACACTGTGCTACAATACATAGTCAATGCTCCTGAAATGCTTTCTAAATTGATGTGCTCGAGAAGTTTGCAAGCTAAAGGCAACTGGGTTATTTATAAAGGAGGAAAGGCCTTCCTGAAACTAGCCCTAAAAAAAGCAGCCTCGAGTAAATGAGTAGTTTGATAGCCTGTATAGCTGTCTCTGTCCTAGCACAACCTTTATACTCTTGATAAGCTTAAGCTTTTATAAAGGCGAAGGTACACCCTGCCGACTCATAAAATGATCCACATTCTACAGCTCTCTGTGTCTGAAATATGAATATATTACAACTGATGCATCCAATATTTGCAATATATACAAGCAACTATAGGGCATTTCTCACATCCAATTCTAGATTTCTTTTAAAAATTTGTTTTTGGCTCAGTAGTATAGACAGAATATGGACAGTTCCAGGGGGACGTGAGAGCCCTTGTCTCATCACAGTACTAGAGATGACTTCTTAAATAGGCTGGGAAGTTAAGGGATCCTTAAGAAAGCTAGAGGGCCCAGCTCTGTGGCCAATTGGTTAGGTTCATGTGCTCCACTTTGGTGGCCCAGAGTTGGCTGGTTCAGATCCTGGGTGTGGACCTATGTACCACTTATCAGGCCATGCTGTGGCTGCATCACACATAGAAGAGCTAGAATGACCTACAGCTAGGATATATAACTAGGTACCAGGGCTTTGGGGAGCAAAAAAAAAAGAGGAAGATTGGCAACAGATGTTAACTCAGGGCCAATCTTCCTCACCAAAAGAAAGAAAGAAAGCTAGAATCAATGAAAGAGAGTTTCACATGAGAGAAGGGTTAAGATCTGCAAGTGAAGACTTGCCATCTTCATGCTTGCCGCTCTAGAAAAGTCAGGAGTAAAAGAAAGCAAATTGAAATTTAAAAATAACTTTCTCCATTTGAGCAATTTAAATTAAATTATACTAAGCCTGTAGTTTCAGCTGGTAAGAACCATTATATTAAACAGATATGCCACGGAATCAGGGACAATTTGTTTATCAGCTTTGCTTATCTGAGTCTGAGTTAGGTCCTCCAATGTTTGAAAAGCTTTGATGCTTCAACATGATGTTTGCCAAAGTGGTGTCTATAATGAGCAGCCAAATTCTCTGTATTTCAGGCACTTTCTTTTAAACTGCTTTTGAACGAGACTGTCAAGTGTTGCATGCTGTATGTCAGTTAACACTTGGGGAGTGAAATTCACAAAGGGCACTTGTACCTTCGCAACAAGGATATCTTTGCCAACACTTCGGAGCTATTTTAAGTCTTGGAGTTGTAAGTATCTCACTCTTCTTAGAAGTGATAGGAGCTGACCAGGATGCCTGGGTTTTAAGTGAGTTTGCACTTTCAAGACCTGCTGGCACACATTGGGATTTTAACCACATTCTACGTCCAAGGAACTGTGCCTTTTATTTATGTGGCTTCCTTTATCTAAGAGATTTAATAATAATGACAAGGACAAGAAAATAAACAATGATTAACATTTATTGATTGCTGGCATTGTAAGCATTTATCTGTATGATCTCACTGCATACACACTAGAACCTAGAGGTAGGTATTGTTAAGGACATTTACAAATGAGAAAATTGCAATTCAGAAAGTTTAATAAGTAAAATGCCTAAATAAAACATAAATGTTGAGGGGGCTGGCCCCGTGGCCGAGTGGTTAAGTTCGCGCGCTCCGCTGCAGGCGGCCCAGTGTTTCGTTAGTTCGAATCCTGGGCGCGGACATGGCACTGCTCATCAGACCACGCTGAGGCAGCGTCCCACATGCCACAACTAGAAGAACCCACAACGAAGAATGCACAACTATGTACCGGGGGGCTTTGGGGAGAAAAAGGAAAAAATAAAATCTTTAAAAAAAAAAAAAAAAAAAAAACATAAATGTTGAAATTGAATTTGCAACCAGGATCACATGATTTGAAATCCTGTGCTTTATATTTCTTTATTCTTAGAAGATGAGGCTGTCAAAGGATGGAAGAAAGGTGTGTGTGAGAGGCAAGGTTGGGTGGATCATATAAAAAGTACTTAGGCACCAATTAAGTTTTTTTCTCACTATTCCTCAGTGGAGTATGTTGTGTGCATGTATGTGTGTGTGCGTGTGTGTGTGTGTGTGTTAGTGTGTGTGTATGTGTTTTCCCATTTTCCAGTTTTCTTGTGTGCTCAAAAAGGTTGTTGTGAGTACAAATAATCTTCTGTGTTTTAGTCTAGTGATTTGAGATACATTTCTCCATCACTCTTGTAATCCATCCTGTTGGTAATATTTGAAAAAGTCTCAGTTCCTGCAGATTGGAGCTGGGAATTTAATAGACAGCTCTTTGCTCCTCTCACTGCAAGCTTACCACAGACTCACTTTGTACATTGGTACTTTTGAGAATATTGGAAAAATAAAGAAAAACCAAGAATAAAGGCCTGAGTGTAAAGACTGGGAAAATAAGCGTCAAGCTCATTTTGGAGACAATTGTGGATTGGCCTAACTTTACAATGCCTATACATTTCCCTTAGCTTTTCTTTCATCATCATCATTAATTTCTCTCTTCATTTGCTAAACAGATGAGTAGCAAGGAAGACAATAGAATTAAACGGGAACAAAGAGGCCCCTTTCTTCTAATTCCTCAGTGATCTTTTCGGAATAGGGACATTTAATGATGGGAGGTCCATTCTGATTATCAGGAGCCCATGCACTTCTACTTCAATAGTCATTGCTTTCAGCAAAAGAAGGAAACGCTTGTAAAGGGATAAAGATCAAGTTAATTGACTGCTTGGAAGAGAATTAAGCTGCCAAAGGAAAAGGTGGACACTGCAAATTTAATCTCTCCTGTGCAGAACTACATCCTGAAGCACTGGCTAGGCATTGCCTTGCCTTATTTGGAAGTCACAAACTTTTTGTGTCCTTAGAGCTTACCTTCACATCCAGGGACACATCCTACGTCCTCTTCCAGCACCTGAGGCATCTCTTCCTTGTTCTGCTTGTCCACGTTATTTCTTTGCAGAACTGCTACCATGTGTCTACCCACTTCTCTCTTCTCAGCTTTATCTTACCAATTAACTACTTAATTAATCTTCCTGAAGTACAGATCTGATTAGGATATTTTGCTGCTCAAAAAACTTTAATGGCTTACCTTCATCTAAACAACAAAAGGCCGACTCTCTGGCTTGACCTTCAGAACTGTCTATGACCTGGCCCTATTGTACCTTCCCAAACATTTTTCTGCCTCCCTTCGCCAACCTTTTTTGATTTATTTATTTATTTTTGGTCTCCTTTGTTTCTACCAAACTTAAAATTTGCTCCCCTGCAATAGAGAGTAAGTTCTTCAAGGACAGAATTTTTATCTGTTTTGTTTACTGCTGTATCTCCAGCACCAACAACGGTGGTTGGCTCCTAGTAGGCACTGGATAAAAAGTATGTACTGAATTGATTGAATGAAAAAAAATGACCTTTTCCCACACTTTCCTGACTCTGTAACTTTGCTTCTCTCTTCTCTTCTGCCAGATAAAGGTTCAGCCTTTGTTCCGAACCTGTTAATAAACCAGTTCCCTCATTAAGCAATGTCAGATTAGCCAGAATAAATCTCTCCCCTCCGTAAGTTCCGACAGTTCTTTATTTTCCAACAATTCTCAATCACACCATTTTGTCACTTTCATCTTTCAGTTGTAATTATTGAGATGTATGTCTTGTTTATTTTACTAAACTTAAAGCTTAGTACAATGAAAAGCTTATTGAGCAGAATATATATCTAAATTATTTTTGTCTCCTTGTCTTCTCTGTGGCAATGGTCCTAAGGCATTGCCTTGCAGGTAGACACTCAAAAAAGCACTTGGGTAAGAATTTTATATTACAGTGTCACTTATTATTCTGTTAAAATAGTAAAATCCTTGCAGTCAAAGATTTGTCTTTAGCACTCTTTTGTTATAACTCAGTCAACTACAGTTTTAATGAAATAAGATGTGTTTCACTAATACTCACTGAATTATTAAATATATTGGTAAAGGACTATTTGTCAGTGTTTTGGGAGATAAAAAGTCATTTACATCAAAACCCATAGAATGCACAACACCAAAAGTGAGCCCTAATGTAAACTGTGTACTTTGGGTGATAATGATGTGTCAGTGTAGATTCTCAGTTGTAACAACACACCACTCCGGTGTGGGATGTTGATAATGGGAAAGGCTGTGCATGTGTGGGGACAGAGTATACGGGAACTCTTTGTACCCTCCCCTCAATTTTACTCTGAGCCTAAAACTGCTCTAAAAAATAAAGTGTATTTAAAAAAACAAAAGCAAAACAAAATTATATACCTCTTCCTTTACATTCTGCTGCCAAATTTTAAAACACACACACATTCATAAGAAATCAGTAATATTTATCATAATAATGGCTAACATTTTGTCTTGTTTTGCTTTTTTAAAGATTGGCACCTGAGCTAAACTTCTGTTGCCAATTTTTTCTTCTTCTTCTTCTTCTTCTTCTCCCTAAAGCCTCCCAGTACATAGCTGTATATTCTAGTTCTAGGTCCTTCCGGTTGTGCTGTGTGGGATGCCATCTCAGCATGGCGTGAGGAGTGGTGCCATGTCTGCGCCCAGGATCCGAACCGCGAAACCCTGGGCCTCTGAAGCGGAGGGCGCAAACTTAACCACTAGGCCACAGGGCTGGCCCCAATTGCTAACATTTTTGATGCTTAGGTCATCCTTAAACACATTATGTGACAGTGGGTCCTCATTTTAAGATAAAGCTTAGAAAAGCTTAGTAACTTGCTCACATCAGCAGCTATTAACTGGTGGGTCTGGAGCCCAAATTCTGGTAAGTCTGACTTAGGAGCCGAGCATTTTTTTGTTCTTTTAACGATTGGCAGCTGAGCTAACAACTGTTGCCAGTCTTCTTTTTTCTTTTTTTTTCCTGCTTTTTCTCCCCAAATCCCCCCAGTACATAGTTGTATATTCCAGTTGTGGTTCCTTCTAGCTGTGGCATGGGGGACGCCATCTCAGTGTGGCCTGATGAGCGGTACCACGTCTGCACCTGGGATCCGAAGCGGCAAAGCCCCAGGCCGCCAAAACTGAGCCTTCTAACTTACCACCCGGCCATGGAGCCAGCCCCAGGAGCTGAGCATCTTAAGCACCAATCTGCTTTCAGCAAGCCACATAGAAGTGGTCTGGGATTCTGTGCCTCTGTTTTGGCCTCTAACAACAAAACCTCTCTTCCAACACCAAGCCAGGAGGAGTGGAGGATGAGAAGATAGTAAAATACATCTTTGCCTTCATCTTAAACTTTCTATATATTACAGGCAATGGAACAAACCAACATTAACTCTTATTTGCCTGCAGTTGATCTCATATTTATACATTTCCAGAGCATTTTGCGAATAGATATTACAGCACTGCATTAATCTGCACAGTCTTTTTTTTTCCTGTGTTGCTGCTTCTCCAATCTATGTTTTTAAATCTTTTTACTGTTTAAAGGTGAAAAAAAAAAAGAGCAAAACCAAGAATAAATGAAGCAGAGATCAGTTTCCAGCAGGCACTTTTATGTAGTAAAATGGATGCCTTCTACATTGTAAGCTCTGGTTCCTCAGTTGGTCGTTGTCCTCAAGGCCTTGCTTCTTCAGGAAAGAACGTGTGTTCCTGCAGGCTTCTCTCCATTTGTTCCTACCACACAAGGTAATAATCTATGCAGAGGAATCTTGGCTTTGGCAAGACTCTTTTCAAGATGTATCGATTGTAATCAATTGAGGATCTCTGAAAATAAGATCCTCATGTAGGCTTTAATGAGCTGAAGTCTAGTTTCATGGTCTTGAAAGTAAATTATAGTGAGAGTTTCAGCACAAGATTGCCAAAAAGAAACTGTAGAGTTGCCAGTGACTGCATGCTTACCCTTTTTCTCTATTTTCCTTAACTGTTCCACATGGAGGTATAATTACATTTATTCATGCCATTGATTTTTTATTACTCCTGGGTTTGAAGATGGATGTTCTTCCACAAAATCTTCCTCCTCAATAGAAATTATATGCATTGTCAACAGAGGGAAAGAGTTCAGCAAGACCCTGTGAGCTCAGAGACCCTTGTGCACAGGCACCTGTTTTTCCTGAGATGTTACCAGTAAGTACCATTGGTAAACAGGAACATGCTGCTTTCTAAAATACCATGAAAGAGGTTTGGTTTAGATTCTCTTCTGGGAAAAGAAGTTGGAGATTAGACATACTGCGGTTGTTCTAGCTCTGGGAAATATACATCTATCACTGTGTCCTTAAAATACGGCAATGTCTGAATTGAGTCATTGTATTACCCAAGTGCTACCTAGTTTTCAGCTCTAAATGTAAACAGATGGGGTAACAGATTCAAACGTCTCAATGTGAGTACAGAGATTGGCAACCAAGTGGAAGAAAGGTTGAACCTATTATTTAATCCTAAAAGCAATCTAAATTCTCCATCTTTTAAATATTTAGTATTTTTGGTGGTTTCCATACATTCCAGAAATTAAAAGACAAAAACTCAATACCAAAACATGACTCTAGTTCTATTTGTCATTGTTTTCACTCATCCAAAACCAGAAAAGACTAAAAGTATTGCTAAATCTTATTTATTGAATACAATTCCTAGAAAACGATAAATATTTAGTTAAAAACAAATGCTCATTTCGATGATTCAAATACACTAATGTTTTGTTGACATAAAAACAAAATCTAGTTTTGGCTGGCCATAGTTTTACAAGTTAGCCACACACAAATAAGCATCCATGTAAATTGAATTTTGCCATGCATATACTAATTTATTTATTCAATAAATAGATATTCAATGCCTTCTGTGTGACAAGTGTTGTGCTTGCTGCTGGATACTGAATAGTAAACAGAATAGATATGATTCCTGACCTCTTAGAGCTTATAGCCTATTGAAGAAAATAGTCACTAAACAAAAAAAAAGAAATGAACTGTAATTACATAAGGCTAGAAAATAAATGAACAAGATGAAAATAAGCACCTGTCATCATGTACAGGTAGATTTAGAAGCATTTTCCCCCCTATTCCTTTGATAAAAAACATAGATATTCATTATCTAGAATGAACATTTTGCTATGTGGCCCCACAGTATTATAATCACAATCCACCATTTTTCTGTCACCCTCATTCTCTCCATGAGCCTCCATGAATGTTTTGGGTGTTGACCTTCCCTACTTTCCCACATGATCAAGGAGATTCTCACTCAACAACAAGACGTGAACAGTCAAATCAAAATGTGCTTTTACCCAATCTCGGCTGATGTCTCTTTGACTGTCTGCCCAGTTTTCATGTTGAGTGCTGCATGCATCTCTGCAAGTTGTCCTCCTCTATTCACCTCTTTGTGGTCCACTTTGTCACCTGCCATCTTCTGCTTACTTCCCAGAGATTTTGTTCCCAGAAGCTTTTCCTGCTAGTCACGGTTTGGGGTTTTTTTCCTCCCCTGTTTCTAAACATATATCCCAATGTCTGGCATGATCTTCACACTTTTCCCAGTCACCTTCCTTAGTTAAACCTGTCTACTTGGCAGACAAGCACTTTGGAACTTCATATCTACTCTTTCTCATGCCACTGACATATTCTTTTTTTGGCATACAAATGTCAACAGGTAGGATCAAATGGAAAGAGGCATGCGAGGTTAATTCCCCAGTATCAGCACCAATTATAGGAAACGTATTTGTAGAGTTACAGCTAAGTGGAGCTCATCGAATGAGCTGTGGTCTGTGACAACTATTAAATGAGAACATTTCTGTCACAATAAGGACAAAGTTAGGTTGTTTCAATGTCAGGAGTCACTGGCTGAAGAGCAGAGAAAGTCAACTCTTTGTCCTTAACACAAGAACCCTTCAAACATAGGAGGCCAGTGTTACAGACTGTAAAGGTTTAACCAAAGAGTGAGCAGCTGTTGTCAAAAGTCAAAGGATAGTTTTTTAAAACACAATTATCAATATTAGTGAAATCCCTATTCAGACATGGCCACTATCAGCCTGTCATTATCACATATGAAAAAAAATAAGAATTATAAATGTAGATGTAGAAAAGAAATAGAATTATTCATCACATTATTTGAGAAATCATATATTCAATGACTCTTCTTCTAGAATGGATGCTATGTAGTGGATTTTACATCAATGGATCTTATAAAAAAAGTTATAAAGTGAAAATGTCATTTGCTAGTTTAAGTTGAAAACAAAAGAAAACTATAAACTCTTTTTTTCTCCCCAAAATAACTCTCTTCCAAATTTCCTCTATTTGCAGGCCAGATTTTCAATGAGATTACAATGGGGAGAAATTCAATTAAGCCTGAAGAAGATCTTTCTTCATAAAAGCTTTCTGAGAATCTTTTTAATGATTGATTTCTTTATACTCATCTTCAAAAAATGATTAGAAGTGGCTTATAAAAACACATATAAGTCAAGAAGATATAAGATAGATATATGAGAAAAAGAGTGAAGAGAAAAAAACATGAAAGTAAAGCTGAATCTGAGATAAAGTTACTGCTCATAATAATGGATGGGACTGGAGTTTCCTAGTAGTGAAGACCACATGAGAAAAATAATCAGGGACATAATCCACAGATTTTAGTAGCTCAAGAGAAAAGAGTTATTTGCATATTGATACCCAAAAGATATTTCTCTTGAGCATCTCTAAAAAGAAGATATAATGTGGTAGAGTACTCAATAATATTAGTTCAGCAGAAACTTTATAAAACTTTACATATTATTTTCTTTTAGCATGCTATATTAGTTTCTTATTGCTACTCTAACAAATGATCACAAATTTAGAGGCTTAAGACAATGCAAATTTATGATCTTGCAGTTCTAGAGGTCAGGAGTCTGAAATGGGTCTGACAGTGCTAAAATCAATGTGTCAGCAGAGCTGCAATTTTTCTGGAGGCTGTAGGGGAAAATCTGTTCCTTGCATTTTCCAGCTTCCAGAGTCTACCAGCATTCCTTGGTTCCTGGCCATTATCACCCCAACCTGTGCTTCTATCCTTAGATCCATTTCTCTGACTCTGACCCTTCTGCCTCTGTTTCATATCCAGTTAGTTACTAAGTAAGTTGATCATAAGTAATCACAGATTGGGCTCACTGGGATAATCCAGGATAATTTCCCCATGTCAAGACCAGTAAGTCTTTTTGGTCAGGTAAGGTAACATATTCAGGAATTAGCATTTGTTCATCTTTGGAAGTTGATTATTAAGCCCTCCACACATGCCTTAATGTAGGTCGATTATTGGATCATAAAATATTTGTATATACAGTTCTCTGACGCTCTCATCTAATCTAAAACGAAAAAGAGAGAGAATGTAAAGAAAAAAGATGAATTCTACAGGCTCCAGACAACTCTAAATTAATACAATTTATTTCAGTGAATATTTTGATTAGTACAGGGCGGCAAAAAAGATTTAGGCTTTGCTCTCTGACAATATCTGGAATTCTGGATACTGTGATACTGATGAAGGGAAGATCCAGAGTTTTGCCTTGTACGGGATACAGCTGATATTTTCCAATGAAAATTGAGAATTTTAGCTAAACCTTCAATAGAAAGCCATCTTCCTCAGAACAGAGATAGTAGTCAGGACTATTAACTATTCACCATACAGTTCTTGCTCTGCTGAACACAGGAAAATATGGACCATGGAGACCTCAAAGTTGTACATCATAGCACATAGTAGAAATCAATTCAGGTTGTGTTTTTTAAAACAGATGTTTCAAAATACTACAACCACAAAAATTCTCAGAAAAGCAATTTAATTGATGCAACAATTTAGTTAAGGACTCTCCATGGTAAACTTTTTGTAAAATATGCCCCCACAGTAAGGAAATAAACTCACTTAAAGGCTTTTTTTTTAATCAGCATTTGGGAATGATTCCCTGAAATGATGGCTTGGATGATTTTGCCTAGATTTGAGGCTTTTGTTTGGACAGTACTCAGATTAACCAGATGGAGGGAACACCTATCTACTAAGTCCACCCTGATTATAATAAAAAATCTTGCCATCAGCATACAGGAAAATAGTAACTTTTCTCTCCTCTATAGTAAAGCAGAAAATAGGCCAACTAAAATGATCTCAAGTCTTCAATGTACAAAGAAAATAGGAGAGATCAGAGCACAGTCGTATTTTACCATTGTGGAAGGAAAATCTATTCTGACAGCTCTGGTTTTCATTTTGACGTTAAGCTATAGGTACTACTCTGGGCTTACATAGCTTATCTTAAGACCTGTCTATGTTTGCAGAGTCACAGGCCAAGAAAAAAATCAATAAAAGCTACAGATAAATGTATATAGATTAACCAACATAATGATGATAAAGAGTGTAACAGTGGTCAAGAGCTGTGCCTAAATTGCTGGTCTACTTGGAGAGCATTGATCCAGGAAGCTCAGCCTTGAAATTGATCAAAGTGGAGACAGGCTTTTACATTTTATGAGGAACTAGATGGATAGATTTTAGAGGAAAATGTCTAAAAATCTAAAATATTTGCTGATTTTTAGCAAGTTCGCTTGTTTCTGCAGGCTAAGCAGACATCCCCTTCTTACAGGCAACCCCTACCTTTAGAAGTAATTCTTTTAAGTGTTTCATTCTTGTTGTTCAGGAAAGGTAGCGCCCACCTAAGGTGTGAAGTGGGTATAGCCACTCTTGCTTACCACTACATACCCCTGAAAGTTGGTATCCTCTTTCCTAGTCTCATCCTGAAGTTAATTTAAAGATAGAACTTGGGGAGGATTAAGCTTTGGCCAAGATTCTGAACTGGCACCTCTCAGGATGCCCTGCAGGGAAGCGGCTGACTCTAATCATTGGAAGACCTGTGGAAAGAAAATGTGAAGTATTTGGCATACTTAGTCTCATTGGGGCCTTAGCCAATTTTGAGACAACAGGAAAAATCCCGCTGTACAACTACTATCTTTGCAGACGCATTAATCTTTATATCCAGTTAGTTATTAAGTAAGTTGATCATAGGTAATCACAGGAAAAGAAATATTTCATACCTGAAGTGGCTCCTGATTTTTGTATGAGTGTGTTTAGCATTTCTACCCTTCTCCTCATAAAATAATACTTCAAATTTCCATCTCCCACCATTTGCCACAGCCCATCATAGCCACTTGTCTTGGTCAAAGGAACAGATCAATCAAAATCCCAGGATTTTCCCAGTTGGAACTGGGGGGGGTGGGATGGCATTTTTATTCCATAATCCACTTCCATGAAACTATGAAATTTCCTATTGGAGAAAGTACTCCATGAAATGAAGCCAAAATGAGAAAACAGTGGAAAGATCAGGGGTCCTACATGTTGTAGCACTTTAGTCTATCATATCTGATTTAGGTTGCACACCATCTATGTGAAATTCTGTTATGTTTGCCAATAAACTCCCCTTTTTGGCACACCCTTGCTCAACTTGCATATTTGTCATTTGCAACCAAAGTGTCCTGACCACTACTACTGTTGACAGATGATTGAATGCCTCCCTCCATCTTACCTGAGCATATGTATTAATGGTCATATCCAAATGAATTTCCCCCCTAAAAGTAATGACTATTTTCAATATGCCCAAGACATACTACAGTTTCTACTTCCCATCTTTCCTTCTCTAGGCCATTGGGGCACACCTGGTGTTTTTCAAAGACTGAGTGCTGGGCTTCATTTTCTGTCATGGTAGATTTAACAACAGCAGAAGTTCCAGCAAAGACAAATACTAGCTTTATCTGGGAGATGGCCATCCTGCATGCAAAATTCAGATTACAAGATAAACTTCATGGACTTGCTGTGCCTCTGAAAAGCCTTGCTGCCTTAAAATATGAATCAGACAAAAATTATAAACACTGTTATAGTTAGTTCAGATCCCAGGTTGTTACTGTTATTTTTGCAACTATTAATTTCTTAAATGGAGAAAAATGTAATTTGCTTTTCTTTAATGAGCATAACGATGATAACACTCTGAGTTTTAGAGTTCCATATCTTGTGGTAAAAAATTGTCAATGTTTGGTTTTCCTCCTTTCTCTTGTCTCCTGCTATTCCTTAGATGTTTATCAGTGCCTGAAACTTTGGGATAAATAAGTTAGTTTAATATATGTGTACAACATGTAGACCTAGGTACATATACCTAAAAATATGTATAAATGTGATTAATTTATTTACATCCAAGATTATTACCATCATTTTTGCCGTGGCCCATTATTACAGATAAGGGATCGACAAACTTTCTTTATTGAACCAGATAGTAAATGATATAGTTTTGCAGCCCAGATGATCGTCAGCAACTACTCATCTCTGTTGTTGTAGCATGAAAGTAGCCATAGACAATGTGCAAATGAATGGGCTTGGCTGTATTCCAATAAAACTTTGTGAAAACAGGCAATGATGGGCCATATTTAGCCTTAATTCACTGGCCTTTGCTATAGATTGTCACTTTAAGTGTGATATTTTAAATCTGTACCTGATTCTATATCCCTTTTCACTAGAGGAAATATTCACCTGGATACTCTATCATTAACTCAGGTTTAACTGGAACAGTTAGGGGGCCTGGTTCAATGATTTAGACAAGGGAAGATGGTAGCATGGGTAAGGATGATAGCGAGTGTGGAGAAAAGTGGGGATGAATGTATTTATAGTATGAATTCAACAGGACTTTGTGATTAACTTGATGTGCAGATGTGAGGAAGAAAGGATGAGTCAGAGAGCATCCTCGATTAGCAAACAAACAATATTTCCTTTTGGAAGCCTTCCCACAAAAAGTTTAACCCCCATTCCACTACGAATTCAAGTCCTACTCATTCTTTAAGAGCAAACTCACATCTTAATTATCCAAGATGCCTTTCCCTACTGCTCAAGTTCACAATGATGCCCTTTCTTTGAACTCCCAAAGTATCTATTGTCTGTTTTTCTCCTTTTGGCATTTTCACTAATAATATCTTATACTATTATTTATTTCATGCATATGCCACATTGTAGGATATTGTAGGATATGTGGACTATGTCTTGTATTTCTTTCATTTCCTGTTAAGTTTCTGGCATAGTTCCGTGTACTTAGTGGAAACACATTAAGTGATTCAGCATGAATGGATCAATGAGCAGTGTGTAAATTACATTCAGATTTAATGAAGAACAGCAGGAAACTTCAGAAGCAGATTATTTCTTTCCACAATTGAATCTTATTTTTCTTCTCAACCCTATCAATTACTAACAATTCCCAGTCTTACAGACACTCAGGCCTCTCATTCCTTCATTGGCATTTAATCTTTATTACACTGTCTACATTTTACTTTTTAAAATTATTCCATTTATTATGATTCCTTGACTATGTCTCTCATGTTACATTGTAGTATTTAATTTCATATTCATTTTCAAGCTCTGTTACTTAACATATGTAGCTATCTCTTTGACCTTCTATTCACCCAGACTTTTCTTTAAACCCTGCCAAAGATCTACTCTGAATTGATGCCTTTTCCCAGTGAGATTTGAGCTCTGGAATATATGTCTGCAGATGAGACTAAATTCTATAACAGTTTCACAATATCTGGGAAGTCCAGGCCTGTTCCCACTGCTTCACTGAACAATGTCAGAGGTGAGAGTTGAAAGTTGGGAGCAAATGGTAATGAGGTAATGCTTTGGGGTGTAAGAATTGCTATAAATTAGAGCATATGTCAAGAGAACAAATGATTTCTCTTTTTAGGGGTTGTTTTTCATCTTTGTATCACAGAGTCTCAATGTTTTCAGTCCCATTTCCCAACATAGTTGGAGGATTCTAATGATGCTTCTCATATGTATATGTGCACTTTCCACATTGAGTCATAAACATTGATTCTAAAAGGGTCACTTAAGAAAGTCACAAGTGAACTTTTTAGCTTCAGCTTAGTTATCAAATTCTAATCACTGTGATCATTGGACTGGTGGATCAAGTATAGGACTGGAAATTAAGTCTGATATGCAACTCTGCAAATATATGTTGTGTGTAATTTTTATATTTTCACATATACAATATACAGTATACTAAAAATAATATGAAACTAATATAGATGAAGAGAAAGTACATTTGACAATTGACTCATTACTGCCTCTCATAAATTTCTTAAAAATATATGGAAACTAAATTATAAAAATTATTTCTTAATTTACAAGGTACAACAGTTATAAAATCACACGGTTGAGAAGAATCCTTTATCTCTTATATCTTAACTCTTCTCTTAACAGTACACCTAAAGGAACTGGAAAAAGAAGAACAAACAAAGCCCCAAATCAGCAGAAGGATGGACATAATAAAAATAAGAGCAGAAATAAATGAAATAGAGACTAAAAAAATTAGAAAAAAATCTGTGAAACCAAGAACTGGTTCTTTGAAAAGATAAACAAAATTGACAAATCATTAGCTAGACTCACCAAGGAAAAAGAGAGAAGACTCAAATAAATAAAATCATAAATGAAAGAGGAGAAATTACAACACACACCTCAGAAATACAGAAGATTACAAGAGAATACTATGAAAAGCTATATGCCAACAAATTGGATAATCTAGAAGAAATGGATAAATTCTTAGAGTTATACCACCTTCAAAACTGAATCAAGAAGAAATAGAGAGTTTGAATAGACCAATCACCAGTAAGGAAATTGAAACAGTAATCAAAAACCTTCCCCAAAATAAAAAACGTCTGGTCCAGGATCAGATGGCTTCCCTGGTGAATTCCACCAAATATTCAAAGACGACTTAGTACCCATCCTTCTCAAACTCTTCCAAAGAATTGAAGAGGAGGGGAAGCTTCCTAACTCATTCTACAAGGCGACATTACCCTGATGCCAAAACCAGACAAGGGCAACACAAAAAAAGAAAATTACAGGACAATATTACTGATGAATATCAATGTAAAAATCCTCAACAAAATACTGGCAAATAGAATACATTAAAAAGGTCATACACCGTGATCAAGTGGGATTTACTCCAGGGATACAGGGATGGTTTAACATCTGCAGATCAATCAACATGATATACCACTTTAACAAAATTAGAATAAAAATCACATGATCATCTCAATAGATGCAGAGAAAGCATTTGACAAGATACAGCATCCATTTGTTATAAAAACTCTAAATAAAATGGGTGTAGAAGGGAAATACCTCAACATAGTAAAGGCCATATATGACAAACCCACCACTAATAACATTCTCAATAGAGAAAAACTGAAAGCTATCCCTCTAAGAACAGGAACCAGACAAGGATAACCACTTTCATCACTCTTATTTAGCACAATATTGTAAGTCTTAGCCAGAGCAATCAGGCAAGAAACAGAAATAAAAGGGATCCACATTGGAAAGGAAGAAGTGAAACTGTCACTATTTGCAGATGACACGACTTTATATATAGAAAACCCAAAAGATTCCACTAAAAACTTTTAGAAATGGTAAACTAGTACAGTCGAGTTGAAGGACACAAAATCAACATACAAAATCAGTTGCACTTCTATACACTAACAATGAAGTGCTGAAAGAGAAATTAAGAATACAATCCTGTTTACAATTGCGACAAAAAGAATAAAATACCTAGGAATAAACTTAACCAAAGATGTGAAAGATATGTACACCAAAAACTATAAAACATTGTTGAAAGAAATATAAGAGACAAAGAAATGGAAAAATACTCCGTGCTCTTGGATTGGAAGAATTAACGTAGTTAAAATGTCCATACTTCCTAAAGCAATCTATAGATTTAGTGCAATCCCCATTGAAGTTCCAACAACATTTTTCACAGAAATAGAACAAAGAATCCAAAAATTCATATGGAACAAGACCCTAAATAGCCAAAGGAATCCTGAGGAAAAAAGAAAAAAACTGAAGGCACCACACTCCCTGATTTCAAAATATACTACAAAGCTATAGTAACCAAAACAGTATGGTATTGGCACAAAAACAGACACACAGATCAATGGAACAGAATCAAGAGCCCAGAAATAAACCCACACATATATGAACAACCAGTTTTCGACAAGAGAGCCAAGAACATACAATGGAGAAAGGATAGTCTCTTCAATAAGTGGTGTTGGGCACACTGGACAGTCACATGCAAAAGAATGAAAGTAGACCATTATCTTACACCATGCACAAAAATCAACTCAAAATGGATTAAACACTTGAATGTAAGATCTGAAACCATGAAACTTCCAGAAGGAAAAACATAGGCAGTATGCTCTTTGACATTGGTCTTAGGAGCATCTTTTCAAATACCATGTCTGACCAAGCAAGAGAAACAATAGAAAAAACAAACAAATGGTAATACATCAAACTAAAAATCTTCTGCACAGCAAAGGAAGCCATCAACAAAACGAAAAGACAACCTAACAATTGGGAGAAGATATTTGCAAACCACATATCAGATAAGGGGTTAATATCCAACATATATAAAGAACTCATTCATCTCAATAACGAAAAAACTAACAACCCAATTAAAAACTGGCCGAAAGATCTGAACAGATATTTCTCCAAAGAAGATATATAGATGGCCAACAGGCAGATGAAAAGATGTTCCATGTCATTAACTATCACGGAAATGCAAATCAAAGCTACAAGGAGATATCATCTCACTTCTGTGAGAATGTTCATAATTAACAAAACAGGAAACAATACGTCTTGGAGAGGTTGTGGAGAGAAGGGAACCCTCATACACTGCTGGTGGGAGTGCATTCTAGTGCAGTCACTATGGAAAACAGTATAGAGATTCCTCAGAAAATTAAGAATCGATCTACCATATGATTCAGCTATTTCACAGCTGGGTATTTATCCAAAGAACTTGAAAACACAAATGCATAAAGATACATGCACCCCTGTGTTCATTGAAGCCTTATTTACAATAGCCGAGACTTGGAAGCAATCTAGGTGCCCATCAGGGACGAATGGATAAACAAGATGTGGTATATATACACAATGGAATACCACTCAGCCATAAAAAGCATGAAACTCAGCCATTTGTGACAACATGGATGGACCTTGAGGGTATTGTGCTAAGTGAAATAAATCAGAGGGAGAAAGTAAAATACTGCATGACCTCACTCATAAGTAGAGGATAAAAACAATGACAAACACATAGCAACAGAGATTGGATTGGTGGTTACCAGAGGGGAAGTGGGGGGGAGAGAGGAGAGGAAAAGAGGTGATTAGGCACATGGGTGTGGGGGTGGATTGTAATTAGTCTTTGGATGGTGAACATGATGCAATCTACACAGAATTCAAAATTTATTAGGATGTACATCTGAAATTTGTATGTTATAAGCCAATGTTACCACAGTAAAAGAAATAAAAAAGAAAAAAAGGGAACAAAAATTATCCTTCAACGATATGAGAAACAAGGAAAAAAATATTACTATGATGTGCAATTTTCTTGAGGCAAAAACAAAAAAACCCAAAAAACAAACTAGAAATACTACCACAAAACAACATATCTAATATATGTCTAAGCATTTTATTTATTCTTCTTTGACATACACATGTATGTATATGCATATATGCACAAATACACACATATGTATACACACATATTTACATAGATGTATATATACACAATATATGTATGCAGACACACATATACATGTCTTGGTTTTTATACATGAACATATTAACACATTACATGTCTTTCATATATGTCTATGTGTCTATGTACATTATATGCATAAGTTCTCATAATTATATACGCATACTTTAAAAAATTAATACACAGGTAAACAATTCAAACAATAAATAAAGGATATTAAATCCATCTTTCAACCATAATAATGTTTGAAATAGCACCTTTATCCTATAATATTTTTTCATGCACATATGGCTATATTTCTGGATTCTTATCTGTTCTTTCTGATTAGTCTATGTCTAGCACCAAACTATATAAAATACTATAACTATAATAAATGTTATCATCCGGCAGAGTAATTCCCCCATTCCATATTACTTTTTCAGAATACCTCACCTATTCTTTGATATCCTTACAATTATTTTTAATATACATTTTAAAATAAAGCTTTTCAATTTGGAAAAAGTTATAGTTTGAGGTTTTATTGATATTAAATTGAATTTACAGATTAATTTAGAAAAAATTGATGATTATAATATTGAAACTTCTCTCGATACCTAGAAAATACTTTTATGTATTCCCTGCATAGTTCCTATTGATTCCTAGTTATTTTATTTTCTTGTTTCTATCTTTAAAGATATTTTTTACTTCCATTTTGTTTTCTAACTTTTTGTAAATATATACAGAATTTTTCAATAAGCTCCTTATAATGAATGTTCTTACATGCATGGTTATGCAAAGGAGTAAATGAAATAAAATATTGACTTGGGTTGTTTTCACGCACATCTTCATTACCACGAATTATAAACTGTGTACATATTGCAAACATTCTGAATGCTAAATATTATATAGGTACTTACCAATTGAATAAATAGCTTCTTTTTCAGTTGCTGTTTGGGGAATGTAGACTCGATGTTAAGGTTGCCTCAATCAAGTAGAGTAGATTACAATGCTAGATTCTCATTCTAACTCATGGTGGTACTTTATTCATTATAAATGCCATAAGAATTGGAAATTTTGAAAGCTATACTTTCAATCACCTCAAAACGGGTTTTTCTCCCAAGAAATATAGGAATACCCTCAACATTTTTATTATTTAATTTAGATTAGAAAAGAATTACATCATCAAGAATTATACCATTTTATATTGTCAAGATATTTCAAATTAATAAGGTCAAATATATGAACAGGAAAGCACAGTTAGTACCTAGAATTCTATCTACATTATTGCTGTGGACTCTGTTCTTTAAAGAGCATTATTTGAACTGCTCTAATCTGCTTTCTTCACTGAGGAGTACTTTTCCTTCTCACCTCATGACATTATATTTATTACAATTTTATTTCAAAAATTGTATTTAAGATTTTTGTATACTTCATAGTGAAACCAAAGCTTAAGTACATTTTTTGTGTACTAACATTTGTATTACAGAAAAATAATTTTGCATGTTTCTACATAATGTGTCTCACTAGTTTGTTATCCCCTCATATTATTATAATTTACTCCTGTTTATGAACATGCATCAAAATGAAAATACAGGAAAATATATAAACATTCCAAAAACATAAAAATGGTTAGCTAAAAATTAGTGGTAAAGGTAGGTCAAAGCTTGAAAGGGAAAAGAAATAGAAATAAAATATTATGAAATAGACATAGAGTTTTCATTTTCTTATGCCTGAGAGTACTAGACTGATATCATGACAATTTCAACTTTAAATTTTCATTTTTCTCTTTAGAAATATTTTAGGAATCAGTGGAAAGAAAATCTCCGATGCTATTCTAATACATTCAGGGAAATAAGAACATACAAATTTAACATAGTAGAAGAGAAATCAGACAATTTTTAGTTCTTTGTCATACTTCCACATTCAATTTCTCTTTCATTAACAATAAGAATTGCTTCTTAAAATGTTTAATCATTCAATCTTCAATTTCTCTTTTCCTCTAAGAAAAGAATGATTATCCCAAAGAACAAGAGAGAAATAATATCATGTTTTATGCAGCCATAGTATAAAGTGGGAAACCTACCAATAAATAAATCACTCGGATTATATTTGAGAACTTGATAGGAATATTGAAGCAGCTGTTATTTTTAAAAGATGAGTAGAAAACACAGCTTTTCTAATTGAAAGCACATGGCACAAGGAAATAACTATAAAAATCTGGAGTATTTAGGTCATTTTAAGCTTTGAGAACTAAATGCAAATAAACTAGCACAGAACTACCCAGCAAACCTAAGTTAGTAGTAATTAGCAATTGAAGATGATATGGCTTTTAAAAACTTTGTCAGTGCAAAAACTTAATAACTAAAAAGGGCACAATTTAAACATTTGTCCATGTTGCTTTTGCTTACTTCTCTGATTTTTTATTGTAAATTTAGCATTTCCTTCTTTATATGATTATTAATTAAATTGTACTTCCATGGAGGATTTAAAGAGGCTGCATGTTTTTTCTTCTGTGGTGATCTGGAGTCATCTTTCAAAGTGAAGAGGATGATTTGAGTTCTCCTTTTAATAGCTTTAAATTTTAAATGAAAGTCCATACGAACTTGGGAACTGGTATAACTGCAAGAGAGGTTCTGCTTTTTTCTTCCTCTTTAAAACAAAAATCTCTTTATTTAATTATGCATAGTGTATTATCAAAAACTATTTGTTTCAAAATTTAAATACTGAAAAGATTTAAAAATAAAACTGAGCAAAAATTATATCCATAGTGAAACTAATTGTGACTGTCCTCAAAGACTAAATCTTTAACTGGGAATCTGTGTTAAGAGAACTAGAAAGATCAATAAGATGTGACAACAATTTGAATTCAGGAAGCCTGGATGATAGATTGTAAATGAGAATGAACGTCTTCATAAAATCACTGATTGAATGTTTACATGTTATATTAAAGTTGCTACAATATGTAATACATGCTGAGTGTATTTCTAGATTAATTCACTTGTGTATTTTGATGTTCTGGTCCTTTAACAAAGGTATTGGAAAGGTCTTTGCAACTAGTTTGGATGGGAAAGAAAACGCGAAAACAGGAAGAATTAGTGGATATAAATGTATAGACACAATAAAATGATCTTCATTCACAATTTTCCATTATCATATAGATAGCTAAAGACCCTGATGTGAAGATCAAACATAAATCTTCGTCTTATGATTTTCATGTGCTCTCCATATGCGGTTATGATATAGGATTGTGAAAGCTTGAAACTGTGAAATGACATAGTAAAACCCTTTCATTTTGCAGATGAGACTCAGGAACTATCAATGGCATTTATTTGTGTCTGAGATCAAGCCAAATTTAGGGAGCGAAAAGATAAGGAGAGAGAAGTAAGCAGACATCCTGTCGTAGGGAGCTTTGTTAAACCAAGGATTTTTTTCTTACCCCGGGACACTTCCAATGGCACACAGAGAACTCAGGCTACAAGAGTAAAATGCTGTGTGCTGCGCTCTCAGAACCTCAGATAGCAGGAGATCTTGTTCCGAGAAGATGGAAGCAGTGATCTTATCTATTGGACCCACTTAATGTGTATATCTATCTTTACAAATATCTGAGAATATTTTTAAATTTCCTACTTCATAGAGAAAAAGTCTTGACAGTGACACACCACATTATAGAATGAGAACTCTATAGAAGTACAGAAATGAGTTAATACTCTTAAACCGTGTTGTAAAGGGGAGGATCAGATAGTAAACTAAACATAGACTGCTTGCTCCCTCTTCTGCACCTTCTCCTGGAAATATGAAAAGAGTTGAGGCAGCTGGTAGAATTTTGAGCAATGTAGCAATTGAAATAAAACCTAGGTCCAAATGTATAAACCAACACCATAATAAATGGACCTAATGAAAATACGAGAGCAGCGTAGGGTCTTAATCTTTCACTAACTGTCCTTCATATCTCTGTATATTTATTCCTCTATAAATTTTTAGAATCAGTCACCAAGTTTACTCAAAAAATTCTGCTGAGATTTAAGTTGAAATTGCATTTAAATATATAGATTTATTTGGAGAGAATTGACAGTTTTGTAATGATAGGATGGACTATCCATGAACATGGTATAGCCTTCCATTTAATCGCCATTATTTTTTGTCTTTTAACACAGTTGGCTATTTCTGAGAGTTTATTTTTTGCTGTTATAAACTGCATCTGTGTTTTCTATTACATTTTTTTTGAAGGATTGGCACCTTAGCTAACAACTCTTGCCAGTCTTTTTTTTTTTCCTGCTTTTTCTCTCCAAATCCCCCCAGTACATAGTTGTATATTTTAGTTGTGGGTCCTTCTAGTTGCTGCATGTGGGACACTGCCTCACCATGGCCTAATGAGCAGTGCCACGTCCACACCCAGGATCCGAACCAGCGAAACCCTGTGCCACCGAAGTGGAGCACGCGAATGTAACCACTTTGCCACAGAACAGGCCTCCTATACATTTTTAATTTATTGTGGAAGTAGTGAAATATTATTGATATTTATATACTGACTTTGTATCAGCCAATTGATCGACCTCATAATATTTCCAATAGATTCTCAGGATTTTCTAAGTAAATTATAGAACATGCAAATATCAATATTGTCTTTTCCTGAACTCATTTTTCTTGCTTGCTTGATTACTTTGCCTATGACACTTAGGATTATGTTACTCAGTAGTGGTTATAATAATCATCCTTGACCCATTTCCAAAGTTAAAAAGAATGCTTCTGAAATTTCCCTATTAAAGTACAATGTTTGCTGAAAAACTTGGCAACTGTATTTTATTAGTTTAAGGAAATTGCCTTTTAAGGACTTTTTCCAGATTGTTAACATAATTGTGTTCAATTTCCCTTTTCTTTCCCCTGAATCTATGTTAGTTATTTCTTATAATTTGTTAATGAAATAAATGACCTCATTCATAAATATGCCACTATTGAAGAACTCTGGCATATCTAGTTTAAATTCTACCTTAGCACAATGCAGAAAGACTCAATGACCCAATATTTTATTTATTTAGAAAATTTGCATTTATGCGAGTAACTATTGTTAGAATGTGATTTTGATTTTTCTATTGTCTTAAACTGATTTCAATATGAAGTTAAACTATTTTAATAACATAAGCCTGGCAGCCTTCCCCTCTTCTTCTTATTTTTTGAAATAGCTTATATGAAAGAAAAATCGTCTATTCCTTAAGAATTTGGTAGACTTCACCAGTAAAACCATCTTAGTGATCCTTGTGCTTGAAGATGGGAAAAAGGACAGGTTTTTGTTTACAATTTTCAATTCCTCACTGATTATTAGTCTATTCAAGTTTTCTATTTTTTCTTGTGTCAGTATTTCCCAAAAATGTATTTAATCCATATTTTAAAATTGTCATATAATTTTTACAATAATAGTGAATTATCTTTTGTTTTTATATTTTCCAGTTATTTTCTCTTTTACATTGTATATTTTATTGTGATTCCCTTTTATTTTCAGCAGTAATACCAGTTGTTTGTCTAACTTATCAACACTTCAGATAACTATCTTAAGTTTTAGTTGATTACCTGTATTTATAAAATGTTTTCTCTAATTATTTCATTTCTTTCCTTATTTTTATTATTGTTTCTTCTAAATTCTTTACATTTACTCTTTTCATTTTTTTCTAGCTTATTGATTTGAATACTTGGTCCATTTATTTTCAATATTCCTTGTTTTTCAATAAATATGTGCAAAGTGATTTCCCTATAAACACTACTTCACTGTATTTTATATTCTTACGTGTTATTTTAATTAAGCTCTAAGTATTCAGTTATAATTTTTGCACTAACGCATAGCTGTTTTGTAGTATGTTTGAGTGTTTTCCAGGCATTAGAGATTTTATTTTCCTATCATTTTGTAATTGATTTTTAGTTTACAACATGGATCAAAAACATAGTCTGTGTGGTGCTGTTTAAAATCTATTGTGACTTTCTTCATGCCTCGTCTATAATCAGTTTTTCTTTATAAGTTCTGCAAGTCTGTTTAAAAATTTTTGTGTTCTGTATTTTGGGAGTTTGAACATGTTCTCCCTCTTTCTCTCTCTCTCTCTCTAAAATATATAGATCAATTATATTATTCAAAACTTCAATATCTTTGGGGTTTTTTGTCTGCTCTATTTATTAGTTTTAAAGAGAAATGTGTTACCATCTTCAACTAAAATTATTGCCCATTCATCTCAGCAATCCATCCACTTGTTGAGATATATTTCAAGATCACACATTTCATGACGCATAATTATGTCATGATTGTTACATCTTCTTGAGCTCTCATTCATTCTATCAGTTTATAACTTCCCATTTTGTTTCTTATGATCTCTTTTTTGTCTTAAATATTTATTTCCTCTAGTATTAAAATTACTTCCAAGGCTTTCTTTTGGTTTATGATGACCTTGTATATTTTTTTATATATATTTTTTGTTGCATTCAACAAATATTGAATATCTGCTGTCAGATACTATTCTAGGCTGTAGACATAAAGAGATAAACAAGACATGATAATCTTTCTTGGCAGGAGCATATATTTCAGTAGGAAAAACATGTAATTAATAGATTAAGAAAAACTAAAAGTCAAAACATGTATGTCAGATGGTGGTAAGTGCTGCTGAAAAAGAAAGCAGTAGAGGAGAAACAGGATTGCTGGGAGTAGGTTGACATTTTAGATAATGTTGTGGAAAAGGCCTCTGTTTTATTTGGGTACCCAGAATCCCCTGCTGGATGCTGGGCAGCTGCCATCAACGCCCCCTCTCTTCAGGCACTTATAGATAATGGGAGGAATGACACATAGGCACCAATGAGATGGGAAGCAAAGTTTATTACTCATGTAGTAAGCAGCAAAAGGATTCCCAAAAGAGAAGACCTCAGATTTAGTTGGGAGCAAAACAAGGAGGAACACTGGTGGCTTTGGGTTTTCTTGTGGTTCTAGATGGAACCAGGATGGGAGTTCGGGGTCTTGTTTTTCAGATGTGGGGCAAAGGAGTAAAGGAAAGCTGGGGACTTGAAAGCTGTCAGAGATGATCAAGTACCAAAAATGAGGTCTTTGTCTTTATTACAGTCTCATGGAGTTGGGGGAGGTTTGAGGAGAGACCTATCCTTTCAAACCTTCTTATCCTTTTTATCACATTACTGGATTATCTCAAATTCAATCTGGATATCTATGTCTTGATCATTGAACTTAGCCTATTTCATATTATTACTACTTGTGTTAGATAGAACTTATCTCCATTTATTTAATATTTTTTGTTTTCTATTTCCATAGTTAATTTTATTTCTTTTTTTCCTCTTATTATTTTACATTGGATATTTTTTGTTTTATATCTTCTGCAGGTTGTATATATCAAAATCTTTTATTAGGCCATATTTCCTTATTTGTTTAAAACTTATCAAATTCTGTGTATTCTATGTATTCCCCCAGACAAAACATGTACCACAGTGTACTTTTTTTTTTTTGCTCAGGAAGATTCACCCTGAGCTAACATCTGCTGTCAGTCTTCTTTTCATATGTTAGCCTCCACCACAGCATGGCCACTGACAGAAAGGTGGGAATCAAACCTGGGCTGCCAAAGTAGAGCACACAGCACACTTTTAACTTCTAACCTCTCCTGCCCTGAATGCACAATAGACCCAAAACTACCTCCTATGTTGCTATCAGTGGTATCTTGTGAAATTTTATGCAAGTTTATTAAGGATATGAATTTTTAAAGATCATCATTTAATTAGAAAAAAAGACATTCACTTTAGTTCCCAAATATCTTCTTCCTGGATTCATCTTTCTTAGTCTTGTAGTAAATCCTCTAAGAATTATTTCAAACAATATGTATATATATTAAACTTGTCAGAGAATGTCTTTATTTTACCTTGTATGTAAAACTATAGATTTAATCATGTGTTTTCCTGGCACACAGTAGGTGATAAGTAAATATTTGTTGACAGTTGAGTAAATGAATATGAAAGTACTTAAGGAGAATGTTTTCATACAAAGCCGGAGAAACCAATGTTTAAGTCAATCAAAATCACACAAAAACAACAACATAACCCAATGCTCTTTTCTTAATTACATTAAGATCTTTAAAAAGGCAAATACATTTATTGTTCTTCATCCACCATGTTTCATGAAAAATAAAGTAGTATATTTATTTTTAGATAAGTGTGATATAAATAATCTTCAATAATTCTTTTTTTTTTTTTGAGGAAGATTAGCCCTGAGCTAACTACTGCCGATCCTCCTCTTTTTGCTGAGGAAGACTGGCCCTGAGCTAACATCCATGCCCATCTTCTTCTACTTTATATGTGGGACACCTGCTACAGCATGGATTTTGCCAAGCGGTGCCATGTCCACACCCGGGATCCCAACCGGCGAACCCTGGGCCACCGAGAAGTGGAACATGTGCACTTAACCACTGTGCCACCAGGCCTGCCCCATCTTCAATAATTCTAAATTTTGATTCTTAAAGCTGTGGCATTTAAAAAATGTATTTTCTCTTTAAATAATAGGGAAGGGATGAGTACAAAGAGAAAGAACACCTAAGTGGGCTTTCCTTAAGTACCTATTAGGATTCAATTAGAATATGTTAGGATTATAAACTCCATTTACACAAAACCAATTTTATGCTGTGCTTTACTGCATTTAGAGGTCCTCTCAGGTTTAGCAGCTCCCTCTCGTGTCCTCCCCTAGGTCTTTTCATATTTCCTTTTACTCATTTGTTTGTATGTGTGTCTCCCTTATGAGACCACAAACTCTTGGAGGAATGCGTCTCTCTCATTTACTCATTCAGTAGTCACTGAGTTTCGTCTCTGTGCCTGGCACTGTCTCACGTGTATTCAGAGATGCTAGCCAGCTATGACAGAAGTACTCAATCAGACTCTCAAATAAATTAATGAATCTTCTCTGCCCCTATTTTAGAATGTTTCATTCCACTTGAGTTGTATATATTATTGTGTTCTGAAGATTTACACTAAAATTTCAAATGCCAATTTATTCCTCCCCTTTTTGAAATATGATCAACAGAAATGTCTTTTGTCAGTATTTTCCTTAATACTTTTCAAAAAAGATTCAAACTCAAAATAGTGTATAGCGTCAATAAAATCCTAATGAAAAAAAAATCAGGCTGAAATTTTGTAAATAATTGACTTTTATGGAATTTATGTGAATGTAGAGGATCCAGAATAGCCAAAGTAATATCAAAAAAGAAAAAATTGGAGGACTCATGCTACCTTGATTTTAAAGCTTATTATGAAATTACAGTTCTTGAGGCAGCATAATGATAGAAATATAGATCAATGGTACAGAAATAGACTAACACTTATACTGTCAATTGATATTTGACAAAATCTCCAAAGCAATTCAATGGGGAAAGAATGTTTTTTCTACAAAATAACTGACACAACTGGTATCTGTATGGAAAAATTAACCTTGATTCTTAATTCAAGCCAGAACCACACAAAATTTGAGATGGATCAGAGTTAAAACATACAAGCTAAAACTATAAGACTTCTAGAAGAAAACAAAGAAGAATATCGCTGTAACCTTGAGGTAGACAAAGATAGCTTCAGAAAAAAAACACTAAATATTAAAAGATGTTAAGCTGGCTTTTATCAATGTCTAAAACTTCTGCTCATCAAAAGAAACTAATAAGAAAATAGATAAGCCACAGACTGAAAAAAAATTTGCAATGCATATGTCATATTTATATTATGAATATATAGGTCTTGTATTAAGAATTTATAAAAGAAACTCCTATAATTAAAAAAACAGAAACAAACGCAACCCAGTAAAAAAATGTAAAAAACACTTCAACAGGCGCTTCACAGAGGAAACCAAATAAGCAGGCAAGCATCTCGTTAAAAAGTTCTCAGCCTCATTAGTCATTAGAAAAATGAAAATTAATATGATAATGAGATAGTTCATACCCACAAGAATTGCTAAAATTAAAGACTAACACCAAATTTGGCAAGAATGTAGAGGAGCCAGAGCTCTCATGTGTTATTGTTGGAAATGTAAAATGGCACAACTTACTTGGGAAAACTGTCAGTTTCTTCTTAAATCAAACAGATGTTGAGCCTGTGACCCGGCAGTTGTCCTCCTGAATTTCTCACGATAAAATAAACTACATTTTTTTCAAAAAGACTTGTACAAGAATGTGTATAGTAGCCTTATTCATAAGTGGCAGAAACTATACAGCACTTGAAAAATAAGTAAACGAATTGTGATATTTCATACAATGAAATATTAAGGAACAAGAAGGAATAAGGGATAGGAATTAAGGCAATAAGGAATGAGATATTAAGTAGTAATGAAAAAGGAACAAATTGCTTCTACGTACAACAATGTGGATGAATTTCAAAAACATTATTCTGAGCAAAAGAAGCCAGACGCAAAAGAGCACCTTCTGTGAATCTATTTATGTGTAGTTCTAGGACAGGCTAAAGCTATCTCTGGTGAAAGAAATTAGGATGATGGTGGGCCCTGGGGTTGGTGGTTGGGGAGTGGTGACGTGGCAGGGCTCAATAGGAAGGGGCATGAGAAACATTTTGGCGTGATGGAAATCATCCCAATTTGATATGGATATGGGTTACATGGGTGTATGCCTTTGTCACAATTTAGCCAAAATGTAAATAGCTATGCATTTCACTGCATGTAAATTATATTTCAATTTAAAAAAATTTAAGAAGACTCTTATAGAATATCTTATTTGATTTTCCTAAAAACCTTTTGACAAAGTATATAAGGTATTAGAAGATTTGGGGGTTTTTGCTTTGTTACACTAATTAGATAGATGAGGTAACAGAGGCATCAACATTTAAATGACTTCTGCCAGACCACGTGATCCCTACTAGACATTTTTATTGCTGTTGCTTATTGCCAGAGCCCCGGCTGCTGATTCCTCCTCCAGGACTCTTAAGCCCTGGTCTGCTTCTCCTTAGGAGAGAAGAGCTGTGAAGGGTGAGAAGCAGCAGGTTGGCTGCTTTTTTTCTAGTTGAAGGGAAATAGTGGAGGTGTAGACCTGATGAAAGGAAAAAAGATTGAGCTCACTTGAGAATTATGTTTGTTTAAAAAGAGGCATCTCGGGGCCAGCCTGGTTGCGCAGCGGTTAAGCTGACCAGTTTGCTTCGGCGGCCTAGGGTTCACCGGTTGGGATCCTGGTTGTGGACCTATGCGCCATTTAGCAAGCCATGCTGTGGCATGTGTCCCACATATAAAATAGAGGAAGATGGGCACGGATATGAGCTCAGGGCCAGTCTTCCTCAGCAAAAAGAGGAGGATTGGTGGCAGATGTTAGCTCAGGCAGTGCTCAGAGAGTCAGACATTAAAGGCAGAGGCCATTTACACATCATTTTCCAGCTCCCCTTTTACCCCAGACCTTCACCTGAAAGAACATTGGTTTATTCTTTGTCCTCCCATATTGGAATCTTTGCTGGTCTCCATTCTGATGGGCAATATCAGGTAAAAGAACATCTATTAGCAGAAAAAAGGAGAAGGGATGAACTTAAATCACGTCAGGCTTAGGAGATGGTTATTTTTGTAGCGTAAGATAAATAGCACCTTGGTTAAGTACATTTTTATGAAATTACTCAGGTCCCGTACTCACATACGCAGATCATTATTGATATACAGATCAAATAAAGTAATTGTTTAGAGTTCAGATAACCATGTTAGCTAGATACCTAACATAGGTCTCAGTCAAAAGATATGGAAAATACTAAATGGGCTCTAAAACAATGAATCAAAAAGGATATATTTGGTGGTTACTGAGAGAAAGATTTTGTAAATGAAATTGTGAAATCCCTAGATTGCTAAAACAGGAATACTCGTGTAATGATAGGGTTTTCATAGACCAATAACTCCCTTGATACTAATTGCATTATATTGGGGGGAATTGTGATATTTCAATTAAATGAGCAATGAGGGAAAAAGGGATGAATTATGAAATTATAACCAGCAAGGGTCTATTTTTAAAGCTCCGATTTCAACTATCCTTTACTAATAATGGAGCGTGTAAATGATCCTTGAGAACAGTGCCTCCTGCCTGGGTGTGTGTGGCACTGTGCTAAATTAACCAACCCAACTTTGAAGAAAAGAGAAGCTTGGTCTTCTATGGAACCACACATATAAAAATTGTTTTTCTGAAGAAAAATGTGTCAAGAAAACTAGCCCTCTGGACATGAGAATTTAAACCGCTTTAGAAGTCTGAGATTCCCGCCAACATGACTGTATCTACCTAAGCAGGATCCACCTAAACGGTGGATTACAAATGCAAGCCTCTTCTGAGTATGGCCTGATGTTAAGGAATTGGTCTTAATATTTAATCTCATCCTTCTCTCCTTTGTACCATGTGGACTGGGTTTTCCTTCCTTATGGATATTTTGAAAGCAAAGCAGTATTGCCAGCTGCCTCTTCATTAAATGAGAAGTGCATGACTTCTAAACAAAGGATGGTTGTAACGTGAGAAATACCATAACGTGAGTCTGGGTCTTTTATGGGATTGTCTGGGTATCTCTGTGGCATAGCCAAAGAACAACTATCAGAGGTCAGTGATATATAGAGTTTTATAGTCTTGACACCAGTGACTTCTTTGTGTAGATCATTTTTATAGTTTATAGGACTGGGCTTACTATTATTCAAAGTGACCCTAGGTCACTTATCCCTTGGTTAGTATGGCCATATGACTCAACTACTTCTCTTTTTAGCAGTCAAGGAGGGGATGGGAGTTACAACTATTGGTTTAGTGTCAGTTACCAGGCAAAGCCTTGAATTGGTTGCTTCCATTGCAACCTTAGTTGTCATAACAAGCTAGCATGGGATATAATGCAATTTGATCTCTGAGGTTCAGATCACAGGAATTATCCAAAGAATAGAAGATAGAAGAGAAAAATACATCGGCTTTTTAATGTCCGCTGAGATAACTGACCATGATCTCATAAGCTGGCAATCAGGGTCATATCCCTGGAAGCCAAGGCATGTCTAGCCCAGGCCAAAGCACAGGCTAGACATGCCCGTCTATATATTCAGAATAACAAATGCCATGCCTTGGTGTGTATGTGGTAATTTGTGTGATGATGATGGTAAGTGGCTTACAGACCTCTACAGAAACCATCGCAGCCACAGTGAGAAGGTAGACTGTGATCTGATCACAAGGTTGAAGGCCTTACTCTGTACAGCTGACCCCATCAATGCCGCCACCTACTTCCTAAGCTCCTGCTCTATGCGGGCTGTGTGAAGGAAGGCGATTTGGCTTTAAAATCTACTTATCTTTCTGATCGTCACAACAATCCTCTGTTCCCAGGTGAGAAATAGAATTTTTAGAGTTTTCCAAATTATTTATATACACGAGTAAAATGTGTGTCTTTCATTTAAAAATTTTTTTTGAAGAGCTTAGAGACTGGACCACGTTGTCTGATGGCATTAGTGCCATGCTTTGTGTGTTGAGATGCAGCGTTGATGTCTAAAGGAGGACTGATCTTTGGGAAATTGTTCATTGCTGCAGAATGGTCAGGAAGCCAGTCTCCCTCAAAGCAAATCAGGGCAAGTAAGTTGAGCAAATTAGTTAAACTTTCTTAGTTTTCTTATTTGATGTGAGGGTTAAATAAGAAATACACGTAAAGCACTTGGCACACAAAGTCCATGGAACCTAGAGTGATGGTTATTGTTATTTTATTTCTTTATTGAGATGCTAATAAAAATTGGTTAGTAAGGATTGGATAAAATTTTAAGAAGAATTGGTTAAAAGGGCCTTTATACCCTCCCCACTGCATTTCCAGTCAGTTTGTAACATCATCTTCACAGGATTTAGAAAAATAAGATAGTGTTTTTTAGAAGTGAATATTTTTTATACTCTAAAATGTGAAAATACTCTTTTGGTGAAACCACAGTTATATTGTTGAATGCAATTAGCAAGAAGTCAGTTTTCATTTATATTTAGTATATACCCGGACTAGAGCATTGCATTATCTACATAGGCAGGAGCCCAAATATTGACCTTCCTTTGTTTCTCTATCAAGACAACAAAAAATAATTTCATTTGCTTTGTCTAATCCCAAGCCTTTGAATATTTTGAAACCATACATGAAGCAGAATGGAGAAGCATTAACTCCACCTTTGAACCAGAGTAAATGCTATAGATAGCATTATCTTTCATTTTTCATCAGTAATGTTTGCAAACTTTGTGTTTTCCCCCTGGCATGTTACAGAACTCAGTAAGGTGAAATGGCAAAAGAACTATTTAAATACTAACACTGAAGATTCATTTACTGATTCAACAAATATTGGGTGATATAGTAGTGAAGAAACCATTGTCCCTGCCTTTTAGAGGGAATCTGACATAGATAGCTCAATTAATAAGTATATTTTACAAATTCAGGTGATGACATCAGTAATAAGTACTATGGTAAGAGTAAAGCAGGGTAAGAAGAGAATGACCAAGTGAGAGGAAATGGCTACTTTGTCTAGGGTGACTAGAGAAAGCCTCTGTTAAGAAGTGACTTTAGAGAGGCAACTTAATTGAAATGAGCCATGTGAGTATCTGGAGGAAGAGCCTCCGAAGATAGAGTAGAATAGGCATAGGACCTGAGAAAGAAATGAGTTGGAATTGTCAAGGCCAGACTGGTTAGAGTAGAGAGAGTGAGAAGGAGAAAGGAAAGACACAAGGTAGGAGTGGTGTGGGAAAGTACTTTAAAAAAGGACAAGAAAAACTAAATTCCAGGAAACTTTAATTTCTTCCTCTAGATCTCCATCTATTTAAGGGCTTTTAACCACTTTTAGCATCCCAGTTTGATTTTCTATTTGCAATACTAAACTCTTGTTTTATTTGAGACTGACAATTGGTTTATTTTAAAATGACCAGGAGTAGTGAAAACTGCTGAACTAATCAAAAGATTTTTCTGTATTAAGAATGACTTATATGGATTATATGTTAACTACTAAATGGGCCTTTATTTAAAAGAACACTTTTTAACTTCTGATTTCTTGTTTCAATTGTCTTATACAAAAACTTTATCCCCAAATATAAAGACTGAAGTATCCTGAAGTCAAAATATGTTTTAGTCTGATTATGGCTTGTCTACACACAAGACACAAAGTGTGTAATTGAGACAATTACCTAAATAATTGAGGGCAAATAATCATTTTGTCTTAAATATGCAAACAATTATCCAGTTAGGGAATCACAAAATTAGATAGCCAAGTGGGATTTGTAGGCGATGTTTTGATGATTTAAGTATAAACGAATCATAAACATTAGGATTAAATTTCCCCTGAAAGAATCCTGTGTTTAAAATCTATAGAGAAGAATACTTGGCAGGATGTATTTTGAGTTATATTGAAACCAAAGACACATGAAAATGGTTTGAGATTGTTTGCTGAAACTAAAACTGGGTCTTCACATATAACAAGCTTGCAACTGAAGCAATTAGCTGGAGGTTTGAAGCTACAAGTATATTTGTTAGAAATTCCCTGATCATTACGCAGTCATTTATTCACGCATTCAGCGAGTATTGTTTGAACTCCTACTATATGCTAGTCATACTGGGTACTAAGTTTACAGACTAGAACAAGAGAGTCTTGCCCTTCACCTTTTAGGGCTTACAGGCTCCTGAGGAAATTCCTGGGTAATGACTGATAAGTGCCACTCATCACCTCTCTCTAAAGGAGGGGGGACTCCTACTTCACTCCAACGATGTAAAGCATAAAAAATTCATCTAGTCTTTCTCTGTATCCTTTCTCCAAAAATTGAGGGACTGCCTCTTTGATGGACTCTATTTCCTCTGTTTAGAAAATAGATCAGGAGTTGGAGTGTAAGGGAGAATGAATTGAAGAAGCAGTGGTTAACAGTGCCATGTGACTCAGTTGCTTCTCTTCTTATTAGCAGTTAAGGAAGTGAAGAGAGAACATAGCCAGGAAACTATGGTTTCAATGCCCATCAGTGTGATTTACTAAACAACTTTCTCAACCTAGTTGATTTCATTTAGGATTGAGTTGTTTGTAAGGATAGTGTTCAAGAAGCAGAAGTTTTGAAGTGATAGCTCATAGATATAGAGGAGAAAGAAGGAAGCAGTGGCTAATAGAGAAGAAAGCAGAAAGACCTGTGAATTAGAGTCTAATGAAATTGAAGAGATTTAGGGAAAGATCAAAACTGTGGTCTCAGGGTAGAGAGAAGGCATTTCTGATTTCAGAGGTGAAGCATTTCTGGGTGGGTCCATGAGAACCATAACAAGTGGAGTAAAGGAGAAGATAACAAGTTCAAAGATTATTATGTTCAGGTTTGGATTAATTTGTCCAGTTAGATGATGACATTACTCAGAATAGCAGAAAGTAAATGATTTGAGCAGGTGCCAAAGATTATATTGAATCAAGGAAAGTGACCAGGAGGATAATAGAAGATAATGTCAGAAATGGGTAAATAGTATAGTCAATTGTCAAGAGCTTCAAGGGAACAGGTGTATTTACTTATTTATTTTTTGTTTATTCATATTAAGATGGGGGAATCATGAGCTGAAAGTTGTGTGGAAACACTGAAATATGTGTTGTGTAGGAGAAAGAGTTACACTTGAGAGGACAAGGAAAACTTATGGAAAGAGCCAGTGTCCAATTAAGCCAACCTGAAAGAAATGATCAATAGAGAGACAAGTGGTGTAGGGGAATTTGTTTAACTATTGGGGAAAGAAGTCCATACAATGGATGTGGGAAGCAGTAAGATCTTTGTGGTTTGGGTCTTGAAATAGACTACTAAGTCTCAACTTTATTTTTACTTTAATATCAGGGGAATAAAAGCAACAGAGCTCCTTAGCCATAATATTCAACAAATTGCCTCAATTTACTTCATTTCATAGGTATAGATCGTGTGTGAATATCTTGTTCTCAGTATATCATCTGATTTTCAAATGTCTTGGGTTTAATAAAATCCTAAGTGCATTTTGCCAAGATAATATCATCTGAGATTTCAGGCATGTTTATTTTAAAAGAAATATAATCCTCACGTTTATGATTCATTTACACTTAAATGAAAATACTGCTAAGAGAAATCCACAGTACCTCCAAGGTAGTTCTTGTCATTCATGTATCATTTTAAAAGAAGTTTTCTTTAAGTTATATAACTATGAATATTAAACCATATTTAATTCAGAAAGTTAAGAAATATGACTTAATTTAGGGAGTGGCGCAACCACATTGGTGCATAGACCTCCACAATAAGAAGGGACTTTGGGAGTCATCTAATCCCCTCATTATAAAAGAAGAAACTGAGGGGCAGAGAGGCCACCTGACACACCTGACCAATCACAGACAATTTAGGGAAGAAGAAAATCAAATAAGTTAGGTGGTGTCTAATTAATGTTTCGGTACAGAGGTTTAGCTGTGTGACCTTGGACAAGGCACTTAATTACTTTAAAGATTTGTTTCTTGTGATAATCTTAAGAATGCAGATCGCCATAGTACCTGTCTCATTGCCTTTCGGACAGATTAAATTAATGTTTACTCACTCTGCATATAGATCAAGTTGAACCTGACAATGAGATGTTCTGTGAGACATTGAATTCTTCTGGGTTTCATTCTTACTTAAGAGGTTCTATGACAATTCCTTTCTAATTGTAGATCTCAATTAGAGAATTTTCATACCTGACCATTTTCCATATGCCTTCTGTTTTCTGGGAGAAGTTTTGCTATATGAACTCTTTTAGTCAGCCCACTTGGAATGCTCTCAAGGACGAAGTAAGCAAGAATTATGCATGGCGACCATATTAGAGTGGAATGAATTCTGACCATTTCTTTGGTGGTAAGTGCTAGATTACCAGAGTGCAGGTCAGGACGAGGGTCTCCTGATGACCTGTTTGTGCATGTGTGGTGTAGTGGGAAAAGCACTAGACATAGAGTTGGAAGACCTGGTTTGGAAGTGGAAGCCTGCTTCAGCCACTTGCTAGTTGCATGACTTTGAATGTTACCTAATATTCCTGACGTCCCCATAAATAGAGATAATAATACAAAACACAGAAGTTGTTGTGGAAATTAGATGGCATGATATATTACAAAGAACCTGGCACAGTGGCTGACATTCAACTAAATCTTAATACTTACCCCTTTTCTCTCCTTCCTCCTATCGTTAATTCTCAAGATGTATTAAAGCAATCTTCAGGCTCCTTAGAGAAAAACAAATAAAGCCAAAAAAACGGTAAGGAGAAAAACTTTGCCTTTAGCCATCTAAGGGAAGGGGAAAAGGAAGCTCATCAAAAAACAATTCACGAAGCACTATCAATTATTCTCATTAGATGCTAAGAAATTATAAACATCATACATTTTGTAAACTTTAGATATCTAAAGCTGTCAGATAATGGGTGTCTCACTTTGGAATGAGTCTCAAAATCACATCATAATTGGGAATGCTAAGAGAGTCAAGTTAAATGGTGGAAAATCAGCTTCTCTTCCAGCCCTATAAGTTTGTGACATGATCAGGACAGAGAAATGGAGAGAAATAAAATTATAAAATTAATGTAAGACATAGACATAGTAACACAACACAGTAAGTCATCAAGTTTCATAATGTCATAGAACATTAGAAAGACATTACTGGAATCGTTTAGATTTCTGCAGTGCCTTCTTGCCACAGGGCTGAAAGTGTCCATCCTGTTGTCTACATGGCTTCCTTCAAATGTGGGTGTGTTTGGAGAGCTTACCTAGGAGTGCAGTCCTTTCAGATGGCTTTGTCATCACTACCTTACTCACCATCTCATTTCCAGTAGGTAGGGATTCGCCTCTGCAAATAAGCCTGCAACAATGCACATTGCTCCCCTTATTGGTTGATTAAGCAACTGGCAGCAGGCAAGATTCGTTTTTCAATTAATTAAACACTACATGGTTTCTTAGACATATTTAGGACAAGATAAAAAATTTTATTTCCAACATTTGGCAAGATGTAATTTATGTGGTGTCTGGCTAATTATAGAAGAACAGCTTTTGAAAAATTAGATATTTTGGGGCAATTCAGTTCTCTTGTCAAATCTTTAACAGAATGTGCAGTTTGAGATAGTGAGTTTTCCTTTGTACCCTAGAAATCCCATTGGTTTACTCTGGTGCTCACTGACATGATCATATCAAAAAGACAAAATTCAAACAGGATATGTGCTATCCTATGTTCAAATAAAAATGCTTCTAACCCGAAACTGGCAAATTATTAGAGAAAAAGAACATGTCCAACATTGTGTGTCTATCACACAATTATAAAAAAGCACATAAAACATCCACAGCATCTAAAATATCTGCATTCCTCATAGAAAATGGCCTATAAACTCCTGGAGGGAAGGGTTTTTGACCTACTTTTCTTTGCATCCATTATGTAGAATGCAAAAATTTTTGTTCAAGCGTCAGAGTCTGTACCACCTGTGGTGAAAATTGTTCTTAAGCAATTTTTTTAGCCGAATGTTAACTGAAATCTTCTCATTTAATTCCCTCTGATTTAATTCTAAACTGGAAGTAACAGTAAAATGTGGTAGGTATAATATTCTTTCATCAGCAATTGTGGTCTTGTACAAGGTGTACCTTTGTTCTCGGGACGTATTCTCCATTTGAGAGCCAAACTTTGTATATTTTATCTATCTATTGGTAAAGTGCAAGCTTCTATTCTCTTATTCAGGTCACATCTTTTAAAGACACGCTGCATGTTAGCTATTCTGCTAGAGATTAGCAGTTTGTTGGTGAGCAGCCTACATAAGAGCTCTGGCTGTGTAAAGCTTATAAGTCAAAGGGCTACTATAAAATTCAGTGGACTTGGAATTGTCTGAAGAAAGCAGAAATAATAATAGATGATACTTATCAAGGGCTTCCTATGTTCTAGGCACTGTTTCAAGCACTTAACAGTTAACAATTCTAATCCTAACAGTAACCTGAAGTCAGTGTAATTATTATCTTCATTTTACCTATGAGGAAGCTGAGGCACAGAGAAGTGAAGTCACCCAGCTAGAAAGTGGTGACTCCAGGCAGCCTGGCTCCAGGGTGTGTCATTTTAACCACTCATGATACAGCCTCAGAAAAAGCAAATGATTTCAGGCAGCTTATTTTTCTTGTAGCTAAGGTGAAAAAGAAAAATAGTTGGTTATATATATAGTTTTGTTTTTGACAAGAGAAATAATATGTTGAGACATGTTTTTCCTGGAACAAATTTTGAGTCTGAATTAATTGCATGGGGTTTGCATAAAGTATATTATGTGACACGCTGGACAATGGCTTTAACTCTAATATTGCAGGAGATACAGAAATGCTGTTTAACCACATTGTTCTTGTTAATACTTCAAGCAAGTAGAGCGCATTGCATCTAAGCACTTTGCTCCGTGACCCTACATAATAAGAGGAGAATAAGAGGAACAATCTAGATGGTGAGATAGCGAGCACATCCATTAGACTGTCTCTCTGAAATATCAGATGTCTTAAGACTGCACAGGTGCTGGGTTTCATTCAATTTGCAAGCAAATCCTCTCATAAATACCTTAACTATAGATATTCTATATTGCTGGCTATCATGAGAACCAAGTAAGAGAGAGGCAAAAGGGACTTTCTCTGGGGAAATCTGAACAGCCAGATTATTACCTTCTGCTCAGAAAAAAGGCCAACTCCCTTCAGTGTGGAGATCAGCAGCATCCTTTTGTAATGGCTGTTGGTCATCCATTTGCTCCTCCTTTCCACAAGCCTTTGTGGGCCAGGCCTTATGCTACATATTGGATGTACATACATTAATATGACATAATTACAAAGAGCCTCCAGTATTACTGAAAGCCAGCAATTGTTTTTCCCATAAAGTTTTACATTGTTTTAAACTCTTAAACTAGTTGTTGGTCAAGAACTGAGACTTATACAACACAGCATGTGACTTTAACCCAGGGTTTCTCAATCTCACACTAATGACATTTGGACTGGATAATTCTTTGTTGTGGGGGTTGTCCTATGCGCTGTAGGATGTTTAGCAGCATTCCTGGCCTCTACCAATTAGATTCCAGTACTACCACCACTCTCAGTTGTGACAACCGAAAGTGTCTCTGGACATCACCCCTGCTTGAGAACCAATGCTTTAATCTGAAAATATTTCAGAGAAAGTTGTAATATGTTTATTCCAAAACAAAACAAAAAAACAACAAAAATCCTCAGAACAGTTTGAGCTGAGCCTCATATGTTATGAGTTACAAGATATTGGGCCCCCTAAAATGACAGTTACAATATGCATGTCTAGGGAAAGAAAACATATAATTTACTATTTAGGGTTATTTTAGATTGGCCATTTAAAATATTAACAAATTCTTAAGCTAAATACAGAGGCCAAAGTTTTTCTTCAGGGTAATATTTTCTCCTGAAAATATCAATCCTTTCTCACCAACCATGGTTACCATACGTTTCTGAATCCCAACTATTAACACTCTGAATTATTCTTCTGGCCTTTCAATTCAGGTGGATTCAAGGGGGTATAGATCAAGTCTCACACACCCAATATTTGGTGAGACTCAGCTGAGATCATCCATTAGATAGAAGTTCCTGTTTCTCATAGCTGAAAAACATCCATCCAAAGGCCTAGTAAGATAGTGTCCCACTTGTAAGCTCTTTGTAACAGATAGTGAACACTCAATGAATGGTTATTGGGTATTTTTTATTTAATCATTTCTACTTACCTTTTTCCAAAAAAGATTTAAGATATCTTTCAAAAACTACACAATATAAGCAGATAAAGAAAAGAAATGAGTTATTTAAGAAAAAGGGAAAGCAGGGTTATGAAAAATGAGTTGAACTGTGGCATGAGGTTAGCACTCAAGTTCATATTCTCTCAACTGCCAAGGTTAGGCAACAAATCTGACTTTTTAGCAGACATGGCAAAGAGGAAACCATAACCAGCTACATGATTCGGGGTCTCAAAAGAAAGACAAATTAGTTGTTCCAGAGAAGTTCAACTATTTCTGGGACTCAGAGAGAAATTTTACCTGCAGATTCTCCTAAAGGAGACAAGATGGCGCCATCAGCCACAGCTTCAACTACCTGCACATAGTAATAGATACAATAAAAAGCTTTAAAGGACATGTCTTATAGAGGCTATCAATGTGAGGTGGTGGTGTAATGTCAAAATTCAAATCAGTAAAAGATTATCAATACAGCATTAAAACAATGAAGGGTTAAACTCTGTTGCTTAGATGAATCCAAGTGCAAATGAGGATTAGAGGCCTGCAAGTAATGCAACATCCCAGGAGTTCACTGGCATTAACACTTGTTTCAGTTGATCTTTGCCAAGTCATAAGTGGCTACGAGGTAAAAGCTGTATTCTCTAAGAAATGTACTTCTTAGAGAAATGTGGGAACCTTATGGTACTAGTGATTTCACAACCGTATTCTTAACGGTCGTCCACATTAGGAGGGCTGATACTCTCCTTCAGAATCTGAGTGGTCTACCAAGGCAATGTGCCTGGATAGACAGTCGTCTCACTTCGCCCTGATATTTGCCTAAAGTAAGCCTCTTGGAAGGGAAAAAAGAATTGTCTTTTTAAAAAATAACCAAAAACTAGAACAAAATTTTAAAAAACCAAAACCTTAAGGCTTTAAAAGTTCCATGTCAGAAAAATTGGTTACAATAATTTAAATCCAAGCAATTTTAAATAAGATATAGCTAGAAACAATTTTTTTTCCAAAAGTAATATTGGTAAAGCATCAACAAAATATGTATCATCGTACTATGGATCTTCCTGGCTTATGTTCCAGTGTGAACTTGTGTGGAAGATTTAAAATGGCCACAAATTCTTTGCTGCTTCTCCCACTGAGACATGATGTCGAAGCCTCCCCTTCTTGTGTCTGGTATGGCCTTCATGTCTGACTTGACTCATGGAAGACTTCAGAAGTGACACTTGAGGTGAGATCATAAGAAGCCGTGCAGCTTCCACCTGGGCTCCCTTGGCTTGCTCTCTTTGGGATTCCTGAGCTGCGATGTATAAAAAGCCCGACTACCTTTAGACTTCATGTTGGAGAGGCCCCAGCTGACCTTCGCTTTCTAGCCGTCTCTCCCAAGGCACCAGACTTGAGAGTGAAGCTGTCTAGGACTCTTCAGAGTATAAATTCTTCTGTCAACGACACATGAAAAGGAGAATTACTGAGCTGAACTCTAACTGAATTCCTGACCCACAAATGTGAGGTATAAAATGGCTGTAGTTAGCCACTAAGTTTTGAGGGAGTTAACAGGAACAACTCGTAAACACATTGAGGGCTTTAGTAAAAATCCTTGCCTCCTTTCCTCCCTCCCTTACTTCTTGTCTCTTCCTTTCTCTGTTTCTTTCTTTCTTAAGTAAGAATCCTTCCTCCCTCCCACACTCCCTCCCTCTCTTCTTTCCTTTCCTTCTTTCTTTCTTCCTTTCTTTCCTTTCTTCCTTCCTTCCTGTCTGTCTGTCTGTCTTTCTGTCTTCTTTTTCTGTTAGGTCATGCTTGGAAAAAGTAAGTTACTGCAACTCTGGCTCTTACTATTTGAGGCTTTATACTGAAGACCGCACACATATATATGATGGTCACTTTTACATAAGCAAGCCTGAGGGGCCGGCCCCTGAAGGTAGTCTTGGAATAAACATTTTAAAGAATCCAAAAATATTAATTATTTTCCATACATTTTTAAATTCTATAGTGGGATTATTTTCATTCCATTCCAGCAGCAGACTGCATTTAGTTTCATGATAAATTCTATTTCAAAGTGATAGTGAGAATTAGACATAGCAATTTTCTGACTGATATTTTTCTGCATCTTAGTTTTATCTGTGAAATTGTGTTTACTTTGTCTGATGCTCCAGCTTGTTTTAACAAAACATTTCTTCACAAATAATGTAATTTCAAACTGTCTTCATGTGAACACCTCAATGAGAAAATTAAGTATGGTTTTCCTGATTCATGTCTTAGATTGCTTATATTTTAAATTAAATTTGGTTTTGATGGCTTTTGAGTCACACCAAAATATTGCAGATCTGTTTTTAACGTTTTCTTGAATCTTCTTAATTATTAAAAATGAGGATGAAAGGCAGTTTTTGCTGCTCTGTGGATTGTACATATCTCTCGACTTTCTTTGAAATATTTTATATTTGAGAACTTAGATTTGAGAATCTGTTCTGTCCTGTTTTTAGTCAGGCTGAATTTTTACTCCTTAAACACACATGCTACTTAAATTGCTTAAATACAAACTTGCCATTTGAAATTTAATGTAATTTTAACATAGTTTTTATTTATGTGTTACATTATAATATTATAACTGGCATTATATGACAAGGTTATTACAAAGACTTGAGAATTATAACTCATTCTTTACCATAGCTCGTCAAATTGAATTATACCTTTCCTGTAAAATAAGCTTACATGAATTAAGCTACAAATGATATTTTCCCTGTATGGGCAAGCACAATTAAAATACCTTTGTAAAAGCATGTTTAATTGTGCCAATGTCTTCCTTTCTTTCTTATTAATGACTCGTTTTGAAAGGGAAAATTCAGGACTGCTTGAAGATTGAAAAAGTTAAAAACAATTCAGTTGATTTTTGAGATGTAGTTCAGAGATTCCGTTAACTGTTTATAAATTCCAAACTAAGCACATATATGCACAAATGTTGGCCTAATGGCACTGCTTTGAGAGTTTGCCCTAAATTTTCCTCGGAATAATTCACTTGTCTATAAAGAGAGCGCTTTGTGGAGAGTAATTGTAAATGGTTTACTAGAACTAAATACAATCTATTAAAAAATGCAGCATCAGAGCTTTAACAAAACAGTTATTTCTATGACTATGATTTTTTTCCTGATGAAGAGCAGCTTCGCAAAACCATTTCCTTTGCCATATTTCTAAACATTTAAAATTTTAAATTTTTACTCTCACGAAAATATGTTTTCTCCTTTTGAAATGTTTAAACTTGTATAAAATTATATTTAATTTTGGTACAACTCAAAAATCACTGGCTCCTATGTGTATTTCATAATATATTTAACAATAAAGTGTTAAAGGGAAAAGCAGAGAAAAAAATCCCAAAGCTATCATAGCACAAATGACATGGTCATAGTTGAGACCAAACCTGAATTACAGTTTATGTTCCTTGAATTAATTAACATTATCAATGCTTTTTTATTCATTAATCCAATCTTCACTATTTCCTGTGTACCTAAGATGTACAGGTACAGAGTTTGGCATCCAAGATACGTAGTGAATATAAATTCACTAATTAATTGATGCTTTCAACGAACATTTCATGAATATCTGCTACTATGTGAAAGGAACCATCCTAAGCATTACAGAGGCATTAAAACTCCAGTAATACACAGATTTAAGAAAGGAGAGTGAACTGGCCCTTGTCAGTGTCTGTATTCCCTAAGAGTCATGGAATATCAGTGTACTGAAAGGGCGGTAAAGGGACATGCATTCTCATCCAACTGCCTAATTGACAGTTTGTAAAGGTTGCTTATAAAGGCCAGATTTATCTGATCATTAACATTATAATCATCAGATTCATCACAATCTTGTGGACATTTTTGAAATTCTAACCATTTAATTATTATCCTGAGTCAAGTAGGTTATCCCTCTCTGTGGTTGAGGAACCTATATTTTAACTTAACAAAGGTATGTTTGGACTATAATGATTTCCCAACCCCATCTAAATATTAGTTTTAGTAGAAAACAGCATGTCTTGAGTTGATCTCTTAAGGAGCTGAATTATAAGTACTTCTTTTTAGATGTCATACTTTTTTGAGAAGTATTATAAATAAGACAAGGGAATTTCTCCATCGTTGGTTATAGAAACTCTTGTGGTGAAATGGCACGTTTTTGTGAGTAGAGGTGCTTTGCCTAGGTAGCTTAGTCCAGAACAGTATAGGGACATAGAGATGGAAAATGTGCCAGACGTTTAGAGACTACTGGAACCCTAGAGTCTAAATTTGTTTCTCTGATAAAATCTGGCGATATCAACCGGTAATTACATTTTTTGAAAAATGTCAAAGCAAAACATGTAGACAGTCCTGTATTTTTTCTGATCAAGTTAAAATTTAATATTCTAAAAAGTCACTTCTCTGATAAAAATTATATCATTGCCATTACAATCAGAGTTAACTTTATGAGTAAAAGGACTTGAGTTTAATTAGCTAAGACTACTCTCTTTAGAGAGCAGTCACACAATAAATTTCTTATCTTAGTTAGTTTTAGGAACTTTGGGGTTTAGCTTTTCTGGTTTTAAAATCCAGCATGTCTAACTGAGAATATAGTCCATGTCTTCCTCACTATTAGCTGGGTAAGACAGTAACCTTTCAGGGATTTACGCTGCTGCCAGTAAATCTTCTCCAGTAACCAGACACCGTGATTTGGACTCAAAAGGAAATTTACTTGTAACATGTGGGAGTTAATGTTCAAATCTATCATCACTTCTCTTATGGGTGCTACTTTTGTGTTCTGTGTCCTCTGGTGAACTGAAGTAACTTCAGTATTCCATGTGAAATGAGCAATGAGACGTCTACTGTAAATCATGTCTGTTTTGTCAGAAAACAGATAAAGGGGCATAAAAGGATGAACAAACCTCTTTATCTAACTATATAATCCCAATTCCCCTCTCACCTCTATGAGCACTGCTTTTCTCTTTCTTTCCATTTCCTCTTTCAAGGTCCAAAACAGTCTGCTTTTCTAGCTCTGAAGGTGTTTTTGATGCTAAGGGCTCCACCATGCCTGTCTCAGGGTGTGCCTCAGATCTCTATCACTCGTTCCATCCACTCGTCTAACTGATTGCCCTGTGTCTCTGATATGCAATAAACTTCTGTTATAGATCTCACCATTAGCTCAAACAAACCATCAATAAAGCCATCTCATAACTTTTTAGAAAAGTGGCTTTTCGTTTGCTGCCCTGCCCCCAGTCAGTAATCACATCAGCATTAGATTCTGAAATATGCAAGTAGCTCTCTTTTATCTCTCCTCACCCTCAAAGGATATTACAAATTTCTGCCATGTTTTCATACAAAGTGTTTCTCTTTTCTTTTCCACCTCCACTATCTCACCCCCAATCTTGGCTCTTGAATACTCTTGTACAAAGAATCCTAACTTTCATCCCAGTGTTATTTCTGTTATACCAATCTGTTTCTCTACAAAATAAATTCTCTTGGAAAATATTATGTTGAACTGCTTTCTGAAAAGAATTCTCAGTGGTCCTCTGTCCTGAGTCTCTCTATGATTTCCAGCAGCCAAAGCAATCTCTTTGAGGGCAAATTGTTGTTATTTTACCCAGTACATATTCCAGAATGTCAGAGTCTCCTCCAGAATCAACCTCAGGCCCAGTGCCCTTTGAAAGAAATTGTTGCCACCTTAATCAAGAAAGTAGACAAAATCATTTGGTTAAGGGGAGAATATGATAGGAAGATGGAGAAGAAAAGGGAAACCAGGGAAAGGAATTTCATATAAACTCACCCCAAGTCTGCTGGAGTCCAAATCAACCAAAGCAAATTATATAAAGAAGGGAGTTTCTTAAATATAGGATGAAAGTTCTAATAAGCTTTTAATGCTCTCTTCCTCATTCCTCCCTGACCCTTCCTCCTTTGTCACTGCTACAGTTTCTCCTGCTGGTCACTCCCTAGCCATTGGTGTCCCTGGAGTTCTATTTTCAGCTCACCGGCTTTATTTTTCTTGTTGTTTCCAGTCAATCTCATCAAATCTTTTGATTTCAGTCATTACCACTATGCTCAGATCTACAACTCTATTCAGAGCCCAGTCCTGAACTTCAGACTAATTAAAAATTCTATTCACCTTTTCCTCCTAAATCTACTCTTTCTCCTCCTGCATTCTTGGTCCCACTTGATGGAACCATCACTAATGATTATCCAAATTAGAAATCAAGGAGTCATCTTCGACATTTTTCTTTCCTTCATGCCTGACTCCTAACCAGTTCCCAAGTCCTGCTTCTTTTACTTACTAAGTATTTCTCAAATTAGTCGTCGTCTTTCCAGCCTTCACATGGTCTAGTCCTCATCCTTTATTACCTTGACCACCGTGAGGCCTATCATAGGGAACAGTCTGTCAACTGGATGGTGACTTTGGTCCTTGTTATTTTCAAAGTTATCTATCCACGTAGTTTCCAGAGTGGCCTATCTAAGCCATAAAACTCTCCATTGTTCCTGCCCTTCTTAAATATTTCAGTAGCTTCCCATTGCCTATAGGATAAAATCCAAATCGTTAATATGACATACAAGCCTAAAAGATCCTTCTTAGTGCAACCCCTGCTCCAACACCTCTCCTTCCTTATCTTCTACCACCCAATGCTTTGCACCTGTGGTCTCAGTAACATAGAAATGCTTGTAGTGCAGTCATCACACCCCAGTGCCTCCTGTCTCTGTACTTTTAGTTATGCTGTCCCATTTGCCTAGAATTCACTAATGGAATTCACTATGCCATCTGTCTTCTTTAATACTTAGCCCAGGCATCAATCTTCTTCAATACATCTTACTTCAATAAGTCTTGCTTGCTCTACCAGTTATCTATTGCTGTGTAACAGTATTACCACAAACTTAGTGGCTTAAAAACATGCATTTGCTATTATTCTCATTATTGTTATTTATAGTTTCTGTGGGTCAAGAATCCAGGCATTGCTTAGTTGAGTCCTGCTTCAGGATCTCACATGAGGCTACAACCAATGCGTCAGCCAGGGCTGAAGTCTCATCTGAACACTTGACTTGGGAAGTGTTCACTTCCAAGCTTACATAATTGTTGGCAGGATTCAGTTCTTGGAGGCCTGTTGGACTGAGGGACTCACTGATTTTTCAGTTGTTGGCTGGAAGTCACCCTCAGTTCCTAGATAGCTGTTGGTAAGAGGCAGCCTTGACATCTGGACCTTCCCAAAACGGCTTCTTAATTTGTCAAAGTGTGCAAGCCAAGAATGCAAATGAAAGAGTCTCCTAGAAAGATGGAAGCCATGATCTTACTTAATATAATCATGAAAGTGACATCCCATCGCTTTTGCCATATTTTCTTGGTTAGAAGTAATTCACAGGTCCCATCCACACTCAACGAGAGGGGATTACATAAAGACATATGTACCAAAAGGCAAGAATAATTGTGGTCATTTTTCAACCTGTCCACCATACTTGCCCTTCCCACCTACATTTCTCCCACATCTGGATTAGGAACTCCCTCTCTGTGCTTCTAAAATACTTTAAACTCACCCAATTTTTGAGTATATAAATCATATTATAACTATACACAATTTTTTTCTCTGCCAGCATATACGTTTCATGAGACTATCTTTGTCACTTCTGTATACTACTTCATGTATGGCAAACTTTTATCAGCTGATATTTGTTTGTGAGTCTGAATCCTTTATCTCTATCCCCAGTGCTTCATACATTGGTTAGCACTTGGTAGACATTCAACCAAAGTTTGCTTGTCAAATGACTACTTGGACCAAAAATGCTGCTATTATTGAAATAATTCAGGAGAATTTCTCTGTTAATTTAAGATTCACAGGCACTCCTTAAAATATCAGTAACCAGAGTTACAAATATCCACACATAAATATAATAGCACAGATGGCATTAGAATGTGTGGGAAGAAAGGGATATCCCAGAGGGCAAGAGCTATTCTGTGAATATCACATCTCTTACTTCTCTGACATAGCTGAAGATGTTCTGGACTATACTGTGGGATGTCATACACCTTAAATCCAGGCTTGTCTTCTCATTGTATGCCAGGGCCCAGCAGCCATGCCTTGTAAAACAATAATAAAAACTGTTTCTGTCATTCTGCTCTCCATTTCCTTCTTCCCATTTATCAGGCAGACAATACGGCTGCAGCTGGAGAACTCTCATTTCTGGAATGGTTGTGTTTCCTTCTCCCTGTAAGCTGAGGAATGTAATTTCTTATAGAAACAATAGTATAAATTTTGACTGGCTCCCTGGACCAGCCTACAATATAGGTCTAACTCATTTAAGTGGCTGAAATGTTGTCTTTTTTGCAATCAAAGTTCTAGAATGCAATATTTGGCAAATGTATTTATAGTGCTGTAGTCTAGCTACCTTATAGATGAAATATATTTCTGTAGCCTGGCCTGGGGCCTGAGCAATAATTGCAAACCTCCATCTGAAATATGACTCTCTGATTTCATTAATTATTTCATTCATTTAATAAGCTTTTCTGAAGCCATTCCTATGTACCAGCCAGAGCATTACCAGTGTATTGCTGTCATAGACCTCAGGAGATGGCAGTACCAAAATGAGAAGCATTTATTTAAACTGAGAATTATTATTCAATGTAGAATTTGTGTTAGAAGGGAAGTTAGCATGCAGTGCTCTGGGGCACTAAGGAGGGAGTCTACCTAATGGAAAACTTGAACCTCTCTTGAAGAATTAGGAGGCGTTTATCACAAATGGAAGGGTGTAGAGGGCATTCTAAGCCATAGGAACAGCACATGCAAAAGCCACAAAATTCTGAAAGGCATAGTGTCGTTTAGGAACAACCAGAAGAAGATGACAAATCATGGGAAATGTAGAAAATGCTCGTGAGACCTTCACTGAAAAGGTACTACGATAAGGAATTTGAAATGTTTCTAGAGGGATTCAGTAATGTTTATGCAGGAAAGTGACTAGAAATGATTTGTTTTTCAGGAACTCTTGGGGCAGAAATATCCATTAGAAGACTTGTAAAAATGGCCAAGTGAGAAATAGCGATGGTCTTATTTATGGCAGTGTCAGCTGCAGAGTTACTAAGGAGGATGTTCATGCAAGAGACAGTTCTGAAGTAGAAGGAACACAATTTCGTGGGCAATTGGAGAGGCAGTGGCAGAGGGCAAGGTGGGTAATGGTGCTGGAAGAAATGGGGAAAAAGAAAGTGGAGGATGCTGCAGAGACTTGTATCTGAGGAGCCTGGGAAATTATGGCTCATGGAATATGAGAATGAGCTGATGGAGTGACGGATAATGAATAGGTGATGTTTGAAGCAGAATTACAGTTTGAAAACTCAGGAGCCTACATCATTTCCTGAAAGTTTCTTCCAAGCGTCAGTCTCTCCTTCTACTTGTTCAATATCTTGGGGCCCAAAGGAGAGATTGGTTTTCCTCTTATTCTCTAGTGTATCTCCTAGACGACAGACCACAATCTAAATTCAGTGTTCCTTTGAAATCCAAGCTAGGCAGAATGACAATCCCTGCCTTGAAGCCCCCTCTCTACTCCATGAAGACAGTTTTATTTCATTTATTTGTTTTAATTAAAACTTGTCAAGACCCATATCTTATGTGATGTATGATTTTGGCACCTAGAATAAAATGGATAAGTGAATAAATAAATGAAATCTCTTCTTCCTGACCTCCAGGATTTGCCGTCTTTTTCCTAGGCTTTTAATTCCGTATTAGTCGGGACTCAATGAGAGAAATGGAAACAATAGGAATATAGATATATCTTATAGATATATCTTATATATCTATAAGGTATATATATATAAAATAATATCTGTTACAAGTTAAAGGATTAATTACAGGGAACTGGCTCGTGCGGTGAGATAAACAGTCCCTGCAATGGTATCTCTGTTTCTGACTGGCCCAAGGTTCACAGGGCAGGCATTCAGGAAGAAAAGATCACCAGCAGGCTGGAACTCCACGAGGATGAGCTGGAACCTTATAAGGATGGACTGAAATCCATATTTGTTCTTGCTACCTCTGACGTGTCTTGGTGATACGGGCAATCTGCAGAAGCTGAAGCCCTTCCTCACAGAGCCAGACACACCTAACTGACCAGCCACTGCTTCATGCAATGAAATCAGTCATCAGACGGGCAAAGCGTGCATGCTACAAAATGGCTGCTGCCTTCCTTCCATCCCCCAAAATCTCCCCTTCTGGCTTTGAAAGGCTTTTTATCCAATTCGGGCATTGTGACCTACAATTCTATCTTCACACAAGCAACATAAAAGGTTCCTTCCCCTTCAATCACTCTTACTTGCTCAGTTTCTAGTCTTGGGTAAGCCTCAAAAAGCTTCACTCTGCTGGGAAAGCAACATTATTGTGTCAGCAGATGCTCCTGCATATTTATGCTATCCAAACTCCACTGACTGTTCACTGCTCGCTTCCCAATCTTTTATCATTTCGTAGTAATGACATGCTACTGTGTCTTTCCCAAGCTTTTCTCACACTTCTCAAGCTCTCTAATTCAGCTGCAACCTTTTGACTCTCAGACTATAACCGTATCTCTCCCATCTCAGAGAATATAGGAAATAAAATCATGTGAAATCTCATAATTTCCTTTCCTTCCCTGTGGCTTCAAAAGAAAAGTATTCCGAGTCCTTTCCTAGAGAGTTGCTTTTCTAGAACTGATGAGGAGACCTTGCTACATCAGTGATCTTTTCTTCTTTTGAATCTTTAATCTCTTCTCCTCCACTAAACTTAGAAACATGTTCACAACATCCAGTTACTTAGAAATGTGTGTATCTTGGGTCCCACCCCTATCCCTTTTCAAAACCAGCTTCTACCACAACCACTCTATGAAAAATCTGAAAAGCAAATAACCTCCTCATTAGCAAATCTAGCAACCTCTTCTCAGTCATCATCCTCCCTGCCCTTTCTGTACCATATGACCAAGTTACTTCTTGATGCTGTCATCTTGGATCACTCCCTAGTCTCCTTTGCTGTCTCCTCCTTCTTTATCCAACCTCTAAATGTAGGCTTCTCTCAAGATTCCTTGGCCTACTTAGCCTAAGCAGTTCCTTCTGTGATCCCTTAAAAATTCGAAGAGCTCCTTTATGAGACTAACTAGAATAGCATTGTCCAACAGAAATATAACACAAGCCACATATGTAATTTTAATTTTCCTGGAAGCCTCCTTACAAAAAGTAAAAGAAACGTTAATTTTAATATGCTTTATTTAACTCAATATATCCATTCTATTAACATTTTAACATGTAATTAATTAAAAATTATTAAAGAAATATTTTACATCTTTTTTTTACCATGTCTTCAATATCCAGCATGTACTTTATACTTAGAGCACATCTGAATTTGGACTAATTCCTTTTCAAGAACTCAGCAGTCTCACGAGGCTAGTAGCTGCTCTCATGGACATCACAACTCTGACGTATATAAACCTGTCCTGAATTCTGAGTTCCAGAGCTGGAATTTCAACTCCTACTAGAATCTCACATTCAACTTCTTACTTGTACAATCTATGACTCATAGTGGTTGCAATTATTTGTAAAAACACAAGGCAAAGATTTTACTCCATTGCTCACCTATCTTTATGGCTCTGTACTTGCCCAATGAAAGGCAGCATGATAAGCATAAATCTTGGAGTCACAGAAAATTAGCTTTTGATCCTAGCTTCACTGTTAACTTGCATGTGATTTGGGACAAGTTACCTAACCTTCATGAGATTCTGTTTTCTCATCTAAAATAGGGAGCAAATAATATTTACCTTGTGGGTTTGTTATAGGAAAATGCTATTATTCCTCACACAGTGCATGACCCATAGCAATTGCACAATAAATAGTAACTAGGTCACTAAAAGGACATTCAAGGTTCTCCATGACCTATTTCTAACATACATTTCCAACCTTATGTCCTACTCTGAGATCCAGCCACGTACCTGTACTCTCATGCATCTATGCCTTCAGCCCTTCGTTCTTCAGAAAACATGCCTACTGTGAGCTGGGCCCCATGATTAAAACTTCCCTTAAAGAGTTCATTTATTCATTCATGTATTCTTTCAAGAAATACTGGGTAAACATAGACTTTGTGCTAACTACTTTTTAGATGCCTAAGATAAATTACTGAATAAAACAGAAAAAGCAGGGGCTGGCCTGGTGGCATAGTGACTAAGATCACATGCTCTGCTTCAGCAGCCTGGGGTTCACAGATTCAGATTCTGGGTGCAGACCTACACACTGCCCACCCAGCCATGCTGTGGTGGCATCCCACATACAAAATAGAGGAAGACTGGCACAGATGTTAGTTCAGTGGCAATCTTTTTCAAGCAAAGAGGAAGACTGGCAACAGATGTTAGCGCAAGGCCAGTCTTCCTCACCAAAAAAGAAAAAAAAAATTGCTCTTGGAGAATTTACATTTCAGTTCAAAAATCAGAAAATAAAAAGTAAATATAATCAATTAGAAAATTATATGGTGTGGTAGAATGAGGGGGGCAATATAAGAGAGTAAGTGAGATCAGGAACAGAGAGGAGGAGTCTCTTACCCATTGTAAGTCCCTGGATACAACAGTTTTTCTTATGGATCCTCAAATAGTGTTTAACTAGTGCTTTAAACATAATAAGCACCAAATAAAGAACAACTGAAATCAATGGGAATGTGTGGGAAATGGGATAATTTCTAACTAAACAATTTAGTTGGGAGAGCTGTATGAACACTTTTTATTTTAAATTGCAGCCCCTTTAATATTCTCTAGCAGAGTTCTTGGAGCTGGCATTTGATTGGGTCCCTTTGTCTCCCCACAATTTTAGTTCTTCAGATGGGGCACAGTGAGATAAGTATAAGAATCAGGTATGGATCCTGTGCTAATTGGAACTAAGTACTCATGTAACTGTGTTATAGCTCCATGTTGTGTTATATTAATCACTATTGTGCAAAGAAAAATGATGGAGCTGGTAGTCCAGAAATTTTGGAGTTTTTGAAGTAAGCAAAGTCTAGCAGCTTTAAAATATTTGTATCTTAGACTCTCCAAGAAGACTAGTGTGCATAGTATACAGCATTTCTCAAACTTAATTAACCATAGAACTCCTGATATATGGAGGGGTTAGAGCTCAGGCAAATGCACATTTGGAAATGACCTTCTCAAAAAGAAATGTCAATGCAGTCAGAAGTGCTTAGACTGTAAATAGGATGGTCATGTAATTTATCATTGAAAGCAGACATTTTTGAGAATGAAATGGCACTGTTAATAGTTATGCCAGGAAAAGAGGCATCAACCAAGATTGTCCCCAGTAAACTGGAACATATGGTCACTCTAGCTATAAGGCAGTCTATGTGTAGTTCATTGTCCATTCAGATCTTTCTCCGCATGCATTTTCTTAGTTTCTCCAGCTCCCTTGGGAGATGGGTCCAGGGAAAAATCCTGCATGAAAGGAAGTAATAGCTATGCACTCCCCTTGGATAAAGATCTTTCTAAATCTTCAGAACATAGTGTACCACAAGAGAGAAAATTAAAAATGAAAGCTTTGAGGAAACATGTGCTTAACCCTTTTAAGCAAAATAAGGAACTATATCGTCCCTGAAAGTACTAACTTAGTGAGACTTTTCAGCTTAAGGAATTCTCTTGGTTACTTTTCCAGAGATATTATGAGAGAGGTAATTTTAGGTACATTGATCTATTTGTGGCTGTGTTTGATATGGTGACCATTATCAATACCTATGATGTAAGGTTTAAAATTTTTTTATGAGTTTGGAAATTTTATAACAAAAAGTCAATACTAAGAGTGTGAAGTCTGTGAGACTCAACAAAGTAAATAGCGTTTTTTCATGAATACACGAGCTCTTGCTGATATATTTAAATTTTGTGCATCTCACCGTAAAAATCTACACTAAACTAAGGAATGGATCAAACTCCAGTCTTCTGCAACAAGTTCTGTTTCTATTCTTTACATCAACAAACAAAGCCAACTAATAACTTGCCATTCTCAAAGTGGGATTCAGTATCCCTTATACTAATTATAGCCTTCTTCAGTAAACAATTTTTAAACATAGCATCTAAATTCAGGATCATTAGGCATTGAAAAAAAAGAGAGAGAACCTTTTCAGAACTCTTTCTTAAGCTAAAAGGGGTAATATTTTTATAGAGTTTTGGATAATATTTTATGACTCTTGGAAGAGAAAAGTTCTAATTTTCTTAAAGAACATTTTGTCCTCACATTTCCTTCCAAATTTAATAAGAGAAAGCCCCCAGTGCAAAAGCATTAAGTGCCTACATATTCACCAGAACATAATTATTTTAAGGAGATAGTCACATTAGTAACATTAAAAGAAATTCATTATTAAAGTGAAAACTTCTGAGTTGCGTTGCAGAATAATCACATTGTAGTTTTTCTGAAACAGCATGAACATCATAATTTGCATTTTCTGTTTCCTTTGACCTGATAGTCTGATTGTCTCCAAAGGAAGCAACTGGCCTTGACATGTATAGACAGAGGACGTGGTTACCCTGGCAACAGGCACCATGGACCACATGTGACCCCTTTCCAAAGAAAGTCTGCGCCTCCTTTTTAAAACATAAAACAAAACAAACAAACAAACAAATCTACTGTCTCCTACTTAAAACAAAAAAGAAAACAAAATCCCTGCTTTTTAACACCAGCAGAAAAGAATATTCCCAACCTATTTCAGTTTTTTTATTTGGCAAACTGTTTTCCTGTGGATTTTGAGATGGATCATGACCACTTCTTTGTGTTAATTTCATCACCATGAGTAATCTAATTGATTAGGTAATTCTAAGGTACTAAACCTCTTTCTGGCATTCACAGTCTGAAGAGCCAGCAGAGGGAGCCCACACATTATTGTTGTTTTTTAAATAGTCTAAAATGATGATATAATTTTATTTTAAATGTTCTAGTAATAGAACTCTTGATATTTTTAGATTCTAGAGATACCTACCCAGCAAAGTATAGATACTCTAATGTCATTTTGTTGTTATTGCTGTTTAAATCTAATGAAATGCTAATATTTCTTAACTTATGATATGTTTATGTAGGTAAAAATTTTTAGATCTATTTTGTACAACCAATTCAAGAATACACAGTGGACACATTAACCTTTATTTCAGATTTCCCAAAGGTTTTAGCCAGATCCGCCTCCCTCCCCCTCCTCCCAAATGTTTGGCTACAGACAACCAGGGAACACCCATGAAAAAATGTCATGGAACAGTTTTTTAACGGAGGACAAAACCCGTGAGGAATCCCTAGCTGGTTCCATAAAAAGAACACAAATGGTTTACACTGCATTGTTTTTGTGTCAAGAAAGACGTCTTTGAAAATGACATCCCTTCCATAGGAAGCTGTGGGACTCCAGGGCCTGCCTTGCTCCCAGAAGACACACAGATTCTGGTTGTCGTTCATCAACCAAGGACCAATCATTTGCTCAATCATTCCTTCAGAAATATCCATTGATTTCCTTCTCAATTCCAGTCACTGTTTCAAGTTTGGAGAACATAAACATAATAAAAATAGCTGCTATTTATTGAATTTTTATGATATGATATAGATACTGTGCTGCATTCTCTCTTCTAAGCCTTATAATAACCAATTTACAGATGAAAAACTGCATCTCAGAGACCTTAAATAAATTGCCTATGGTCCCAAAGGTAATAAGTGACAGAGTTTGAATTTGAATGCCAGTCTTTAAGGCCCTGAATGCACACTGTTAACCACTGTGAACTAGTGCCTTCCTAGACTCAAGAGATGCACAGCCTGTTGATGCTACACTTGCTTCTACTGAATCAAGAATTTCTTGCTTTTAGTGCAAAGACTTCTAGAAAGGAAAATAAAAAGGTGGATAATATTTGAGTGTTTACCATGAAACCGTTACCATGATAAACGCCTTATAAGTCTCATTTAATTTTTACAGCAGCCCTGGGAGGTACGTATTATCCCCACTTCACAGATTCAGAAATTGAGGTCCAGGAGGTTATATAATTCACCCAAGATGATACCATGAGGCCAGGATTTGAATCTAGATCTTTCTGATTTTAAAATCTTTGTTGTCATCCTGCCTCTACTTATACAATTATTTCTTCCAAGCAGTACCTCAAAAATAAAAAAGTTTCTCAAGTAGTTATTTGGATTTTGCTCACAGTAAGAAGTATTTTCAAGGAAATTTTCTAACCCTCATCTCAAATATTCATTCACAGTTAAGTTTCTTGAGATGCATATATGCTTCTATTAATTTTTAAGTAAAAACATGCTTTGTTTTTCATTCATCAGACAATGTAAACATCAACTATTAATTAAAATAAAGAATTATGGAGTTTAAAGACTGGAATGGGCCTTAGTATTCATTTAGTCTGATTCCCTTTTAGTGAGAAAACTGAGACCCAGAGAAATTGTGACTTGGTCAGTTTCCCATCATAAGTCAGTGACAACACAGAACTACCACTCCATCCCAGGAAAGCAGCATTTCCCTATCCTGTTTCAAAAAGAATTTAAGATGAATTGTATTAGAAATAGATCTAATCCTCAAATCGTAACCTGGGTCATAACCTGATGTTGGTAGAAAGTTAAAGTCATTGTCGTGAGAACAAAGCTGGATTGCACTCATGGAGTGAAAATTAAGTTAAGTTTTACCCAAAGTTAGAAAAGAAAATTAATTCGTATCTCAAAATCTAATAAAATTAGTTTTAAAATTCTTTGAGATCAAACTAAGAAGCCAAAGGCAATAAAATTTTCAGAACTTTTATTTTGATAAAACAGCAAGTTGAAACATATAATGAATGTTAAAATGTCAAGTTCAGAAGACAATGTGATTATGTCATTGGTTTACTATACTAAGCCACTAATTTTAGCTATATACGTATATTGTACGTTTTAATTAACCCCACAATTCTCTATGTAGAATTTTTATGGCTCTCTTCTGTTATTTGCAGTTGGACTATTTCTGCAATAAGTTTCAAAACACACACCACACAAGCACAAGTGCACACGTGCACATGCACAGTTTATAAGCAATTCATGACACTTTTGCCATGTGCTCAGAGTCCAAGCAACAAGGTTGATAAATGAGGACAGGCCAGTAGCTAAATCTTGACAAGATCCTGACCGCTAATATCTTGAGAACTTCTGAAAAGTTCAAGTCTCTGCTGGGATGAAGGCATCTCAGTGGGAAGACAGGTTAGTTTTTAGAGGTCTTGCTTCTATAAAGGTCCTCTAATCCTGTCAGTCTCTTCAGATCTCCATGATGTGATCTCAGCAGTCATAGGACTCACGTAAGAAAGTCTGAGTGAGCCTTAACTATGCCTTTGGTTGAGTATACGCACCTCGTAACCTTTCAGGATTGGCCTGTGGCAGAGAAACATTAGTCAACCACAAAGTAATCATTGTATACGAGAAGCCATTCAAAAGAAATTGCAGATATGGCATACAGTTTTAGGGAGCTTACAAGCCATTGAAGGAAACAGGGCCAACAGAAAAACACCCAAGAACGCAAAAACTTCAAAAACAAAGCTTAAAAACAATGTTTTAACCATATTGTCATCCTGCTTTTTGTTCTTTTTTACTTATTTCCCATAGCTTAGTCCCTGATAATTGTAGACTTTCCGTGATTGTTGGTTGAATGGGTAAAACCTGGCAGCCAATATTTACTGAGTGCTTTCCGCATGCCGAACAGAATGAGAACTTCTAACTACGTTATCACATTTAAACCACATAATAATTCTATGAGGCACAGTTGTTGAAACTGAGACTTCTGTTACATACCCAAGGTTCCCCAGTGAGTGAAGGAGGCAGAATTTGAAGCAGATCTATGTTTCTCATGGATGATGCTTTTAATCACTAGGATATGCTGCTCTGAAACAGATTAAAGTCGGAGTGTTTTCATCAGGAGCTAAATTGTTGGTGTACTCTCTCGTTCTGTTCACACAAGCTTTTTTTAAAAAATATCAATCATAATAGCATGATCATATTGTTGCTGCAAGTTTTAGTGGCTTATGTAAGGTATTTTATTTGATTTGCTATAAAGGCCTCTTTAAGAAATGTAGGGACCCTGGACTTAAATGCAATTTTAGGTCGCTAGTTGACCCAGCTCCAAAACCATAAAAATGTTGCTTCCCACGGGGACAAGATACATTCAGGACGTAGAATTGGTGCACAACATTTCAATTCTTGTCACAAAACGCAGAGCTTCTGTGCATAAGTAGACTTTGGATCATGTTCTGTTACAGCAGCCTATCACCTTGGCACCTGGTTATCACCTTCCTGACATTCAAATTCCAGGACAGCTAGAAAAATGACTCTTTCCCACTGAACAGTACTTTAAACAACACTTAAACTCCAAGTGGGATTTGGAGTTCTCCTCTGAGCTCGTGGAAATGTGCATAAGGTCTAAGACCAGGTCAAAGTGGTCAAATCGTTTGGAATTCAGTCTGATACTTTTTCCTTGTTAATTAAGAAAGGTATTATTTTCTCTTTCCAGTGAGTGGCCTTTGGGTTGGGAATATTGTATAACCCAAGAAACCATCTTAATAAATTAGTCAGGAAGTACACTGTTCAAGCAATCTTGTTTTTTGGCCTACGGGGAGAATATATGGCTAAGTGAGCCAGGAGGTAGGGCAGGGCAGGAAATTTGTAAGATGAAGGTAGGGGAATTACATTCTGTGTGCATTCAGGATCCACCATAATTCTTTGCATTGATCAAATTCCTATAAATTAACTTTTAGTATGTTGGATCTATAAAAGATATTTATCACCATTTTAGAATAGCTTACTCACCTAGAAACATCGTTAATTACACAACTGGATAAATTCGTACTTCTTCCTGACTGTCCTTCCATGATGCCTTACGATACATTAGCTCTATTTTATATCTTGAGTTCCATTTTCTCACAGGATACAAGTTGAGACAAAATGTGTCCTAATCTCCTCTGTAGGTGACCTCTTTTGTTTGGCATAAATATGGATAAGTGTCTTGCTTAGTCCAGTTTATTCCTTTGAAAATAGCCTGAATTACATGTGATTTTCAAGAGACAGTCTGGAGATGAAATCTAGAAACAGCTAGATTAAGCCACCTCCTTAATCACAGAATCTCCTCGTTGAAAGGTACCTCAAAGGTCACACAGTACAACCACATTAACTATAGTTTATCATTAACTACTATCAGTTAATATTCATCGAACACTTGCCAGCACCATATGCTCCAAAGTTGTTTGATTAAAAAAAACATTTTAATTTGATTTCCTATGCCATTGCCACTTCAAACCCCCTGAAACAGTGCCTGTCAGTGCCGTTTAAGATGCAGCATGACCGTGGTCAGGCAGGGAACGTGCCTGTGGAAAGTTTGATGGTAGAGTATTGTGTGACTACTGACAGGCTGTTTTGCATGGTAACTAAGCACGGGCTTCTCGGGAGACAAGCTGTCTGGATTCAAATGTGGCTCTGACGTTGCCTAACTCTGTGATCTCGGGAGCTGTACCAATGTCTCTAAGTCTCAGTGTCCTAAGATATCAAAAGAGATGGCAGTGCACTGACCTCACAAGCTTGTAAAGATCTAATGGGATGATATACATACACGCCTCAGCATGGCACCTTACACATTGCATATGCTCAGTACGTGCAGCTATTATTTATAGCATTATTACTATTATTATCCCACTATGGCCTTTGTGACAGCATAACACCTGCCACATAATAGGTGCTAAGCGTATATTTATTGAATGAATAATGAATAAGTGAAGGAGATAGCTTCTTTAGTATGAGGTAAGTCAATTGGGATTAATGAATATTCAGCTCAAACATTCGTTATACATTACACCTATGGGCACAAACTGTATTCATAAATAACTTGATAAGGATGTCAAACTTGGTCAATGATCTCTTCTCAGTGTCAGAGAGCTAGATCTCACATACAAAGGAGTTGAGATTTAGGGAGAAATGTGGCATGAGGTAATTTTGCCCAGAAGAAAAGCTGTCATCTTTTATGTACAGCTAAACATAAAAGGCTTGGCTCAGACCTGCTTCATGGCCCAAACAGGTTTGGTAGGTTTGAGGCAAATAAAATGAAGAACAGCTGTTATTTAAATAAGGTTGAGCAAAGACGTGGATTCAGTATCCTTGCATTAATTTTAAGTAGTGTTTATATTTCAAGATCCGAAGTGGTGTTGCTAATTTCCACAGTAGAAAGTTGCCGTAGTGAATATTTTCAGTGATTTCGTTTTCTTCCTCATTCTTAGAAAAGAAAAAATGTTTGCATATCTGATATGAATGATTGAAACACGAAAATTCAAGTAAGAAGGAAAATTTCATTAGAAATCACTAACAACATTAATAAATGGAATGATATTAAAGAAAAAAGATGCATACTATAAACAACTTTTTCAAAAAGAAAGCAGTTTTTCAAATATATTTTTTGAAATATTGAGTGACCTTGGTATTTTATACATGTTTAAAAACTTTACTGGGTTATCATCTAGTACCTTCATCATGGGCTGGTCTATTTCAGTTCGACAGCTATTTCTTGAGCTCTTACTATGTACTAATGATTTGGTCCCTGAGGAGAATTGCACAAATGAGGGAAGTAAAGCTAGTTTTAGTTAATAGATGGTAAGTACTGTGATGAGTGAAAGAACATTATAAGAAAAACGAAAGGTAGATCAGAAAGGTCAGAAAAAGCTTCCTAGAGGAGATGAAACTTGAGATGTGTTTTGAAAGATGAGTAAGAGCTAGTCAGAAGGTGGAATGGGTGGTGGGTTTAGAGTAGGGCATTTCAGGTAAAGGGAGTAATATGCCAAAGACACATGGAAGGAACGTGCTGCTCATGAGGAAGTGCAAGTCGTACGGGATTCCCAGAATGTCAGCTGTGGATTAGAGAGGACATGAAATAAGACAGGGGCAGTGGACTGGGTCAAGCCAGTTACTTCAGCTCCTTAGCATCATCAATTCATGATATGTCATCATTTTCAAAGCTTGTTCCACTGCTTGTTAATAGCTGTTACTTGAGAAAGAAGAGATCATGAGTCAAATGCATGTGATATGCTGGGTTAGACAATGTTATGTATTTCTTTGCATCAAGTCTTTTCAGGACCTTCATTATGTCAATGGCCGTTGTGATTTTGCAAGAGGGGGATATGGTATGTGGCATTTTCTAAACTTATTTGAACCCAGATCATCTTGCAGGATTTGTCTTTCATGGAACACACTTTTGGGAACCACTGCTGTAGAGAACAGGGAGTATGTAAATAATTTTAAATATGGAATGTAGTTCATTCTAGCAGCAAAGTAAAAGAAGGAATGTGAAAGGGGAAAAATTAGATGGAGCCAGGTTAATTATGATCCTATTGTAATAGTCCTGGAGTGGCCCAGAGAGAGATGGGATGGACGTGACCTTCATCAGTAGACAGCAATGATGAAGAGAAGGTGATTGATTGAGAAGCACTTAGGAATCTATGAGAAACACGGATCTGATGATTTCATTCTCCTATTTCATTAGGAGGTTAAAACCAGCAGGACTAGGCACTTGATTGCAATTGGAGAGTGAGGGGAGGATGAATGAATCTATAACGACTCAGGTTCCTGAGAGGCAAAGTGGGTGACAAGTGCTGCTTTTCCTTGAGATCTGAAATACTGGAGGAACAATTTGGAACTAAGAGAGCTAAGAAGGAGACTTTTAGACATAGAAATTGTAATGTGTCTAGGGAACATACAAGCTGAATATTTAAGTAATACAGATGTAGAAGACGCGTATACAGTGGTAGCTCAATCCTCGTGAGTGGGTGAGACTACTCGTCCAGGAGGAACATGGCCGACTTTACCAAAAATCTATTTGCAAAAAGCCATCCCTTTCAGGGAATTGCTTTCAGAGAATTAGCCATTTAGGAAATTGCCTTTTTGGCTAATTGTACATTGGCAAATTATCTATAGGCAAATTGACCTAGAGCCACCAGGAAAGCTGTACAGCATGAAAGGAATTCAGGACAAAGATGAGCCTTTGAATTAAGAAACAGCAGAAAAAAAGAAAAGTTCGTAAAAGAGAAACAAAGGGCTACGGAATGCCACCATATTTTCACAAGTATGATCATTTATCCTGCCAAACAAATATTTGCTTATATGAAAATGACTGGCTCAACAGAAGAATTACTGACAAACTATTTAAGTTGCAAGATAGCTGGGAAAGTGAGTTTGTTCTGTAATGTGCTTAAATGGTCCAAGGCCAGGATTAACTGAACTTCTTTATTTCTGTCAACTGCCCACTGTCACCCATGTCATCTATTGCTATCACGTATTTTTAACATAGCTCAAACTAAACCTAGACCTTACTGCTTATAATAGTGATGGCACATAGCTAGCGACATTACACACGTATAACTAATAGCAGCCAACATGCTACAAGATGGAAATAATATGACTATTTTATTTTTTATATCTCTTGCTTAAAAAGAAGCGACTATGATTCTTGGATTCTAATTTAAAACTCTAATAATCTCATGGGTTTCTTCAGCAATGATCAGCTGTCTTCAGAATTAACTCTCACTTATATAGCCTCTGCTAGGTCAAGACCTATGCCTAGGATCTCAGGTTGTCACCGAAGAATGAATGTGTGGCCTCGTGTGCGGGGGCCATGTGGCTAGTAGAACAGACAAAAGACAAGATTTCAGCCTCAGGATTTGTTTATTTACCTTTATTTTATTTTTAATGTTATTTTATTGTGGTAAGAACACAACATGAGATCTACCTTTGTAGCAAATTTTTAAGTGTACAATACAGTATTATTACTATAGGGACAATATTGTATAGCAAATCTCTAGAACTTATTCATCTTGCGTAATTGAGACTTCCCCCCAGCCCCTGACAACCACCATTCTTGTCTCTGATTCTATGAGTTAGACTATTTTAGATAACTTATAGAAATGGAATCATGCAGTATTTGTCCTTCTGTGACCAGCTTGTTTTACTTAGCATAATTTCCTCAAGATTTGGCCATGTGGTCACGTACAACCAAAGGTTAGATTGATTTTAGCGAAAAGGGGTATATTGAGTGTATACTGAGTACAATTGTGATAAAGCAGGAAGGACAAAAAAGAGATCAGAGATCAAACAGGAAATCAGAGGACAAGCTAGGCATCGACAGTAGCTACTCCTCCTCTGAACTCCCTAAAGTTTGAGTTTCTATTATTCTGACAAACAATGAGGAGCCATCCCTGGAGTGAAGGTCTTGGGTTCTAAGGTCCTAAAAAGATAAGATAAATGCTTGGAAATGATGTTAGAATGATTTTAACATCTGTGAATTAAAGAAATAATTCTAATATTTTATCCAGCTGAATCCAGACAGCCAGATATCACTGTCCTACACATTCTTTTAGAGAGAGTGGGACTATTTTCTCCGCATTTCCTATGCTATGCCATTCCAGCCCTGGCATCTAAGGGCATGCTGTACCCATATCTGGAATGCTTTCACCCTCTTATCCATGCAAATTATATCTATCCTTCATGGTTCGACTGAAGATGTCTTTTCTCCATGAAGATTTTTCTGACTTCTCGTTAATATCTCATTGCTCTATATCCTTAGTTCATGCAAAAAATATTTATTGAGTGTTAACTATGTGTCAGATTCAATTTAATTTTTTTTTTTGATGAGGAAGATTGGCCCTAGGCTAACATCTCTGCCAACCTTCCTCTATTTTGTATGTGGGACACTAAGCAGAGCACATGAACTTAACCACTGTGCCCCAAGGCTGGCACCAGACTCAATTCTTGGACCAAGGTTATAGCAGTGAACACAACCAAGGCCCCTTTCTCAAGGAGCTTACTTCTTCAGGGAGAAATTGACTAAGAGAATAAATAATCTCTCTCTCTCTGGATAGATACATGGATAGGTAGATAGGGATATAAACGGATGGATAGGTGGACAGATGGATGGAGATAGGTTCCATAGACAGAGATGTAATTGATAAAGGCTATAAAGAAAAATAACAAGATAAATAAATAATAATAATAGGAGGTAAATAAAATGATAAGAGAGTGATCAGTGTGTGTGGTGATGGGCCAAGATATTATTGGTGGTGTCTGCTGCCATGTTACAAGCTCCTTGAGGACAAGGGCCCTGCTCTGCTTCTTTTATTCTCATCAGTGCCTCAGCACAAGGCTGGATTTGGGTAATAGGCTTAACAGATATTTGTTTATTGACACAGTTTTTCACTTTTCATCCAGATATTTTGGCATCACAGAGGCACAGCTTTAGTTTCCCTTGAAATGTCAAATTGGTCTAAACAGGCTGGCTTAGAGATTTGTTTGCTTTCATATTTATATGCAGAGCAATATGCTCTAAATAAATCCAAAGGGATTCAATAACAATTTTTGGCAGCAGTTTCTCCTTCGTGCTTCTATTTTTTCTTTCTTGGTTTTCCCCGATGTCCTTGCATTACTGGGAGATTTCCTAGTGCAATTAGTGTGGCTCTGCCCAGTGACCTTTGACCCTTGCCCTGAACAGATGAACAAGCTGAGCCAGAAGGGAAAGGAGGATCATGACAAAGGTTACCGAAGGGCGCTCCTGGGGCTGGGAGGAGTGGGAGTGTGTGTGGGTTACGTTCTCTCCTCCATTTATGCTTCACCTCCTTCAGTTCTCACTAAACCTGTTGCAGGAGGGCACATGCTATTATAAAGAACAACTGGATTTTTGCCCAGGAAGCTATCAGGGGCAGTGCCAGAAAGAAGAAAAACAGAGTGAGAGAAAAGAGAAGAGGGACAGGGGAAAAAATGAATCTCAGGGGGTCACCAATGAACCAGGCCAAAAAATGTTTCGCTGGGCTCTTATATCAGATATGGCATCCTGGGATAGAGTTTCTCAAACCCAGTGAACTTTCAAATGGCATTAGGAAGAATTCCACTTGCAGTTTGGGGGTATTTATAGTATTCTTGGAAAGGGTTTTTAAACATCACTAGTCTGCAAAGAAACAAAACCAACGATCTGATTTGCTCTGTACTGTTTGCATTCTCCCTCCTATTTATTAATGCAGTCTTACTTTATAAAAACAAAAGAAAACTGCACTAATTAGGCCTCTGCAAACACCAGGCATTCTGCTCGTGCTATCTCCTTTCAACCTCACCATGATCCCTGGGAGGGAGACGTGGTTACTCTTCTGTCATGACGGAAGAAACCCAAACTTGAAGCAATTAAGAGCCTTCCCCAAAGCACACAGCAGCTAAGTGTCAGAACAGGAATCTGAACCCAGATCTCTGGGACCACAGGCAGTGTCCATGAATTCTTTATGTCCTTTAACAGGCCTCAGATTGTTCCGGTGAGAAATTACAAGTATAGTACTGATGGCTGCAAAGAGAGTCACTATCCTTCCCGTCACAGACTCCCACACACATACCCCTGATCCAGAGGGACATGAAGAGAACGACAGGTCATGTTGCCTTTCGCCCTTGCCTAGCACGATACCAGTCTTCTGCCTAATTTCTTTTTACTGCTCTGGTTTCTTTTAGGCCCTGGGCAAGTAAGCTGGTTTGAATGGCCATGATTATTTATAGTCAGGTTTTATTTGGTTTGCCATGTAGGAATTTATCCTGAAGATTTCCAAGTCTCTTACAGGTGTCAAATAACCTTACCCTGGGATTGGAAGGTACTTTTTAAATGAAAATCAGGTAAGACTGTGAAGAAAGGGAAGGGAGAAAAGTTTCTACTGAGGAGACTACAGAGATAAAGATTAAAACAGAAAAATAAGATTTGCTTGTGGTGCTTGGATACTGAAATCCTAATTTGGAGCCTGTTTTTCAGGATACACATTATAAAAGCATAGTGAAAACATTATGGGAGTATGGCAACCTGCTTCTCGTTGAAAACCATTGTAACCTGGGGCAAATGCTTGACTTACACTTTTCTTATCTGCCAATAAAAGGACTTATTTAGATCACATAATACCAGAATTTTATGATCTTTTAAAATTTCCCTTGTTTAAAATTAATTGTGCATTTTTGAGCCTCCAAAATGACTCAAATATTCTAAATAACACTTTAGAATATTTTTTTTATTTAATTATTATCCGAATCTTACACCAGTTGTGCAAGGGGTCCTAACTTGTGTTTTGTGTTCATAATTCACCTACAATCACGTGGATTTCATTATCCTCACTGTATCATGACTACTTGTGGAAAATGGACCCATTTGGGGATCAGAAGCATGAAGTTTGGAGGTTCAGGGCAGTGACCCCCTGCCAAGGAGATGTCAATAACATTATGTAGTCCATCTAAGTTGAAGTCTCTCTCGGGACCTTTTACCTAGTAAAACTGACAGAGCAACCTGGCAGGAGGCTGGCAGCCAGGAGCAGCAGGCATACAGTAAGTGCGAGAAGCCAACAGTCTGCTGCTTTTGGTGAGTAAATGCAACAGCCTTAGCCAAAGCCATCGGAACAGCTGTCACTCCGAGGTCATAGCACAAGGTTACAGGACATGGCATCCAGGAAGCGGTACAAACACAGATAGGTAACACTTCAGCAAGGGCTGAAGATCAGAAAGAAAAGAGAGCTTTTCAGCTGACTGGAAGGCAGAGGCATAAGGAAGTGTTTATAACAAACAATTTCCAGTGTAATCTAAAAATGTTATATGGAAGTCTTCGAAACTTCGCAGTGAAACGACAGTAATTCCATGGTGTCACTTCTTAGTGGGGACTTTGGGTATGCATGAGAAACAGACAACATTTCTATCACATTGAGCTCCAGATGAGCAAAACATACTCCAGCAGATGGCCGTGCATTTCTGAATTCCCAAGTTATTACTGAACATGGCACTCTTCTATTTATGCAGCATGTTCCATTGGCAGGAGAGATGCGTGCTTTATCTTTCCATAGCTTAGGGTAGTCTGGTAAATGTATATCTATGCTTTTCCTCGTTTTAATACAGGATTCACCAAATTAATGTACATACTTCTTTAAATTCTGCTGTGTAGAAAAATGCTTATCTTATGTTTTTTTATGATCTTTCCCTTTCGGGATTGACTCAAATAATTTTGATTTTAAAAACTTTATTTTCTAGGGCTTAGCCCCGTGATTTAGTGATGAAGTTCAACGTGCTCTGCTTCAGCTGCCTGGGTTCGTGGATTCAGATCCTGGCCGTGGACCTACACCACTTGACAGCACTGCTGTGGTGGTGACCCACATACAAAATAGAGGAAGACTGGCACAGATGTTAGCTCAGGGCGAATCTTCCTCAAGCAAAAAGAAAAAGAAAAAGAGGAAGATTTGCAACAGTGTTCACTCAGGGCCAATCATCCTCAACAAAAACAAAAAACAAGAAAACCGCTTCATTTTCTTGGTTTGATTTTCTAAAAATTTTATTAACATTCTTGCTCCAATCTGACTGACCCCCTATCTGGGCAGGGTACCTAATAATGCTGGGATTTGGGGGACATTGCCACTATGCTTATAGTAGGTCTCAGAATGTCATGTGACAGTCATACTTAAGATGAATTCACTTTAAAAAATATTTTAGAGGGAATTTTGGGGTTGTTGTCTTTTGAGAAATCTGACAGTCATCAACCAAGGCTGGGGATTACAGGTCTGGAATTGTAATTTTGCTTAGCAGTGATCTCAGGAAAGGTCTACAGTGTTCGTAGCTGCCCCAGAATCATTATTTCTTATTTTTTATTCTTTTTACTTTTTGGTGAGGAAGATTGGCCCTGAGCTAACATCTCTTACCAATCTTCCTCTTTTTGCTTGAGGAAGACTATCACTGAGCTAACATCTATGCCAATCTTCCTCTGCTTTGTATGTATGATGCCGTCTCAGCATGGCTTGATGAGTGGTGTGTAGGTCCACACCCAGGATCTGAAACCGTGAACCCTGGGCCGCCAAAGTGGAGCACATGAACACTATGCCACCAGGCCGGCCCCCAGAATCATTCTTTTTAAATGAAGAATTAGCCAGTATTGAGAGGTCTGTCTGTAGAGAAAACCCCACAGACTGGTGATAATTGGGGGAGGAGACAGGGAGGCATGGGTCCATCTGCTGGGAAGTCATGCTGCCCACAGTGTCAGGACCACGAGGGAGTGGGGCTGGGGAGGATGATGGGAGCAGAGGAGACGCCAGGCCCTCTGGCTGCTAACCAAAGATAAGGGAGGGGGAATCATAGAAATTCCTGCCTTAGGGGAAGTGCAGTTACCTTATGGGAATAAGTGAAGGAGACTTGAAGAAAACAATCACACTCTTCAGGCCAGGACAAGATACAGCCACAGGGGTGCCGTGCCCTACCAGTCCTGGCTTCCCAGGAGGCATTCTCACTCTACACAAGGGGAGCCAAGGGAACCAAGTCTCAGCCTGTGGGGGCGAATCTGAGGAGCTGTTCTGGTGACTCATTCCTGGCCCTGCACCTGGCCGCCTTCCTCAGAGGTGGGAGCCCAGAGGGAGCAGAGTTGGTGGAGGAGGGGACAGCAGAGATGGCAAAAGCAGTAGACAGAACAAGAATATGCTGCTACAGTGGGCAGCAGTGGAGTCTCTGGGTGGCAGCAGGACAGGAGGCCAGAAGTGTCCCCACAACTACCTGGCTGCCATGAGAAGGGAGGCACCTGAGGGACACCTCAGAGGGAAGAATGTGGAGGGACTGTCATTCCAGTAATTCAGCTCTTTTGTCCCAACTCTCTGTTCTCTAACTAGATACAGGCCTGGGAAAAAGCTTTTATGAGAAAAACAAAATTTGAGAAGAATGAATAAGAATTAATGAAAGAATGAGAAGAATGAATAAAGAACTTATACTGAATATTAGAGGTTTCAGTGTCCCTATACTTGATTAGATTGTGCCTTACTTTGTATGTTTGCCAGCAAGTCATTGTAAGAAAACTAAAAATAAAAGATAATATGTCTTCCTTTCATGCCCTTTCATGGTGCAAAAGCACTTTAATATGGGTGGGTTTTTTTTTTTTTTTGGTGAGGAAGATTGGCTCTGAGCTAACATCTATTGCCAATCTTCCTTATTTTGTACGTGGGATACCACTACAAAATGGCTTGATTAGAGATTGTAGGTCCATGCCTTGGATCTGAACCTGCAAACCCTGGACCACCAAAGCAGAATGCGTGAACTTAACCACTATACCACCAGGCTGGCCCCTTTGATGTGTTTTATATTGTTTGTCGAAAAAAAAAAAAAAACATATGAGATAAGCAAGGTTTGTTTTTCCAATTTTGTAAACTAAGAAACCAAGCTCAGGACGGTTAAGTTACTGCTCAAAGTAACATAGTCTATAAATGAATCAGGATTTGACTCCAATTCTTTGTTTTTATTTTATTCAGTTTCTTTTTGGTTTGAATCGTTTATACATTCATGTGATTCAAAACTCCAACTGCAACAGCATGAAGAAGTCCCTCTCCAACCCCTGTCCCCATCTACTCTAGTCATTCCGGTTTTATAAAGAAATGATATCATCAGACTCTATACCCTATTTTATGACTTTTGAAAAAAAAACTCAGTTATTAATATATCCTGAAGCTCTTTCTGTGTCCATACTTAGAGAGCTTCCTCCTTGCTTTTTTATAGCTGTATAGTACTCTCTTGAGTGGATGTTCCACAGTATATATTGCAAGTCTGAGTTTGACGACACTTGGGTTTTTTGCTGTTACAAACAAGGTTTCAGTGAATAGTTGAACATACACCATTTTATGCATATTTCTCTGTGGGATAATTCCCCAAAGCAAAATCCTGAGTCAAAGGATAAATGCGTTTATAATTTGCATTTTTCTTATATACTATGAATTGCAATTAATTTTTTCTCTGTCATTTGTCTTTTGATTTTGCTCATTAAAGTTCTTTTTAATTTGGTATTTGGACTTTTTATATTTGTTGGTAGTCAAAATAATCAATTTTTTAAAATTTTAAAATAGATTCTAGATTTTAAGTTAGAAAGGCCTTCCTTAACCTAAGCATATGTTTTCTTCTAATAATTTTTTTAATGTAAGACTTAAATAGATATGGAGTTAATCTTGGTGTATAGTGTGAAGTGTGAAGCCAACTTTATCTTTATCCCAGGGTCTCAACACTATTTCTTTAAAAAAATTCTTTGCCCGCTGATTTGAGATGTTACCATGTTCACATGCTAAATTTGTTTAAGTCTTTGGGAATATTTTTCTGAAACCAGATTTTCTAAAATGCTAAAGCCCAGTTACATTTCCCTTTCATCATGCTTCTCCAGGTAAAATAACCTTGGACTTACTCATGACTAGCTTTTTATGACACGTTTGAATAAAAGATTTGGGAAGGAGATGTGATTATGTCGCATCTATAGGAAATAATTTTAAAGAAAGCCACGTACAAGCGCAGAGGAAAAATAGTTCTCCAGATATTATTGCTAGAAAATCTCTAAACAACAGAGTTTTTCTTTTATTTCTAAAAATGTTGCCAAGTCGTTTCAGACCACTCAGGAGGTCTTCTCCTACAAGTGGTCAAAGGGGGAAAATCCCGCAATACTTAAGGGGAAAAAAAATACAACGAAGAATATACCTTTCCAGGCATAAGTCTCCTGCTGCTAATCACTGCCCCCTTTGATAGGAAACTGCAAAGTTTTTGCCATAAAAGAGAAAAGTAATTTACTTAAAAAAATCTTATCAAGCCAAGAAAAAGGGTTATATTGCATTCATATGTCTGTAGTTAGACTTATTTTCTGGCAGCAGTACCTCAGAGTAAAGCTTGCTTATTTGTGCAAGAGAGCTTAGGATAGTTTATTGGCAAGTTCAAAGATACTGTTTCGGTAACTCAACTGGCATAACAAGGTATAAAAATAAGACCAAAGCCAATATCTATAAGGTCAGTGTGTCCAAGTTAGTATGTTTCACACCAGGGCTAGAGGTTTAAATCTTACGTCCTTATTTTCCCATAGTGTTAGCAGAAAATGTAGTATAAAAACTTTTCAAATGCTTTTATGGGTGTCCCCTTCTCCGAGATTGATGTTGCTATTTACAGCAAATCTCCTCGAGAAGGTCATCATCATCTGCTGATGCCAATTCCTTGCTTCCTGTCTTTCTTAAACCAACTCTGGTCAGGATCAGCACCCCACATCCCCACTATTCTTCCAAAGCTGCTCTTTTCAAGGGCATCTACCACCTCCATGTTGTTTAAACCATTGGTCAATTCTCTGTCGTCATATTCCTTGATCTAAAAGGTACATTTGTCATAAATGGTCATCTTCCTTGAAAAATGTACTTCCCCTGGTTTCCAGGATCTTCCTGGTTTTTGCCTGTCTCATTAGCTGCTTCTCTTTATGCTCCTTTGATGATTCCTCCTCCTATCCCTAATCTGTTAACACTAGGTTCTCAGAGTCCTGTTGTTAGACCTTTTCTCTTCCCTACCTACACTTTCTCCCTTGGTGATTGATTGAGTAGTCACAGCTTCCAATAACATCTAAATGCTCCCTGATGATATCCAGATTTACATCTCCATTAGGGGCCGTTCCCCTAACTCTAGAGTCATATATCCAACTGCTTCCTAGCCATCTCTTCAATAATTGTCTCAAATTTAATATGTCTGAAACTAAGTCCTATTCTCTCTTTCCCAAATCTGTTCAGTCTTCTTCATCACAATTAGCAAAATTCAGCTTTCCATTTGTTTACGCCAAAACCTTGAGACATCTCTACACCCAACATACAAGCCATCAGGAAATTCTTTTGACCCCACCCTCAAAATATTTACCTGACCAATTTTTGTCTCCACAGCCACTACCCTCATTGAAGCCACCATCATGTGCGTCATTGAAAAAGCCTCCTCACAGGGCTCTAGGCTTTTGCCTTTGCCCTTCTACAGAGTTGATATCCCTTTATGATACAAGACAGATCACATTCCTCTGTTTGAAAATTCACAGTGGCTTCCCATTTCAGAATAAAAACCAACGTTGTTACACTGGCCACCAAGGTCCTCTATGATCTTTTACCTCCACTTTGACCTCAGTTTCTTCTCTCTTTTTTGAAGATTGACCCGAGATAACATCTGTTGCTAATCTTTTTTTCCCTTCTTCTCCCCAAAACCCCTCAGTACATAGCTGTATATTCTAGTTGTAGGTCCTTCTAGTTCTGCCCTGTGGGACGCTGCCTCAACATGGCTTGATGAGTGGTGCTAGGTCCATGCCCAGGATCCAAACCTGTGAAACCCTGGACCCCCGAAGAGGAGCACCCAAACTTAACCACTTGGCCATGGGCCGGCTCCATGACCACATTTTCTATTACTGCTCTTCTCCAGATTCACTGGCCTCCCCACCGCTCCTTGAATAAGCAAGACATTCCCTCACTGTATTCTGTTGCTGCTATAACAATTACCATAAACTTAGCGGCTTAAAGCAACACAAATTTATTATCTCACAGCTTTGCAGGTCAGAAATCGGACACAGGCTAAAATCAAGGTGTTGGAGGTCTGTGTTCTTTTCTGGAGGCTCTAGAAGAGAATCCATTTCCTTGCTTTTTCCAGCTTTTAGAGACTACCCGCATTCTCCATCTTCAGAGCAAAAAAGATTACATCTCTCTGGCAGTCTTCCATGGTCACATCTCCCTCTGACCCTAACTGGAAGAGGTGCTTTAATTTTAAGGACCTAATGTGATTAGATTAGGTCCACTTGGATAATCTCTTCATCTCAAGCTTGGTAACCTTATTAATATTTGCAAAGTCCCTTTCATCATGTAAGATAACATATTCACATATCCAGGTTCCAGGCATTAGGATGGGGACATCTTTGGGGCAAGGGCATTATTCTGCTAATACTCATCTCCTTTAACACTTGCTCATATATCACCTTTCAGTGAGGTCTTTCCTGGCCTTCCTATTTAAATTCACCACCACCACAGCATTCCCTCTCTTACTTTCCTATTTAATTTTTTTTATAACAGTAATCACTGTATAACATACAGTGTGGCATATATTAATAATTTAGTTTTTTCTATCTCCTGTCATCAGAATTTAAGCTGTGTGGTGTCAGGAAAGATTATCTGTTTGTTTCACTGCTGTACCCCAACCTATAGAGCAGTGCCTATCATACAGCATAGCCTCAATAGATATGTGTTGAGTGAATGGATGAAAGAGTGGGGATAAAAACACAATGTTCCTACCTTGTTTCTAAGGTAGACTTTTCAAAGCAAGGGATGAAACACATTTTGAACCAGTATCCCTATGGACTCATTGTAGAATTTATAAACATCTTTCTGGTGGACTTTATTCACTATATATTAAGTAATGGAATTTACTGGATATTAACATGTGTATAAGAATTTTTGCTTGTTTATTCATGAGGGATATTTGTCTGTAGTTTTCATTTTTGTGTTATTTTTGTCTTGTTTTGATTTCAGGGTAATAGTGGCTTCATAGAATGAATTGAGAAGTGTTTCTCCTATTTTCTGGAAGAGATTGTGGAAAAGTTCTGGCCAAGGCAATAAGGCAAAAAAGAGAAATAAAAGACATATAAATTGGTAAGGAAGAGATAAAACTGTCTCTATTTGCAGATGATATGATGGTCTATATAGAAAATCCAAGGAATCTACAAAAAGTTTCTCGAACTATCAGTTCTATAAGTGAGTTCTGGAGGTTTGCAGAATATAAAATAAAAATTCAAAAATCAATTATGTTTCTATACACTAGCAATGAAAATGTAGAAACTAAAATTAAATAAGCAATACCATTTATAATCACTCAAAAAATGGAATAAGGGGGCTGGCCCAGTGGCATAGTGGTTAAGTTCATGTGCTTCCCTTCAGTGGCCTGGAGTTCACAGGTTTGGATCCCAGGAGCAGACATAGCACTGCTCGTCAAGCCACACTGTGGCGGCATCCCACATAAAATAAAGGAAGATTGGCACAGATGATAGCTCAGCAACAACAGTTATTCCCAAAGTTCATGGTTTCCTTGTGGAAAATGTAGAATCCATATGGGTTATACAATCACGAACTACAATCAGTAACTCTAAAGCCTCTGTAATTTATTTGTAAGTGATAGTCACTGCTGTTTTCCCAGTCGTTCATTCATCCCAGGTGAAAATTCAGATATTGGAGCAGTTAGAGATAAGAACAGGCGCTGACTGCTTGTTTTGGGAGGAACAAATAAGAATGCTTTATGAGAACAGAAACAAAATGTCATCACAGCAGTAATTATAAATTACTAGATGAGAGTCAGCATTGTGCTCACGAGTGATTAAGACATAAACATTTTATTTTTTAAAGGTTTTAAGATATAAATTTAGGAGATAAATTATTTGAACAACAACAACACAATATGAACCATGAAGGTGCTTAATCTCGTGGTTCTAGTTTATTTAATGTGTGGTCATCTTTGTGTCCTTAAATGCTCCAAAAATTAAATATATAAGATTTTAAAGGCACTAATGTCATTGTCTTATAATCCTAGAATTAAAGAACCTTCCAGAAATGTTTTAGGCATATCCAAATAAGTTTACTCTTTTTCTTTGTATGGAACCAATCCAGCGCTCCCATTTCTTCTTGGTTAGCTCTTTCAGTTAAGCCATTAGTTCTCAACCATGGCTACACATTAGAACACCTGATACATTTTCTAACATACCACTGTCTATGCTGTACCCCAGATCCACTGAGTTAAAATCTCTAGGGACAAGCCCAAGCATCTTATTTATGTAAAGTTCTCAAGTGATACTAAGGTGCTGCCAGGATAAGCAAGTAATGAATCAAACCAGTGGTTCTCAAACTTGGATGAGCGTCAGAAGTACCTGCAAGCCTTGTTAAAAAGAAACTGGGTCCCACACTCAGGTCTTTTGATTCAGTAGCTCTGGTTGGGGGCCTAAGATTTTTGCATTATGAGCAAGATCCCAGGTGATTCTGATGCTGCCAGCCCAGGATCCAACTTTGAGGACAATGAATTAATCTTGTCCTTTTCACTCAGTGAAGATGAGGACATGCCTGGCTAAGGTCCTCCATATAAATACCTTGAAAATGGATTTTTTTCACCTATTTTAGAGAATTTTCTTTAGCATATTAATTAAGATGATTGGGCCTTAAAGTCAGAAGTCCTGGTTAACATATAACTTCTTCTATAAAAGCTTGGTCAAGTTCCTTATTTTCTAAAGCCCCAGTTTCTTCATCTGTGATATGGGTATGACATGCTTGTTTGAAGGTTTAAATTTGATAATGCGTATAAAGTGATCAACGGACAGTAAATATATTATAATTGTTAACTTTTCTTGATAGTTTTCATTTTCAACCATTACAACTTTCCTTTGGTCTAATTGGCTATCAAGTTCTGTGCTTCTTGTTGGTTTAACAAATAAGGAAATGTGTGATAAAAATCAGGAAGATAATTAATTTTGGAATTCAAATGGGCAGGTGCTCTCAAAGGACTGACTGATGGTTTGTGTATATGGAATGGTTAATAGCTTCATCTCTGGCGTCAAAAACCCTGGGTTTGAGTCCTGCCTGAAACTTCTCTAAGTTTGTTTTTTCCTCTGTAAAATGATGGTAATAAAAGTTCCTACATATTGGGTTATTGTGATTGTAGCAGAACAGATAATGCGGGCACAATGATTAGCACAGTCTTGGACATATCATAGGTACTCAATAAATGTTAGCTATTATTAAACTGAGGGTAATTGATTCCTAACTGCTCCTTTAAATATTAACTCTCCTTTCCCTCTTTTGAGCTAATGTGTTTTTACGACTCTTTGAAGGATGTCAGCAAGGAATGTAAATTCTCCAAGGGGAAGGCAACTCTTGAGAAGCAATTTGTTTACTATTTCCCCAATATTCTTCCAAATGCAAGACTGAAATGGAGTGCAGATTTACTCTTCAGACACTAGATAACTTCACTATTCTTTCCAATGCCAGAATCAAGAGAAGTGCAGTTGAAATTCTTGGTCAATCATTAGTTTCAATTTCAGACCTTCAGTTGGGCATTTTTGTCAGTGGACAGCAATATAAAGAGGGCTGCTGCCAATCCCCTGCCATGGCTTCCCCATTGGGATATACGGAAGTCCTTCATACGGTCTCTGGCAGCGTTTGTGCAGAAGTCTCTGTTTCAAAAGCTTTTTTAAAATTTCTGATTTGACTACAGAATGGAAACAATCCCCAAACACCCTGGACATGATGAAAACTGATCTTGAGGGACTGCAGCAGCTACAACAGTCTTTTCCACAGATATATTGACAGGAGGTATTGTTCATTCATTTTGCAAGAGAGGATGACTCGACTATTGACAGCACTAAGTCATGTTTCCCAAAATGTGGTACACATTCCACTGGGGACCTGAAATATTTGGTGGGTGGTGTGGGGACAGATATTCGTTTCAATATTCTGGATTTATTTTAATGTACATCAGGAAAAAGCACACATGCTTGGTTTCCCAGATACTGTTGTTAAAGGTAAATCTAAGACACATAGAAAGCTTAAAATTTGAGCTAAGGAAACTACGAGGTAAACAAAAGTACAAGGGGCATGTATGCAGTTTTGATAAATACAATGAAGGTGAATGTGATACAAACTTGGGAAACATCTTGCAAAATATGCAGGCTGTTTGGTGTCTCTGGAGCTAAAAATAATCCATACACATAAAAATGTGTATACATACAGAAGTAAAAGGAACGTTTAACTATAGAAAATGAAATGGCTGTGACAATCTTTTCCAATTTTTCAGTCGTTTATGGTTGTCTTTTTTCCCAGCCTTTCTTTATTTGCCACAATTCTCCCTTCTAAAGATTTTTACTAATTGTAAAAGAAGACAAAGAGGAAAGAACCAGGGCACATATTCAGCAAAAAAGAAAGTGTAAATTTTTCAGATTTGATGGGTACTTTGTTTAAAGTTACTATTAAAAGGAAACAAAATTAGTATTGGAGAAAAAATAGATAAAATAAGGTTTCCTTTGCTTATGTAAAAGTCATGCCAAGCTTATATTTCTTATAAGATTAACAGTAGAGTGTTTCAATTCTTTTTCATTTTATCAGAAGCAAACACTTGCTACTTTATCTCCCCATCCCAGGAAACAGAATGGGGTGATATATGCCACAAGTCTAGTCATAAAAGAAGCTCTTGAAAATAAGGTTATCTAGTTGAATTGGCCGGAAATGAGTCAGATAAAAAGTCATGGTGATGAAGCCATAAATGGCATCCACATTGCTCCCATGATTTCCAGGGGAATAAAATTCTCATCATACCACCAAATGTGACTGGTTTATATGTTGGTCTGCCCTACTAGATGTCTCTGTGGAGTGGTATATTCTTACCATATTGTTTCCAACATGTTTCATTCATTCCACAAATATTTACTAAGCACTTACTATGTGTCAGGCACTCATTGTTTTCGGTTTCTGGGGATGCAGTAAAGAGGAAGAGCATTGAAGTCCCTGCCCTCAAGGAAACCAGAGTCGTTTCCATGATCTATCATTGTGAACATGGTCACCCTCTCATATTAAAATGTGCTTCCTGAATATTGTGACTTTTAAGAGGTTCAGAGTGATTTTAAACAATTAAGAGGACAAAATGATGGGAATGAAGCTGTGTAGACAGTCATAAAACTCAATGAAACAAGCTTAAAAGTAGGACCATTTTTGAGCACAAGAAGGAGTACTCACCTTTAGAAACAACAAGAACTAGCATTTTAGAGCACTCGATGTGCTCTAGACACTGTGCTGAGTACTTTATAGCCATTATTTTATTTAATCTCCACATCCTTCACAGTATCTCAAAAAAGTGATACTGTATTATCAACCTCATTTTACAGGTGAAGAAACTGAGCTTAGAATAATTAAATGTTTTGTCTAGCATAATCCAATCTTATTTAATAGTATAAACATGAAATAAATGAAAAGAAAAATGAAGCAATCTGTCTCCCGTCTTACCCACTATGGAATAGTTCATCCACTCTGGCAGGAGGGAAGAGAGAAGTAAGATTAGATTAACAGAAAGTATGAAAATAAGACTAGGGGCCAGCCCGGTGGCGCAGCGGTTAAGTGCACACGTTCTGCTTCAGTGGCCCAGGGAGCACCAGTTCGGATCCCGGATGCGGACATGGCACTGCTTGGCAAGCCATGCTGTGGTAGGCGTCCACGTATAAAGTAGAGGAAGATGGGCACCGACGTTAGCTCAGGGCCAGTCTTCCTCAGCGAAAGAAAAGAGGAGGATTGGCAGATGTTAGCTCAAGGCTAATCTTCCTTGAAAAAAAAAAAAGAGAAAATAAGACTAAAGAGCAAAAATGATAGATTTCAGAAAAATTCAGGGATCTTATTTCTATATTTTCATCTGAGTTTGCAATATTTGTGAATGTTCCTTTTTTTTCTCCTCCAATGAGCAGAGGCTGTTACAACTCTCTAATCACAAACACAAAATCACAGAAAGTCCTGTATCTTGAGTCACTTCTCAATGGAGGGCAATTTATCAGCTTTGGTTACACGGATTAGCCACCATCCAAGTGCCACTGGGTACGTGATTCACCAAATGGTGATTCCAGCCACTCCTTTCAAATATATGTTCTTTTTGAGTTTCTGCGAACATGTAAAATACATGTTCTTTCTGAAGTTGCAAAAGTTGAGACAAAGAGACCTTTGCATTTTTCACTCTTCTAAGAATCAAGATTTCTGTAGGGAAAAAGAGAAGAAAGAAGGAGACAGTAAATGCAAAGTGGTTTATATGCTTTTTCCGGTAGTAAAATCTCATCTCCCTGGGTCTCCAATGGCAATCTTTCTCTATTCTGGTATGAGGGGAATGTTGGCATCTGTATTTCTACTTGGTGCAGTCTCCAGCTGTTTGTTTTCTTTTCTAACTTGGGTGCTTTTAGAAGTTATCTCTGTTGTGGTAACAAGTAACCACACACTGGAAGGTATTTCTGCAATGTTTCTTGAATGGTTCTTCAACCATGGCACTGTCCATGGGTGGCTGGGAGCGTTAGGTACAGTTCCACTGCCACTTCTGGGCTTTGCTTTGGAATCTGTAGACTCTGACTCTCTTATGTGGTTTTCCAGGAACTAAGATCTCGGGGCCTAGGCAAGATCAGCATATAAAAACCCACAAGGGAGAGTGATGATTCTATGTCCTCAGATCTCACTGTCGAGAATTAAAGTGAATGAGTGAGTTGGACAGTCAGCTGGATCACAAATAACAAATATTTATCAATTGCCTCCTATGTGCCAGGAAAAAGGGATAGAGAGATTAAAAGACAGACACAGTCCCGGCCCCAGGGAGGCTCGAATCTAGTGTGAAAGACCAACGTGAAATTAATCACTTTATTAGTGTTCACATTAACAGGCTAAGTAACCTACATTTTAGCTGTTCCCATATATGGAGCAAAGACCAACGATTCTTCTCATTCACCCTAAAGAAATCACTTGCCCCAAAGCATATATTCTGCTGAAAAAGATAAGAAGGATTTTATCTCACAGGAAACACCATTTCATTCCAAACCTCTGTACTCAATGTATCTTCCCAAGTTTCTCATAGCCACACAGCCACAAGTTTCTTCTCTCTTTTGACTCTTCTCTGAGCCTCTCTAGCTTCAGTCCGCCACCTCCAGATCCTTCCTTGAGCCCCTTCTCTTTTTCTTAAGTAGAACAAATTAATTCTATCTCTGCTCTTTCTAACTTACATAGCTACAATTAAAAAATGACTTGCATAGCTACAATTAAAAACTGACTTATGGGGCCGGCCCAGTGGCACAGTGGTTAGGTGCACACGTTCTGCTTCAGGGGCCTGGGGTTCACAGGTTCAGATCCCGAGTATGGACATGGCACTGCTTGGCAAGCCACAGCAAACTATGCTGTGGTAGGTGTCCCACATATAAAGTAGAAGAAGATGGGCACAGATGTTAGCTCAGGGCCAGTCTTCCTCAGGAAAAAGAAGAGGATTGGCAGATGTCAGCTCAGAGCTAATCTTCCTCAGGGGAAAAAAAAACCTGACTTAGCAAGGAGGACACCATCTACCAATTACCAGGATTTTCTCTCATCAGAAGGCAGAATATCTAATAATTTTAATTTTCCTTACCTAGCTATATATCTCTATCCATTGCAGTGTCTTCCTCACCCCCAACCCCCTGCAGTGTCTTCACCTCTTTGCAAAATCTTCCCAATTGGTTTGGGAGTTCCCAATGGATATTTCACGTGTACTCACGAAGTGCTGTCAGTCACCAGGTGATATCCTCTGTCTTCTTGTTTTTCTGTTTTACCCCCTGTGGTATTTTCATCTGTTGTGGATATTTTTGATGGCTACATAGTTGAGTGAAGGGGTCTTAGCTCTGCCTCCAGGGATTACAGCCAAGTGCCCTCCTTTTAGACGTAGCTGCCACTGCTCTAGCCCTTCTGATATTCTTGAACCCTAAAAGTGCCAGAGCAGAGCCATAGAATATGGTGCCCTTAGAATATGGAATATATCATGTCTTTTAGAAATAAACTCTATTTGATTTTATATTGTCTAATTTTATTTTACAGCATGGGTGCTAATGAAGATATACAACAGGTGATATGGCACCGGACTAACCATTCAGAATGGACCCAAAGTTTAATGTGAACAATCAAATTGGACGTTCTTTAGGAGATGGGACAACCATACTGGTGCATCCTAGCTTAATATTAGCTCTATTTTGGAAGATCATAACATGAATCCATAAAGGCCATGGGTAGGAGGAGGGGGAGATCAATCTTAGTTATATATGCTATGTTGTTCCTGTCCCCTAAATTTAAGAAAAGTTTTCTCCCTGTTTCCTAATACAGAGGTATTGTTGGAGGCATTAAGCTCAGTGGGATATGAATGAGGGCTCCAGAGTTAGATGGATTAAGGATCAAATTCCTTCTCTGCCACATAAGAGAGCATGGATCTTGGGCAATTAACTTCTATGTGTTTTAATGTTCTCATCTGCAAAATAGGGATAATAATACATAATTATGGGGGTGCCATAAATATTAAATGAGAAATTAATTTGTGAAGGCTTCGAAAACATTATGCTTTGTTATTGTACCGTGTTCCTGTGTCTGATTCTTTATAGAATAAAGTTGAGCTTCATCCCGAGTCTAGGTAAACTCACCCCAAAAATGCAACAGATCTGGCCAGTCATGTGGTAGTCAGATACTAAGTAATTAATTAGCTCATTCAGTCATTTATTTGTTCCTTCATTCCTTCACCAAAATGCATAGTAAGTGCTGGGGAATCAAAGATGAAAGAGAGGAGATCATTTTATGAGCTCACAACTAGAAGGGGGAGATAAACCAAAAAGAAATAATTAGAAAGCATTGTGAGAAGTGCTGTTATAGAGATATGAAGAGAAGGCTATTGAAATACACTAGAAAGAGCCACTTATTGGGCTTAGGGAAAGTAGGAAAGCTCACAAAAGAAGTAACAAAGACTGGTTCTTAGGACAGATTTAGGGCCATCAAATTCCCATACAAATGGTGTTTCTTCTCCCATTAGAAATTTCTGGATAAGCCTAAAATCTACTAGGACTATTGTAGGTAGGAGGTCAGAATTTTAAAGCATACACCTCCCTATTCCAGGACTCTGATAATGCAAATAAAATACAAAGATACAAAGCTTTCAAGATCAAGCTATCTCAGTATTCAGTTGAATAGTACTATTTAGTTCATTAGAACTTTTTTTTTTTTTACCTCTTTTGGTGGTGTGGTAGGGATTTTTTTTTTTTTAAATATGGTCTGTTCTTCATAATACTTCTTAATTCTAAAGTCTCCTAAGCTGCACCATTGCTGAATAACCAGCACCGACAGTCTACAGCATTACTGTTGGTTGGGTTTGGGTCTCTGGAAGCATATGGTCTTTAGCACGTCATTAGGGTCCTCAGATGCTCCCAGTGTCTCCTCAGCTGGAGTCCCAAAACACAGGAGTGCCTTCTGCACATCTCTTTGTTTTCCCATTACTTAAAATTGATCTTGAGACAATTTTTCCAGATTGGAATTAATACGTCCATTGTCATGGTTTTTTGTTTCTTTGTTTTTCTGGCAAAGAGGTAAATCAATCTCTCTTTCTCTCGCGGTCTCTCTGTCCCTTTCCCCCTTTTTACCTGCATTGCAGGCTTCCCTTTCTCAGTTGTCCGCTTTTCCCTCAGGGAATTGTGCATTCTTTCTTTTCATTTGTTCAGATTGTAAACGTTTACATGAACGAGCACGAGTAGAGACACACAGAGGAACACACACATATAGAGACACACACACCGAGGAACAGATTTTTAGTATCTTGGCTGTCAAAAACACAGGAGCGCTTTAGCAGAGACTTCACTACTCACTCGTGTATCTCCCGCCGACTTTCGGCTGTATTTAGTTCTTAATGAAACAGTAAAGGAGTTGGTTTTGGACTCTCTTCTTTCCAGTGATAATTTTCAAAGCAAGCAGTGTTGGAAAGTTCTAGGCAATCTGTGCTTTGCTAGTCCACTTTGTCCTTGTGGGCCCTTAAAAACTTGATTGCATTGGTTACCTGTCATTTTTGCTTGTTTGGTTGGTTTTTGGGTACAGAGAAATGATTAAATCATTTTGGTGGTATAAACTGGCTTTTAATCAGTTCTTTTTCTTCTACGTACCATTACTTAACCTGTAGGACCGTGAATCAGTGCAGCTGGAGGCTGTTTAGAAGCCTTTTGGCTGGTTTGGAGGTTAGAAGCACAGGCTTGGAATCAGTTGACCAGAGTTCACGTTGTGGCACCATCACTTGGTAGCTACGTGAGTTGTGACCAGTTAGGCTTTCTGTGACTCAGTTTTCCTATCAATAAAATGGAGTTAAACATAATATCCTTGTCTTAGGTTTGTTGGGATAATTAAATGAGATCAAGTGTAAGGAGTGCTTAGCACAGGTCTGGAAAATAGTAAGCTCTTAATAAATGTCATTACTATTATTGCACATGAGTGACATATCAGCCAACAGGGAGACACGCAACATTAAGAGGAGACTGCCAAGATGGTTCAAAGACTTTATCGCTGTGTTAGGTATTACTTCCTTCCGCCTCTGTCAGATCAGAAATTTGTTATTTGATGTGGAAAGGACTGATACATCTCTGCACAATTTTCCCCCTAAGTAAATCACATTCTTTCTGGAATTTGTTTTGCCCTCTCCTCTAATTTCTCCCTACACACCAGTCTCTAACCTCTACTGCCTGTCACCCACTGCCCCGCCCCCCATTCCAGGACAGGAAAGTCAACATCTGTGGCTTCTGTTTTCACACCATGACTGCAGTGGGGAAGCTCCATTTCTGAGAATCCCTCCCAGTTCTTGATGAAAGCCCCTGCTCATAATTCGAGTTTTCTGCACACACTTAGGAAAGATCTCAGTGCCCTAACCTTAATTCTATAATTATCATCTATTCTTGATGTTTTACTGATCCCTTTGTTCAAATGTTTACACCCTACATCTGGGAAATTACTCTGATAATGTTTGTTTCTCACTTAATAGAAGCACAGGGATTTCCCTCATACAGCTCTTTGCTGGCCCATTGATACACCTGATGTATGTTTGTTCTCAGATATTTTTTTCTATGCAGCCACAGGAGAACTTATGTGGAACTTCCATCCCAGTACTAAAGATAGCCATAGCCACACCAAAGAGGTCCTTGTGAAGTATATGATTAGGATGTATCACAGGAATTAATAATTCTCAGGTCACTGTCTTAAGTTGTAACCACACTGTTTTTGTAAGGAAGTTGCTCAGTTTGTATACACAGAGCACACCAGGCTGCATTCTAATTGGGGAACTAGTTTTATGTAAAATCCTTATCTCTGAAAGCACTCAGATTATTTTACTTAATATGCAAATGACATATTCCTTTGAGTGACAAGTTACGCAATTTTTTTGCAAATTTGACCCTCCCTGATAATTTTCTCCAACTCCTGAAGTATAAGTGAATACAATGACAGAATACCATCTCTAAAAATATTTTTTAATATATTTTTCTCCAGAGTCAAGAATAATTTTTTTAAAAAAATCAATAATTGTACAGAATTATCATTCCCTATCAAAAATAATTTCACGGGACACTATGCCACTTTTCTTCTTAGGGTTTCCCAATTAGTCGCTTTAAAAACATACTGCTAGTTTGCTAGATTTTAGTAGGTCAGCATACACAGCAAAAGTGTATTAAGGTGGACTGCTCTATTTATTGATTCGCAGTGAATCTGCTACAGGCTCGAAGCAATTGTCTGCGGAAGGGGCGGGAGGGCCATACATGATTGAGGTCATGCGCATCTAGCCAATTTGTAAGACGATCCTGCCGCTCCAAGCCATCAGCAATCCTTAGCATAGGGGCACACTCATGCATTCCTGTCAAGTCATCTTGTGAAAGGCTGCCTGCTTCCAGCTTGGCTTGGATGTGCAACCTTAATAAAACTCACTGAGGTCCGGGAGAAAATAGCAGATCTGCAGCAGATAGGGTAGAGGAAAGGGTCTAGAATATGTACACGCAGCTGACTCAGGCAGGCTCCACGCTGAACGGTTACACAGAGAGGAAACAATAAATCTCAGCTACTATGCAATAAATATCTCAAGTTTTAACTAAGGAAACTATCATTACAGTGAAATAAAAAATAACATTTTAGAACAAAGCTAACAAATGGCTAGTTTTCTGTGATTCTTCTTCAAAAGCTTTCTCTGAGGGGGAAAAAGTTAAACAAACAAGCAATTTTACCTGAAATAAAGAACTAGTTTAAAGGTCAGAAGAAAGGAGCAAGTTTTGCGAGAGGCACGGAGAGAGAGCGCTCGCAGTACAATGACAGTTTTCCTTTCCTTTGCTTTCCTCGCTGCCATTCTGACTCACTTAGGGTGCAGCAACCAGCGCCGAAGTCCAGAAAACGGTGGGAGAAGATATAACCGGATTCAACACGGGCAATGTGCCTACACTTTCATTCTTCCAGAACACGACGGGAACTGTCGTGAGAGTACGACAGACCAGTACAACACAAACGCTCTGCAGAGAGATGCTCCACACGTGGAACCGGATTTCTCTTCCCAGAAACTTCAACATCTGGAGCATGTGATGGAAAATTATACTCAGTGGCTGCAAAAAGTAAGTGATTGCTTTCAGTTTCTAGTTGCACGGAGCCTTTTCCGTTCTTGCACTGCAGCTAACTTAGAGTTCCTTAGGGGGGCATTTGTGTGTTTACCTTTGGCTCCAGAGGGGCAGTGTTTGCAAATGCAAGACTGCTGGCTCTCTCCTTGTGACTTCCCTGGAGTGAGCCGAGGTTTTTAGGCTTCTGAAAGCCTATGAAGGTATGGTGGCACCCCATTTGTGTGTCTAGCAATGGCACAATTTATGACATTTCTGGTTTTCTCTTATTTAAAATTTAGCTTAAGTTGTCTGTCAAAACCTTTTTTCTTTTGTTTTTAAAGAAAGCATGTATGTCTTGAGCAAGTTGGTGAAAAAAGAAAATAATAATGACCATGCTAATTTAGGATCAAATAGATTTTACACCAGTAAATTTTGTGCAGATAGGATAGGAAATCATCGCCAAATATTTTTGTTTTCAACCTCTTGTCAGGTTAACATGAAATGAGAGTAAATGTAAAGTTTGATATTTGGTTGGAGAAATTATATAGGCAGGTAAAGGAAAAAATTTCAGCAAGTAGTAAAATAGAGGATTGATTTCTGTCAAATGTTTCTTCTATCCTTGAGAAAAAGATCAAGAAGATAAATTTTAATGTGAACTCACCAGGAAGAGGTTGTTTGCCCACTATGAAAGGAGAAAGGGAGCCAGTGGTGGCTGTCCCGAAGACGTACGTGCACCTGCAGATTTGGGCTGAACACCACACATAGGCTTTGCTATATTCCTGAAGTACCTGTTTTCTCAGGACATTGTTTTTACAGACAGTGCCATGTGGGAGTCTAAGTATTCGGATGGATGTTACTGTTGAGTATGCATTTCATCTCAGTTTCTAGAAATCAAATTGAACATTTTCTTCAGTTATATCTCTATAAACCACTTGAAAGTTTTTGTTGAAAATATGCCTTTTAAAATATGAACAAGTGTATTTTCCCCGGTTCATTCTCTCTTTGCTCTCCGTTTCTTTGTGTAACAGGTAAGCAGCAGATAACAAGTGTATTCAACTGTGTCACTAGAAAGGCGACAATGTCTCTATTTGTGAAAAGTTTCTCCCCCAGGATCTTTGCTAAAAATTCACCGGGTGCATATAGGTAGGAACAGAACCAGTCCAATCTTCTTTAAGTTGGTCTGTGAATAGAGCAAACCCTTTAAGGAGGTAGAAGATGGGAAGAGACAAACGCTCTCCTTTATTCCTGTGTGGTCACACTCACTCAGATCACCGCCAGCTGAATCATGCCAAGCAACGGTTATTCTACTTTTGTCCACTAGGGACTGAACTAAGATCACTGTTATTTTATTTGACAAGTTAACTAAACTCAGTAGTTTTGGTTTCCAAACCTGAATTGTAGTTAATCATTCTATTGTAGGCTACAATAGGTGAAAAAAATCAATAGATGGGCAGAAGAACAGAAAGCAAACAGAATTCTGCAGTCTTTTGATAATTGTAGCTTAAATTTCAGGCACCGATTACAGCAGCAGTGTATAATAGGACATCTGTTTTTTCTTTGGCAAAACTTATTTCCATGGTAAACAAATGAATTTGGTTGAATAGCTTGTTACTATTCTCAATATACTGTCCATATAGTTTTTAATGGGAATTCAATCGTTATAAATTAGACTGGATGTTTTGAGGGGTTTGGGGAGGAAAATTTCATCCCAAACTGTCCTGAATGAGCTATTCTACCAAAAATGTAATATTTTGTTTGCTTGAAACATACAACCAAAATGGTGATTCAAGCATAGTAATGCATATTTTTTGTTGCTATGCAATTATTCAGCTGTGACAGGGTAAACACATGATTCTACTGGGCTTAAATCATGCGCATGTTTCATATGTTAATTATTGTGTGAAATGAATTTGATTTTTGTTTGCATTGTTCTTGGTCAATGGTTATGGCATAGTTTTCAGATTATAGCCAGACATAGCTATGAAAATATCTTTTGATTACATTGACCCTTGCTAGCACGAATCCAGCTGAATATATGCTGAAAATGTCCCAGTTGGTATGAGTCAGAGCAGTTTGGCTTGACTATTGTCTCTTTAAATTTGCATATCTTTTGTCATTGTTAATGCGATTGGTCGGAGGATCAAGAAACCAAATAAATGCATTCAGCAAAGAACTTGCTAAAGGTTCTCATGTTTCCCTTAATTAGAGTTTTTCTTCACTTCAAGTTCTAAATTTCATGTATTTATTTTGATAATTCAAATGGAAATCTTTTACTGTAACCGTTTGGGATGCTTAACACTGCAATTTGTACTACTTCTATTTGGATTCCAACTAGTGTAGGATAAGAAGCAATGCACTGCAGAAACTAAGGCTTTCAGTGTAAGTGCAATTAATTCATCCATTTATTCAACAAAATAGTTAATCAAAACACGGTGATTATTATGCAGCTCATGGCATCACTATCAGGAAAGTTTCTGATGCAGAATGTCTATTACCAATGCTAGATGCAGCTAGATGGTAATTTATGTTAATCTGTTACCTTCCTTAAAGTTTGGTAAATTGGATTTTTAAAATATTCTTTATAAGACACTGGCTGTCACTGAAAGTCACTTAGGAGATTTATACTCTCGAATCTCATTCCTCAACTTTTCTGGTCTTGGAACTGAACAAGATGAGAAGCAAGGTAAGCAAGGGGCGAAGGCTGTGTTTGTCACCATAAGTGCTGAAACTGTTATGGCACTCGTCTCTTGATGTGATGGATTTAATTTAAGGAGATCAACTTTCCACGAAAACTTGTCTATTAACACCAGCATGAGGTAGGTGCATAGCATTATCCTCACTTGTCAGATGGGGAAGAGCAATATAAATAATACGCTCAAAATCACAATTTTATTGGGTGAAACACCTGGGCTATATGTCTGGATTTGACTCTCTTCTATCATATAGCTCTTTTCCGCATTATTAGCAAGCCATACCCAATACCTGAGAATGACCAGATCTTGGGATAGTAACAATAAGTACAAATGACCTTTGTGCTTTTTCCTCTTTCTGACCATTCCTTCCCACCTTTCTATGACAGAGAAATGTCTAATGTTTAAGGTCTACTCCACATCCTGTGCTTCTTGAATTATTGTTTTCTCTCTCCCATATTCCAAAAGTTCATAAATATGTATATTTAAAATATTTAGATTTAAAATATATGTTTTAGAATTGGGGGAAATGTTTAGAAAGTCTGTTTTGGCTTTGCCAAATGATGTCTCTTTTTTTGGTTGAAAGTATAAATAAATTGAGTTAAAAACATACCGTGTAGCAGAAAACAAGAGTCTATCTACTATAAATATTTCATACTAGATAAAATTGATAAATTGATGATTATTAGTGGAAAACGTAGTTGTGAATTGTCATCCAGAATATTTTAATAAATGAAAAGGTTTTGCTAGATTTCTTGGCTCAATTTTTCTATTGACAGCATTTTTTGACTAACAACATCCTTTACTTGTATATTGTATTCTTTGCTTCAGAGAGTTAGGATTTAGAATACTATTACCTGAAACACATTGATGATGATGATAATCTTTTAAACCCATATATACACATATTAATCCATATTACTAGCCACTAGAACGTGACTTCCATGATGCCAGTGACCTTGTATGTTTGTCCACTGCTGTATCCCCTGGGCCTAGACTAGTAGATGGTCCATAGCAGATAGACAATAAATATTTGTTGAATGAACAAATGGATGCATTGTCTATGCATTGCAATCCACACTTTACTATGTACTATTAACATCTGGTTTTGGATATGCACTGTACCTCTCTAAATAGATTGTATGTTGTCATTTAGGCAAGGACTATGTGGAGGAGGAAAAATAATTTTCCCTCTACCCTTCCAGGTTCATGGTTGACACCCCTCTTTAATAAAAGACAGATTAACAGAAGAACAGTCAGAAGTTTAATAACATGTATATCTCCTGTATACTTGGAAGATACCCAGGAAAACTGAGTAACTCCCCAAAATGGCCCAAGTCATTACCTGAAATACCCTCTCTGGTTAAAGACAAAGAAGATATTGCAGGGGTGAGGTGGGAGCCAGGTGTTCAGGCAAAACACAGTAAACAAGGGTGTGGTTGCTATACAGATTTAAGACCATGGCTTCTCCATTGATAGAGTTTCTACAGATTTAGTCATCCTCCTCTTCTGGTACAGAGAGGGAGACACCCTTAGAAATGGAGATTTCCCTTAAAATATAAATTTCTCTTACAAAAGTAAACTTCTATTTCTGAGCAGAGCTTTTCTTATGTCTACTGCTTCTTAAAATTAATCAGCCTAAAATAATCCTTAGGCTAAAAAGCCATATTTTGGGATGACATATTCTGTTCCCCTTCAGGTACATCCCACAATTATTTTTGCCCTAGTATTAATTAAAACGATATTGTGTCTAGAGTAGGTGGTTATTAATTATCCAAATTGTATTTAGCCAATGATCTAGGATCTCAAAAACTTATATAGTCACTCTCTTTTGTCCTCTTCATTATTCTGTAAGAGTCAACTTTGTTGACAGTTTCTCCGGGAAATGTACCCACACTCCAATTCCCCTCCCAGGCTGGGTTCTCTAATGTTATCTTAGTACATTGCATGTATCATGTTAGCACTGCACGTCCATATTGTGTGATTGTTGTCATTTTCATTATTTGTTTTGAGGCCTGTTTTTCTACTTGGACTAAGGGTCCCTGGAGTGTCTCTTTATCCATCTTTATGTCTCCAAAGATGTTTATCAAGTGTTTGAACAATATCTCTATCATCATAATATAAAAATAAAAAATGTCAAGTGCTCAAGTGTGTGGTGCTAGGTATAAAATAATGCAAGTTAAGGGACCTTGTAACTGCTTTCAGATGTTAAAGTTTGTTTAAATCCTTAGTGTTGGGTTATATGAGGGTCAGCTAGATCTTCCTTTGGAAGGAAAAAGAATTTTGTACTTCCAGACCAGTAGGCAACCATTTATGCATACAATAATGGCATATATTTACATATAATGTGTGCACCTGTAAAGCTAAGTAGCTAGAACTGTCTTCTCATCTGTGCGTTATTTTGGTGGCTGGTAACTGTGCAATACTAAGCCAGAGAGGATGCACTATGTTTTATTTGCACATGTGGGGGAACTTCCTGACATGTGAAATGAGCAGACAGTTGTTAAATATGTTTTTAAAAATTTGACACTAGAAGAAAACACACATATATGATTTATGCATAGATAGGAAAAAAATGGCAGTTGCCAAGAAAGATTAATAGGAATAATTGTCTTTTAAATGCAGTTGTAGAAATGTCCCCATCAACTTCATTTGAAGAATAACCCCTGATTTTCAGCCCAAGTAGGAGACCTTTAGTTAATACACCTGTATTAACTTTTCGACAAATAGGTAGCTTTTATTGTTTGCTTGTTATATTTTAGAAACCTTTCTGGGCTCCAGAAACTGGGCAGTTGGAGCTATTAGAACCTTTTGGATTTTTCTGTGGGAAGGAGCAAGCCTCTTCCCCAAACTGTCTCCACCGATGGATCTCAGGTTTCAGGACCATGGCAAGTAGGTCCTTTGCTATGGGTGACTTCAGCCCTTTCTTACCCTTGACTGTGCCATTTCTTATTAGTAGCATTCACCTCGTATATAATTACTGGTTCAATGTAGTTTAAAAATGAATAAGAATGTGTCATTCTCTTCCATGAAAACCTCCCCCAATTTTACATTCTGTAAGCATAAAATCCAAGTTTCTTACCAAGAGGCGCATATGATTTGCCCCAACACTCCTCTCTGGTTTCGTCACTTACCACCTTTCCCTCATTCCAGACACTCAAAGACATTAGCTGCCTTATTATTTCTCCAACAGACCAACTCCTTCCTGTCTCAGAGACTTTACATGCTGTTTACTTAACTTGGAGAATTCTTCCCCCAGAACTTGGCATGGATGGCTCTTTCTCTTCTTTCATGTCTTTGCTCAGCAGTCTTCTCAGCAAGTCTTCTCTGAGCAGCATTACCTACCTCCTTACCCCACTCTCCTAAGTGTGTTATACTTTATTATTTCTTCATGTAATTTATCACTGTGTGACCTTGTATTGCATATTGCTTGTCACTTTATTTATTCTATCTCCCTCTACTAAAAATGTAAACGCCACAAGAGTTCCTTGTCTAACTTGCTCCCTGCGTATACCTCACTCCTAGAAGAGTACTTGACACACAGCAGGACGTCAGTAAATATTTGCAGAATATATTCTCCCAGACCCTACGCTCTATGAGGTAAAGACTGTACTTGTCTTGTTCACCGGTTTTTATTTATTATTTTTGATAAAAGATCTGCTTTTCCAGCACGGTGCCTGGAACACAGTTGGGAAGAATAATTTTTTTTTAACGAATAGAGAAATGAATGAATTCAATGGGTAGATTTGAATTATAATTAAATAAATGTATGACAATGATACTCACCGATATTCCATACATTACCCTGCTAACTATGTAATAGGAAAAATTTTAATTAATCTTGCGAGTTTCCATCTTCTATATCAAGGATCAGCAAACTATGGCCCTTGGCCTAAATCTTGCCAGCCACCTGTGTTTTTAAATAGTTTTATTGTATTACAACCACACTCATTCCTTAATATATTGTCTATGCTTTTTTAAAGATTTTATTTATTTTTTTTCCTTTTTCTCCCCAAAGCCCCCCGGTACATAGTTGTATATTCTTCGTTGTGGGTTCTTCTAGTTGTGGCATGTGGGACGCTGCCTCAGCGTGGTCTGACGAGCAGTGCCATGTCCGCACCCAGGATTCGAACCAACGAAACACTGGGCCACCTGCAGCGGAGCGCGCGAACCTAACCACTCGGCCACAGGGCCAGCCCCGTGTCTATGCTTTTTTAAATAAAGTTTTATTGGAACAGAGCCATACCCATTTGCTTATGTATTGTCTATGGCTGCTTTCTTCTTACAGAGGCAGGGTTGAGGAGTTGCAACAGAGACCAAATGGCCCAAGAGCCTAAAATTTAATATCCAGCTTTTTACAGAAAAAGTTTGTTGACCTTTGTCCTATATTACAAGAGGAATATAGTAATAATATTGAGACCATTGCAAAGTAAATTTTAAGGTTTGTTGTGTGGGAAAAAGATCACCCTCCAGGAGGTCAAGTAGTCTTCAGGTCCATGCCAGTTGGCAGAGAGCCTGACTAAGTCATTTCTTGGCTTGGTATCGAGACATGCTGTGAGGTGACATTTTAGAGGAGTAGAGGCAGGGAAATTTCATGTCTTTTCTTTCCTCTGCCCACCATCATGTGAACAGAGAAATATTCCAAAAGCAGATACGTGTTAAAAAGAAAAGGCACCTGAATAACAGTACAGATCAGCAGCCTCTGCAGAAACAAGTCTGGATTCTAGGGTCTTCTGCTTTATGTGTCCATTTCATCCTGTTGGTTGTGGCATTAACAATAATGTTGACAAAATATCGGAGGCATTCTATTTTCATAGAAATGGGACTTCAGCTCTGTCTCTTACATTCAGTGTATTTAGAAACCTTTCCTCCCTCTACCGTTTGTTTTAGATAAACATTTACTAGTGTTCCCACTTGTGTAGATGATGAGAGGGGAGGAGCAACAAGTGGGTGGCTCAGCTACAAAATACAGAGGTTTATCAGCCTCTATGCTATAATTTGCTAATTAAGAGGATTTTGTTTTCATTTTGCCATGGCCTTGTCTGTGTGTGGAAACACTAGCAGCCTTTTCCTGGGCCTCTTCTTCTTCTTTTCTTTTCTTTTTTTTAATACCACAAGCTATATTGTGTCGTTTGCTTAGACGCACAACCCTAATTACATTCTGAGTCATCCTCGCCTTTTGTTGCAATACAAGATTATCCTTCACTGTGAAGTTGGGAGGTTCCAAACCCCTTCGGTTCTGGCCCCGTGGTCTGAGGAAGGGAGGGCCTCTTAGTGTTTAAATCTCTTTACAAAGTGTACAAAAGATGTGCCCCCTCCCCTATCAAAGAGCTTTCTAAAGAAGGAAGTGCTCCATGAATTGTCTTTTCTTTATGTTTGGATGCTCTGTACCTAAACACTCCTCTCTAATTCTTACGGAGAAAAATAGAAGTGAGAAGTTTTCAAGCTTATATGGTCTTAGTTGCCTATCCCAATGATCTGATTTCTTCCTTCAAACAAATGAAAAGGTAATATTTAACAGAGCAAGTGATGTAGAGCATATAAAGCCAGATATAACCCTCTAGTAGCTAATAATTTTATCAATAATGTATTTGGGTATATGCAGATCTTTTCTTCTGGCAGTGAGTATTGGAGAATATAGAATAAAGTAAATGTAATAAATGTTACTTGCTTACATATACCACGTGACTATATAGGTCTACATTGGCATGTATTTCCTAAGTTTGTGTTGTACTGTTGAAAGAGTGTGCAAATTAGATCAAACACCAAGCTGTGTCTAAAGTAAATCAGTGGCTAAAGTATTAATGAAATACAAGTGAAATGTGAATATCTTGAATCATTAGTAATATATAGACGTAAGCCACCAAATTCACTGGCATCAAACAGGTAAACTTAATGCACATTTCTGTGGAATGACTGATGATAATTTGGAAGATGGTGTATTTTAACATTTAGTTACATATGTAGTTTAACTCATTAAGAAGGTGTATACTTCATAGATACGCTCTATTTTGTTTATGGAAACTGAATGAGTTGAATTATAATACCAGACTCTAAAGATTATTGGAGGGTTTCCAGTTCCAGCGAACAGATTAATACTTTAAAATCCCAAATTACATTTCATTTCTAAACTTTTATTAAAGGCAGTCCCAAGATTTTGTAAAACCTATTTAAAAATTTTTTTTATATCTTTATTTATTTATTTTTATTTTTTAAAGAGTTTATTTTTCTTTTTTCTCGCCAAAGCCCCCGGGTACATAGTTGTGTATTTTTAATTGTGGATCCTTCTAGTTGTGGCATGTGAGATGCTGCCTCAGCACGGCCTGGTGAGTGGTGCCATGTCTGCGCCCAGGATCTAAACCTGTGAAACACTGGGCCGCCGAAGCAGAGTGTGTGAACTTAACCACTCGGCCATGGGGCTAACCCCTGTAAAACGTTTTAACAGTATTCTTGTCTTCACTGTTAATATACAATTGACTAGAGTAAAGTCTAATGAGTATTTATCGCAGCTAAAGGATTGCTGTATCCTTTAGCTTGCATCCACCTCATCTCAATTACACAGATAGAAGAGGTGAGACTTGTATTTTTATTACTAATATCACCAGTCTTTTCTTTATTTTCCAATTTTACTCAGTTTTTAAATAATAAGAAGAGAGTTATAATAAGCAGTAGTTTAAAATTTATTGAATAAATGAATAATTTATTGAATGAATTGAATATTTTATAACTTTAAAACTCTACTAATATAGTGAAGGTTTAATATTGTTGAACAAATGAACTGATGAATATTAAATATTTCTTAGCAATGGAACCCTATTTCCAAGCAAATTATTAGGCAGAAGCTTAATATGTAATCTAGATGAAAACGGAGGGGCTAGAGGAGAACTGGAGTGAGGCCCCGCCATGACCCTTCCTCAGCTCGTCTCCCAGAGGCATCATTGGAGGGATGCTTTATGTGTGAAGGAGTGCAATATGCTTTCAAATAATCAACTATTAGGTAGGTAAAGCTGCCAAAACCAATCTATTGGCAGGCAAGAAGAAACATAACTCTTGAGAGTTTGAACATTTGTTGGCAAGCAAATATAAGAAGACACAAGGCAGTTTAAGAATATTAATATGTAAATTACAAAAGTACAGGTTGTTCTAGATTCCTAAAAATGTTGATGTCCACCCATATTTAACATGACCCAAATATGTTAAGATAATAGACAAGTCTTGGATAATTAGTGGCAAATTATATAACATACCTATTTCCTAAATTATCCAGTTGCATAATGGTTTATAGTTCTCTATTTTTAAGTTTAGGAACATGAATTATGTTGATTATCTAATATCTCAAGGTACAGTATTCACTTAGAACAGAATTCATTGTTAACGATAGTGAATGGAAATCCGAATTTTAAGTAGACATTTTGATATTTTTGAAATTTTCTGGCTGAAAATTTTGTTTTCAAAATTTTATAAAATTCTTAGCTAATCTTTGTTTTCACTTCTAGTATGTGACATTTACCAGGAAGGGGAATCTCAGAATTGCCCTTTTCTTGTTCATATGTGCTGATTATTTAGTATTTTTTTAAAAGACACTTGTTCAGACTGTGAAGGTTAATTTAGTTAATTCTAGATAAAATCATCCTTGAATCCACTTTCCCAAATGCACCTAAGCTGCGACATATCACAGTATGCTGGAAGAGGACAATCCCGCGAAGGCAGCACCTTCAATTCCATTGGCTCTGTGGAGCGTTTCCTCTTTCTTCAGGAGATAAATAATGCACGGCCCTTTGATATACTGATGGAGTGAAGGCTCCAGGGTCAGGGCTTATCAGAAGTTGTTATTAACTTTCTTATTATTTTAGAAATGACAGTTATAATATTTTTTCTGGCTTCCCAATGGCCTGCCTTTTTCAAATGCCAGGCTGTGTTTTCCCTACTTTGGAGACTTCTGAGACTAGAAAACCAGAAAAGAGAGCTGATGAGGCAGGCTGCAGAGCTGGAGAGACAAAAGATACCCTTTTCTCATTCATGGGTGCACGGAACCTATTCCTGGCCTGTCTCTGCTTTTCATTACTCTTCTCTCCTCTGCTATTGTTTTCAGTAAAGTCCTATGTGATCCTCCTTATACTCACTCTAAAGTGGAAGTGCTAGAAGGAAGGTGGGAGGCTGAATGAACAGGGAGACTAGTGACTGTCCTTTTACTGGGGGCAGAGAGGCACAGTGAGGGGGCTTGGGACCAGAGCAGTGACAGGAGGACTGCTCCATGAGAGATGGCAATGAGTTCTGTCATGGGATTTTAGAATACAGGCACAAGTCATGGAGCTAAGCACCTGCCGTTAATAAAGGACAGGCAGCTGCTCAGCCAGTTATCTAATAGAATATGCACTGCTAGGTACTGGGAGGTGGCAATGAATTCACCATGGCCCCTGTTGTTGAGAAGCCTAAACCCACTGAAAAAAACAGACCTGAAAGCAAATGCATTGTTTATGTCCAGTATTTCCTATGTCAAGTGTAAATGAGTACCACACAGAAATGAAGTGTGTTGTACCTAGAGCCAGACTGCCTGGGTATGAATCTCAACGCGTCACTTCCTTGCTGTGTGACCTTGGGCAAGTTCCTTAACTTCTCTCTACCTCACTTTCATTATTGGTAAAATTGATCTAATAATAGTACCTATGTCACAGGGTGTAGTTGAGTGAGTATAATTCACGTAAATTACTTTGCATAAATTCTAGCACATAGTAAGTGTTAAGTAAATATTGGTTATTCCTTGGGGCAGGTCTGAGTTACAGTAATAGTTAAATGTTGAGCACTTTTAAAGCCTATTTAAGGCCTTTTGGAGGAACTTTGCATATATTAATTTATTGAATACTTTCAGAAGCCAACATAAGGTGAATAGTACTATAACCTTTCACAAGGCACATGAAACAACTGAGGCACAGAGAGGGCAAGTAGCTTGCCCAGGATTGCCCAGTGGCTGAGTGGCAGGGCCAGCACCCAATACCAAGGCTGTCTGGCTCCATGACCTCTGCTCTTAACCAACTGTGGGATTAGCTACAGCAACTTTTACCATGTCTCCTCTTGTCAGTCTTCAAACCTTAAGTTTATTTGAAAAAAATTTTTGGTGGTAGTCTTTGCATCTAAACCCTTAATTCTTTCATACTAAATGAGTTGCCCCTTTCCCAAGTTCTGTTTCAGACAACCGTTTGTCCCTCTCCCAACTCTAAAGCCGCACGGTGAAACTGGCTATGACACGTAGGTTACGCTGCTGAGGGAAGTACAGTAGCCCGGTTCTCTCTGCCCTCCCACAGGCCTGTTAACAGACCTAGGAATCCCGCGTCTGCAGTCCCTCCCGCCTGTCTCCTTAGAAGCGCCATCTCTTGAAGTTACAGAGCTTAACTGAATCTGACTATTTACCTAAAAATTTCTAGAACACAAAGAAAGGCTTACAATGTCTTTACATGGGGCGAAGCTGCCTATTCAAAATATCTTCCGTTCAATTTAATGACCTCCCTCTTGGATCTATCTGTGGGCAATCCTTCTTGGAAAAGCAAAAGCACATCCTGGAACTTAAAATATTATTTGCATGCACTTTCTTTTGTGGGTCATTCAGAGAGTTGTAAAAATGAGAAGAAAAGCCTTGTTTTCTCAGGCAATGACCTCTTATCTCACTTCCTATTTTATTTATCATGTCCCTACTAATTAAAATATCTCTGGTATTTTGATCCAAGGCCAAAACACTGCTACTTGCAGACAATTGTGTTGGCTTTTCCTCTGTTTTTCCTGATCTCAGAGGCCTGACCATGGAGATGCCTGGGCTTGAAGGTTGCTGCCCTTATAGCTGATAAGTATCAATCGTATGAGGTGGAAAGACTTCAGGCTCCCCTAACTTCCCTCTGTCCGTACTTCTTCATAGAGTCCCAGAGGAGACAGAGGGCAAAACAGAATGGGGACCAAATAGAATTCAGGCATGCTGTTCATCCACCTTTGCGTAGTGGAGCTGAGAAAACAACAACAACAATGCAATGTGTATCCACTTGCTTGACCTGAGTTCTCCGTGGAATGCTAAGGTCGGCAGTGTGTGGCACATTGATGTCGTAGGTGCCCCATAGCTACTGGTAGGATATATACTTAAATGCATTGTGTGATACTCATTATCTGGGGGCAACTTTTTGCTCAGTGAAGTGGTCAGGATGATTCTGGTGCTAATGCTGAATAACAAGGACCTTTTCTCAGTTTTCAGGAAACTATTAAGGAGAGCAACTTTCTCAATTTTAAGGGTTTCTTTCTTCATCTCCTCCATATTTTTCATCTTTCATCTATCGTGTCTGGTACTTTTCATCTCCTCTCAAGAGTTAGCTGACAAAATAGCAAATACATGTTAAAAGAAGCTGAGAAGCGACCTCCCATATTTAGTTGTATAGTTTGTACTTTGTGTGGACGTATAATTATGGTGTGATTTATTTTGTCCATATAACATAATCACATTTCCTGCCAATGAAATTGCTATTGCATTGTATATGGAATAAATCAATTTATCTGCAAAGAGGGCAATGGATGTTGGATGTTCTGTCACCAAAGCAAGCACGAAAATGACATTCTATTTTAAGAAAGGTGTTTAGTAACAAGTAGGGTATTAAAGTTTACCTTGGTTAAGCAGTATCATCATCCAAATAGATAAGCACGTACATTTTTTATACATAGTAGGTATTATCATATCGATTTTATAGATAAGCAGACTGAGGACCAATGAGATCAACTGGCTTTTAAAAGGTTACATATTAACTTTGAGACAGATATGGAACTTGAACCCAGGCATTCTGAGTGGTTAAATCACAAGCTCTTCTTTGTTCATACCACTTTCACTTTTCCTTCACAAATTAAAACAAATTTTGATTCATGGAGAGCGGGGAAGAGGTTCAAATGAATGAGTCTTTCTTCTCAGTTTGAGAGAATATATCCAAAATAAATAAATAACCTTCTTTGCAGGTCAGAATAATGTGTCATACATGTATACAAATTGCTGTAAGAAAGCAACTGCTCTTAGGAGAGCTACTTTCTAGCACCATTCCTATCTGGCTACCAATTTTTATTTAAATTTAAAAATATGTCAGAGGCAAATAATTAATTGCTGTTTTTGCATTTTTTCAAATCAGCGAGTTGCTTACACAAATTGCCTCAGTTGAGGTTACCCTGATGTACGTATACAAATAAAGATAATATTTTAAACTAGTTTATCTGCATTTTTGCTTATAAACACTATATTGTAGTGCTGGGGTGTATAAGACCAAATAGGGATACGGTATAATCCATAGAGGAGATTGTTTATTATTTCAACATTAATGAATTAGGTTCCCGTTTGTAGTATTTTGGGGAAAAGGGTCACATGCTATGTATTTTTATTTTATTTTATTTTGTTTCTTTAGTATATAAAAGTAATCTTTGATCCCAGGTTTATGCTTAGAAAAGAGAACAGCAAATTAATAAACACTTGTAAAAGTAAAACTATCATTATCTCTTATTGAAAGTCAAGATAACTAATGAACTAAAGAGACTTTGGGTCAAATGAATGATCAAAGTTGACAGTAGAAGTGGAAATTCTGCACTCAGCCCTCAACAAAGCTCTTAACCAAGAATTGAGTACATATAGGAGCTAAGAGGTCCCCATGGCAGAGAGAGAGGGAATTCTTTTTGTGACCATTATGTTTCATAGATAAACTAAAGCTTAAATAAGTTTTTTTTATTTTTGGTGAGGAAGATTGGCCCTGAGTTAACATCTGTTGTCAATCTTCTTCTTATTGCTTGAGGAAGATTGTTGCTGAGCTAACATTTGTGCCAGTCTTCCTCTATTGTTTTTGTATGTGGGCCACTACCACAGCATTGGCTTGATGAGCAGTGTGTAGGTCCATGCCCAGGATACGAACCTGTGAACCCTGAGCCACCAAAGTGGAGTGCGTGAACCCAACCACTAAGGTGTGGGTCCAGCCCCAAAACTTACATACTTTGAGTTCACAAACCAAACTTGTGCAATTTTCAGGGGAAAAGATCAGTATGAAAATTAATTATCCTAAGCATAAAATATTCCTATATATTATTCTATTATTCTGAAATGTCTTCCACTGGATCTAATTTTGAAAGTTATGGCCAAAAAGATATCATAGGCAACCAAAAATCTCAAATAAACTCTAGAAGCATATATTTTTTAATTGTTTATGTTTCAAATAATTCACCAAATAGTTTGAGAATTTCTCTTCTGTTTAAATACAAAATATTTCCCATGGAAAATGAGATTAATGTTGTGCTTGGTCCTTCTCTGATTACTGGGCAATTGAGAAATCAATGGCAAGGAGGTGATTTTTCATCAGAAAGACACACCAGTCCCACCTGTCCACTTAGTGGTTGGGTATCAGAATCTTTTAGGAAGTTAAAGTTTGAAAAATTATACATAGTTTTAAAATTTAGAACAAAAAAACTCTGCCATTTTTGGAAACTAAAACTATGCAAAGAAAATATAATTTTTTAATTTAACAGGTAGAAAGAGTATATGTTAAATAGAAAACAGGACTAGAGGGTAATTGTTGGTTGTATTTTTCAAAGATGATTGTAATAGGATTATATCATAAATAGTATTATGCCTTACATGCCATCATCCCATAAAGAATTCTCTTCCCTTTGAATCTGGTTGGATCATAAAAGGCAATTCAGTTTTCATTTTGTTCATTACAATACTCATGCCTGGAGCCCCAAGCTGCCATGTTAGAAGTCCATCTACTTTGAGGCCACCATGTTGTGAGGAAGTCAAGCCACTTGGAGAGGACATGTGTAGGTGCTCTGGTTAGTGTGTCCCCATTTTTGTCATTCCAGCCCAGGCTCTAGACATGAGTGAATGAACCTGCAGATGCTTCCAGCCCCCGCTCACTCTATTACCTCCAGATGTAGAGTTAAAATCCCATACATCATGGAGTAGAAACACCCCATCCCCACTGTGCCTGGCCTGAAATCCTGACCCATACAGCCTGGGAACCTAGTAGCATAATTGAATGGTCGTTACAAGCCACTACATTTGGGGATAATACATGAATGCAATAGTATGGGTGGAACAGTCACCATTTACTTAAGCACCTGTGCAGGGTGTGTGATAATCATTGAAGAGCCATACATTAGACATGAGCTCTGCCTTCCAGAAGCTAGCATTCCAGTAAGTCTCATGACATGGGTGGAATGTCATAACTGTTTGGTTTTAAGCCAATAGTTTTACTACCTTTCTGTACTCTTATGTTAACGATTTCAGTTTCATGTAAATTAAGGTTCAATAAATGTAACTTGAAGACTGCATGTATCTTTGCTCTCCTTTGAGTAAAATAGTTATTAATAAGAATTTTTCTACCTTCAAAATAGTATTTGTAAAAATCCTGTGAGCCTTCCTAAACTTCAGGTTGACCAGAAGTACACAATGCCAAAATGATATACTGTATAGTTTATGTGAATCTTAATGCTTACATTGTTTGCAATCTTTCTGATCATTTAAAATTGTAAAAATCTCAGTGAATTCAGATTTTTGAGAATCAAGGCATGAAGCTATTTTATAACTGTATGCTACTTAACCTGTCCTGTTTAGGCTGTAAGTTTAAATCCAGATGTTTCGAAAGCTGTTATTGAGCACGGTTGACTGCTGGTCTCCCAAATGCAAAATGAGTTAGCAGCATCTGTTCAATTCCCAGCAGGTTGGAATTCCTGCAATACAATCCATTCCAGATCCTCCCCTTCTTAACTGATGAAGATAGGATTTGGACTGGAATGAAACAGGTATAGGAACATTCTTTAAATAGAGGAGATGCTTTGCTTATTTCATTATATCTTGGTTGAAACTTATTGGAAAACAACATAACAATAAATACAAAGAACATAACTATTTTTTATCCCCTTGACTCAGTAATCCTACTTCTGGGACTCACTTCCAAGGAAATAATTCAAAAAAAGGAAAAAGCAATATGCATGAATATGTTCATTGCAGCTACCATAGCAGCAACGTTAAAAAACAATAGATATTATTATTTATTGGTTATTTACTATGATACCTTGCACACGTGATCTCTAATCCTAAAAAAAAAAAAAATTCTGAAAGATAAACAGCGGTATCCACACCTTCAAATGAGGAAACCACGCACAAGCTCCCACAAGCAGTAAATGGCTCAACTGGCAGACACTGCAACCCAGGATCATCTGATGAAAGGCCAGGTCTTCAGTGGCACCGCAACTGCAGCTGTTAAAAATCATATTTGGCAAGAGAAAATACCCACAAAATGTGGAGTGAACAAGTTTATATACCTGAATAATTATATCAATAAAAAAATAATAGCTAATATTTTGAGCATTTAGTACGTACCAAGCCTGGGACAGACACTTTAAAGGTGTTAATTTATTTGATCCTTACAACTCTGTACATCGATACTGACATTGCCCTCATTTTAGAAAAGCTCTGCACATTTTATACCCCTGACTTTGTGTGGGAAGAGTGGGCGGTGGAGACGTGGGTGTGTATTTGTAAGCATATGCATAAAACCATTGAGAGGAAGCACATCCAAAACATTCACAATGATTCATTTTTAATGGTGGAATTCAAGAATATTTTTTGCACTTTCTCTTTTATGCCTATTGTATTTATTGTACAATATGAGCATGTGCCACTTTTATCATCAAAGTAATATAAGCTTTTTTTTTTAAGGAAAATCAAGTACATTTAAACTGAGGCCAAATTGAAATAAGTCGGAGTAAGGTGGAGATGATGGAGACTTGACCATGTTAAAATTTCCATCATGTTTCAAAATAACTGCTTTCAGGGAAAGATAAATACGGATGGGCCTTTAGAAATAGTAACAGGATCTGTAGGTAAAGGAAACCTAGGAGAAATATTTTGGACCGGGGATTTTTTCCTTTGGTAACTTCACATTTTACCACACAGCAGCAACCTTCTTATAAGACCAGTTCTGAATCCAGTTTTATCATGTGGTAGTCATTTATTCATTTCACACCAATTTTTGTTTCTGACTTCCCTTTTTCACTACTTTTATGGATAAGTTGATGTTGAAAGCTCTGGAAATGGTGAATTACAGGTGGAAATTGGCTTAGGGTAGTCCACAAAACTTAGCTGATGTTATTCTTTTTATCCAAAGGAAGAAATACATTTAAAGAATTTTATTTAAAACTTATGGAAAGGTAAGTTATAAAACACAAGGTGAGTGGGTGACCTAGGTTTGTAGAATATAACACCAGGATTAAATCCCTCAGGATTTGATGTAGCAAAGAGAGCAGGAAGGTGTATGAGAGAGAGATTAAGGAAGTTATAATTGTATTATATGTGAAATTACTTTGCAAGTTCTTAATATCTATTCCAGTTCAATTTACATTGGGCAGTCAGAGCTTTTCCAAAATTTAATCATATCATTCTCATAGTTAAAATGCATCAATGGCCCCAAAGTAAGTTCAAACTCCGGATCTTACTTAAACTGATCCTTGTTCAGCTCTCTAGTCTCATCTTTCTGAATTTACTCCATGGTTCTCTGTTCCAGCCATATCTAAATCTTAGCAATTTTATTAGAATATCATGATTTATTCTTCTCCCTGAACTTTGTGCATTCTATGCTGCAGCAAATTCCTTGCATCTCTCCTCCCTCATTTTCCATATAGTATTAAATAATGGATGGATGGAAAGATGGATGATTGGAGGGCTAAATTAATAAGTAAGTGTGATACAGGGCCTGCAACTCACCCTTAGGCAATGGAATTTGATAGGAAAGGTGACTAACAAGATGATAGAAGCTTACCATCAAATTTTTAAAGGACATGGACATAAATAGTAATAATCGTGAAAAAATGATTTTGCATTCTGCCGTTGCATTATGAAAGGTGAATAACCAGAAGCTGGGATGGTAGGTAGGGAGAGTGGCCCACACAGCTCTGACACTCACCTAAAGTAATAGAGTAATAAGGTAAAGAGATGACAGGGTGGGAAAAGAGGTAGAGAATTAGGTAATAGGTGAAATTCTGAGGGGAAAATCATAACAGCATTTAGGAAAATAAAAATAAAACACAAGTCTTTGTTGAAGATAACACTGACATTTTAGAACTGGGAACATTACAAGAGTACTTTACTCAGGTAATAAGCACTGTGAAAAAATGTAAAATTATGACTGAAAATGTTTCTGGGTTTGAGTCCTATGGAGTTGTTAATTTCAGATGACTTTGAGAGTAATTCGCAACATTACATGAGATAAGATTGACTCCATTCTCATCTTTTCAGATGAGAGGAAGAAAGGGCTATACCAAGGTGCTTTATAATTTCTTAATTCAGATAAAGGTAAAGAGGCCCAATCTGTCTTCCCTTCCTTGGTGTACCCCATGCACTTACAGATTATACAGCACAGAATGTGTTAGGGAATTGAGTCGAGTTACTTATTAAGTCTAAGGGTAATAAGCCTCATATACTGAAGCTTCCAACCACTTAAAAACACTCAATTGTACAATCTGGCAAGATATATACTGCACTATTATTTTTGTGTTATATATACACTTACATAAAGGAATGATTTGAGTCTTTTAAATCTGTTTGATCCTTGCAAATTAAGTGAATCCCAGTGAAAAAGTAAAGCTCCATGTTCCATTCTGAAAATAAACGCATTGACCATTCCAGTGAAGAACTGGTTAACTACCAAGAGCCATCTCTCTTCAGAGAGGTATTAAAGTATATTAGTGATATTTGCTGACCTATATGTCTCATGTGGCATTTTTTTTCCATTTTTTAAATGACCTGAATCCGACTTTGTGTTTTCAATTGTCATCATACATTTGTAAGCATGGCCATTTGTAATAATGAAATGTGAAATGCTCTTCAGCATTTGCCAAGTAGATCATGCATTACGATGCATTTTGTGACTTTGTACAGCACAGAGAGATTCCTGGTTAATAATAGGAATACGTGTGCCCTGGTAGTCATGCAAGTTTCAGATAAAATGTTAGGGTAGAAATCTGGTTCTGTGAAAACACAGAAATTCCATGTTTGCTGAGCAAGAATAATGGTCTTGTAACATGGAACATGTGGATTTTTAAGCAAACGCATATTTATGCCTAGAAATAAAATATGCTCACTGGGAAATTCACATCCTCTTAAAAATACACATTCCTCTCATATTCTCATGACTTCATATCATGGAATCTTATTCACTGAAATGACCGCAACCCCTAGAGAATTGGACACCCCAAACCAAGTGATGACCAGTTCTTGTGGCTGTGGGGATGAGAAAGCCATTTATATTCTTTATGTTGGAAAATGAATGGGGCAAAATTAGAAATCCAATTAGCCACGTCTTTCCGTCTTTAAAAAAAGACAAAGCAGCATCTTTGACGTGCTTCCTGCCTTTGTTATATATCAGAAGGTGTTATTTCATAATATATAAGACTCATATATATGTGTGTCGTGTATGTGTGTACACATATATAGTTTAGCTTTCAACATGTGATGAATTGTAAGCATGGATTGGACAGGTTACCTTACCTCTCCGAACTTCAAATTTCTGCATCTATGAAATGAGGATAATAATGCCTTCCTCATAAGGTTGTTATAGCGATTATGTGAGACAAGATTCTCTAAGCGCCTGATGACAAAGTCTGTTACACAGCATGTGTTTAACAAATTACAGTTGTTTTTAAAATGTTTGAACATTTTCTTTACAAATTCTACCCAACAAAGCTAAGTGACTTTCTTAGGGCTACATGACATATGGTAATCAGATAAAGATGCCTTAAGATTCCCTAGTTCAAATCTTAGTGAACAAATCTCCTGGGCAGAAGAATTTAAAATAATTTGTATAGATGCTCCGCCCTCAGGGAGGTGGGGTGTAACTACCCACTCCTTAAGTGTAGGCTACGCGTAGCGTCTTTTTCTAAAGAGAACAGTATTGACAAGGGGAAAGAGTGTAACTTTACACTGGAGAAACCTGACAAACAGTACCTCAGCCAAGTGACGAAAGTCAATACTAACAGTGATAAGTCATGTCTGATAGTATGTCCGCTTACCAGTGTTATGAGAAGAGCACAGAATGGCACCTTCTTCTGCGGTCTCCTGCTCAAACCCTATAACTGCAGTCTCATCATAACAAAAACCTCAGAAAAATCTCAATTTAGAGCCATTCTACAAAATATCTGACAAGCACTCTTCAAAAATGTCAAGGTCATTAAAAAAAGCAAGAGAAGCCTAAGGAGACAGGATGAGTAAATATCATGTCGTATCCTGGGTGGGATCCTGGACCGAAAAAAGAACATTAGGTAGAACTAAGGAAATCTGAACAAAGTATGGACTTTAGTTAATAAAATGGACAAACAAACAAACACAAACAAATCCTAGTGAAAATGCGCACTGCTGTGGATTTGAAAGATATGAGTGATTATGTTGTTCTACAATAGATTTCTCCAGATGTTAAGAAGACAGAACAGCTAATTCTGTTGGAACATGAATAATTCTCTCAATGAGAATCTGAGAACAGTCCTTTTGGCAGTGCTTGCTCCTTATAGAAAGATATTTCAAAAGGAAAAGACCTGCAAAAGAATAGATTTCAACTTCTCAGATCTGAACAATCCTTTAAAAGCTTCCTGAAATAAGAGAGAGAAGGCTTTTCCTACCTGGCAGAAAAACCTGGGACACATCCTAATGTTTATGGGTGAAGTGATAGTTATATGTAGAAAAGATTGTATTCTTTGAAAGACAGAGTCCTACATGAGCATATAAAAATGAATTTGCCGGGTCACTGAGGGTGCATTAGGTGCAACCTGATGTATTTATTTCCCTTCTACAATAATGCAAATGAACAAAAATATGTAAATTTGCTAATAGCACACACTTAACATAACATTACAGCCTTTATAAATGTCTTTCTTCCAGGCCCTTGAGGCTACAAGCTTATGCCTTGAGTAAAAGATCTTAGGATATAATTTTTCTTTCAAAAAGCACATTAATTTCTTTTGCCTATCATTAAAAAGGCTACAAGTTGTAACAGAACAAGAAATTAGACCTATACCAATTTATTGAAATATTTACTGTAAAATAAAATATCCTCAGATTTTTATTATATAACATCAGATCTATAAAGTATTCTAGTTGATGAATATGGATATGGTTTTGACTCCTCTATTCTGGAACAGCTGTAGTGAGCATTACACAGATTGTACAGAGATCAATTATGAAATATCCTATGCTCATTTTAGCTTGCAGAAAGTGGATAAAGACATCACTCAAACAAGCTGGCAAAATCTACATCATGTTATTCTTTTGTATGCCTCATGAAAAGGTATTTTTAAGATGCGGTATGGTGTTAACCATATAGTCTGATGTCATATCTCATTGCTTGAAAACTCTTGACAAACCTGTTGTGTGTGTCAGCGAGGAGCTGAAAAAGTACATTTTGAAAAGCCAGAAATCTGTCTTGGCTTTCCAAAAAACAACAACAAAAAAACAGATTGCAGTGACAAAATTGCATAAATTAGGGATGGAAACATATTCTAGACTTTGGCCAATTTAAAGCTGATTTGTGGGCTGTATTTATTGCCCTTTTTAGTTTTCAGAGGTGACACAATTAATGGTAGTGTTCTCCAACAGTATGAGAATGGTTTTGGTTTGAACTTTTCTGCAAAGACTTTCCTTGAATATAATAAAGTCTGTCCTGGAGCTTGTGCAAATGGTTAATCAAAATGTGTTCTCCAAGATTGCCTTCATTAATTTGTTCGTTCACTAAATATTTATTAACTGGTAGCATGTGTGCCAGGCATTGTACTGAAACACTGGGGACAAAGGTGAGCAAAAACAGACATTATTTCTACCCTCATAGGGTGTGCAGTCTGGTGAGGAAATGGATATTAATCAAATGGTCCCACAAATGATTTTAAGTTAACAAAATAAAGAAGAGAGACATGGGAAGTATAAAGACAGAGAGTATAAAGTGAAGGATTAGAATTGGTCAGGTTTTGAAGGATTCAGCTACTGACACTCTATAGACACTAGAAAAATTTCCAAAAAAATAGAAAGAAAGAAAGAAAAGAACTAAGTTAATGAGCCCAATTTGTCTATACTCTGCGTCTATCTCTGTGTTTATGTAAGGGTAACCCTAGAGTTTTGTGGTTCCACTCCCCAAAGTAACAAGTATTTGACCTGGGTTCTTCCAATTTCTCTATTGTTGCTTGATATATTTTTTTAACCACTTGAATATAACTCTCAAACAACTGACAAGAACTGGGGGAAGGGAGAGGAAACTGGTTATGTACATATAGCCCACGTGTGTCAATTTGATAGGTAACATTCTCTCATGAATACCTTGTAATTTGATCTCAGTTAGAGGGTTTCCTTCTACTTACAATGGGCCTTATATAATATTTGAGGAGTTTACATTTCAGGGAGGATGCTGGTTCAAGAAGTGGTAAAGGACTTTTGCTTTCCACTGCCAAATTTTGGCTGAAATGTTCCTTCAGTTATGACATTAATCCGTATTCAGAAGTAGCTTGTGAGAGGCTCGTTCCATTCAGCAGCATCAAGCTTCTGCACATGTCTAGCATGGGCAGTGAGAGATTCTGAAGTAACTGTGTTCTATAGCCTTGTGGATAAAGACTCTCTTATTATTCTTGCTGCTAATATGATGTATAGGTCATAATCATAAAATTGCTTTTAAAAAATAGCAAATCCAAATGAAATGTGATTAATCACAGAACTAAGTTAAAGGATATGTCTACAGAGATTAATAGAAATGACTGTTTTCATTGAAGAGACCTGTCAGTTCAGTATAACAACTGTTTTGAATGACATTTTTTGTTTGACTTAAGTAGTGCATAATACCAAAGCGACAAAAGTACCCCATTTCTCAGAATCAGAATCATAGACTTTAATGTTGGAGGGAAACCTGAACGTTACCTAACCCCACCTCCCAACCAACACAGGAATGCTTTTTTTCTGTCTATTCCAGACAATTCACCTCAGCTTGATCACATGTAGCAAAGGAGAACTGGCCACTAGGCCGGTAGGCAATTCCACCCTAATGCAGTTATGAACACCAGGAATTTTTCTTTTGTGTCAAGTTGTAGCTTCCACTCATTTCCCCTGGAAAGAACAAATCTTTCTTGTACACAATGACTTCAAATATTTAGTATGAAAGTAATCTGCGACAACTTACTGTTTCTGAGCATCAGATTCCTCATCTGAATAAAGGGAGCTAATACTATTACCTTCTAGGATTTATGCAGGAGTCAAAGCCAACAATTTGTTTCAAGTGTCTCCAGCAGACTCCAGCACTTAGAAAGCACCACTTTATCGATGTTGCAGTTTCTATAGTAATTATAGTAGCATTGTTGTTGTTTATGATTATTTTACCTCCCTAACGTTTCTTTTCTGCTCAGTTAGGCATTCCTGTCTCTTCATCTGTTAATAGACTTTGGTCAATTTCACCTTAGTTATAGAGCTGAACACAATATCCACAGGTGGTCCTAACAATGCAGGAAACCATGGGACTGTTTTGTTCATTGGTCCGGACATTGTACTTCTTATATTTCAACCTAGACATTACCCATTCTTCGTAGCTTTATCACGCCATTGGACATTGGATCACACTCTCCCAAAGTACCCAGGTTGTTTCTTTTTTTTTGATTGGCTTCTGATCTAACAGCTGTTATCAATCTTTTTTTCCCCCTTCTTCTCCCCAAAGCCCCCCAGTACATGGTTGTATATTCCAGTTGTGACTGCCTCTGGTTGTTCTATGTGGGACGCTGCCTCAGCATGGCCTGATGAGCGGCGCCATGTCCATGCCCAGGATCCGAGCCAGCAAAACCCTGGGCCACCGAAGTGGAGCACTTGAACTTAACCACTCAGCCATGGTCCTGGCCCCCTCCAGATTTCTTTATGTGAACAACTTTTATACCTGTCCTTCCTCATATACATTTTTTTGTTTGTTTGATTTTAAGCTAAAGGTAGGACTTTGAATTTATCTATATTAAATTGTATTTTTCTTTGGGTGGGTTTATTTTTTCAGCCCTTTAAGAATCTTCAGCCTCTTGTCCAACAAATTATATTTTAATCCTAACTTTTGGCTATCTGAACATTTGATAAGTCTATGTTCTAAATCTTTAGTCAAGCCATGATGTTGACTAAGACATGCATGAAGATTAGCATTTCAACATTGTACTTATAACCCAGCAAGAGGAAATGAAGTCTTAACTTAGGGTAGTAATGGTGGGCTGGAGGGTAAGGGGTAGAATTTGGATATGTTCCCTCAATTACAATCTTTGACAACCAGTCTTCAGGTAAATGCTGAAATCCTTTGATTTTCCTTGGTTTTAGAAACGGTTCCCTTTTCTTAATTATTTTCTCACTCTCACCTGCACAGAAGTCGTGGGGCATGTCAGGCCCGGCAGGTTTAGGGTTTGAGCTGAGAGGAGCAGTAAGTGACACTAGCCTTTAGTAGAGTAGAACCCTGCTTTAGTAGGAAAACCAAAGAGATTATTCTTTCCAGCCCTAGAATCCATCTTGTCAATCTTTGTGGGCTACATGACAGACTCCTGGAAGCATGGCACTTTAATAAGGACTTAATATTCTCTAGTGGCAGGGCACCCTTTTGAGATTCAAAGCGTGTTCTATTAATAATTTTACCAAGACAATACGCATAAACAAGATTGTGAAGGAAGTCCTCGTATTCCTGACTCATATTTTATACTCAGTAAGATGACACATGAGTAATTGAATTTCACTTTGGGACTGAGTGGAAATTTCAAAGTCATTTTGTCCACCTTCTTCCTTCATACAGAAAACTTATCATTCAGCCCAACATTTCACAATCCATGTTATAGCACTCCTGGGGAGGTGATGTATTTAGTCTGCTCAAATGCTTTTAGTGCCAGGAATGGCACTATCTGGAGGGATGGGGAAAAGGCTCCCGGAGGTTTTAACAGCAGTCCTAAGCATTAGGCAGTTCTCCTGGATAGAAGTCCTTCCTGGAACTTGTTCCTAGTAACGCACCTCCTAGCATTACGTAAGTTAAATTAGGGTCCACTTGGCAGCTGCCCAACTATTTGAAGAGCGTTATCATGTGGAAAGAGTTAGGTGAGTGATGTCATGGCAGGAGTATCACAATGGACCCTTGCCCCAAATTGCGTTTGAAACGCTCCCAGTTGGGGAGACATTTGTGTTTAGGACCAGGTCTCCCTAGGAAAATAATATTGTTATCTGGGTTGTTTTTCCTTGCATATGACAGCTATGGGCAACCTCAGTGGATGCTATATTGCATTTATTTGGAAATGGAGATGTAAGTGTGAACCTAGACTCATCAGTCAGTGTGTATTGATATGGAGTAAGTCTTTAGTTACTTGGTTATCTTTTGGTGAAATTCTTTTATACTTTTTAAATATTTCACAGTGAAATATTTAACCATATTGTACCTTCTTTACCTACTTCTCTTAATTCTTTCATGTGAGATCAAATATTGATTCTTCTGGGAAACTTTCTTGAGCCCTCCATACTGCTGTGCATCCTCTTTGACTTAGTGTTCTACCTCCCTGGGCGCTGTACCTCGCCCCCTGTCCCATCACGGTACTTACCACAATGTGTGTGTTTTCCTTTCTGACTCTCCTCCTGACAATAATGGTCTTTTTCTTTTTTTTTTTTTGAGGAAGATTAGTGCCAATCCTCCTCCTTTTGCTGAGGAAGACTGGCTCTGAGCTAACATCCATGCCCATCTTCCTCTACTTTTATATGTGGGATGCCTACCACAGCATGGCTTGCCAAGCGGTGCCATGTCCGCACCCGGGATCCCAACCAGCAAACCCTGGGCCGCCGAAATGGAGCGTGTGCACTTCACTGCCGCGCCACTAGGCTGTCCCCAATAATGGTCTTTAGTGAGCACTTACTATATTCCAAGTTCTATCTACGAGGTTTATCTGTATTAACTCAGTTAATCCTCACAACAAACTTATGAGAGTGTAGCTATTATCGCTCCCATTTCAAAAGAGAGGAAATTGGGCTCTGAGAGTTAAGGAAATTGCCCAATATCAGAAGCCCTAAGTCCCAGAAAGTCTGATTCCAGAGCTTGGGCTCATAACATTACCCTTTACTTCCTCTCTAGATCACTTCCCAGAAGTCAGGAGCGGGAACATTGCAGGGACTTGATAAATAAATATCAAATGAATGAATGAATGAATGAATGAATGCTTTCTACTATTTTAAGTATTTTGAGTGATAGAAGACAAAACCATCAAGATTGTAAGACTGTAAAGGACTTTAAAAACTCGTCTTATTCAAGCTCTTATTTTGTACCTGGAAAAACCATGATGTGTAGAGGTAAGTCGTATGCATAAGATCACTTTTGTAGTTTAGTTAACGTTTCGGTTTTTTACCTTTTAGCATATGCCAGAAATTATTCCAAATGCTTTACTAGTATTGTCCCATCTAATCCTCGTCTGTGTGGGTATTCTTATTTTTTCCATGTTGGAGATGAGGAAACTGAGGCATGAAGAGATTGTCTAATGTCTCATAGTTATTAGATGGCAGAGCAAGAAAAAGAAGCCAGGTTGACTGGCTTCAGAATTCCTGTTCTTATCCACCACACTAAATTGGCTCTCATGCATCTAATTACTGCCAGATCCAGCCCCAGGTGAATGCTAATTCCAAGAGTCTTTCCATATCCTGTCCATATATTTCAAACAATACGCTTAACTTTATCTCAATCTTTACATTTTCTAAATTTTATAATGCACCTATGTTTTATTTTATTTGAGCTTTTAAAGTCTTGTGATCTTCAGAATATATTATACACGTCTACAAATGTTACTAAGAGAAATCTTTATGCAGCTTTTAAAGCAATCCTTTAACTTGTCCTGGAGAACTTTCACTTTTGAAAAGGTTATTTACGAATACCCTACAATTGTCAGCAGCTGTACATACGAGTAGAAATATGTGTGTATACATGTATGCATACATATATATGTAATCTTATCTTTAAAGATTGGCTTATTCAAGATAGACTTAGGAAATTTGCTCTGCAGACAGTTGTTATTGAAAATATGTTGTTAACAGAATTCTTGTTGGTCCTAGATGAACTGGAATACATTCTAACTCTCAGGAGGACATTTGGGGACTGCATTAGTTTTTTAATGCTGCATAATAAATTATTCAGAATTTAGCAGCTTATTCCGACACACACTTGTTACCTGACAATTTTTGTGATTCAAGAATCTGGGGGGCCGGCCCAGTGGTGCAGCGGTTAAGTTCGCACGTTCCACTTCGGCAGCCCGGGGTTCACAGGTTTGGATCCCAGGTGCGGACATGGCACCGCTCGGCAAGCCATGCTGTGGGAGGCATCCCACGTATAAAGTAGAGGAAGATGGGCATGGATGTTAGCTCAGGGCCAGTCTTTCTCAGCAAAAAGAGGAGGATTGGCGCCAGATGTCAGCTCAGGGCTAATCTTCCTCAAAAAAAATAAAAAAAGAGAATCTAGGTACATCTTAGATGAGTCCTCTGCTTCATGGTTCCTCACGAGGCTGAAATCCAGATCTTGGTGAGGGCTCTGGTCTTATCTGAATGTTTGACTAGGGAAAGATTTTCTTCCAAATTCACTTGGATTCCGTTCCTTGTGGGTAAGGTTAAACTGAGGGCCAGTTCCTTGTCACATGGACCTCTCCAGCATGGAGCTTACTAAATCAAGGCATGGATGCTGAAAAGGCAATGGAGAGAGTCTGCTGCGAAGCTGGAAGTCAGAGTCTTGTGCAACCTGGTCACACAAGTGACATCCCATCAGTTTTGCAATAGTTTATTGATTAGAAGCAAGTCATTCAATCCGGCCCATGCTCTAGGGGAAGAAATGACACAGGTGTGTGAATTTTAGAATGCGGGGAAGATTGGTGGCCATTTTGGAAGTCTGCCTACCACAGGTGCTTTCCGTTATGAGTAAAAAGGACTGAGAGGGGAATGTAGCTTAATTTTAATGTTTCTTTTAGCATTCCATTTATAATTTCCTTCCTCTTTGTAAGATTTTTTTTTTGGAGGGAATTACTTGATTGGTTATTTGATTGTTTTATGCTTGCTATTAGTTTACAGATTGCAAAAAATGACAACACCTTTAAAAGTTTTTACCTTTTATTGGGGTTGTATTGAATATATAGTTGAATGGCAGTAAGAAATTATTTTTGTGTGTCCTAATTTGTGATTTGTAAGTCATTTACTGCTAAATGACCCTCCCAACCTGAGTCACATTTTCTTCTTCTATCTGTGGAGCCCCAGCTGTGAAAGCCTGATAATCACCTGTGAGATGGGGCATGTATGCCAGCAACCTCAGCTGTAAAGACCTTGTACATTTAACCCCTCGATTTCTAAAATCCCCTCTGCTGTCAGCTCTAAAGACTCCATCTATGAATGTATCCTTCTCATACTAACACTAGGACCCACTATTTTTAGCGTGACTCAACCACGTGCTCTAGTCCCCGCTGGTTCTTCCATGGGAGGCTTAAATCACGTTCATGCTGCCTAGAGCCAATCTGTGCTGCTGCTTTAGAGGCGGCATTGAGAAGTCCTAATGGGACCAATTTCAGTCTGGGCCCTCAGCTTTTGTCTGTTTCCTCTCTCTCTTAGCATTATCATTGCCAAGATCATCGTCATTGTCATTACCATCTAAAAGCATGTGCTTGTTTTTCAGTTAATCAATAAAGTCCTGATAGTTTACTCAACCCCCAGAAAATGAAACTAAACTTAGTCTGCACCATCTGTCCTGCTCGAGGTTTATAGCCCAAGGCAAAGTTCTCATATGGCCATTATACAGTGAAGGAATAAAACTTTGACCCGTAAGTGTTCTTAACTAGTGGTTTGTTTATTAAACTGATACTTCCTGCAAGTTTGCTGTGTTCTTCAATATAAAAATGAATATAAATAATACATCTATTGACTTATTTTGAAAATAGAATGCTGTCTAAAACATTTTACGTGTTTCAGTATATAGAGAAAGCCCCACATATCACCAATGTGCATTTTCTTTATGTATTTATTTATTCATTTATTTGTGAAAATAGAACTATTAACAAGCAAAATATAGTTAGCATACAGAATTAATAAATTACATTTTATGATATACTTTGACTATGACATGAGTCCATTTTGAATATAGGTTAAAAATAACTGGATTTTGAAGGGCAGGCTTCGTAACATTAAGCCCATGGTGTAGTGGGGTTGTGCAATGATTTTTTTTTTTTTTTTGGTGAGGAATATTTGCTCTGAGCTAACATCTGTCACCCATCCTCCTCTTTTTTTTTTAATTTTTGGCTTAAGGAAGATTAGCCCTAAGCTAACATCCATGCAAATCTTCCTCTACCTTGTATATGGGATGGCTCCACAGCATGGCTGATGAGTGGAGTAGGTCCACATCCAGGATTTGAACCCATGAATCCCAGGCCGCCGAAGTGGGGCATGCAGAACTTTAACCACTCAGCCACAGGGCCGGCTGTGCATTGATTTTTTTTTTTTTTAAAAGATTTTATTTTTTTCCCTTTTTCTCCCCAAAGCCCCCCCGGTACATAGTTGTATATTTTTTGTTGTGGGTCCTTCTAGTAGTGGCATGTGGGACGCTGCCTCAGCGTGGTCTGATGAGCAGTGCCATGTCCGCGCCCAGGATTCGAACCAACGAAACACTGGGCCGCCCGCAGCGGAATGCGCGAACTTAACCACTCGGCCACGGGGCCAGCCCCTGTGCATTGATTTTTTTTAAACACATTATATTGACTCTAAGACACCAATGATTTTAAGCACCATCATTATTTTAGGTAAAAAAATAAAAATAATGCCAATTTAACTATGACACAGTAATTTCTTATCACTTTGAGTGTAAGGGTATCCTGACTCGAAAAAGTTAAAACGTGATAGGATTGAATCTCAAGCTGATCCACAGCAATAATTTAGAGATGAGGAAACAGTAAGTTGCTTTGTTTAAGTATCTATTGTGAATACTCCCAAGTAGCCTATGGCTCAGAGTTTTTAATAGTATGGTGCCTTTCACTAAAATTTAATTTAGGTTTGTCCTAGTATAATTAGTCTCCCAAGCTTCTCAAACTTTCCCAATGAAATGGTCCTGAGGAGAGAGAGAGGATGAAACCCTAAGAGTTTTCAGGTATAGCCTGAAATGATCTAGTCCAACACAAAATTTATAAATGTTAATGAGATAGTGAGAAATATGCTAAATTGTCAATTTCTTTTAATATAAAATAGTGCTTTCATTTACAAGTTTTTAAGTAAAATTAGCTTCCAAAAAGATGTTCCATATTTTTCCTGCGGCTCTGTGTCTCCTAGGTCTACTGCAGTGTGCCTCTGAGGTTCGAGCGCCCTTGGAGACCCAGGCAACCAGAGGCGATATATAGAATTAGCGAAGCATCTTCATGAGTTTTATTACCCCAAAATTCTAAAGAAAGGCCAAAAATAAATTGCTTAGTCTTATTAAAGAGTATTAACATAAGTATTCTACATTGGACTCCATCCAGGCAACGCCTTCTTGAGAAGAGTTATGTCTGTTAGGATTTAACTGAGAATTATATCTAAATGAGAGAAAACTGGAATTGCCTTGCTTGATCATAAAAATCTCCTATAATTGAATTGAACGTTAGTTTTCCTCCTTACCCGTCATGTGCTAGAATCAGGTAGCAAGTTGATTGACGCATAGTGTTGTCTGCATATCTTTTGTGTATGTACGTTGCAAAACTATTTCTTTAGAAAGTCTTTCATTTTCTAGCAAGGATTTAAATTGACCCTAGGTAAAACCAGTGGACGAGTTACATTAAAATCTGCAGTTGTTCATTTGTCCAAAAGCAGAGAAGTGCTTTCTCGTGCATGTACAAATGTTTGAGTTATAATTCACTGCTTCAATCTATTTTATGACATATTAACCCCATTTCATCTTCAGCTTTATTTACAATATCCAAATAAGCAGTGAGTAGCCCTTTTTTATGCATCCAAAGACATGGTCTGTACATACATGTCCTGCTTAAACTTTCTCACCCCTGATCCCACCCCTCTTCTGATCTCCATTCCTCAGCCTTCCCCTCCTCCCCCCGAAGGATTGGGAATCTCTACATGCTATAGAATATGCTTATAGATACAGTTAAAAAATAAACACTTCACACTCCACCACATTTTGGAATTGTTGAACAATTCTACCTGGGGGATCCCTGGAGTGTTTCACCAGCTTCTTACTGTGAAAGACTCAGATATGTCCTTGTCCCTTGAATGGAAGCATAGCATGGAGACATGAATGTCCAAACCAAAGCAGTGAAATTATGGTGATGCTTTTGCATGTTTTCATAGGGCAGGTCAAATTTGCTGGAAGTCACTTGGAGTCCATGAAATTTATGACAGAAGTTTTTAGCACCAGCAATCCTTTGTTCTTTTCATTTATTTCTAAAGCATAGGGCAGAAAATTGAAAGTGAGTTTTAGAGTAGATTTACATTTTCATTCAGTTCCTTGTACTGTTTATTTGATGTGTCTTTGAAGCCTGCATTTTTTTTCCCCTTACTACAATGACATTCTGGAAAGGCAATCGAACATGTTTTAAAAAGTCTAGGACCATATACAAGAAATATCTTATTTTATGCAAACTGGTTTGACCATGCAACCAAGTAGCCTAAAACTTGTATTGGTTAATATAAAGTGAAAGTGGTCATCTTTGAGTTATGAACAATGAAACTGTTGTAAACATTGGTAGTAGGACACAGTGAGTTTTCTTATTCCTACCAAGTTCCCACATAAGAATTTTAATCAACTTCTCATTTTGTTTTATTGACAGAAATTTCTTTACTTAAGTAAAGCGTTTTGTACTGTATCCCCATATAGTTGCTGGGCACATGGACAAGTTTGCACCTTGAATATAAAATGAAACCAAAGATTACTCCATAGAAGATTTAAAAAAGAGAGAGATAGCAAAAAACAGGGACACAGAGGTATACATCTCCAGAGCTTAGAGTAAACTGAGCATTCCAAAAAGTAGGAATTTACTGAACAGAGCTCAAATTGTCTTAGGTGGTACTGTGAGGACTTGTTTTCAAGTTTGGTTATTCTGGGTTTGGACGTGCCAGCCATGTGATTTTCTGCTAGTTACTTAACGCTTTTGGGCCGTAATTTTGTCATATGTCAAATGTAAAGGGAGGATAATATAATTTATTTGATAGAGTTCTTGGGAAGATTAAATGAGGTAATATATGTGAGGTAGTTTTTTGATATCAGACCTCCAGTACCCATGTCAATGTATTTAATATTTATTTAGTGAGAGGACAGAGAAACTGATATTTTATAAAAAGGAATTCACCTTCTTTCTTTATATTTATAATAAGGGATATATTGCTGCACCAAACGTAACATTTTGATGTGTTTGGATTTTTCCTTTAATGCTTTCTCACTCCTTAGATATAATTAGTCATTTTTACTCACCGGAATAGAGATTATCTACTAGATATAGTTGCAAAGTCTTGTTCAAATTGTTTTAAAATTATTTTTTCTTTGTTTCAGTTTAGAAAATATTTTATACTTTATGATACTTCTACTTTTTGTTTCGAAGCATTTCCAACTTATAATTAGGTCAAAGAACTCAGACTTTCTTGACACTGACAACCCTAAGAATTTTTGATGCGCTTAAGTTTATTAGTCACAAGCCAGATATACAAGTCAGATTTTCCATTAGCAGTTTTTCTGTAATACGTTGAAACAGAGAATCAGCAGTTATTGGAATCTCAAAGATAAATAAACTCATTGTTTATTCTTGTATACATCCTGCATGTTACAATACGATCATAAAATACTCAATTAAGTCCAAAAAACCAGTTATCAGACCATTGTAATTAATGTCAGAAACATCAGTCAAACCTTGTTTATTAGTATGTACTGGAATTTCAGCTACATATGGACAAGAACTGTTCTAATCCCAACTTGGCCTTCAGTTGCAGAAACCTAAAAGTAATTATTGGACAGAACAAAAATCAGATGCTCTTCTGTTTTATTTTTGGTTTCATATTCAGTATGAATATAACTGTCTGTAGAAAACAGCTTTCATGGATAAAGAAGGAACTGAAATAGATTTACTTACTAATTCACTTCCATCTACAGAGTCATTGTCCTAAAAATATTCCATTAGATATTTTTTTCCTCTTTGGTGTGTGTGTGTTGTGTGTATGTGTGTTGTGTGTGTGTGTGATTTCCTAAAACATAAACTTCTTGGGAGGCATAGTGAATGGTTTAAACTTCAGACAGTGAAATGGATTACTTGCTTCTGGTAAAGAGCCTTACCCACATATTAATAGTTTCAGTTGACTAAGACTGTGAGATATAAACAACTCAGCTGGCTGGTTTCAACTTTAGCGGTAGAGCTGGCAGTTGTGTTTTGCAACTTACCTCTCAGAAAAGAGAAGTTGGAGTCGGCAAAGAACTATTTATTATTTTAAATTTTGCTTACTGGACTAATGTGGAGTGATTAGGATCAATTTTCACCTCAATAGCCACAAAGAAGTCTCATGTGGAAATCATCTGAATTAACTGTTAACCATATTACAGTTTATTCCAGTGATGTTTAATTCCCCTTAAAAATGGCAGCTTGGTTAGTTGGTTGATTGTCTCACCCCTTAGCATGACTTTGTTGGCTAACAGCATAATCATTATTATGGTGATTATCATTATTTCCAAATAAGACCAAAACACAAGCATGTGACAATTATTTTCTTCTTTCATCTCTACCTTAGATTATTGGGAGCATCTTACTCAATAGTTTCAGACTTGCGTATACAACTCTATGCAGTGATATGTATTTATTAATGTGTAAAAATCTAACGAATGTACAACCTATAATAAAGGATATGTGTGATAAATATTATTGTGTAGAATTTTTATCTGTCATACTAGTAAAGTTATGATACTAACCACATAGTTGGATTCATGAAATTAAAAGAGAATATGATACAGCTCTATTGTATTGAGGAAAAGCTACAATTTGGGGTGCATCTTCCATTGGCTCAAAGCAGAAAGCAAAGTAATTTTCATCATAAAAATATTTCCTTATTAAGTGCTGTTTTGATCAAACTCCTGGGAAAGATGTTCAAGATAACTATAATTCAGAGATTTGCTTTGTATTTTTTACGTATGGATCTCTAGGTTTTATATTTTCATTTTTTAAAAATAAATGTTATATCATATACACTTTGAGATTTGTATTTTGGAAAACTGCCATAAAAGTGGTAGGCCACATTTAACATTTTTCTTTCCAGGCCTTGAAAAAAATTATGCAAGCAAGTTTATTGTGCATTTCACCTTTTTCTCTGCTCACTGTTGTGTGTAGTGATTTATCTTGTTTGTAGAAACCTCAAAAGTTTGGGAAGGTTTTGGTGAAGAAATTGGGCTAGATAGCTTAAAGTTCAAGTTCAGAGGTTTAAGTAAATTTGTACTTTGAATCAATGTGACTTCTAGTCATCCATAATGATTTAAAAGAGAAGTCAAATGACTTATGACCTTCTCTACATCTCAATTTTTAGAACAGGACTTTTGACTTGAGATGCTTTTTATTTAGGCCTTGAACCCAGAATACCACTGACCATGGAGTTCTTTTTAAAGAGAAATATGCGTGTGGAATGTTGTTGCTACAGAAAAGATTATGCAAACATCTCAGCTTTGCTCAAGACCTCCAAGTTCACAGAAAACTATTTGTAACTTCAACTGCTACCCAGCTTTCTGTTTTAATGTTGACCAAATAATGTTTGGTTGACCTAATTATAACAGCACAAAGAGCATTTTTGAACCTGTAATAAAATTTTTTTTTTTTTAATTTTGTTCATTTGAAAGGAAAGCACGGTGAATCCCATTTTTAATACGATGCTGCTGCTCTCTTCATCAGCTGATGTGCTGATGAACACACCATGTCTCAGGGGTACATTTCACATGGTAGGCAGAAAACCAATGAAGATCAGCTTTCTGACTTCTTGTTCTTATAAAAACATGCTTTTTTTACGGCGTCATTCCAATCCCAAAGTCATGTACTTTGGGTCTTTCTAAGGCCGTTTCTATGCTTGAAAATGTTGACAAAAGAGAGTAATGAGGAAGGAGGTTCTCCAACCAGATTCTTTCTTGAAGACAGAAGCCTTGATTGTGAGTTTACTAGGCTCCTCTGCCTCTCTTATTTGAGATGTTTTATTGCAAGTTTGGCCACAGGTAAGGGATATTTAAAACAACCGCAGCAAAATTACAAACTTTTCCACAATGACTTATGAGGAGAGGGCAGGAATTACCATAAATATCTATTTTCTTATTAATGAACTCTCCTTTTGAAACATTGTGCCTCATTCAAAACATAAGTTGGTTCATCAAGGGGCATGATGCAAAGGCTTTTGTATTTACCTGACTTTCATTCCTAGAATGGAAGGCCAGGGTTAAACCGCTTACCTACCACATTACCAGAGAATTCGGGGATGGTTATTAATCACAGGATGTAGGAAAACAGGAGACACTTGCTTGATCTAAGTGGAGAATTCAATTAAGACATTTAGCAGATGACATATGGCGTCTAAGTCACTTATTAGCTTACTATATGAGACAACTTTGTCTAAAATTAGAGAAACATTGGTATGTAAATTTAAACTATAAAGCAAAGCAGTGTGTTATAACTTCCAAACATTATTTGTTCGTAAAGTTACAGAAAACAGTTTTCTACATTTCTGAACTATTCACATAGAGACAAAGAAAGGACCTGCTATGCAATGAACTTATTTTGAACCAAAAAAAGGTCCTGTTGTTAAACTCTTCCTACTATCTTTCCCGATCATACAATCTCAGTAAAGGGGAGAGAGGCTACACAGTGAGGCAGCAAGACATCTGGGAGCTATTCTTAGGTTGACTAAGATGCTTCTGAGGGAGTATTTTGAGAAGGTGGGTAGAGAGGAAGACATATGGGAGCCAACAGTCAGTGGAAGAGGATGGAACCTTTTTCCAAACCACTTCGTTTTATAGACACAGGCAATGTTTTAGGAAAGTACATCCTAGACATTTACACCTCTGAGATGGTCCTCCCACTGTATGTTCTTTGCCTTCTCAACAAGAACATACAAAAATATTTTATAGACCACTTTACATCAGTGTAGATGTATTTATTTATTTATTAAAAAGACAGGAAACTAAAGAGCCAGAAATAACGTTCTGCAGGTGAGATTTGTCGGAGAAATCTGACATGCCCATCCTGAATTCAAGGCCTCGCAGAGTAGTAAACTAGATACTCGGGTTGTATATTATATCTCTACCTATAAGTTGTTTAAATTGGCTAACAATATATGTGATAGTTCTTTCGAGTAGAAAGTGTACTATTTCTTACTTAGAGTCTACGTCTGTAGTGTATTTCTGTACGTGTAGGAAGACGTGTAGGTATCAGTTTACTCTAATGACTACAAAAATAAGCAGTTGAAGGTTTATATCAAGGTGCCTATAGTACTACCAGATACTCAAAAGTGAGGGAAAACTGGCTCAAAACTTGCTCTAAATGACTTGTCTGGAAATTGATTTCTATTGTTATAAATAAACAGAATAGTCAGTCTTGTCCAATAGCAATATGTCCTGAGTAATAGAAAAGAGATAGAATCTAAACAGTGCTGATGATATCTCACAAGCCTGGTCACCCTCCCCGTCCTCACAGAACTCCTTCTCAACTATTGTATATTTAAGCTGTTTAAGGTCACTCAAGTACAGCTATTTAAAAAAACCACTATTGGGGACCACACCACACCGTGTAAGTAACATGCTATGCTCAGTTCTTTTCCAAACCATTTGCTTTGGAATGTACCACCAGTGAAGCGAAACGCAGAAGGGAAATGAAGAGGGGTTGAACTTTAGGTGGTTGTTCTTTGCTTTTCACTTAATTACTCTAATTACCTAAGAAGTAGGTGTTCATCACTGAAAAATTAGAAAATACGGATAGGCTAAAAGACATACAAATCACCTGCCATGTTGCAGAGACATTCTTCACATCTTTTTTGGCAAACTCTTTTAGGGTTTTTTCTTTAGAGAAGTATAAATTCATTCCCAAAGTAGAGTCACTCTATATATGGTGTTTCAAGATTTGTTTTTATTGCAACAATATGCTATGTACATCTATTCATATCAAGAAATGTATGGGGCCAGCCCAGTGGCACAGTGGTTAAGTTCCACTTCAGTGGCCCGGGGTTTGCTGGTTTGGATCCCAGGTGCAGACCTATGCACTGCTATCAAGCCATGCTGTGGTAGGCATCCCACAAAAATTAGAGGAAGATGGGCACAGATGTTAGCTCAGGGCCAATCTTCCTCAGCAAAAAGAGGATGATTGGCAGCAGATGTTATCTTAGGGCTAATCTTTCTCAAAAAAAAAGAAGAAATGTACTTTTTAATCTCATTATAATAGCCAGTTAGAATTCAATTATTTAAATGTACTGTATCCAGTCATCTACTGTTGAACATATAGATTTCTAACCAATCTTTAATATGACAAATAGTATTGCAATGAACATCTTTGTAAATAAATTTCCGTACCTATTCTTAATTACTTTTTGTCAAAATTTTGGAAGTCAGATTTCTGGATCAAAGGTAATATACAGAGGTTCAAAGACATTTTCAGACAATCTGTGACCAAATTAACTTATACTCACATTATTTGTGAGTGAGAAAGTGACCACTCCTCAAAAAGCAGAAGCACGCACACACACACACGCACGCACACGCACACCTTTTTATGAGCATTGGGCACGATCATTTAAAAAATTCATTAATGTTTGTCTTTTTTGGATGTAAAGTTACAGTAAATTTCTCCTTATGGAGCTAATTTTAGTAAGGGAAAATAGACCACTATAAATTCTTCATCGTAATTCATTTATTAAATATTTTCAGAATGTCTAGTGTGTGTTTAGTGAAGATCTAGTGAATAGAGATTTCCAGGAGGAAGACTAAGAACAGATCCAGCATTTACTGAGCCTGTACTGTATATCAAATTTACTTAATCTCATTTAATCCTTAGAAACATCTGGCAAATAAAAAATATTCTCTCCAGTTTTGAGATGAGGAAGCTAAAGCTCTTGGAGGTTGGGCAGTTCTTGCAAGTTCACACAGATAGCCCAAGCCAAGATGGAATGGGAATCCACGCCTGTTTGGCTTGATGGGCCATAGTCTAGCCACAAGACCTTAATTATGAAGGATAGGAGCAAGTTTCATTGCTTACATTGTCTTTAATTTCATCTTTTACTTAGAGGCAAGAAAATTTGGTATACATCTCTACCTATGGAAAATCGTAGAATATATTTTATAAAATATGACATATTATGGTAAGTACTGTGTCAGAATGCTTGTTGATTTTATATTTCTAAATGTTAATGTCTTGTCTTATTCTATAAAGAACTTGATGGAGCAAAGGTACACTGTCACACACATGTATATATGTAGATATGTAAATATACACATACATACACATATGAAGTATAGAATAAACATTTGGGAATTAGGTAAACAGAAAATAAAGATAGGAAAATAGAATCAGCATGGTGAAATACATACTATATTGTCCTGTAAAATTGCTAGTGGTGAATCAACAATTAAATTTTCTGACAAAGGAAAAGGTAAACACATGAGGTATAAGAATTTAGGAATTCAAGATTAATACATTTTCCCTGATACTCGCAAGTCTTTGCTCTAAAAAGAAAGATCTTCCTTTGTTGCTCAACAAGGGATCACCATGGGCATAGGATGACTTCCACGATAGCATCCCTGTTATGAGACTTTCATGTCTATTTCCCCTTTAGAATGCCCTAGTCAGAATCTCTCACAAATCATTGTCCAAATGACTTAGAAAATAACAAGTTCCGTGTTTAAAAGGGTCATCCATTTCAGTAACTTTGAGAAAATGTAAAATGAATAAATGTCACCATTTAGGTATAGGTCTGTTCTATAGTACTAAGATATTTACAACATTGTTAACAATGAGCCAAAATCTTCTGCTGATAAAAGATCTCCTCCATTATAAATAAAGGTCAATATCTGTTAAAGCTTAACTTTTTTAGTGCCAGGGTGTTCTTTGGAAGGTATTGCACCTAGTATCATAAGGTTAAAAAACATGTGTGTGTGTGTATTTGTGCGTAAGTGTAAGTTTTGGGAGAGCAGTGTCTCTCGTTTTTAATCTCTTCCCTACACCTGTACTTCATGTGCAGTCAGTGCTCAATTGTGTCTACAGTTGGTAACCGTTATTTAGGAAACAGATGATAGGAAAGAGTTAATACAAATCCTAGAAGTGTAAGTATTTTTTTAATTTAAGAAATGCACTTTTGAAGATACTTTCTCTGGCCCTCATTGGAGGTATGACCATAAAGAGTAAGGAGGGAGATTACATCCTCTCAAATAATTTTTATTTAAATGAGATGTGACTAAAAATAAAAGTATCATGGCGCATTTACAGAATATTCTAGTAAATATACAGAAGGCGGTCATAAATTTCCTCATCTATAACATGATACTAACTGTATGGTATGATTATGGGAATTAAAGTAAATTAAGGGAAAGCAATTAGCAGAGTGTCAAGTAGAGTTCGTGCTCAATAAATATGATTTATTCTACTGTTACGGATATTACTATAGCTTTATTATTGTTCTATAATTTCCTGAGTTAAAATAGGAATACATAATATACCTATTCTCATTTTCTTATTTTTGGCAACACGCTTAGAAATATTTCATTTGGGTCAAAGAATTTTTCAGGATTGTTTTCTTAAAATAATATTAAACTTTGTTTCGTTTGTCTTGGGTGATTTTGCTGTCTTTTTGGATGCTCTTGGCAATTTCACGGGTGCTTGTTATTCTGATCCGAACCTGGGAGGAAAATATCCTACAACACATGATTTACAAGACCACACAGTGATTTATAAGGGTTCCCTCCCTGCCCCCAACAGAGCTTTTAATGGGGAAAACCCATTTATATTGCTGTGTCAAGAAATCACCACCTTTATCACATACCACAGACAGAAATGAACCATATAAAAGCAAATAATCCTTAACTCCTCAACAGGAAGCTAGAGCAGAATTTGAGCTTTAGCAGATGCTTAGAATGTGTAACTAGCTGTAGAAACCATGAAATGTGGATACTAACAAGAAGTAATACAGATGGTTTATCAAGTGCAGTGGCTTTAAAATCACTTTAAAAAACCTGAAATCTTTCAAAAAGTATCTAATATTCCATTGGGTTCCACCAAGAACTCAAATCATTTTTAGTTTTGTATCAATACCACTTGGATTCAAATAGGACACTTTTGCCACACTCTCTTGTTTCATTTTGTGCTTTTAATCAAAACACTAATTAATATAATGCATTTTCGCATTTTAAAGATTTTAACAATTGCTGACTATTGGGTTCACTCTTAAAGTCTAAATTTAAAAATCAGATATTTAGCTACTTCTAAACTTTGTAAGTGTATCCACATTATAACAAATCAAAACAAGGGAAACCCAACCCAAAGAAAATTACTTCATGGATAAATTTCATGTCTCTACTCATCATCCAGGGTAAATATGCAAAGAGATAATACCTAATGTCACTGGACTTAGGCGAGCTAATGCATATAAAGAACTAAAAAAAGTGCTTTGTACAAACCAAGAAATTAATAAATATTACAACATGGCCTAAATTCAAAATGCATGTTGCCTAATGCAAAAAGTCATGCTAGAGTTGAAAACATGTTGATTCCAAGCGAAGCTCCATCTGGTTACGTGATTTGACGCAGAGGTAGAGAAACAGGACTCATTTATATTATGTAACAGATAGAGTACATCCCCATATGAAAAAATTTTGTTTGAGCACCAATCTTTAAACACTCCTGCTTACCTGTTCTGTCATCGTTGGGCCCCAGAATCTCAAATGAAACTGTTCATTTGGTCTCTTATTCTTCTGAGACATTTTTTCCTTAAGAACATAAGAAGTTTTGTTTTCTTTTGCTTTATTAATAAGAGATTTATAAAGCCAGTGAAAATTTCTATCTACACCATAGATTCAAATATATAGTTTACTAAGTAGGTAACTACTTTATAACATATATGCAAAGTCAATTTATGCTGCACCTGAATATTTTGGTTCCAGTGTATACCATCCTCAGACTTGCATATGAAGGGATGATGTACATGGACTATTAGGTCAGACAATGGGGGAGAAAGTGTGTCTATTAATGCTAGAGACTAAAGAATGAATGATACCTGAAATGGGAATTGACCACATATAACAACCGCTCTCTAGCTTATTAAACAATATCACTATCTAGTGAGCAACTGAGAAAACAAGCAACAGGGGCCAGCCTGGTGGCACAGTGGTTAAGTGCGCACATTCTGCTTCGGTGGCCTTGGGTTTGGTGTTTCGGATCCTAGGTGCGGACATGGCACCGCTTGGCAAGCCATGCTGTGGTAGGCGTCCCACATAGAAAGTAGAGGAAGCTGGGCATGGATGTTAGCTCAGGGCCAGGCTTCCTCAGCAAAAAGAGGAGGATTGGCAGCAGTTAGCTCAAGGCTAATCTTCCTCACAAAAAAAAAGAAAAGAAAAAAGACAACAAGCAACAACAAAAATTAGTCACTCACTTGAAGGAGGGTAAAACTAATAATGATTGAGTATGATTTTTCAGGCACTTTATCTTGTTTATCTCACTTAAGCCTTACATTTTTATGTAGTAGATGTCATCTGCATCTTTTTAAATGAGGAAACTTGATGACAGAGTAATTAAGTTACTGTCTCAAAGCGACACAGCTAATTTGTGATAGACTCAGGACTCACCCCCAAGGGGGTCTGATTCTGAATGGTTTGCTTTTGCATGGTTCCACACTGCCTCTCCCTTTGCCTCAGAAAGCAGAATAATGGACTGTAGGCACCAGAACATCTGGGTTTGTTTCCCCACTACTTACTAGCTGGATGACCTTGGGAAAGCTACTTCTTCTCTCTGTGCTTCAGATTTCTCATTTGTAAAGTGCAGATAATGATAGTATCTATCTCAGAAATGTTAGTGGATTAAATAAGCAATATGTGTAAAGCACTTACAGTTACATTGCATATATAAGAAATGCTCAGTAAGCCTGTTTTATTATGATGTTAGCTATCATCAACTCAGTAACCTCCTCTCTATTACCATCACCACTTTCGTAGTTTATTCTTTGCTATCTCCCTCTTTTCATGGAACAAAGATTTATTGAGCACCTACTTTGTGCCAAGCACTTTCTAGGAGCTTAGAATATACTGTGACCCCAAAATGACAAGGATCCCTGCCCTCATAGATTAGTGTTTTAGTTGTTCCAGTTAGATCAGATAGAGAATAAATGATAGACATATAGCATCTTAAAGGGAGGTAAGTGCTATGGAAAAGCAAAAAGTAGAATAAGGTAAGTTGATAGATCATGAGCAGTGGGAAGCATTTAAAAAATTGATATTATTCCAGACTTACAGAAGAGTTGCAAGAATTGTACAAAGAACATCCACATACCTTTCACTGAGATACACCAATTGATTACATTTTGCTCTGTTTGTTTTGTTAGTCTATCTATCCATCCATTCATCTGTCTACAAACATACACATATATTCAGAATTTCCACCCCAACTTTTGGGAGGGCGTTGACGACATTGTGTCCCTTTGCTTCCATATATTTCAGTGTGCATTTCCTAAGAATAAAGACATTTTAAAACATAGTTGCATCATAGTTATCCAAATCAGGATATTTTTTTCCTGGCACAGAATTCAGTCCAGGATCATGTGTTGAATTTTATTGTCAAATTTTATTTGTTTTACTTCTGTTTCTTGATCTTGACATTTTTGAAAAGTTCAGGCCAGTGACATTTGATTTGAATTTGCTTTGTTTCTTCTTGAATTGAATAAGATGATGCATGTTTTACAGGAAAAGCACTAAAATGATATTCAGTCTTTCTCAGCACTTCATATCAAGCGTTGAAAGGTGTTGGCTTGTTCCAGTTTCGGTGATGCTAGCTTTGATCTGGTGGGGATCCACCAGGTTTCTCCACTGTAAAGTCTACACTCTCACCTTGTAATTACTAAGCAATTTGTAGGGAGATACTTTGAGAATATTTAAGTATTTGTTCTTCATCACATTTTCAATCCCTACTTTTCCATCCATTGATGATTATCTCAATCCATTATTACGTCTACATTTACGATTGGCATTCTACTATAAGGAAGACGTTTCCCTTCTTCATTTCCTTCTTTGTTTCTTCATTCATTTATTTGTACCAGATGGACTCTTGGGTTCTTATTGTATTCAATATGTTATGATCTACATTTGTCTTTATTTTGATGCACAACTGGTCCCAGATTTGGCCAGTAGGATTTCCTCCAAGCTAGCGACTGTGACCTTTTGAGACATCCGCATGATGCCTCGAGCACTGTGTTACTTTCTGCTGTACCAAGGTATTCCAGTTCATCTTGTACTTTCCTTGCCCCTGCAAGGGAGCTGTTTATCCAAGGAGCTGTGGTTTCTTTTACTAGAGAATGGGATGTGGAAATCAAGCTCTGGGCACTAACTTATTGTTACTGGTGCCACATTGCTTGTAGGCCCTCTCAATGAACAGTTAAGATATATATCTCTGTCTTTATATCTTTATTACGATATCTACATCTAAATCTGTCTATATAAGATGTGTGAGTGTGTGTAAACCGTTAGTTCATATTTCTATCTCCAATTCTTTTACAACACTAGAAAGTATTTTCCATCTAGTCTTCCTTCTTTCCACGTATCGAACTGTCTTCTCCAAAGGAAGAAACTTGGTTTTCATTATCCACAACATATTTACTCATCTGCGTATGAATAAAACATAAAAAAGATAGTTTCAGAATTGATAACTGATACCACTGTAAAAAAGCAAACCTTCTAACTAGAGTTCAATTTTTGTTTATGATTTTCCTTTTTGTAGTAAATTTATATACAGTGATATACACACATCTTAAATGTACAAATTGATGAACTGTATCACATATGTACACTCATATAATAAATCACCCTGTATGGAACATTTGCATGACCCCAGAAAATTCCCTCATGCCCTTTCTCCATCAATCCTTGGGGTGAGAGGTGGACGTGCGATTTTAAATGGGCTGTCAGGATAGGTCTCATTGAGAAGGTGATATTTAACTTGAAGGAAATAAGAGAGGGATCCACACAGGTAACTAGAGGAGTAGTCTAGGCAGAGGGATCAGCCTGTGCAAAGACCCTAAGGGGGGAGCATGCTTGGTATATTTGAGAAACAATAAGGAGGCTGTAGCAGTGGAAGTGGAGTAAATGATACAGAGAATAGTAGATAAAGATGAAAGAAAGAGGGAGGGAAGGGATGTGTGTGGATCATGAGGGGTTTTATAGGCCATTGTTGTGTATATTAGGCAGCTGTTGCTGTAATAATGATACATAACAAACAACCCCAAAACTTAATATCTTCAACAACAAGAATTTATTTCTCACTCAGGGGTCTGCAGGTCAGTTGTGACTCTACTAAGTTTGGTTTGAATTGGCTGGGCTTGGGTCCAGGTTGCAAGTTGGGATCAAGTCTGTTCCATATGTCTCCTCATTCTGGGTGCAGTAGTTATCTGGGCTGTACTCGTCTCATAATGGATGGCATAGTGCAAGAAGAGTGAGTGAAGACACAAGAAGTCTCTTAAAGCTTTGACTCATAACTGAAACACCATCTCTTTTATCTATTTCATTGGCCAAAGAAAGTCATTTGCCAAAGCCCAAAGCCAGTGGGAGAGGGAGGTATACTCTGTTTGCTCTTGTGAGAAATACTAAAAATTCACATGGCAATGAGTGTGAATGCATAATTCTGTTACAGAGAGGAAATGATGAGTTGGGAACAGTCTAATCTGCTACATAGGTACTTTGCCTCAGAGTAAAATGGGAGCCCTTGCAGGGTTTTAGGAGATAATCTGATTTACATTTCAAAAGCTCCAATCAGGTTTCCGTGCTGAAAATATACTTTATAGGCAAGGGTAAAAAGCAAGGAGACCAGGTATGAGCTGTCACAATTCAATGAGGGCTGCTGGTGGCTCAGAGCAGGGTGGTATTAGTAGAAGTAGAGAGAAGTGGTCAGATTGTGGATATGTTTTGAGAGTAGAGTCAATGGGATTTCCTAAGGGATTGGATATGGGAGATGAAAAGAAAAAGAGGCATGAAAGATACGTTTAAAATTTTCAGTCTAAGCAGCTAGACTAGAAGGAAAGAGGTGCATCCACTGCTATGGGGAAGGCTGGTGTAGAGCAAGTCTTAGTGATTAGGAGCTGAGTTTTTGTTATTTTATGCCAAAGTTGCCTACTTTGTAGCCAAGTGGAGAGGTTAAGTATGAAACTCTCAGGCTGAAGTTTAAAACAGAGATCTGGGTTGAGGAGTTAAATTGGAGAGTCTTAAGCAAACAGATTTTATTTAAATCTATGTCGCATACTCTGCAATAGCCACGTAAGTTGTCTATTTGGTTCTACTCTTCTCATTTTCCAATGCATCTTCCCTTTTGCCAACATTTATGTTTTGAAAGCAAGACTCTGATCCTCTTACCCTCTGCCTTAAAAACCTAGCCACAGCTTAAAAGATAAAATTCAAACTTAATGTAGAGCTGCACAATCTGGTCACAATCTATTCTCACTTTACCTAATAAAATCCTCTACAGGCCAAACCCAAATGTCAACTTTTTTGTTCAGTTTTCCTTATGGCCCAGGGAGAATTAATCTTTTTTTCCTCCCTGTTCCCTCAGAACTTGTTGTATGATCCTTCCTGCATTGTCTAATACCATAGCCACAAGCCACATATAGCTATTGTACACTTGAAATGTGGCTAGTCCAAATTCAGATATGCTGCAAATGTAAAATCCATATCTCATTTAAAGACAATAAAAAAATGTGTAAAATATACCTTCTGTGATTTTACACACTTGTGAAATGCTAATCTTCTGGATACATTAGATTAAATAAAATATTTATTAAAATTAATTTCACTTGTTTAATTTTTACTTTTTAAATGTGGTCTTCCAAAAACTTTAAAATCACATATGTGGCTTCTCATTACATATGGCTTGAGATTTATTTTTATTGAGTAATGCTGCCTTAGAGTATGCATACCCTATGTGATTACATATCTGTTAGTGACATCATATGTTTTTCTGAAAGATTCTGAGTTTTCGAAAACAGAAACTATGTTTGATTCCTCCATCCAAGACCCTGTAGGATTTTGACCAGATACGTAATAAAGCTAATTGAAAGTTTATTGGTTTCTGATTGATGTTTGTCCTCAGACACGGGTCTGTGGGCAGGTTGCCCATAATACAAACATAAATAGAATTTGAAATAGAATCAACTATAGGAGGTCCATAGTATATTTTTAAGAAATCCAAGTACTTTGCTAAAGTCAGCGAAAATTTTAGCTGATTACATATTTATATCACTATTTCAACCTGTTTCCTGAAATTAGTGCATTCAGGATCAAATTACAAATCAAAATATTGTATTGTTTGTAGTAAAGATTAATAGTGTCACATACTTTTATAGTTAAATTCTTTGACTTAATTTTTACAAAGACATTTGAATTCTAGGTTTTTTCTGACTTCAAATTTATAAGTAAATTCTTATTATATTTTATTTTAATGACATTTACATATTAAGAGAATCATACTCAATTATTCACTTGATATATTGTGAAAGAAGTAAAATGTAGTAATACATACTTTATAGAAACTAAAAATTATAAATTATGAAGGAATTTTAGGGACCCAGGAGCATTTCCAAGGGATAAAAATAAGGATAGGTAAGAGTGTAAGTTTCTTCTCTTCACTTTCATTCTCTCTCTTTCTCCATTGTGTCCAAATAGCCCTTCTGATTTTAGAGATAAAATTAAAATAAAAAATATCCACTGAGCAATGAGATTCTGATGAGACCAGGATCCATCAGAAGTGGATAATCCAGTAAGGAAGACAGTAAAATGCTTCCTGAAGCTCTCTGCCTCTGAAAAAAAAAGATTCTGATATGATGGGGAAGTGATGTAACTCACTGTAGGGAGCCCGTGCAGAGAGCACACTGCTGCAGAAAAAATAAAGTTAGAGAGTGCAAATTAGTGTGTATTGTCAGTCTTGTTCAGGGTGAAGTACATTGATTCTAATGACCAGTCCTAGGTGTCTAGACAGAAATACTCCTGCAGGGAAGAAGAATAACATCTCAAAATATGTAAATTTGATGTAAATCTCCCTGTAGCATGCTGAATTTCCCCTTTATGGTTCACTCAACAGAGTTTTGATTTGTTATTTGGTCTCAGGAGTGCTCTGCCCTTCAGAAAAGGAGTAGAGGCATAATTTATCTTCCATGATAAATTAATAGCCATCATCTGATCTACAAATCATTGTCTTATGTGCTTGGTTGGCCTAAATAATTTTTCACTCTCATAACTGTTGTAAAGTAATGAAACTGATGCCTGAGTGTGAAACTAAAGGGAGTCCCTGATAAAACTCTAAAATATTTAGGAAACCCTACATAAGTATAGTCTGCCAATCTGTATGTCTCCTTCAATTGTATATCAGCTTGACTTAACCAAATTTTTAGGATTCTTCTAGATTTTATTGATGACACTTTCATAAAGTTTTACCTCTGTATGCAAAATCTTCTTGTAAGTTTACAGAACTTTCATTTCACTGAGAACAAGGGGTAAGGTCTTATGCTAGAATGTTGGCCTCATTTGGGTACTCAGTAATATTGTTCAACAAATACTTGGACCAATTGACAAAAACAGAAGAAGGTTGGCCTGTTATCTTAGCATATAAATGAATCCTTGAAAAGCGAGTGATTTACTTTTTCCTCATTAACTGTGTCTGGTTTCCATGTGAAAGATAATGATGCTCAAGGTTCAATTTAGTGCTAAAACCTGTCTTTTCCCCTAGGTATCCTAAGCCAAAATAAGAAATACTTTCAAAACTCCCAGTGTTACTAAATATCTTGCTGAACACTTAATGGTTTGGGGTTTAGGAGTTTTGTATTTGGCTTTAGGCACTGATGCGAGTAATTCAAACATGATACAGCCACATATAACCCACAGACATGTTGAGTCAGATTCTCTCCTCACAGGAGATATTCTGACAACAATTTAGACAAATTTGGAAGGATGTTAACTTTTCTTGGGCACTCCTAATGTCATTGCCATCAAGCATAGTAAATCATACCCAAATAGTCTGAATCTGTACTTAAAATTTGAGAGAACACTTTAACCAGAGGTCATTTTGTGTCCATCAGCATGGTCACTTCATGTTCAGTCATACTGATGACCCAATCTCATTTTATCTTTTTGGCTAGAATGGTATACTAATGTACTTTTTAAAATCTTTCATTACTCCCACACATTATAAAGTACAACATGGATGCTTGAGTACTGAGAATCAGAATTTTCAATCCAAGCAAAATGTTAAAGATGACTTAGCTCAACCTCCTTATTTTAGGTGCCTCTAGAAGTTAATTAACTTTCCCAAAGACATTGATTAATAACTGAGAGCTAGAACCAGGACTGAAACCCAGGCCTCCTGAATTCCAGTCCAAGTCGTTCCACTATGTAATTTTTCCTTAATAATTGAACCAAAGATATTCACTGGAGAGGGGAAAATATGTTGAGCTGGGTACTATTCCAGACACTTGGGATGACTAGGTCACATCCCCTGCCCTCAGAAAGCTTATGGTCTAAAGAGGGAGACAGCTAAGTAAACCAATTAGACCTTTTAAGTTCTATAGATACTGTGATAGAAGTATATAAAGTAGAAAATGGGAGCACAAAAAAGAAATTATCTATTGTGCTGGTAGGTGATTCGAACATGCTTAATAGAGAATGAGTCTTGAGGATTTTGAAAGAGAGACTAGCTGGGCATTCCACATTAGGGGAAGAATATTTAATTCTGGTCTCTGACATGAAGACATTGTGCAGACATATGAGTGTAGCTGAAAGAATGTTTTCTTATTTGCCCTATGCAGAAAAAATGTGGCACCTTCTTACAAGCAGATGCTTAGCAGGCTTGGGGTTACTAAGACTCATGGGACATAGCGAAATTTAGACACAGTTTCAGGAGTACTTCTATACTGCACAATTTAGTGTGTGTGTGTGTGTGTGTGTTGAAATGAAATCATTGCTATGGAGTGAGGGTAATCATATAAGAAAGTCTGCCCATTGTCTTACAGAAGGAAATCATTTCAGAAGAGAAGCAGCTCACACTCTGACGATATTTTAAGGGGTTTAGTTTGCTTATTCTTCCACTTCTTTCTTGACGAATATGTTACCTGTTAATGAGATATGCAATGACAGATATGGCATTTGTAAAACCTTTAAAATAAACATGAGTTAGAATAGGAAGAAAAGTACAACCTGAAACTAGGTTAGATGGTAACACAAAAAAATTTGAGTGCAACATAACAGCTATTGGTTTTTATTGGTCTATATTACCTTTTGCCAAAATGTACTCTTTTTCTTTTTCCTTTTGTATTTTCACCCATTTACATTGCCAAGGATACTCAGTGTGAATACATTTTTTAAAGTTGTACTCAAGATCTCTTTACGGAGGACGTGTGTGCATGCGTACATGTGAAATATGCAAATATTTCAGTAGACTTTTCAATTCTCCTTGGTTTTTAGCTAATAGATATCTGGGTCTAAGTGGTGATGGGAATCCTCTTTTTACCTGCAAAGATCTGACTCCTTTTAGGGGTGTGGGTTTGAAGAGTGCTGGACCAGGCACTGGACCATGTATGATCTCATCTTGTCATCATAACAGGACTCTGAGGTCATTATTCTTATTGTAAATTTGACAGGTAAGAAAACTGAAGCTCAAGGAGGATAAATAAATTGTGGAAGATCAAACATACTGTTAGTGATGAAGGAAAGATTCAAATAAAGATCTGTTGAACTCCGGAGTTGACTTTCTGTCTCCTCTACTAGGCACTACTGCAATAAAGTCCAGAGCGAACAGGAGCAAATTCTGTGGAGAAAAACCAATGGAGCAAGGTGCTTAAGACAATTTTTAGGAGGAATGACCAGGGTACAAAGAAACTCAGACAGAGCCTGGCAGCTTTCTTCAAATACTGAAAGGATTATTGCTTTGCATGATCCCTGGGGGTAGAATATGAACCAATATGTATGTGTAAATTGCAGGGAAGCATCATTACATATGAAAGAAGTTTCCAAAGCTATAAAGATAGACACACTTGCTTCAAATGTAATCAATTTTCTGTCATTGGACACATTCAGTCATAGGCTTTGTAGCTATGTGATAGTCTATTACCAAAAAACAATCAAATGTAAACCTTGTAGTTTAATGAATTTGCCTTTTTTTTAAATTCTGGCTACTGTCAGTTGAGTAAACTGTGCAGTTAGGATAAGTACCAAGAAAGTGATTGAATGATTTTTCCAAATAAACAACTGAAAGCTGACAGCCTAGATTATAGCCATGCTGGGTTTCTGCTAGATTTATTTATTTTTTTCCTTTGTCTTTACCCACGTGCATAATGGGTAACTTGGAAAGTATACTTCATTTCTCTAGTTTTAAATGTTCACATTATACAGTTCAAGCTAAGCATATAACATGACTGGGATCAACTATAGGAATCTTACGTGTCCTCAAATTGAAGTTTGGAAAACACCCTACATTATCTATTGATTATTTTGATGCACCGACTAACTGAAGAAGTATTTCTGAATGTGAATATGTTTCTATATCATTAGCCTATTGTTTTTTAAAGGACATATTAATGTTTGTAGAAAATCTTTTGTTTCCCAATTATGATATCATATGTGGCTCCGGGTGAATCATTTAGAGTATATATATTTTAACTTAGCTCAAGTATGACTAAATTACAGTCACAAAGGGATTGGTGATTTGTAAATAAATATGTACATCTATATAGAATTTTAAATCATCCCATATTTGCACTCATCTATATCTGCATATTTGTACTTATTGAATGAATGAACAAATGGAAAGTTGTTTGCTCAATAACCTTGAGCATGTCGCTTCACACCTCTGGGCTTCTGCCTGCCTATAAAATGAAAGAATTGGATCAGAAATCTCTGAAGTGTCTTCTAGCTCTAAACGGGTACGTAAAATTTGGTAATATGTTAACCCCCAGAGAGGAGCCAGAAATACCTAAAAATTAAATGTAATTAAAATAGAAAGTGTTTTTTACAATTTTCTGTGGTTTGCAATTCATGTCCTCTGAGCAAGTAAGGATGCTTGATCTCCCATTTTTATTTACCACCCACCTCTATGCAGACAATTTCCAGATCTTCCTCTTCTGCCCTGACCTTTTATATTCTCCCCAGTAACAGATTTCTTTCTGTTTATGGAACATCTTTACTTAGATGTTCTGCCATCACCTAAATCTAAACATAGGGGGAAAAAAAAAAAGGGAACTTGTGGTCTCCCCTTAGCCTATTTATTCTGCTTTCCGTGCATCCTGATTCCAGGCAGGGACCCTGGGCTTCCCTCGCCCATTCCGTTCCCTCACCATCTCCAGACTAGTCCCAAATTCTGGGGGACTTGTTTTTTCATTTCCGTTCCTCTGTATTTCCACAGTCTCAGCCTGGCCCATGGCCTGTGCACCTATTTTACATTTTGAGGGCCTCCTGATGAGCCTGTCTGCCTGTCTGGATCCTTTCCTTATTTTCATGGACACTGTGAATAGCCATAGAACCCTTTTATTCAAATGCCTTTTGAGCAGCAAAACAAACTTCTTTCCTGACTCAAATAATTTAGCAGCTGGTATGTGCCTTTAGGGTGGTATTTATTTTTATATATAAATTTCAAACATAAATGTTTGTTTATGTAAGTACTGTCTATCATACTAGATTAGGAGTTGGTTTAGGATTGGAATCAGGTCCTTCCCTCTCTTCTTTCTTCTTTCCACAGATTTTATTGAGTATCTACTTGTGTAAGATACTCTGCTGAGCACTCTGACAGCTATAAATATGGATGAAACACAGCTCTTTTCCTTAGGAAGAGCACGCCAACTTCCTAAAGTAAAGGAAACTAAAAGTTGTTGAACACATTTAGGTGCTGGGCTTAGGTCATGACATAAATTATCTCGTTTAAGTCTTCCTGAAAACTTTTTTTTTTCAGCTTTATTGAGATGTAATTGACATATAACATTGTGTAAGTTTAAGGTGTACAACATAATGATTTGATGTATGTCTATGTTGTGAAATGATTACCACAATAAGATTAGTTAACACGTCTGTCACCTCACATAATTATAATGTTTTGGTTTTTTGTGGTGAGAATTTTTAAGATCTACTCTCTTAGCAACTTTCAATTATACAACACAATGTTGTCAACTACAGTCTTCCTGGAAACTTTGTACAATGGAATTATCATGCCCATTTTGCAGATGAGGACGATAAAGTTAGAAGAGGTTAAGTATCTTACTCCAATGTTTATATGACTCTGAAGCCATAGTTCTTAGCTCCACTGGCCTGTACTGGAATCTACATTTAACGGTTCCTAAATTAATGGCATTAATTCTGGTATTATAATAGCCAGCCTTTTTCTAAATGGTTTTCTATAAGTCCAAGAATTAATATGCATCTAGACTTTCTTTTTTCTTATAAATAGCGGTGCTGTGGTGACTGACATAAAAACTTTGTTATTTCGATCATAAACACTATTGTAAGCAGTATCCCGTGGTACACAAGAAGCCCTGTATATGTGGACAACCTTATACAATAATAATATATTGTATTCGAATCTCAAAAAAATTCATTTATTTCATTTTTGAATTCATTTAAAAATGTACATTTTGTTTGTTAACTATCATATGCTACTTTTTAAAAAGGGTGTAGCATATAACCATTCTCTTATGTTATTTTATTCATTAATCCTGTCTTTCTATAAACCTTGGCAATTTAAGATGGCCATTTTTCAGCTAAAGAAGGCTAATACTTTTTTTCCCCAAGACCACACACCACATGAAATGGATTTGCGTCTGGAGTGGTTTTTGTCAACAAACTTCAAAAGAACATATCAGATAATTTCTGTGATAGCCATGGCCTAAAATCTCTATCAGGTTGAGATTTATGTAAATAGTAAAGATAAACATGAGTTTTTTTCTCCTGCCTGCCAACTCACTGCCTTTCTAGATTACTTTGATAAATAATTACAGCGCATGGTAAAAATTCTTCAGTTCCCTTGTTTAGAATAAAACCACTGCTCCTTTACTGTGAACTTATTTTGTGAGAACATGACATTTTATAATTTTCTGTAGAAATCATCAAATTATTTTCGATGAGTATTTCAAATATGTTTGTATGGGGCTAAACAATCGTTATCAGGAAATACCACTGCAATTATTTAAAATGAAATTGACTCCCCGGAAAAGATCAATAAATATAGAGACAACAAAGGTGATGAAAAAGAGGAAAAGGAAGAAGAAGGAGGGAGAGTAAGAAGAGAAGGAGGAAGAAGGGAAAGTAATAATAAAGCTGAAAAATGGGTTTCCACATGGATCATTATTGACACAAGTTTCTGTCATTTCTCAGCTCCTTGTCCCTGCGTTGTGAAACACACCTAAGAGTTTTCTAGTTTCCTAGGCTTAGATAGCATTGTGGATGGTTAATGTGTTATGTACCTATTCAACTTTCAGAGTAACTGATTTAAGTTTGGATTTAGAGGCTGAATTCCATACAATAGCTGCCAGCATGAGAGTTTCCTGACACCAGAGAGGACTCATCATCTAGTTCCTGCAGTTCCCTACATAGGGCCCATGTCTGGTAAATAGAAGACGTCAGTCTCCAATGCTGTCAGTCCTTTGCTCTTCAGAAACACTTAATTCAGCGGAAATTTTTTTTGGTCCAAGATAAAAAGATACCTGCTTGTCCTCTTTGGGTCTGCTCTAGCCCGTCTGCCAGCATCCACTATGCCTGATGATTTATCGCCTCTGCAGCTTGTCAATTTAAAGTGCTCACAAAGACAATATCTGCAATAATGTTTTTAACATGTTTAATAGAGTCTGGTTAAGTAAACATCCTCAACCAAAGCAGCAAAAGAGAGCTTAAAATAAACAGAGCTACTGTGCCAAGTTCATAATTACTTACACATTTAGCACTCTGTCCATCTTCTAAACATGGCCATTAAAACCAGATTTGTGTATTTAATATAATTGTCTTGAAACCATGACTGTTCAAATGCTATAGGCCATTTACATACTTGACTCCTTTTTTTAATTCTCTTTTCTCCTTCAGCTTTATAAAAACTGAAATTTGTTTCACAAAACTTCTTTCAAGGTAGCTAGTAACAACTCTATAACACGCCAGACCAAATTACTGGTTCTCATAGAGTCAACTGTTCCTGGGGGAGACATACTTTCATTAAAATTCTACAAATCAAGTATTTTTGGGAAGAATACTGAGAAGTTTCCTATCCCAAATTAAAAAGGTAGCATGGTTAGTTTCTTAACAGGCCAGTTAAAATTACAACCAAAAACCTAAGTAATACTCAAAGAAATATGTAATAGCAATATATAGTATTAGAAAAATATGCGAACCTTGGAGACACAGGTCCTAGAGATGCCGTCTCACCTCACTGGCTCTCAGTTTCAGGCCTGCAAAATAGAAGTGGTGGTGGTGATAAGAAATGAAACTATATTGGAAGATGATTTTTAAAATTAGAGATACTAATAATATAATTAAGTGATTGACATGTTCATGTTCAATAAATATTAGCTATTATTAATTGTTCAAATATGCTAGCATATAATTTCCCACTTTCTATTTCCATCATTGTTCATATTCCTGCAAATAAGTTGATTTTCAAATGTTTCTCTCATAAGTATCTAGGAATTTCTATTCTTATGTAAACTACAGTGGTTTGTTCTTGTCCCAGTATGAGAACTTTGGGCTGAAACATTCCATTGAAGGAATGGATGATTGACATAAAATGAGCTCAGAATCCAAGGAGCTGTCCTCATGGGTCAGTGTTGAGTTCTATTTTGTTTAACGACATCATTAGTGAACCGAAAAAAGGAGGGAAGTAGCATGAGAAGTACATGTGCAGACGATAAATGAAGATGAACTTCAAATTCCCAGAAGAGGAGAGAGAATATATAGATCCTCAGAAGGTTGCTGAAATTGGTAGCAAAGAGGAGAAAGAAATGTGGACCTCAATAACAATCTTCCATATAAGCACAAGAGTGCTTTAATAACGTGAGACCCAGAGGGAGGAAAGAGCCAGGCTAATAAACTGTACAAACACAGTACAACTTGCCAAGGGCACCAAAGCCAAAACGACTGTAGTATTCTGTGACAGTAAATGCAATCTAAATTTCTCATTTCTTAAATTTAACCATGAAATTGAGGACAGTGTAGTTTAGCATAGTGTTGAGATGAAGTCTTGGGTTTGAGACTCAGCACTGATATGAGCTGTGTGGGCTTCTGCTCCTGGAAAATAAAGAGAATTATATGACGCACCTCATAAGGATGTTTTGAGGGTGAAATGAGTCTAGCAATAGATTGTAAATTCCCTGAGATCAGAAACTGTGGTTTGCTCACAACTCTGTCTCCATCACCTATCTTGATGCTTGACACGTGGGAGGCAGCAAATACAAGTATTTTGAAAGATTGTTGAATCTTAGGGTTGTCTTAAAGGTTGTGTAGTATATATGGAGAAGCTATCCTGAGCTTTTATTTATTTTCTTGGTTATCACCTGCTTCTCCTCCTAGGAAGCCAGCTCTGTGGGAGCAAGAAAATTATCTTCTGTTCCCTGCTGTATTCCCAGGGCCTAGAGCCTTGGCACTCAATTTTCCAGCCAGCTCATGGCATCACCAGGAAGTTTGTTAAAATGACAGAATTATGGACCTAGAGCCAGACCTACTGAGTTAGAATCTGTATTTACTATTCACTGATAATTCTTAAACACGTTAAATTTTGAGAAGCACTGGCCTAGAACATACCTGTCCCTAGTAATTTCTCTATAAATAGTTATTGGATAAATGACTGTTATTGAATAAGTTACCACCACATTTAGTAGATTTAAAATCCCTAATAAATATACATGAATGTTTTTTAATAGATTTAATGAAGTATATTCAATTTACATACCATAAAATTCACACATTTTAAGTGTACAGTCCCATGACTTTTAGTAAATTTACAGAGTTGTGCAACTAGCACCACAGTCTAATTTCAGAATATTTCCATCAGTCCAAAAAGATCCTTTGTGTCCACTTCTAATCATTCTCATTTCAACCCCAAGCGCAACTATATAGTAACATTATTTTAATGTCTACCTGCCAGTACCCATTTTAGAAAGAGAATAACTAAAGGGTGAACAAATATCTCTTTCATTCACACTTCAATAAATAAAAGTAATTCTTAAATGAGTTTCACTGTGATTTAATTTGGCACTAACCACATCTAAATGGATTTGCTAAACAACTAAGAGTTCAAATGTGATTTAAGGAGAATGTTTACCACTTTCAGGGAACAAAATATTTTCAAACAGTTTATTTTCTAAACTTATTGGGCACACATTTACAAGCAAACTTTATCAGTCTAACAAAAGCAGAAGCCATAAGAGTTTAGGCTTTTCCTTTAATACGTTAATTACAAATCATTGCTATCTAATCAGGGCCACTGTCAGGCCAGCCTACAACCTTTAACTTAGGTTGCTATTTGAAGTTTTGTATTTCTTTAGAAGTCTGTGTTAGCTGAGACTGACTTTCTTCAGGAAAAGTCTCTTTACTCCTTCATCTCCTCCACTGAGTTCGGATCCTTAACATCTTTCTCCCTGACTTTCTGAGTAGGCAAATAAATGATCTTGTTGACCCCAGTGATTCTAGCCTTATCCCCTGCACTCTCTCTTCCCAACTCCAAGAGGAGTTATTTCAAGTCCTCTGCTTAAATATCTTCCATGATTTCACATTGCCCACATAATGAAGTCCAAACTCCCTAGCACAAATTTAGTCCAGCCTATTTTTCCTGTGTCATTGCTTGCCACTCTCACATTCCCACCCGGTCTGTTAGACATGCTACACTTCTCGCTGTTCTTAAAACTTGCCAAGCATATTACACATCCGTGTCTTTGCTAAGCTGTTCCCTCACTGTGTAATGCTATCTCTTTTTCTCCCTACTTAGACATTGAAATAGTATTTGGACAACAAGTCAAATGTGTCTATGACCACTTCGCCTATATTCACTCCTTTCTTCAATCAGAATGGCCTCTATTTCTGTCTGTGCTCTCTTATATTGAATTTTGTGTGTGTGTGCGTATGAGGAAAATTGGCTCTGAGCTAACATCGATTGCCAATCTTCCTCTTTTTGCTTGAGGAAGATTGTCACTGAGCTAACATCTGTACCAATCTTCCTCTATTTTATTCGGGGTGCTACCTCAGCATGGCTTGACGAGTGGTGCTAGGTCCACACCTGAATCCCAACCTGTGAACCCCGGGCCACCAAAGCTGAGCAAGCAACTTAACCACTACGCCAACAGGCCGGCCCCTCAATATTTCATTTTTAACTCAAATTTGTTATATAGAAGGATGAGGACTATGCTATAGTTAATTATTTGTTCCTGCCACCTTTCATAGTATCTGGAATATAGTAGGAGCTTAATAAAGAATGTATAAATTTGTGAATGGATGACGGAATCTTTGAAATTGTGCCTTTGAAGATTTTTGGACCTGGAACTGCTCTGACATCTGGATGAGACATACACTTCCAACTCTCCAGTTAGAAATATTTTGCACTTTTTGGTTTATGTCCCTTTTGTACAAAGGTATGTATTGAAAACTTTAAACTTCTTATTTAAGAAAAGGAAAAGCATTAACAAGATGAGATTTTTGTTGAATTGGTGCTAGAAGCCTGGCTTATGATGGAGGTTAATGTCCTGTTTCATCCATTTAAAATCATAGACTCTAATAGCTGAAAGGAATTGAAGGATAATTTTTTCAATCCACTAATTTTCCTGATGAGAAAAATATTGCCCAGTATCTTTATTTGTACAATTTTCTGTTTCATCTTACATGGCAGGGGATTGGGGCAATCCTTTCATTTTTAATCCTTTACTCTTTGTCTCTTTATTGATAACCTAGTTAGATACAACGCCTTTAAATGTTCTTTCTCTGCACAAGATTTTGAAAGCCACAGAACTATTTCATGAGGCAGACCTGGTTTTCTGGGGAAGAACTCACTACTCCAACCCACAGGCAATAGAATGTTCCTTCTTCAACATTTATTTGCACATGGTAGCCATTGGGTTTTGTGTGTAATGAAAAAGAATCGTGTGGCACCAAATGAAAGGTCTGAAATTCACTTCTGGCTATTTTCCCCCCTACGTGTCAACTCTCTATTTTGGGAATCATAAAAAAAAATTCCATTTCTCCTACACCCTGACCAAATGGACAATAATCTCAATCACTATTTAGTTCAATGCTTAAGAAGTATCTTAAGAAAAAAAGGAGAGAGAGAGAAAAAATAACTCTTCCACATGAATGTGAACTATGAATGTTTATTAAATTGAGGCTTTTTATGAACAAAGACATTATGTGTTTTATTTGTAAGCACAAGACTTATAAATTGCGATTTGGAAGGAATGCCTACAGAAATAAATGCCTAAGTAAAAAAGCATAATTAAAGCAGGAGATTCTATAAAGCTCATAGACAGTGGGACATAGCAATTCTCATATCTACATGTCTAGGTATATATTTCTCTTGAAACAAATAACTATCATTAACAACCTTAGGAAATGTCTAATACATATTAAACAGTTTAAAATCTGACAGTTGGGTTAAACGCTCATGCCCATACCCCTTGTTTTCCTTAGAAAGCTGCATTTCAGAAAATTTAGCAGGAAAGTGAATCCTGTTGTCTCACTTGACTTTCATTATAGCATCATTATAGGATGAGCATACTCCCAAAATAATTTATTTAGAATAAGGTTTATTTATATCTTACAATGTCTTTGGGGGATAGTAAAATTGATTTCTATTTTTGAAGGATTTTATAGTTCAATTATTGTTTTAATTGTATAATGTATTATACATTTTTTTAAGAAATGAAAATTTTAAACATCATTACCTCTATCACACTGTAAAAATGTTTTCACATTTGTGCTGTTATTGTAATTCACTGTGTTATTTGAAAGGCACCGAGAATCTTTCTCATGTCAACATCTATGTTCAACTGATTTGCCAGAGTTTGCTGAAATATGTACTAATATAATTATTCTTCTAGATTAAAATGTTGGGGCCAAGAAAGCTTATTTCAAGATGTAAATTTATTATGAGATAATTGTGTGTGATTGTGGAGGGGTATATATGTTTAAAGTAACTTAAACCATTAGATCACCCACAAAGACTGATTTATCAGATAATCTAGTCTTTGACTTCCTTGAATTATATCTTTAGTGCCTAGCATGGTACTCTGAGATAAAAAAGAAACAGCCATTTTCCTGAAGAACTGATAGGGAGGTGGATGCAAACTTTAAGGGGATTCTCGTGAAAGTGTATCAGGAGAGTTGAAGAGTTCATCATCGGAAGCTTGAGAAGGCAGGGAAGACTTCACAGAGATTGCGGGTTCTTACTAAGGGAGAAAGGGGTTGGTAGTTGTAAGAAGGAGGAGGACATTCCTGGCAGAGGGCAGGTGGCATGTGCAAGTCTCTGGAGGCCTGGGGGAACAGGCTATGTGAAGAAAATTACATATACTCTAACAGCCAGAACACAGCTGGATTCATCTTGGCTTAACTCATGCTGTTTCTTGGATCTGTCCTCAGTTACCAAGCCTCTCAGAAAATAGAACACAGAAACTTCCTACTCACGTATGCTTTGTGATAACCTGCGCGTGGGATATCTGTAATGGACAAAGCAACAAGTGACTTCTAACCAGAATCTATGTTTTTCTAAGGTGATTTATTTATACACAGTCAATATTTTTATATTTATATTTTTTATTAAAAACAAAATCACTGACCAATTACCATCTGTTAATAATGTGCTAAACACACATACACACACACATTCTACCTTATTCTTCAGAGGGAAAAAGGCTATGATTTAAGAACTACTATTTTCTCCATCTTACCAATGAGGAGACAGATTTTGGGAAGTTAAAGGACATGGACATCATCAGCCAATTCGCACAGAGCTGAGATTCGAACATGGGAAGTTTGACTTAAGAGCCCAAGAGTTTTCACCTTTCACATACTGCCTTTTCAAAGAACACATGACACCATGAGGTTCATCAGAGGGGAACTCAAGGAGAAGAGATGATTTTAGTACACCAAATAATAACAGACTGTATGAGTTGTATATTGCTGCTATAACAGATTACTTCAAACATAGTCAATATTTTGGCAGGTCTGGTTCCTTCTGGAGGCCCTGAGGGAAGAATCCATTTTCTTGCCTTTTTCAGTTTTTAGAGGCCAACTGCAATCCTTGGCTTGCTGGCCACTTCCTGTCATCATTCCAACCTCTTGCTTCTGTGGTCACATGGTTTCCTACTGACACTGAGCCTCTGGCCTCCCTCTTCTAAAGTCCCTGTGATTACATTGGCCAACCCTGATAATCCAGGATAACTGCTCCATCCCAAGAGCCTTAATTTAATTGCATTTACAAAGTCCATTTTACCTTGTAGGGTAACCTAGTTATATTTACAGGTCCTGAGGTTGAGGATTTGGACATCTTTGGGGAAGCCATTATTTAGCCTACCACAGAGACTGATGCAATCTAGGAAAAATATTTGTTTAAGTTCTTCTTGGTAAGGAAGAGTAAACAGGCACGAACTCTGCTTTCGAGGTATTCACAGTCCAGTGGGAACTCAGGCCTGTCAACCAAAAATGACAATAAAATGGGGCAAGGTGCTAGAGGGTATACAGTAAGTACTTAACAATTAGCTGAAGGATGTTACACAGAGGGCCACACAGCATTCTCCTGAATTTGAAATATTATCAGGACCCCATAAAGACTATTGTCTCAAATTAATTTTCTATTGAGAAAATAGTAAACAATTTTAACTTATTACCATGTTCACAATTTTTGTGAAATTCCCAAAACATCAAGTATTACCTTAGGAGTTAAAATGCTTCCAGGATTTTTTTCTATATACTGAAGTTAAAAATTTTAATTCTGAGGAAAAAAAAAAAGGAACCCAGATCCTTCCAGTACATTCCAGAAGTAAGATTCTAACCAAGAAGTTGATTCATATGTATGTGACTACCTCGCCTTTTACTTTAAATGAAAAAGAACCCACATGACAAATGGACTTTTTTTCCTCAGAAATGAAATGTAATACAGTTATTGACCCAGGTGTGTATTTTTTGAGATTATCTCTTTATTGCTTTTACTTTTATGTAAATCATAACAAACCACTATATTGTCAGTGTCCTAAAACAAAAGATTTGTGAAGGCCTGCCTTTCAAAATAATATTAGTTTATAAAAAACTCCTTTATATACACTATAAAACAGTGACTAGCCTTTGATCATGCTCCAGGAATTTCTCCCTCACCAAGACAAAAGCAATCCAAAAGCCAGCTAGTTGCTAGAAGTCCAGCAGAGTTGATTTTTTTTTGCCCTCCTGGAATTTAGCAATAGGCTTTCATACTTTCTTCAAACTCCCATTGGCTTTGGGGAGAAAAGACGAATAATTAACCCTGAAGTAAGAAGCATTTCATTGCAGACTCTTCCTGCTGGGTTAACAAACATCTCTAAGAAAGACAGCTCCTTAGGAGTGTCTCACTCAGTGTCATTATTGATTAGCGACACCCATTCTCTTAGCAAAGCCTTTGGAAACTTAAGCTTCAAGGGGGTTCGATAATTAGAGATGAAGTTTTTAGTTGCTTTTTTGTCCAAATTTGTTAACTGAACTGTTAAGTGATGACATGCTGATTAGAGAGCCTCTCTGGGGAGTCCTGGTTGCACTCACTGCAGTAACCTGTCGCACCCTATGTGTGGCTCGCTGTGCTCCTCCACGCTTTAAATGATTCTTCCCCAATTTCTCTCACGACCTTGCAAGGGGTATCGTATCATCTCACAGCTTATAGTCGTACCATACAGGCATCTATTAAATAGAGTGATATATAGCCAGTTATCTTTAACTCATCTTGTTATCCATTTTCAACAGCTTTAATACCACCATTTGTTTTTTGCCTTTTCTTTGTTTTTGTTTTTTAACAAGTCTCAGACCATGTAACATGACATGATGCTTACGATTTAAAATGGCAGAATTCTATTATATCAGAATTTGTTTTAGCATATTTGGAAATGAATTCAGATTTCAAATTGCTTAAAAGGCAATATTGAATGAGTAGCTTTTCCTTCACTTTACTGGAGGGTTTAGGGGACGACATTCAATAATATGAATGCTTTTTAAAATGCCTTTATGTGGGTTAGGAATTTTGCCAACATGATTAGAGAATGAGCTAAGAGGTCAAAATAACAAGCGTGATTCCTATAGAGGTTAGTTACTACTGGTGACATGGCTATCACCAGTCACTGTCAAAATATGTGCCCTTGCTTAAAAAAGCACCTGGCAGGTGTCTGTGATTGTTCTTGTTCAAGCTCAGCACTAGGAAAAGAAAACTAAACAACTGCCAATATCAGCACGGCAGAAAGACTAAGAGAGACCTGAACTAGAAACTATGGCATCATTAAAAAAGAGTGTGTGGGGTGATCCAAAAAGAAGGGTTGAAGATGGAACCTTGGAAAAACCTTCATTTTCTCTGAGACATGTGATAATAGCACCATTCTGTTTGTTTTGGTTTTGATTAGTCTTCTAATATAGGATATTATACTTTGAAAAGCCTATTGTTGTATTAAAAAGTCTCATGGGAGTTAATCCTATTTCCCACATGGCAGGCCCTGGACCTTTCATATCCTTTGTAATCTCTCAAGGTGCCCTAGCATGGGCTAGACACATAGGAGACATTCCACGCTAACTGAATTCATGTATAATGAGATGCAGTTAGCAGATGGCCACATAAAAGATGAATGTCATCTGGGCAGGAAACCTATATACCATATTTCATTATTTGTAGTTGCAGGAAAATATTCCTGCTCTCTAAACATCAAGTCCAGGTGCTTCATGGTTGGTAATAATTGGAGAAGGACCACATGAAAGGCCAAACAGAAAGTACAGTCCTGCCTGGTGCCTGAAAATTCACCTACTGAACAAATTGACTTTCAGAATATGGCTTCTTCAATGTGCAACATGTGGATCCCTTTGCTTTGATCTACTTGCTGGGTAGACCCTTTCAGGCAACCTAGCCTCCTGTCATGCCTTGCTTTGTCTGTCCTCCCAATTCCAGTGTCCTGTCTTGGGAGGTGCATCTTTCCCATAAATGACACTGGGAATAATAATTCATTTTCCCTCCTTCTCTTGTTGGAAGAAGATGCTGACCCCTACCCATAACAATTTGCCCTTACCATAGGCCACACTTGTATACTATACTGGAAGAGACTCTAAAATAAATCAACATTCATACAACTTTCAAACATATAATAGCAGAGAGGTCTTCCCTTAGTGATTATAATTATTTTGGCAAAGGGAGACTCAAACAGAGAAATGTTATGGACAAGGGAATTGGGAAAGGTACAGAATGCTGAACACTGAACAATGACCTGAAGGACAGGCCCAGATGTGACCATATGTCCTGAGTAGCCAGGAGCATCTTCAGGATGGTGTCTACCACTGGAGGTAGGAAGAAGTGCCTCAACAAATAGCTGGTATAGGACAGAACAGATGAGAAGCTTCTGCAAACATCAGCATCTGCTTCGCAAATGGCTCAAAGCTGGCTTTCTAATGCTTGAGTTGGTATCACAGTTTGATTGGGCAAGACGTCTGGTAGGGTCCTTACAGTCTAACCCTGGGTTGGTACAGGAATCTTTACAGGATCCTAAATCCTCCTGCTATAGAAATTTCAAAACAAAGCTCTGCCCTGGACCTTACACAGACTGCTTCCCCAAACTATTCCTCCAAAACACACACAAAAGTGCCCTTCACAATTCTAGCAATCAAGGACCAAGATTTTCTCTTTAGTTTTAACTGTATTACTGACTAAAGTGGGCTGGTCCTGACTACAGTTGGCAGGACTCACCAAGTTCACCTTATCCAGGGTTTTGTATCTGAATCGGGAAAAAGGAGTGTATGGGTAGCTGTGTTTGGACCCACATTCTTTTTCCATATTAGAATTCTTGTGTAAGTTCTGTGAAAAGTTGAACTTGGTTTTAATTTTTTAAAAATATGGGCTGTCATTTTCCTCTACTTAAAAAATGTCCTCTGTTTTTCCACCCTACTGCATCCAGCACCGTATTGGTGAACTTTTGGTGACATACTTCCTATATGCAAAAGGATAGCGTTTGTTATTCTTGTTAAGCTTCTCAGTGTCTTAAGGGTCTTGGTGTAAAAGGGAAAAGCCTTGTCATTTGTTATTGTTCAGCTCCTTTTTTCCTCTCCTTTTTTTGAGTGCCATGTTTATTTTAAGGACAAGGACAAAATATTGGGATTTGGGGAAATAATCCCAAAGATGGAAAGCATATGCTGTACATAAAAATCCTGGAAGCAGGGCTTTGACCTATTCTCCCTCCGAGAAGCCCAAAGGCCAATGAAGTAAAAAGATGGAGGAAGAGCAGAGAGGGGAGGAGAACTACATACTTAACAGTCATGTTCTATGATACGTGGAGAGGGATTTTCCAACTTGCCACCGCGAAATCACCTTTTCTTCACATTTAAATAGGATAAGCTTTCTCTAACATGTTTTATTCCTTGACACCATAACATAGTGCAAAGAACCCATACAGTCTTGGGCCCCACACTTTCTTTGCTTTAGAACACTGATTAACCACCAGGTGAGTGCTCACGCCGCTGAGAAAGCTTTCCTGGGACCAGGGTTGCCCCTTCTCTCTTTATTGTCCCGTGTGCTTTGGACATATGAGCTGCTGGAGGCAGAATTACCTTGAGTGAGTGAAGCCTGAGCTTCAGGGCCCCTCACTTGCACATGCCTCCTTGTGTCCTAGGAGTTGCTGGTTGTTGTAGAGAGTTCTGTGTGGGAAGGTAGGTCAGTTTGCAACTAAGAAGCAATTCTGTGTAAGCAAGGTCTAGTAAATTACCAAAGCTATAACCCTCCAAGGATCTAGGAACTTGTATTTTCCTTTTTTCTTTGAAATAATCAATCACATTTGTACTTGGCTGTTCATTTATAATTTTGTATTTTTCTTTTTCTAAGAGGACTCTCAAATGATATAAGCTTCAGACCCCACAAAACCTGAAGCCACTCCTGGTACCTGCATAGTGAGCACTTTGTGTTGAGAGTTGGAGAAACTCAATCCAAGCTTATTGTGAAAGTATACCCAGATTGCTTCCAGGATCAGTGATACAAACCAACTCTTGGTGTCTTATGGATGAGAGATTTGGACCCATTTCAGCTCTTTTTAGCTTGGCTTTATTATTCAAACAAACTGGGAAAATAACTGCCTGCAGCCTCCCCTTCACATCTTTCCTCATCCAAATGGCAGGAAACCTTGGTTGGGACAATCCCAGGACAGGCCTCTGGTAGACTCGGCTTGAGGCTGATATGTTCAGAGATTTAGTTTCTGTGACTGGTAGCCCCCAAAAGTGCCACATGGAAAGGATAATGGAGATAACGGATCTTGAGGAGCAGTGTGGTACAAAAGCAAGTAAAACATGCTCAGAGGGTAGCTACTAAATTACCTCTACTTGGAACTGAATTTATTTCTTTATGTGTGTATCTCTTCCATAAACTATAGGTTCTGTGAGAGGAATAACCTTCCTCTTTTCTCTCATTGTCCTCAATGCCTTCTGTAAATATCTTGTCCAGAATGTCTGGGTAAACTAAGTCATCAGCAAATGAGCAGGAAAAAAATCAAGGTAACATCCTCCTGTAATAGCATATAGCCATTATATTATTAACTGAGCCTGAATTCCATACTAGAAATCAGATACTGAACAATCTTTCTTTAATGTGATTTTCCAATGAGTGGGAAGTTTTAAAAATGTCTTTCTAATGTGTCAGAGATATTTTATTTTAATATATGACCAGTACATGAATTATTATGACTTAATTTTGTTGAGTTCCTCACAGGGTTCTAAGAAATATTATGATTCCAAATAAAATAATTAATCCCTTAGTAGTCATCATGATATTCATGCATAACCCAGAATGTACACAGAATATTATTTTACTGGATAACTGTAAATGGCGGCCCAGTGTTTTTCTGCTGTGGTTTGCGTCGAATCCTCCCCCCCAGGGATGCGTTATGTTTAGATCCTGTGCAGTCTAAGGAAGGGAATAATGTGATCTCACATTCAATTTTCTTCTGAAATTGACCAAAGAAGGTTTTTATCAGTTCTTCAGATTACTGAGGAAAGAAGCCTCTTAGTCATCCTTCTCGGAATTGTGGTGTTATCAAACTTGCATTCATGTTAAAATTAACGATTCCTGAGTGCAGTGTCTTAGATCTTACACATGTCTAAAGTTCAACAACCAAAATTTGATGAACTCTTAAAATTCTTTTGTTACCTTTTTGGTCAAATTTTACCACTTTTTCTGACTCTCAAAGGCATTTTTACTGCATAAAATCTCAAGGAATCCATTCAATTTGCAGGTGTTTACTTGGCCCAAATATATGTTTCATTCAGATCCAGCATTTTGAAGAGTTAATGGTTAAAGACAACCATTATTTTGTTGTTGTATTATCCATAGCAGAATCTTTTTTTCAACTTAAAAAGAGGAAAAGAGACTTAAAACCATTTTCCTCTTTCTCTCACAACAAAGTACGGTGAACAAATGGTTACAAATATATTAACAACTGACGTTTATTGAGCACTTACTCTGTGCCAGGAAATCTTACATGTGTGTCTTAGGTCAGCTTCCCAGGGAAACAGACACTGAGAGATTTTTGTGTAGTTTTGGGGGCCTGCTTTCAGGAGCAACATCTATAAAGGAGAGATTGAAGCAAGACAGGCCAAAGGTAGCATGAAACTATGATGCAATTGAAACAGAGACTTCGACTGATCTCACAAGAGGCTTTGGAGCTAGAATGGCTTTTTTGGGGCCCAGATCTTTGTACCCCACATCAACCAGGCTGTTCAAAGAAGAAAGGGCATAATCTTGGGGAGGGCAACTGCCTTCAGCTAAGGGCAAGTCACAGAAGGGTACATCTGAGAGCCATCAACAGCCAACACCCCCTGCACCTGGAGGAATGAAGGCACATTTCATATCCACTCTAATGTATTATCTCACTTCATCAGTGTTATGCTGATACATGTTTACCAGCTGGCTCCAATAGGGGCAAGCAGAGGCAGAATTGATTTGTAGTCTTTGTCAATTTCTATAGTGTAAATACTCCCGCCATGGCCAATTTCAAGATGTCAATTTGTTGATAGTGAATATGGAGTTGAGAAGAGGTGTGCACAGTCAGCTCCCAGAAGGAGGATAGGCACCAGAACATCCACTTTAATCATCGATAAGCCTTTGGTACAAATAATATTATTATTTCCTTTTGTGAAAAGGGAGAGCATATGAGAAATACGTTGCTCAATTCTTCTCTCTATATATACAAGCTGCAAACTTTCCTGCAAAAGCATTTACTATAGAACTTTTTGCAGTGATGTTTAAAACTTGCCTGTACATATTCAGTTTCTTAGGTATATGTATTTGAGTAAATTTTATATTTTTTAAATTTTTTAAATTTTCCTGGTAACATCTAAATATTGATTTTGGGAGTTAATCTGGTGATTTCTTTAGGTTAAATAAAAAGTTTAAATTAGATTGAATACTAAGGAAACTTTAGATGTAAAATTTATGTCATAAAGTTCAGGCCTTTTTATGTTCCAAATGTGATAGTTAAAGGTTTCTGAATGTTTGAGACTAAAAGCAAGTTAACAAATGCGGGTGATCATGTTAAAAACTTTTATAAGAAGATACTGGAAAACACTCTGGAGCAGCGAATCAAGATACCTGAGCCCTGACCAAGAAAACAAGATCAGTATCAGCTGTGCTCTGAATTTAGCCATAATAGGTTTAATGGGCTCTAGAAACATATTTATTCTTTTGTACAAGGTTATTTTTAAAAAGCTAAAGTAGGTTTTAGGGCAGTGAAAATACTCTGTATGATACTATAATGATAGATATATGTCGTTATATATTTGTCCAAGCCCCCAGAACATATGACATCAAGAGTGAACCCTAATGTAAACAATGGACCTTGGGTGATCATGATGTGGCAATGCAGGGTCATCACTTGTAGCAAACATACTACTCGGTATAACGGTCGGTGATATTGATAATGAGGGAGGCTGTTCATGTGGGGGGAGGGAAGATACGGAAAATCTCTGTACCTTCCTCTCAATTTTGCTATGAACCTAAAAATGTTCTAAAAAATAAAATCTTTAAAGAAGAAAAAGCTAAAGTTATTTTGTGAACGTTGTGGAGCAACAACAATGTAGTATAATGCGAGAGCCTGAGTTTTATCGAGATTCAGATTGGAATTATAACCACATATCCTTGGGAAAATGCTCAAGTTCTCTGATCCCCAGTTTTCTCATCTTTATAAAAGAAAGTAATACCTCTCTTGCAGGTCGTTGACAAGTTTAAATGGGGCATCAGATTGCCTGCCATACAAGTGCATGATAAATTATAGCAGATGTAATTAATATTGGAATCTGAGTATTTGGAACTCAGTGTGGAGTTTTCAGTAGACCAAAGTAATTGTTTTATGTTTCTTGGAATTACCCTTAAAAATTGGAATAAATTATTTTAATTTGTAGTAGAAGATAGTAGTAAACTGGAGGAGTATGTATGGGCTTGCTCCTGGCAGAATGATTCTGAAAGAATGAATTCTAATAGGTGTTTAACATGAAACTCATTAAAATTCTATAGCAGTGGTCCACGAATGGAACACAAACAATGAGTGGAAGCCAGTACATATAAGAATGTCCCAGAGAAAAATCAGATGGCTGGGATAAAAGATAGAAATTATCCCGCTTATGGATAATGTACAGAAAAACTATTTTAATCATTTTCAATGCAAATACTCAAATTAGAATAAAATGACAAGTTTATTCTTTCTCACTTGCTTTACTGAAACGAACCACCTTTCTATCTAAAATCATCCACACGCAATATTGTGTTCCTTGTGAAACCCCAGGCTGCAGATACACTCCATTCACTGGGAGATCTCATTAAGCAAACAATTCAAAGAGCGGCTTTGCTTTTGTACCAGGCCTGATATTGACAGATGCTAACCTTACCAGCAAGACTCCTCTTTTGTACACTTGTGATGGGGAAGAAGGTTTTCTTTTCTTTTTGTAGCTCAGGAAAGGCTTGACAGACACAGCAAAGTCACATTTCTCTTATTCTTTGGCACGGCTTTAGGATACTTGTAGATGGTACAGAAAAGTGAGACTTTACTGTCTTTTCCTTTTCTTCCCTCCATTTTTACTTTGTTTTGACTGGTATCTTGAGTCATACTTCATATCCTCACAAAAGGCCACAGGACATTTTTATTAGGCTTGGAGAGAAATATTACTTACCTTTCTTTTATTGGCAGATTTCCATGCAAACTGTGACTAATACTGCATCCATTGTTATTTGACAAGAGAAGAAAAGACAATTTTTCACTCACGATGAGAAATGCTGGCAGCTACTAGATAAATAAAGGATGTACTCTACCTTTCCATGCATTTCCAAGATTCTTGATATGTAATAGAAAGTTTAAAAACATTATGTTCAGTAATACATACTATTGTATTGTCCCTGTCAAAGTAAAATAAAAGATTGTCTTGCTATTTTTACAAGAACTATTAAGACTGAAGTGTCAGAGTTTACGACTATCTTCAGAAAATTTCCAAGTGGAAGAAATATTCTAGTGGAATGTAAAGAATTAAGCATTCAAGGATCATTTTCTCACACGTTTTAATTTTATGTATTTATCAGAAAATATAAATGTTAGACAAAATATTAATGAATAAATACAATTTTCACATAAGAGAAGTTCTTTTAATGATGGGTACAGTAGCGACGTGGTACATATCTGTATGTTTTACATTGAGGAGTGTATTTCAGAGCTAAGAAGCATTTTATTTTTAACTTTTTGAACTACTTGTGTATTCTTATGTAATGAGAGGACATTTCTAAAGCAAGCATCTAGCGATTCATTCTCAATGGACCACATATGAATGATGATCTAAGTGACAGATTGATAGCAAAAGTTTTGGGACAATTCCTTATTATATGTCTGAGAGGTGTGAAACCTGAGGCTGTTCTTTTCTACTTGATTGGGAGTATATGCAGATTTAACAACATATTCTCCTAAGTTTATGAATAGAAACATCAAGTAAATGGAGGAGACACTAACGACTTAGAGTGAAACTGTAATGTGTAAATCTTGCGGATTCCTTCTCAGAGTGAAATAATGGCAGCTTTTTTTCTTTTTAAAGAACTCATGGGCTATGGCATTTATAGTTCATGATTAATACGACCAAGGATTAAAAACATTTTTTACATTTGAACTGGGGCTGAACAAAAGCCCAGGTGTTTTTCTTTGACTGCTGGTCAGAGGTATTATGTCCAACATTAGCAGTCACAGCAGCAAGTCCTTCTTTTTTCATGTGTAAATAATTATAGACAAATAATTTCAGATGGCAACTTAGATGAATAATTGATTGCTTATCAAATAAACATGAGCAACAATCAATGTGCAAAACCAATTATGGTGTGCATTCTGTGTAAGCTTTGTGGTTAGTGGCCTTTGGAGTCTGAGTCAAATAAACCCGAGCTGAAATCTTGCCTCCTGCCCTTATCTTCTCTAAGCCTCAGGTTCCTCTTAGTTTGTAAAATGGGTACACGTTAACTCATAAGGTTCTTGCAGAGATTAAATGAAATCATGAATGTAAAGTATTTAGCACAGTGGTTGGGATAGAATAGAAGGAGTACAATACATGACAGATTTATAGTGCAACTAAGAAGCATTATCCTATGAAACTCTATGAAATTAGTTAAACCTCGATATCTAATCTTTTCCACTCACAAGAAAAGCTTTGAAATAACACAAAACTTTGGATGGGTTGAAGTTTGTCCTACTAGGTCAATTTGCATATTTTCTCTCTCTCTTTCTTCAATTGTGTGCATGACAGGATGAGGGAGGTTGTGAATGATTTTAGACCTAGAAAAGATATTATTGATAAATTTATGAATTAATTCTCGGCTTAGGATACTTATCTAACTTTCTAGATCAGAACAGAAGTGAAAGATGTGTATTTGCCTTTTGTACAAAGAACCGAATACATCAAGTAATTCCAGAGGCAGGATTCTTTTTTATTTTGAGAGAACTATTATCTGCAGGCAGTTTTACAACTTTGTCTGAATAGAAACAAACCTCTATTAATTCAGGAACACTGAAGGAAGAGCTCGAGTACTTTATGACTGGTGACAGAGTCCGATATATTATCTCTGCCTGGCCTCAGCTGGCTCTCATTATGTGAACAAAATGCAAGCTTCTAGACTGGATCCAAAGTTCCTATTATGTATGAGCCAGATGTTGTGTCACCTTTTTCTTTCCTGTCGTTTGTATGTGAACTGCTACTCTACTTACACCTTCAAAAGCCATCAGCCTTTTTAATTTCACTGTCTTTCTTGCTGGATTTTTCAAGTAGTTTTGACCTATTTCAGCAAATATTGCACTATATTCTTATGATTTTCTTCAGATAACTAAATAGAGAAGCATGGAATCTGCCAGCCCAGATTAGCTCAGTGTCTCACTAAATCTGTTGGTTCATCCCAGGCCAATACCAAATTCAGTGGAATGTCGTGTAATTACTAAGCAACTTGGTATCATCACAAACAAGAGAACACAGACACTCATGTGCCCATTTTTCTAAAGTTCTTTCATCAGATTTTGTTGATGTTGTCTAAAGAAAAGCAGCTGTAATGCTTTTGGCTTGAAAAGCTTGCATTATGCTCAGTTAAATACAATTGTCATGGAAAGTGATAAAATTGTGGAAGAGAGTTGTCTAGAGAAGATAAAGTAAATCACTATTTTCCATCAGATTTGATTCAATAATATTTGCCACATATTTTGCCTTATGTTCTATGACTTTAAAAACAAGTCTAAACCTTCCTTCTTATATTAGAAACAAATATCAGTTTCATATACATTTCACATAGAAAGGAAAAATGTGCTATGGTGCTTCAGTCTCTTGAAGATGCTACGAAGTTGTAATTTTTAGTAAAGGATGTGAGGTCGTAACATGTTACAGAAGGTAAACATCTGCAATTTGCAAAGACAGAACAATTCTATTTGCCTTGCTTGATGTATTCATCATTTTACAAGACTCTAGGGAAAACTGTCCTCTAAGACTCTCCTTTCTCCCTGTAGAATTACATAATTTAGAAATGCTGCTGTTGTTTCCATAGCTTCTGTTTAAGTAGTTTGGGATTGAAACCGACTGATCAGATTCACAGTCATGTAACATTTCTGCCCCATCTCCTAACATCCTTCTTTGCTGAAGAGAGAAAATAACTATCTTTCAGATAGTTCCTGGCCAGATTTGATTTCCCCAGATGAACTTGCAACTTTCTTTAATGAGATAAGATGTACTCTTGCTACCAGCAGCCCCCTTTATCTTAGATGCTCCTAGGGTGTTCATGATCTATCTGAGGGAAATGGAACATTTAAATGTGGGCAGATGCTAAATTCTCTTTCCAGGAGTGAAAATAATGGGGGCTGGACAAGATTGACCTGGAGAGGTTTCTTGTTTGAAGAAGACTTGAATGAGAATGCCAAGCTTGGAAGCCATCCTTCCAAAGAGAAGAGATTTGGCAAATGCTAATCCTGCTCTTTTCTCCCTTGTCTCAGAGTTCCATATAAATAACCAGGATGTTCCTGATGTTGTAGTGTGTGATAACAATGGCAATGGCCTCTAATTGGCCTTTCCATCCATTCTGCCTGACACCCTGCTGTCAGATGGTTCTCCCAAGTACAGCTCTATCATGACTTCCTCTTGCAAAAATCTTTAATAGCTACCACATGATTATAAATTCAGTAACATTCCTCACTCCCTGGTCAGTGCCCTTCACAATGTGGTAATTGCTTATCTGTCCATCCTTTCTTCACTTTGCTCCTACTCCTACTGTATGTGCCAACCAATTGACTACTTACTATATCTTAAACACAATCCTCATTTCCCCATCTCACAGCAGCTCCTCAAAGCCCTTCTTTCTGTTTCTACCTACTGTTCAAGATGTTTCTCAAATGCCACATTCACTTTAAGGTTTTCTTATTCCTTCAGACCAATGTGATCTTTCCCTCATTCAGCTTTTTGTTTCTCTTATAACATCAGTCATAGAGATCTTGAGTCAGAATTCCTATATTTTCTAGTCAGATTTCCTTTCCTACTAAACTGTTAGCTCTTTAAATATAGGGATTATATGGGGCCGGCCTGGTGACATAGCGGTTAAGTATGGCAGCTCTGCTTTGGCAGCCTGGGGTTTGTGGGTTTGGATCCAGGATGCGGACCTCCACACTGCTCATCAAGCCGTGCTGTGGCAGCATCCCACATACAAAAAGTAGAGGAAGATTGGCATAGCTGTTAGCTCAGGGATAATCTTCCTCAAGCAAAAAGAGGAAGATTGGCAGCAGATGTTAGCTCAGGGCCAATCTTCCTCACCAAATAAAAAAAATAGACATTATATCTTATTCATTTATTTGTTTCCTTCAGTGGCTAGTACGTGGTTGCACATAATTGTTCAATAGCTCTGTCATTATTATATTGTTAGGGGGAAGCTGCCACAGTCACCTACTATGGTATATCGGAAAGGGTTGGCTTCAAAGCATGGAAGGGATTGGTGTGTTAAAATAGGCTGGATTGTTGATGCCACATAGCATGGGAGCAGACAAGTTTCTTTTCGTTGTTTGTCCAGAAAGGGCTAAGTCATGACCCTTTACTGGATCACCTTCACATTATCAGTGATATACTCTATTGCTTCCATTGAGAAAGATTTTAACTTTCTGGTTAAAGCAAAGCATGGACATTTTCAGACTTAAATTACATCATGTAACAAGACACAAGAGATACTTGATATTCATTTGAGTGAGATTTTAATGGGTAAAGTAAGCCTTTTCTGACAATGGAGAATACCTTAATAAACTCACACACTTGGTTTGACATACAAAGCTCTATGATGGGAAACTTGAGTATCATCATTGAAAGGTTTCGGGTTCATTTTATAAAATTATCAATGTTTTTTTCTTAGGCTAGAATGTCACTAAAAGAAATCTTAGCTGACCCTAAACACAAGCTTAGATAACGTTAGAAGTTATTCGGTTCTTTCATTCCTGATCATCCAAAATGAATAGTCTTGCTCTAAGGTTTTACTCCAAGAGAAAACCCTTCCACTTAGACATAACCCCTCCCGTGGGACATGTTCACATGTACTTTACCGTATAATCATGGTGAACAGAATCACAGACAAGCAACTATTCTTAGCACGACTGCTTTTGTACAAGATATCTTTAAATTATGCTGGTTTGGAATGATGCAACCCACATTCCTTATCAGGGCAGTGAAAACTGGATTTGACTTCAGTAACCAGGCAGAATTCAAGTTCCAGTAAGAAGTGTATTTTAGGCCTGTTTTCTATTATTATCTGTTTAGTGTGTTCAAAGCAGTTTATGGAACTAATATTGTAACCAGGGTGACAAAATTCAGAGTGGCAACTCTGTGGAAGTTGATCATGCCCTTTCTTTCTTCAAACCTCCTTTCATATCTACTGGCTGTTCATAGATTTCTATTCCTTTAACAGGCAAATGGGATTTCCAGAAACTTTAAAGATTTAAGGCTATATTTGTAGTTGGATTATGCTACATTTGGAATTTAGCACTCAGACAGGCACTTGGAAGTGGAAAGAGTTGTACCAGATCTCAGAGGTTGATGTGAATTCAGATGATTTCATGGTTGCCTGGTTTGGATGAGGCCATTACTTTTCTACCCTGATACCTGCTCTTTCTGAATTACAACCCTCATTTTCTTTTTTTTTTTTTTTTGCGGTGCCTATGGATGCCTCATAAGAAAATACAAAACAAAACAAAAATTGACATTTTCCAGTCTCCTTTACAGACAAGCAAAGCCATGAGGCTAAATTCTGATGAATGGGATGCTAGCAGAAACATGATGTAGCAGCTTTTGGCAAACTTCCTTTAAAGATTGCAGACTTGTGCTTTCTGTTTCTTCTTCCCGTCTTCTCCATCTTAATCCTTGGAATTTATATGTAATAGCTAGACTTCTAAGGGACCATGGAGAAAGAGAGTTATTTCCAGGAATGACCAGGCAGAAAACTGGAAACAATCTGGGTTCTTAGGACTTTGTTGAACAGAGCTTTCTTTACGGATCTAAACAGCTGTGTTTGGACTTTTATGTGCAAGAGAAATAACGCTCTATGTTGTTTATGCCCTGTTGCTTTTGGTCTCTGTTATCTTTAGTCATCCTGATGTCTCATAGAGCAGTATGACACTTAGTGGAGAACAAATAGAGAAACTTAAAGCTGGCAAGGAACTTAGAACTTATCTGTCTGGCTTATCACTGTATTCCCAGCACCTAGAAGAGTGCCTGTGGCAATCAATACAAAGATATTGAATGAATGAATATGTGAACAGTCTACAAATAGTAATTTTGTCTCCGCCCATTCAAGAGTTCTACTTCCTAGTTCTATTTCACGTCTTACTTCACTGGCCAGAACGTCTAAGACAGTCTGGATTTTGGTTTTCACTTTTCTGTTTAAAAAAGGGGTTTCTAGCACATTCTCCTTTTGAGGAGAGTGTTAATGCTTGAGCTGAATATTTTCCTAAATGCTAATATTTTTCTGTAAATTTTACCTGATTGTGTTAGATTTTTCAAGTTCAAAGATTTACTAAAATCTTGTGATAATCATTACTTTATCTTAGCTCTATCTATCATGAGTTGAAAATTTTCCATTCCTAAAACCTCTTCCTCCCTACCCTCCACAATAGATACTTTATATATTTCTGGAAACAAATTGCTTTTGAATCAATTAGAATCCATTTTGATTGACTCACATAGTGTTTATTATTCATAGCATGAAACTGTTTAAATAGAAAAGATAATCTAAAAAACATTTTGGCACAGAGATTAACAAAGAAAATTGTTCAAAGAGGCTAACACTTCTCTTGGAAAATTGTCTTTAATGCTGATACAAGAAATCCAAGCAAAACAGTGACTTTCCAAGGAAACAATTCATCAGTGAATTCATTTGTGTGGTTTATTAATTACTGTATATGGTTAATTAATAGCTATGGTTCATCATAAAATGTTAATAAGACCAATTAAAATATGTAAGAAAACTTTATTTGCTTGTTTTAATTATTTTGAGAGTTTATATTCCTAAAGGCATAGAGCAGAAAACTGAGTTGTTCCTTAGTCTCCGCTTCCCAATTATTATGAGAATGTAAAGAAGCCATGATCAATATTATCTCTTCATAGAATTATTAATTAGGTACATAATTTTTTCACTGTGTATATCACATTACACCTCAAATTAAATTTGTGCTCAATTATAGGTTAATTTATATAATCCATAAAAATTGCAAATTGGATAATCAAAATACAAATAATTTCTGAAACTGATTCCTTATGTTTTAAAATGTTGATGTTGTCACATTTTGAAATTTGTGTTTCTTTCCCCATACACCCTAATACATGATTTATGCATTAATTTTTGTTATTAATTTACTAGGAGTGGCTTCAACGAATGAAAGCTTCTGTTACCTAACAGTTATTAGGTAGAATGTCTTAAGATCGACTTCTCTAAGACAGGATTCTCTACATTATTTCCATGAATTTAATTTATTATCCTCTATCTTGTCCATATATTAGGTAAATTCACTTAGTACTTTACTATGACACATTGCAACTAACTTTCCTGAAAGGTATGCCCCCATTAGCATTGTTTATAATCAGGTATTTTGTTGTTAGAATATTGAGATTTTTCTGTAGTCATGAGAGAGAAGTCTTGTTTAAAAATTTCACGGCAAAATATATCACAGCCACGGCCATCTCAGTATCTATTCATAGGACAGCCTTGGCAAAAAGTTCAGTTAGACTCCTGTAATGTTAAAAAAACTATCTAGTCAGTTGATTTTTATTCGTCCTTAATCTGAAACACAAATGCCTGAACTCTCAGCCTGTTCCAAAGGTGGTAGCCTCAATCTAGCTGCTGTTTGATTTTTATCAAAAGGTTGATTAAATGAAACAATGTGAATGTGAAATAATTGGGAGTACATGGAGTACATTCATTCCTTTAGCTAGTCTGCTTTTTAATCTGAATTTTAATCTACTTTTTAATCTGAATCAAGATGGACTCCCAGAAGCTGTGTACTTGGATTCCATCGTTTTGGGGGCCCCACTTCATCCCACCAGATCCCAAAGAATTGCCTCCATTGAGCATTCTCTCTTCAGGGTCTACTGAGTGTTCCCGACAGAGCAGTTAACACTGTTAAGGATACTATCATAAACCCTACACCCATGTATCAAGGGCCCTTTGGACATCGTGATGAGACAAAAGACTTTCAGGTGCCATGATCATTATTTTTCCTGAATTTACTTTCATCACCAAACCTGCTTGTCTTCCTATACTCCCTTTCCCAATAATTGGAGTGACCGTATATCTCATCAGATCTAGTCAATCACGATCTTTACCATTCTACCTCCAAGATATCTCTAAAACCCACCCACCTTTCACAAAACGCACTGCCCTGAGTTAGTATTACTGATCATTTTTCTTTTGCTTCAGGCTCCAATTGGCTCACCACGACACTGTCACTGATGCTATCTTTCTTAAAAATTTGGATATTTTCTTCATCATGGATTTTTAAAGATTAATTTTGGTTTAAAAATATTTTCACATTAATATCAACATTGATTAATATTTTAACATCAATTCTATAATAAATATTTTAGTAAATGCTATTTATCTTGGTTCTTGAATTTTTTGGTTAAATTTTTGGCCTGAAGCATGTACCTTACTCCCTTCACTCCAGTCCCAACAATGTTCTCCAGACCTCCATTTCTTGGCTTTGCTAGTTTTCACTTTTGCCTGAATCAGGAACAGAATAGCTGCAAAGGATTAGAGGATGGGAGGCAGGGAGAGCAGAGGGATCAGGACTTTGCCTTCCAGACTAAAGCTGATCCGAGGGAGGCAGGGAAGAAGACTTAGCCCTAGGTGAAATGTGAAGTTTTAATAATTACCTTGGACTGGTCACTCAATTTCTGGATTAAGACTATATGTGCTATTGAAAGTCACCATAGGCTGAATTATGTAAGAGTAAATGGAGCAGTCATGTGCCTGCTACTTTTTCATCCAGGACTAAGTAAACTCTTTCAACTAAACAAAGGGAGAGGATGAGACAGAAATATACTGAAGTTCTTAGTTATATTATAAGCTAGACTTGTTTTATATATTCACCACATCTATTTATTTGATTTTGTCTGCTTCTTCTCATTAATTAGTTCATTGCTTTATTCTTAAAACCTAAAACAATGACTGACACATAGTAAGAGTTTACTATTTTGGCTTCCATTTACTCACTCATGCAATAAATGTTTGTAAGAGCCTACTATAAGCCATCCATTTTTCCATCTGCTGGGAATAGAGAGTGAACAAGGCAGGCAAACCCTAGAGAGGCATTCCTTTATTCTTATTCATGACATCTGACAACATAACATTCACCATACTTTTTGTAGTGATCTCTTTCAAGTGTATCTTCCATGTATCTAGCTTGTTCACCACCTTGTCAATAGCACCTAGTAGCCTGGTGCATAGAATATACTCAATGAAGATTTAAATCAATGAGTCAACCACATTTCTCAGTATTTCTTCTATGAAGACTTACCTGAGTAGTTTCTTTTGAATATATATGTCAGTGTCAATCTTGTTTGTTCTGAGGAACTGTTTTGTGAATGTTGTTGGTTGCCTACTCTGAATCCATTGTCCCTTTGTTTCTTCCTAATAGAACCCTGATTTTGTTCAGGAATCCGCCCTCCCCTATGTAGCCCCTAAGATTCGAGAGATTCTGACTCTTTTTCTACTGCCAGGAATTTGACTCACTTAGTCCTAATGAAAGTATTTCTGATCTTTTTGGCTCTGATTGGTTTAGGTATGGCCATGCAATTTAGGTCAGTTCAATCTGAGAAAATGTTTTCCACAGGCTTCTGAGAAAATTTCTCATTTGCCTAGAGGGCCTTTTCATATCAGTGGTTTTCAACTGTGGGTGATTTTGCCTCCCAGGAGACATTTGGCAATGTCTAGAAACATTTTTGATTGTCATAACTCGAGATGCTACTGCATCTAGTGAGTAGAGGCCAAGGATGATGCTAAGCATCCTTCAGTTCACAGGACAGCACAATAATTATTTGGCCCCAAATATCATTAGCGTCAGTAGTGTTGAGGTGGAGAAACCCTGATCCAACATAAATTAAGAAGCATGTAACTCTCTCTGATAGCTTCTACCACCACACAACCGCAGGAAAACAAACTTTAGGATGAAGCTCAATAATGTAGATGTTACAAAGAAGGATGGGTTCTTAATTACATCTTCAGGTAGTTGTAGCAACTAATCTGGAAGCTGGTCTTGTCTTTGGACTTTCAGTTACCTGAGCCAATGTATGTCCTAATTGCTTATGCCAATTTGAGCCAGATTATTTTTAATAGCCATTAAAAGCATCCTAACCTATGTAAACAGGTACATATTTCTTCATTAAACAATAGGAATGCAGTTGCTAATTCCATTTTGCTATGGTTTTCAACCAAAAGATTGTTCTAATCTTAATAACTATAAGATTTTTTTTTTCAAATTTTCTACATAGTCTTTTACTTCAGTTAGATTTATATATTTTTACACTGAACATGTACAGTATATATATATTTTTGAAAGTCTCATCAACTTCATTGAAAGACATAGATTTTATTGACTGATAATATATAATAAAGGACTAAAGAGATATTTGTTGAATTAAGAATAAATGTGTACCAAACAATGTTTTTTTCGATATAATTTCTTATACTTAGCTGGCTTTTCTGGTCTTTCAATATTATACAACCGCACTTTTAATAACTTGGAGACAATATAGGAGTCAAACTTCTTCTGAGGGTCGGCCTGGTGGTGTAGTGGTTAGGTTCTCACAGTCTGCTTCGGTGACCCAGGGTTCGCAGGTGTGAATCCCAGGCACGGACCTACACACCAGTCATCAAGCCACGATGTGGCAGCATCCCCAAATAAATAGAGGAAGACTGGCACAGATGTTAGCTCAGCAACAATCCTTCTCAAGCAAAAGGAGGAAGATTGTCAACAGATGTTAGCTCAGGGCCAATCTTCCTCACCAATAAATAAATAAGTAAATAAAATAAACAAATAAATAAAAAAGTATACTTAAAAAAACCCTTCATCTCTAAGCCATTGTTTTAAGAAATTGAAACCTATAGATTAACCTCTTTTCTTCCTCAACACTGGCATGTCTAGCCATTTTCTCCTTGGGCAAAAACAAAGGAGTAGAATTATGTGAGTTTTCTTACGTTAGGTGTTTTGTAAAATAGATCTTTAAATAGTCACTGAATAGTTGAATTGAGACTCCAGGATTTTGAGTTCTTAACTCTTGTTTAGAAAGTTTATATTCTGTAATTTTGTCAGAATATATTGAAACAGTTTTGTTTCTCTCATTATGTCTCTAAAATGGAATGATTGTAGAGTCCTACAAAAAATTGAAATGAGAATTAATCAGTAAAAACAACTACATAACATTTCATGAAACACAAAAGCTTAATAGTACTATATGAGACATAAATGATAATTGGGTGAAATTTTTGAGAAATATAACCACAAATCACTCAAGTTTCATTAAAAAAATCAACTAAGGTGTCATTTTGATTAATATGTAGTGGTTAAACTTATTTTATACTGACTGTATATTTGTAATAGTAGGAGAAACCACCGCATTTTCTATTTGTTCATTGTGTCAAGTCACTTGATATTCTTGCACTTTAGGCGTAAGCTGAAAATTGCTGTTGTGTATAATTAACATAGCATGAGAAGATTTTAGTAAATGTAATCTCCTTTTTCTAGTTAGTTCTGAGGTTCAAATAATCATCTAGCTTTTTTAGACAGGACAGTTAGCTAAACAATTAGGGCCCAGTTGCAGAATGAGGGAAAGAGAGGTTCAGAAAATGGTGAAGGTTTAGATATTCCTTTGTCACTGGCAGACTGCAGGAGTTAAAGGGGCTCTTTTGGCACATTGCCCTGTGTAGAAGAAGGCAAAGCTTGAGAGAGAGGGAATTCCAGAGCCTTAGGACCCTGACCTAGGGACTTTCTTCCCACTTCCTAGACCATCAATCCTGAGATCTGCCGATTGCTGTGAGTCAGTGGTGGGGAAGGCAGTGATGGAGTTAGAGTGTCAAAAGCGTCTTAGTAGGGTGAGTACTAGATCCTTGAAGTTGAAGGTAACAGTTTTAAATGTTTTCAAAGTTGTTGCAAGTGTCAGGAGCCAATGATTTGTGAGCTCTGTCCTTGCTCCTGCTTCACCCCTCTGACCTTTGTCCAGGGCTGGCCTGCACAAGTGGTGTAAGAAGCTGCCAGTGGAGTGTGATTTGAAGGGCATCAAGAGGCCCACTTGGCCCTAATTATTTTCCCCTGGGTCTGTCATAACTTTCCAGCATCTGGCTCAGTAAATCTTGGATGGATGGATGGATAGATTGATGGATGGATGGATGGATGGATAAATGAATGAATTTATTCAGCACATATGTATTTAGTAGTTTTTTTCATGCCAGGTACTATGCAAAATGCAGAGGATCCCAAAGTAAATACAATCAATATGTTCCCACTTTTCATGAGGCTCAAAATCTAGTTTGACAAAAAAGAAGGTCAAGTAAATGCAATTATAAGTGGAGGTTCTGAAAGTTTAGAAGAGAAAGTTTAGAAGGTGCTAAAGGAAGCGGACATTAGAAAGTTTTCAAAGGGAGGCACTTCTGATACAAAATATGACCGTAGTTGAAATGCAAAGATATTGGCAGGAAGAAATATTGTAATCGCACCAGCCCCGGTTATGTGATTAGAGAATTTGCCCATGGAAGAGTAAAAGTAGAGCGCTAAGAAAATCAGGAACTGATGGAGGACAACCATTTTGAGGAAGGAAAAACTGAGTGTCCAGACTGCGGTCCATGCAACACTGGGCTGAGTGGAGACTGGAAGGACGAGGGCCTGGGCAGACCAGGACAGTGTCTCTGAGCCAATGCCCAGGCCATGGGACCAAGGAGCCAGGAGGAGGCTCTTCAGAACCAACCAGAGTCCCACTGGCAAACCCGATGGGATGATGCATCCCAAGAATCCAAGCTCAACAGATGGGCTGCAGGAACAAAGTCTGACTGTGAAAAATGGTGAGAACTCCATGAGAGATTTTTTTTTTTTTTTGATGAAAAGGGAAGAATATTCTATCAATGAGAGATGAAAGAATTAGCCTTGGGGTGACTGGTTTAGTAATGGTTAAGAGGAAGGCCTGGGGCTATTTTAAAGAAACATTTTTTTGCTCTAGGTTAGAATCTTTCTTGCCACTTCTGTAGCCATTTGATTTTCTATTTATCAATTGCCTTTGGATTAATCAGAGAATGGAGATCCATGAATTATTAAAAAAATGAGCTTTATCTATAATGATACTTTATCTTTCCTCATTTCAGGAGCAACTACTGATAGTGGAGTAATAATTGAATGAATGAATAAATGAATGATTGATGAGAGGATGAAGGAATGAATGATAGAGTAAGATTTATTATTCTGCTGTCCATGACACGTTTATATGTTATTCTCACAACTTTCCCTCATTCACCTGGTACTGTGCTCCTGTGAAAATAACAAATAATCTTACCTCAAATTCCTGGTGTTTTTATAAAGTGCTATACGTTTTATTTTTATATGTGATTAGTCAGGCTTCTAAAGCTCTGTTACGTATTCCTGTAACACATAAGCGCAGGCTGACATAAAAGACGAAAGTTCAGCTTTGGGGGTAAGTCTAAAACTAAATTTGCACTGCTTCCTGGTGTCTACTTCAAAATTCCAAAGATAAGAGTCCCTTTATTTGCAATCCATTATCTCTGTTTAAACACGTTTCATTGCTGAAGCTGTATTTTCAAGAAGTTGGATGGGTTGATTTTGAACAGTAGCAGTTCATAAAGACAGCAGAGCCCTCACCTCCAGCCCTGTCTCCTGCTCTGTCTGTCTGTTTTCATCATGAAGACTTTTCAGTGTCAGACGGAGGAATACACTTTTCTCTCTAAAAGACATCAAGGGAAATGAAGTAAAGCGAAACCTCAAAAGCAATCGTTTTAAACTTGTAAAATTTCCCTCTACAAATCATGATTTCTGCTTTCTAACAATAACAAAAAAGCCTTCTGGAACATCAAATAGCTCTTGCAAAATGACATTTTTTAAATATTCGATGTACAGAAACTAGGAACATATGGCTAAAATAGCAAACATTTAGAAGTCAGTGAATTAAATGGAAAAACACCTCCGAAAGCACATTTTATATTGCTATTGCAAAACCACAATCTTACTAATATTGGCTAAATTCTGAAAACAGCTGGACTTTGGCTTTCTCTAATTGTGTCTGACTCAAAATTGCTTTTTTTTTTCTTTTTTAAGAGAATGGTATTTCTGTACATTACTCTTACTTTCAGAGCTGTGAGTTCTGGACTATATGCGAATGCTGAGTTCACTTTCTCCATTTGCAGGAATAAATGAGAGTGAGCCTGCAGCCCGCTGCTGCTGCTGTTTTCATAATAATGGAGGAACAATGGTCTTTGACTTTCAAAAAGTCACAGATAATCCCTAATCCTCATTGTCGTCTTCTGTTTCAGCACAACCTTTCTCTAGAACAACTAGCAAGATGCAAAATTGACTAATGATCTTCTCCCTTCCCCTGTCTGACCCCTACATGCACACCCCCTCTCTTAGAGGTGCCAAGGAGCAGTGAAGTGACCAAAAGTCAGGCAGTAGGAAGGAGAGGAAAGAAAAACAAATTGAGTGACCAATCACAAGGGCTGAGTTTTGGCTGTTTCTATTATTCGCTTGTTTGAGCTTTCTTAGATGTGTTTTTTTGAGAAGACTTTCATGTTTTTTTTTCGTTTAGAACTAGCTACCTTTTTCCATGCAAGGGGCTGGGGAGTAGAGCACTTGAATGAGGTCCAGGTAGGCTGCCAGATTTCTGGGATGCTCAAGGACAATGTTTCCATCCTCTTTCTTCTGAAAACAGGCTTTTAAATTCTACATGAAGCCTTGTTAGTGATGAAGAGAAGTGAAAGTCACAAAGCAGTGGTGGAAATTCAAAAGCACTTCATCCGTCTTTGGTATTTACATACAGCTCTAAATATGAGGCTATTTCTTGAATTATGCAGTTTGGTATTTTGTATATCTGCTTTGTAAGGAGCAATCTGCAGTTTATAAAAATATGATCCCCATCGAGTTCTGTTTTGCTGTAACCTCTCTATCAGTGCTTTTAAATTCTTGTGTCATGAATAAAGCATAGGACAATCTCATTCATTTAAATAAAATCCGCCTACTGAGAGCCGTATGCATGGCCTGGGTCAAATCTGTGGAAGCGCCATTGTGGAAAAGAATGCCCTCCAGCCATGTCTTTTCTGTTTCAATGGTCCAAGGGCTAAGAATGAACACCAAAGAGGAAGGAACACATCAATCTGAGTCACCAACACTTCAAAGATGCTCACAATTTCTTGAAAGACCAACACACTACAGGCTTTCATGAGACATAAACTGACTTAAACGAGTTTCCCAAAGCAGATAGACTTTATGTAAAACTGCTTTTTGTTTGCCGTAGAATTTAATGGTAAGGGGAATTTATTTGTAAGTAATACAAACAATTCTAGAATAGTCATTATTATGATCTACGGAGTAACAATTTTGTTCCAACTTAGCATAATGCTAAGTGCTTTACATAAAATTATGTAATTTAATTATTTTTAAAAACCCTATAAGATAGCTAGTATTATTGCTCATTTGTATTATTATAAGTGAGAAAAAGGAAGCACAGAGAAGTTAAATATCTTGCCAAAGGTCACAAAGCATGAGGATTTGAATTTCCTTTATCTTAGTCTTAGTTCAAAACCTAAACATTAGTCTTGAAAGAATGTAGACATATATTTCATTCAGATACTGAAAACTTTCCCACAATGTATGTAAATCAAACCATCATCCTGTATGCCTTAAACTTATACAGTGATGTATCTGAATTATTTCTCAATAAAACTGAAAAACAAATCTCCATTCAGAGGGAAAAAAAAGGATACTGAAAACTTTCTTAAAGAGTCCACTAATGCTGGTGTAGTTCAATTCTGGGACACTCAAAAAGGGATTTCATATAGTTTTGGCTATTGACAGTGATTTTTAATAACTTGAAAATGTTGCATTAGAATGCATATTAGAAGCATGAACATTGCCCATGTATATTCCAAGGTTTCTAAACCTAGGCCAACTTTTTTCAATATTGGTTTTCCATTTATATCGATCGTCACATAGTTTTGATCAAGTTAAATCTGTGCCTTATATGTATGGCAGATTTATTAAAGAAGTGAATGTTGAAAAATCAAAGAAACTAGAGAAAAATATTAATGTCTTTGTATATAAAGAGTTTTTATAAATCAATATGAAAATGTAGACCACTGGATTGAAAAATGGGCAGAGAATATGTCTAGGAAATTCAATGAAGAATAAATACAAAGGATTGAACTCAAACACATATGATAAAACATTCAATATCAACTGTAATTATAGAAATGCCTATTAAGCAATATGATAATATTTTAATCTATTAAAGTATAAAAGATTAAAAACTCTGTTTCATGCCTATTATTCCAAGGACATAGAAATACGAGCACTCTCAAACATCAGTATAAATTATTAGAAGATATATACACAGTCACATAGTTTAAAATGTAAGTGAAAATCCCAAGACTTAAAAATGTTTGCACTATTTTAGCCAATCATTTTCCTTATAGAATTTAGATGAAGAAAAGAGAGGAATATAAAATTTTACCTCCAAGGATATTTAGCAAATCTTATTTTAAATTTAAAAATATTAAATAATTTATAAGTCCAACACAGAATAAAGGCCTGGCTAATAAATTTACAGTATAGCCATATGATAGCCATGTTTTGAAGATTAATCAATATAGAACAGTAATATAATATTTACAATATACTGTTAAGAGAAAAAGCATATGAATGAATATATGCAGTATGATCTCAATCTTAAAAACAAATGTTTTCTATACATGTATATGTATAATATAGCTGTACCACATATACATACTATATACATATTTAATTGTGCGTAATAGACTATGAAAAAATATCAATTATCTAAAGGTGGTGGAATTACAGGTGATGTTTGCTTTGTTCTTTATATGTTTCTACATTTAAAAATTTGCTACAATTAGAGGCCAGCCCCGTGGCGCAGCAGTTAAGTGCGCACGTTCTGCTTTGGTGGCCTGGGGTTCACCGGCCTAGATCCCAGGTGCGGACATGGCACTGCTTGGCACGCCATGCTGTGGTAGGCGTCCCACATATAAAGTAGAGGAAGATGGGCAGGGATGTTAGCTCTGGGCCAGTCTTCCTCAGCAAAAAGAGGAGGATTGGCAGCAGATGTTAGCTCAGGGCTAATCTTCCTCAAGAAAAAAAAAAAAAAAAACAACAAAAGAACAGTGGTTATCTCTGAAGGGAAATGAGCCAAGGATTTTTGGAGGCAATAAGACGGGAATTTCATTTTTCACTTTTATTCTTCGATGGTGTTTGAAGTTTTTGCAATGAGAAGTATTTATGTATAACTTGTATAATTAAAATGATTTAAAATATTCAGTGAACCAAGAAAAGTGTAAGCCATTTGTTTTAACCAAACAGGAATATATTGGCAGATAACTTCATGCTGTTAAAACTGTGAATTACTTTCCCCAAAATAAGAGTATTTTTCTTCTTCCCTTAAAGTATTTTAATTTTCGTGGCCAGCATAAAGCTGATCTTGGCAGGACTGAAAGGCGTTCTCACAAGAGGAAAAGCCCATAGAGCAAGCCCTCCAATATATTAAGTTGCAACAGCCCTTTCTTTAAGGCTTTGGGTTGTATCATCATCTCTTAACAAAACATTTTTATTTTTCCAGTTTTAAAAGCCTCCAGTGACCATTTTGCTTGATTTCTCTTTTGTCTTTCTCTTATTTCTTCATGACAGTAATGCAAAACAAATTTTGATTAGGATGTCTTGTTCATTTTTTGACGGCTCAACTCTCTGCCTCCAAGCTGAGCCAAAGAACATTAATATTTTGATAGGAGATAATTTTTCTCTTTGAATTTTATTGTTTTTCAAAACTGAAAACAGTCTTTTCTGTTATAAAAGTAATTTATGTTAATTTAAAAATATTAAATGATATCTAAAATACAAATACCTCCTATGTTATAGGCTGAAAATGCCAGTTACTCACTTTTTCAGTCTCCCTTGCAGCTAAGGACTAGAGTATGAAACCTAAATCTGGCCAAAGAGGCCAAATAAAGTTTCTGGACTAGGTTTTCCTCCTAGATAACAATAGACATGCTTGCAGAAACTGCCTTCTTTCTGGCTTTGGATGTGATTGTGTGAGGTGTGATGCCTGGAGCTGCAGGAGCTTTCTTGTGACCATGAGGAATGAAGCTTAAGAATAAAATTATGCCAAGGATTATAGAGTGTGAAGGTTAAGATTTTGAATCTTTGATGACATTCTTGAGCTGCTGAACTAACACTAGAACCTTCTTTCCAGGATTTCTTATGGGCTAATAAACTACTATTGTTTAATCCACCTTAGTCAAGTATTCTGTTACTTGCAGCCAAAAGCAAACCAATTGATATAGGATTGTTTCCGGTTGGTCACTATCTCAAACAAAGCTTAAATGTTTGTTGTTAAATGTACAATTTGGTCAATCTGTCCACATGTTTTCCTGAGAGAGATTCTTAGTAGTGGGACTCTTGGCTAAAGGTTAGGCTCACTTTAAATATAAATTCAAAATTATTTTAAGGATATTGCAGCTATAATTGATTAACTCTATGTCTTATTCTTATATTTCTTAATTTTGGTAGTGGTTTAATTTCGAGAGTAAGATCATGGACTAAGGACACAAATGGCACTGATTGGGTTCCTGCCCACATTACTTACTACCCAGGATGATTTTTAGGCATGTTACTTAACTTGTCTCTTCCTTTGTTGCTCATCTGTAATATGGGGATAAAAAAGTACCTACTTCATTTGATTTTTGTGAGATTTAGATGAATTAATACCTTTTAAGCTGTTAGAACTGTCTAGATCAGTGTAAGTGTTTGTTCCTCTGTGTAGCCTCACATCTTATCCCAGTAAATTGATACATATTAGTTGCTTAATAAATATTTATCAAACAAGTGAAGGAAAGAATGATAAGTCTGAGGTTATTATCTGGACTACTGTTTTTTCATATCTAAGGTTTCTAGAATTCTCTTGGTTTGCTTTTGCCTCTGTTATTTGTCTTGTTTGCTGGGACCATAAATTGAGCTGGATTCTAATATTACAGTTCGGAGTCAGAGCAGATTTTTAACACAGAAGATGCTCAAATATGAAACTTCCTTATGATTGACATACTGAGTTACAAAAAATGAGTCTGCTCCACCCAAATGTGCTTCACCAACCTGCTTTTTTGAAAATCAACACAATGGGGAAGTATTGCATCTTCAAGAGACTGGTTCTTATAGTTTATGTAGTCTCGCCCTTCAGCCGATGAAGCAGCTTGCTCTCCATAACATCCCAGATAGATAATCACCCAGTGTCTGATTAAATCTTTTCATTAGTATTTTAAAATCCTGGAGGTGGATAGAGGAGAAGCAAAATTAGGATGCCATTGATAGAAGGTTGTTTTATTCAACATCAGCATGAAGGCAAAACAAGGACATAACATCACTGAGATATTGTAGTTTTAAGTATTAATTGTAGGTTTTTTTTTTTCAGGTCTTTCCACACTGATTTTTCCAAGAAATAGAATCTGTAAAATGAACAATGACATATTTTATATACATATAAACATATGTTAGTTACGGTGTATGTGCACACACAAATCTGAATTCTATGGTGAATTTCACCATATTGTTAAGTGCAAATAGAATAATCCTACATCAAAGGACTGTTGAACCTAATGGAAGTTTTATGTGAAGTCCAACTCTCTTACCCTTTGGCAAATGACTATCGCTCAACCCACTCATTGCCCTCAGTTATGTTTTATCCTTTTGAGGATTTAAAAGCAGGTTGCTTCAGATCTTTAGGACATTATCTCCTCTCTCTAATCTGCTCAACAGTGGATAAGGCTACCAAAATGAAATGACTGTTCTAACCTGTAGAAACAGCCAACATTGTTACAGAGCTTCTTTGATGACTTGCATTTTAGTGGTTCTGAAAGAGTATTTTTATTTGGAAAAAGAAAAGAAAAAGGAAGAGAAATGTTTTATCTGAATATTATGTTTTTTAAAGTATAATTATGACAAGCAAAGGTAAGGAAACGCATATTGCACATTTAGTCTAGTGACCGAAGACCAGTCAATGTTAATGGATCTCCCACAATGAGCTGCCGAACAGTAGAAAAATTGCACGCAAACCACAGGGGCTTAAAATAACGACTGTTGTGGGTATACTGTCCTGGTTTTGGTCCCCCAAAGTGAAGTTTATGGACTCAAAAGAGTCAGCAAGCTACAAAACAGTTTGCAGGAGCACCAGAAACGCATTTCAAAAAGTAACATTTTACAGCAGGATTACAGGTTAGAAACTTTATGATGTTAAAATCAATCCTTGGTGTGTTGGAGGGGGTGGACATTCACATGCTTTTGAAACAAATCAACCATTTTCTAGCAGGATCTAGACTAACTCTGCGCACTTTCAAGTTATTTCTAAAAGAAATTTCAAGTTAGAAGAGCATATTAATACTGTTACCTGCTTGGAAAGCTCTGGTTTGACCCTTGGTGTTCCTGTATTTTCTAGTTGACAGTTACTGTTTTCCAGATGGCTGTGAGGCCTGATGTCTACTGCTGTAAAACACTGTCTCTCATTTATTCATCAGCTATTTGTGGAGGACTACAGTGTACCATGCACTGTTCTAGGCATTCAGACTATAGCAGGGAACAAATTGGACAGAACATCTTGCTCTCATGGAGCATTACCAAAAAGAGTACTATTGAAGTCATCAGTTCAGCTGAGGGATCAGGATGTATTTAGTAATACTCATGGAGCATGCTTTTTGGGATGGGGACTTAAATTATGAAATATATATATTTATGTGGGTTTTTTTGACGAAGATTAGTCCTGAGCTAACATCTGCTGCCAATCCTCCTCTTTTTTGCTGAGGAAGACTGGCCCTGAGCTAACATCAGTGCCCATCTTCCTTCACTTTATATGTGGGACACCTACCACAGCATGGCTTGTCAAGCGGTGCCATGTCTTCACCCAGGATCCCAACCAGCGAACCCTGGGCTGCTGAAGCGAAATGTGCAAACCCAACTGCTGCGCTACCGGGCCAGCCCCGAAATTATGAAATATATTTTGAAATGTGTTTGCACAAATGATTTGAAAGGGACCAACTCCCCTCTTTCCTGATCTGACCTCCTACAGATGGGGGTTAGAAGATCAATGCCCTGCATCAGAAAGGAGCTTGGAACAAAGTATAGATAACCCATAAGAGTAACAGATGAACAGTAGTTAGTATGTGTTTAGTAAATATTTACATGTTTTATAAAAAGCCCCCATCCTCCTTCTAATCATGTCCAGCTGCCTCTACTGTGTTTCTGGCAAAGCGGGGTCTGGAAGGAGAGAGAAGACCTGCTATTCAAATTCCTACTTCTTATGCTGATCTCTCCTCTGATGAGGCCAGTTTTGGTATGGCAACGTTTCAGCTACTCCAACATTTTCTAACCCCATTCTAGCCCACATGTTTAGAAATTAAGGCACCTGACTCCTTAACCTGTCAGTGAGATTGCATCTGAAAGCAATGGTGGTGTTTTCTGGTGCATCTGACCACTGTGTCCACTCTTTCAAGTCATGTCATTTTGTCATGTGAGTTATCAGGATTCACGTTCTTGTGTTGATGGAGTGGAAAGGGTGTGGAGCTGGAACCCCTGGACATTCTGGGAAGGGAGACTCTGTGAGGCTAGAGCCCGGCTCAGCCACTAACCTGCAGAAGGCTCTCGGGCCAGCCATAACCTCCTTGTCCGCAAAGGATCTTGAAAGACCTTTACTGTTTCATCCCTATAAGTCAATGAATCACCTATATTTAAGATGGAATACTTTTTAGAGAGGCAAAATTAAGAGTCTGATAAACACAAACAGTTTGGAGAGAAAAGTGCATATTCCTTCATGCTGATTAATATTAAAGCAGCAAATAGTTTTTGATAGTACACTAAAAATTACAGCCACTTGATTGATAGCTTTTTTGTTTGGCACATTGTAACACTCTTGGAATCAAATCCTGTTTTCAGGGAAAATCAAAAAAATTGCCAACTATCTCCCTCTTTTTAACTCGTTCCCCCAAGACTATTAGAGTCCTTGACATACCCTCACTGACCTTAGAAAATGCTGACACTGGTCATGGAGAAGGTACAGGTCAGAAAGAAAGTCAGAGAGCGCGAAGAGAAGCTTTTGGGACAGAAAGTGGAGTAAGAGTTTCACCATGAAGTGGTCCTACTTCCTTTCCAGTAATTACTGTTCTGTCTAAATGTTGGTCCCTAGTTACAGCCACTGAATGTAATATTAATATACTGTTATATATTTGTCAAAACATTTAAATTAATTTAATCCAAACTAAAACCTACTTGGATGTTTTGGAACACCAATGGAGGCTTTGGAAAGTGGTGGTTTTTAAATTTTGTTTATGTGTTTTAAATACATATTCTAATTTCTTTTACATTTTATCTGATCTTGTTACTTCCTAATTTGGTTAAGTACTACAGCTCCTGAAATAACTCTGAAAGAGTCTTTCTCATAATTTTCCCAGAAGAACTAGAATTATGAAATACTGAAAATGTCCCAGTGTCTTCTTAGGCCCTTTCCTAAGTGGAATAACCAGCGGAATAATGGTTACTCTTCCTCCTAATAGTAATCTCCTCTCCTCTCCTCCTTTTCCCATCCCACCCCTGTAGAAGTAGCCTTGAAAATCAGAATAAAAACATTGATTTTTATAATAATATGTGAATTATATATTTAGCTTTCTGTGGATTTAAAAAAAAAATTAAAAGCTAGGTATCACTCTGTCCAGAACAATTTTGATTTAAGTGTGCTTTACGACCAGAAAATAGATTATATGAACCATCAACGGATCTTTCATGCTTGTGAGTATTGCAAACAATACAAAATCTTTGACCCTTTAACTCACAGGGCATTTTTACACTTTGTAGGAAATTTAAAACTTGTAAAGAATTTTAAAGCTTGTAGATAGTTTGCCTTTGCAATCAAGCAAATCTTTGAGTGAAGTCCTGATGCTTCCCTTGAAGTAATTGGCCTTAAAAGCAATTTTAATACAATTTAAATTTATATTTTGAAAGTTTACTTGATGGAAATTTTCAAACATACACAAAAGTAGAAGACATAGCCTAAGGAATCTTCCTGTACCACTTACCAAGTTTCAACAACTATTAAAACAAGCTAAGTGACACTTTGTAGCACTATGAGTAGGCAGTTTAAATCTATTTATTTGAATAAAGTAAGAAGTTTCCATCACTATTTCAAATTCAGGCAGTTCACAAGAAAATGAAATGGATTGTTAAAATTGTCACAAGTTATTAGTATGTTAGGTGGTGTTTTGATGTTCTACATGTTTTACGATCAATTAACAATTGTAAAACTTACGATCTTCAATGGAATCAAAGTCTCGTCATAAAATAAGAACCAAATTTGTGAAGACTATTTCTACTCCTTTGGGCATATTAATAGACTGTGGCTATTCAGGTAGCTGCATGCTTAGAATACATACAGGGCCTCCAGGGGTACTTAACACTTCGATCCCTCCCATAATACCATCAGAGGTATTGTCAGTACTTGGGAGGAAGCCAATTCAGGAGAATTTCTCTGCCTTGTGATGAAGGGCAAAGAGTCAGCCAAACCCTGATAATCTGATAAGTCGATTTAGTTTCATTCCAACTTTGGTATTTGATTTGTAGGAAACTAAAGCCCTTCCATGCATGGGCAAGTTGGTGTTTTGGGGCATTTGGTGGTTTTGTTGAAAAGAATGAATGTTTTGAGTGTGAAAATATATGTCTGCTAACTAGGTTTTCATGTGTTCATTGAGGACTAATAATATGACCTCAACAGAACCCAAAGCAAGATTATGGGAGTGGAATGGGGTAGAGAAAATGGAGGCAAATGAGAAAATCCTTCAAATGCGAATGGTTTGTTCTGAGTCCTGACTACTTCTTTTGATGACTTTCCTCAGTATTTCCTACCCAACTTTAGGTTTGAAGAAGGTAGTACTGCCTGGCTCTAGAGTATAGCTTCCATGATCTGGAAGCTGTAAAAGAAGTGGTCCTTGGGAACAATTTTAACGATAAAGTTATGTTCATGAAACACCTAGTATTTTTGTGAGTTATCAGACTTGTGACTCATATAAAGAGGGAAATAAAGAGACTCATTTTTGAGGGAAGGGGGAAACCCTCATGTCACCATAAGATAAAGGAAATGTTTGTATGAGTCAGAAGCATCTGGATTTATTTTGTTTGAGCCTAAAATGTTCCAGTTGGCATCGTTTTCATATTGCCTACCATAGCCCTTTCAGATGTCCCTGGCCCATTGCCCTTATGGGCATTTCCAGGAGGAGAAGGAGGTGAGAAATACTTAAATAAATACATATGCATTTCCTCTAGGAAAGATGCTTTGGTAGTAATCTCCTGCCAAATTAAAAAAAAATAATAATAATATATTCCTTCTACAAGAAACTAATGTCATTGTTAAAGAAAGTTGAAAGCAAACAATGAAAGTTACCTAACTGAGCTTTTAAGTATCCCTTTAAAGTACAGCAACATGGTAGTTTCTGAGGACACTGTAGTTCCCTGCCCACCATCCCTCTCTTCTTTCTGTTATCAGCATTTGTCCACTTCCCTTGCTGACAGCCCTCACTAGACAGTCAAAAGGAGAGTTACTGAACTTGCCAGTCAACCCCCTCTTAGTTCATCTCATAAAATTATTCAGAAGGAAATAAAACTGTGAGCCCTGACTATTTTTAGTCAGTGTTTGAAAAAAATCTAACTAAAAAGGGTCATGTTTAGTTAAGTTTGAATTTAATTTTCTTACATACTCCATTATCTTCTATTTCTAAAGATAAAGGTGGCTTGCCTAATATAATAATTTTTTATTATTTGGTAGTTGACAATCTGGACTTTCATGTCTGTTGGTGTTTAAGGTCATACCTACAAGGAGCAAAAGGCAGAGATGAATGAAAGATAATTCAGCTAATTGGATAGGATAAGTAGCCATACTGAAGACAGAGTATGCCTGTCCTGAATTTCCTAGCCTGACGTTTCGGTAGTCTCTGATCCTCTTGTAATATTGCCAAAGTGAACAAGAGCCTTAGCTCCTGCCTGACACTGTCATCAATATATCATTATATATTTGTTCTAGCACTACCTCAGGCACAAACAGATCCTGGTCTCTTTCAAATAGTCACTACAGAGTCAAGCTTTTCTTTGTAGTATTCAGGTCCTGAAGTTCTTTCTATCCCAATAACCAAACACTTTCCCTAACAGCATAATAGCACATAAGCTTCTGTTCTAAAATCAGAGAATGAAAGTGCTCCACTAAACAATGAGGATAAAAAATGACTTTGATATCCTCGTTGAGACAAATTATTTTATCTCCAGTTTTTAACTCTGGGCACACAATGATTAAGAAGTACATCCTGGCTTTCTCTTGGCAAATCTGACATTTCTCTGGCTACTGAGAAGTCTCGATTCTATATGCCTTTTAGTGGTATACTCTGACACAGAGTTAAATCTATAAGATATGTTTCAAAGAAACATATACATAAATAATTATCCATATTTTTTTACTTATTTCCTAATGTATAGAAGTGACAATATATTTTTGTTGTAGATATTATGAAGTATCCTGATTTATAGTTCAGGTCAAAGTGAAACACATTATGAGAAGTTTTTACATTTGTCATTTTGTTATGACTTCCATAAATCAGTGCAAATTTGTAGAGGTGTTTACTGTCATCTTTAATTGGCAAAGATATGGTGGTAAATTATTTAGCAATAGAAGATGAAATTGTGAAACCAGTGAATTATACATGGCTTAGTGCCCTCCACTGGAAATTCTTAATAAAAATGTGGAAACATGGAATCAAAAAACATAGAAATGGAAGAATCCTTCAAGGCCATTGTGTCCAGTCTCAGCCCCTACCGTGAAATCTTTTAACCGCATACCTGGCAGGAGTCTTCAGGCGCTCAATAAAGCTAAGGTGAATGAACGAAGGGAAGCAAGCATCCAGGCTCAGCCTGGACATTTCTAGGGATGCCTTTCTGAAGGCAGCCTACCCTATTTTGAACAGTTTCAACATTTAAAGTGCTCTTTTCTATATTGCTTGATGGCATTTATTACTTTATTATTATTAATATCCTCTTAATAGTCTCCAATATATAGAAAGAGAGACCCCACTTGAAAGAAATACCAGTCATTATGCCAAACTTTATCATCCTTGGGCTTTTTAAGGGGAAAAAAACATCCATAAGAAAGTTCTAGGAAAAGCCATGTTATTTGCAATGGGTTACTAATATTCCCATATTGTTTTAATATGCCGAATTATCCTATCCAAATAATGATACGAAAATTAACATAGTATAATGTAACTATAAATATAGAAGGGAAACCTTAGCAAAATCATCGGAAGGCTAGAATGGTATTAGGAATAAAAATCGCATTAGTTTATTCTACAGTTTATTATAAGTGGCTAAAAGGTATTAGTGATAATCTGTTAATTCAAGATGGCTCCTATCCGTTTACCTCTAGATAGCCTACATTTTCACATGTGAGAAAAAGCAGGCACATTGTCATGATATCTCTTAAACCTAACCCCTCCCTGCCCTTCTTGTTCTGACTCTGAAAACTAACTCCTCTAGGATAAATCCTGATAACATTAAATCTGGAGCTACCATCAGGGTTGTTTCAACAGATTACCATGTTGAACCTCCTGGCCTTCTGTCTGGGACTGAGACTGGGGCTGGCTCTCTGCAGAAATGCTCATCAATCTTCTCTTGCCTTTGGTCTCTGTTCTCTGAGAGATGGTCTAATTTCTTGCTTGTGTATTCTAGTAAGAGTCAATAGGAGAAGAGTTTTGCCTAAAATGCACTGACAAAAATAGACAAAGTGGGAATGAGAACACTGTTGCTCTGTGGCTCCGCTAATCTTAACCTCATTCAGCCTCAGATTCCTTAAGTGAAAAATTACTGCTTAGGTGCTACTGAGGACTAGACCTCCAGCTCTAACCCTTAGCTTTAAGAAAATATCAGTATCTTTCACAATTCATAGAATGCTTCTTGGAAAATGTAATAAAATCTATGAATCTGTGTAAGAGAGTCGATTGTTTCCCTAGGATGAATGGTCTCCACAAATTGCTGTGGAGTTAAAATAGGTCAAACGTAGATTACTTCCAAAGATAGAAAGTCAAAATATATCAGGGGCAGGAGTCCCCACAGATTTTCACTTAAGATTCAGCTCTTGTTTTGTTACAGGGGATTCAAACAAATGCAAGACTGGATTCCAACTTTGTCTATTGCAGAAAGTAGATCCGGTTTCATTCCCAAAATGTAGAAAAAATGACCATATTTCACACTTATACATTTTAAATCAAATTTATTGAGATATAGCTAGTGTACAATTAAATTCATACTTTTTAAGTGTGCTATTCGATGAGCTCCAACAAATGTATGTACTCTTTTAACCATCACCATTATCAAGATATAGAACATTTCTGTGGTCTGAAGAAGTACCCCCATGACCCTTTGCAGTCTATCCCCCCTCCCCACTCTAAATCCTGGGCATCCACTGACCTATTTTTAGTCCTTATAGTTTTGTCTTTTGCAGAATGTTCACAGTTAGATGAAAAAACTAATACTAATAGTAAATACTTATAGGTAAAAAGACATCAGCAAGCACTGATGGAAGAAATAATTTAAAAAGAAACATATGATGTGGGAAATAGATTACTATGAAAATTTCAGTTTATAGTTTCTGACTTGAACACTAACTTTTTTCCTTCTGGACCGTGCACTTCTTGTTCAAACCTTTACTATTACCCATTAGTAGGCCCTACTTAATGAGCAATAAGAGTGAAGCTGCCATCATAATCAAAACAATACACTTTGGCTTAGGAATAGACAAAGAGATCAAAAAAGCAGAATAAAGAGACCAGAAATAGATCCATGCATATATGGGAACTTAATATATGGCAAGGTGGCATTTCAATTCAATGAGAAAAATATCATTTATTAAGTAGACAGTTTGGCAAAACCAGCTGTCCTTCTGGAAGGGAATAAAATTACCTCACACCACACATGAAATTAATTCCAGATAGATTGAAAATTTAAATTTAAAAAATAGCATTAAAATATTAGAAAATAATTTAGGAGAAGAATAGCAATGGAGGAGATATTCGAGGAGAAGTGGGAAACCCCAAAACCACAGACATCAAACATAGACATATTTGCATGGCAAAAGATAACACAAGGGAGCTAAAAAAAATAAAGATTGATTTATGACAAACAGTTAATATCTTTCATATACAAAAATTACCTGAAAACTGATAGGAAAAAAGTAATCCAAAGATAAGAACAGCATTATCTCAGTAAATTTGCAACCCCAATGACTGATGAATAAAATGGTATTCATCCTCATTTTTAGTCAAAATATAAATTAAAATGACAATAAAGTGTATTTTTTTCTTCCATCAGATTGGAAAATTTTAAAGAGGAGTAATGCCTAAGGCTTTTGAGGATGTGGGGAAACATATTCTAACAAACTGGGGGCGGTAGAAATTATTTCCATCGTTTCTAAAGGAAACGGCAAAATTGAAATTTTACATGCCATTTTGGGACTCTGTCCCATTGAAATAAAAGCGCCAGTACTCATACAATTATATCCAAGACTATTTTCAAGGATATTTGTTCCATCATTGTTTAAAGGGCAAGAGACAAGCCAAAGTTCTTTCAAGAGTAAAATAGTTTAATAAATTATGTTACATCTACATTTTAAAATATCATGTGGCTATTAAAACAAGTGTATTATATTTATCAGTTGACTCATGAATATTTGCTGTGTATTTTTGAGAAAGCACATTGCACAATAATGTGTATAGTGTGATCCCACTTTTGTAAAACAGTATGCATATGTTTTAAAACAAATACATATGCAGATGTTTATATGTATGAACATAGAGAAAGTTTGGAGTTATGCACACCAGAATGTCAGGCTGTTAACCCAGGAATGTCAGAGTGGAGGGGATTATTATTTTTAGAAAATATACTTTTAGCTTATTGTACCTATTATAATGAACATATACAAATTTTGAAATTAATAAAAAATATATGGGAAAATAAAAAGACTGAGCCAGGCTTCCAGGTAAGCTGGGGCCAGAGGCAATAACTAGACTGTTACATATACTGTGCTCAAGAGACCCAGCCCACATCATAATGGGAGCCAGAGCTATAAAGGCACACATCATCTGAAGCCACAGACACAGACAGAAATCTGGGTTTGGGCTTGCCTTGGGCAACTACATTTGTGAGTTAAAGTAATTCTTGTTTAGTAGTTAATTTTTTTTTTTTTTTTGTAAGGAAGATTGACCCTGAGCTAACATCTGTGCCAATCTTCCTCTATTTTGTATGTGGGACACTGCCACAGCATGGCTTCACGAGCAGTGTGTATGTCCACGCCTGGGATCCCAACCAGTGAACCCTGGGCTGCAGAAGCAGAGTGCATGAACTTAACCACTAAGCCAACAGGCTGGCCCCTAGTAGTTAATTTTTTGATGAGAAAATTTTTATTGCAATGATACCTGGTAACTCATATGCTGATTTGAAAATGCAACCTTTTAACAAAATTTTTAATGATTGCCAATATTAGACATTAGAACTCTGAGTCAAAAGGGCTTTTTGTTATGTCCATCTGTTTTAATAGTAGAGGGAATAAATAGCAGAGGCAGCAGAGCTTGCATTCTGGAGCCAGACATCCTGGATTCAGAACCTAGTTTGGTCTCTTACTGTGACCTTGGGCAAATTACTAAACCTCTCTGTGGCTCAGTTCCCCCATCTGCAAAACAGGCATAATAATTGCACCTACCTCAGAGGATTGTTCTAAGAATTACATGAGTAATTATTTGTAAAACATTTGAAATAAAGCTAGACAAACAGGACGTGCTGTATATGTGTTTATTCATTAAATGAATAGTAATGACTTCTTCTTATTTTTCTGACCATTCTGTATCATTTTCTAAGCAATCTTTTGGGGATTTATTCTGAAACCTCTTCAGGATCTTCAAATTATAGATTCTCTGATGATTTAATCCTGCATCATGATTTTGATTATCCGCTTTGTACAATAACAACGATATCAACAGTTTTGTGAGCTTCCTGGGGGTAAGGAACTGGTATCATTAATCTAAATATCTCTGTACTAAACACAGAGCAAGCTTCAGAGCATTCGGTTCAGTGTTATGACGCAAACTGAACTGAATGATCAAACCCTTTTGATCACAATGAATTAGGTCTTACTTTCCCATCATAAGCAAGAGTATATTCTTGTTTACTGTATGGCCAATGTTAGGTTCCACCGTGCTCAGTTTCATAGAACTCAAGTCTATACTTACAGGCCTCTCTCCAATAGCATATATAAATTAAATGGGTGGGTTGATAAAGAAAATAAGTTTTCTGATCATGAGATGAAAATAAGGAACTCTTGAAATCAGTGAAGAGTAGATGATGTGGTAAAAATTACCATGGGTAGTTTACCTTATGGTATATTTGGCCTGTTGGCCTTGAAAGGAATGCACTTACTGAGTTTAGGTTTAAAGCCTTTGAAATTTGTAATTTACCACACATTTTGGAAAGGAAGTAGGAACCATGAGATGCCGATTTTGTATTCTCCAAGTGCTTGCTGCAACATGATTTTTTCTTTTTTTAGGGAAAAAAAATCTGTTTCAATATTTCTGGCATGTAAGAATGAGCAGAAGGATATTACAGCAGCCTTACCACATTGCCTGGGTCGATATTATTTTTAGATGGAGGAAGTAGCCACAACCATTTTCTACAGCTCTGTTGTTTGGATTTACTCTGTGCATTATATATATATTCCTAATTATATTTTAAATGTTTCTGAAGAGCTACAAATCCCCTCTTTTGCACAGAGGTTTACTTTGGCAGTATGTAATTGTTTTTATTATATGTTATCCTCTGTTTGGCCTTACCGTAAGCTAAAGCAGACAAAAGATGTCCAGGAAAATTAAGCCAATTCTCAAATCTGGACACAGAAGAGACCTCAGGGGAGGACTGGCGCTGGAACTAACAGAGACTAAGGATCCTCTTTAATTTGCTCTCCTGTCAAAGTTCTGCCACATTCATTATTATGCAGCGTAATTGCTTTCCGTATCAAATTTACCTCTCCCAGACCGTTGCAGACTTATGCTTCTCTTCAACTCCCAGGCTAAGCTGACGTTGGATAACAGAACTCCAACATGTTATGCATGGTGGATTTAGATATTCCCAAAGAAAACCAAGGACTGGATGCTGGGCATTCAAACACAGCATATAGCCCTTGCCATGTTCAGAAAAAACTCCTGAGGTAGGCAGAAGATGTGTTTTCCCATTTTATACATGAGAAAACTAAAGGTCCTAAAGTCACGGTGCTAGGTAGTGGCAGTCATGATTAGCATTTAGCTTTCCAGGTTCAATAATTCTCCATTTTCACATCACCACATTTTTATTCTAGGAAATCATATTAATACTAGGTCATCATGACTATAAACTATATGGCATTTAAATATTAGGTGCATTTGGTCTATCAGAAACCCAGAGACTATCTTAATTGTGTGAATGAATGTGTTCCTACTGTGTGTGCAATTTAGCCATATATCTGCAAACTAAACAACAGAATATTGCAGCCTCCTCTGAACCAAAGTCTATAATGACCTTTGAAAATGCTCTACCAGATAATGCTTCCGTATTTCACATCACAGCAATTAAAAGAGTACTTTCAAGTATTAATATGATCCATGTGATGTAGAAAGAGTTCTTGGCAGCAGGAAGTGCCTCACACTCTCAGTCAGTCAACTCAGGTGTACCTCCACCTCCCGCCAGAACACAGAAGGTTACTGCCTCAGTCTCTTTACAGATTCAACGATGTGCACTGAAAATGCTGCAATAAAGGAGGCCCACTCTAGAGACGATGCTTTGTGAAGTCCATTGGGGTGGTGTACGGGAATGGTGCAATCAGGCGGTTTTGTTTATTCAAATGACAATGGACTAGGATGCTTTGGGAAGGAAGGCTTAGAAAAAATTTCTGTTTACAAAATGGAACTTGACTCCTTCTGGATATATTAGTCATTGATCAAAGTATTTTGTACACTATTTTCTTTCAAGAACATTTACCAGAGTTGTAGAGGTCACCATGCCTTCTTCACAATTATGATTTTCGTGGGAAAAAAATTAAAATTAAAATTAAATAAAAAAGATTAAAAAATTTAAAAAACACAATTATAATTTTCATGCAGTCTCTGTTAGAAATCAGCTTATAAAAATAAAATTAATTCTTTCATAGAAAACCTTTAATTTGTCATCATAAATTGAGCAAGCCTGCGGAGAAATAATTAGAAATATCACTAGTAATTGTTGTCCAAGTTATTCATACTGTTAAATGGCAGTTCAAAAACAAGAAATATATAAGAAATTTCCAAAATATTCTTTAAGACATTGTAAATTTGGAAAGGAATTGGAAAGGAAATTTGGAAAGGATCCAGGCATTTTAATAAATTATTTGAAAACTAGACGTTTATTTTTTTAGCAATGGTAAAAAGTAGGTTGCAATAGTTCCTCATACAGACAAAATTTAACCTATAAAAACCTAACCTATGTAGAGATTACAGTATTGGAAACAAGTCTTTTTAAATAGTACCCTAGCCAGGATCTGAAATCTTTCAACTTTTTCTACCATGTTTTTCTATGTCAAAGTTCTTTTCAAAACTTAACTTTGCTAAAGATTGTGAATAATTTATTATTGATAATGTTACAGTTCCCTCAAATATCATCAGGCATAAAACGTCATTTCAGTTTAAGAACTCTCTATTTGAAAGTTCTGTTGCCCCTAGGATTTTGCAGCGCACAGAGGGAAGTGCTAGCTAGCATTTTGGTGCAATATTATATGTCAATAATGCCTTAATAATGGGCTCAACAGAGAAGGAATTCATGGTAAGATGTTAGCAATTCCCAAGTCATTCTCAATAAAGCAGAGATGGGTACAAACAAAGAAATCTGAACTTGGAGAGTATCTTTAGGTCATTACATCAATGTTGCTGATACTCGGCCCCTTCAATCCATAGTGTACTCCTTTCTCTGTCTTCTACCATCTTGTTCAAGGCTTGCCTCAAAAATCATCCTTTTTGTGGAGCCTTCCCCAACAACTCATGGTGTCTTCTTTCATCTGTTTCCATAGTACTATGTGCGCATTGCAATTATGAGCCCTTATATTTTACATGTCTATGCAGTCCACTAAACTATGAATTCTTAAAGGAATCTTATTCATTTTTGTAACCGACCTTTTAGCACAATACCTGGCATGCAGTTAGTGTCTAGTAAGTGATTTTAAAATGAATTAATTTCCACCCAAAAACAATATAATATTATCATGTGGCCCTTAGCTTACTCAGTTTCTACTATATATTAATTCCAAAATACACTGCATCATAGTCTACCAGAAAAAGGCACTCTGCACATGCATATTAACCAGATATTGACTTCTAAGACTGTGTTACTGTATAATAATAGCTGACATGGGCTGAGAACTTCCTACATGCCAGGTACTATTAAGAATACCTTACATGTATTGATCCTCTCCCAAATTCTAGGATATAATTATTATTAACAGTATTAATACCTCATCTGAAGTTGTGTGTTTGAGTGAGATTCAATGCCAGGCAAGCTGTCTCCAGAGTCTTTGTTCTTGACTATTAGGCTAAGCTGATTTTTAACAAATAGACTTCTGAAACACTGCCTATTGGATGCTCCACTTAATGGATAACAGGAGCTTGTGAATAACCTTAAATTTCAAGGCAGTATGTCTTCTCATTACCACTTTTCCTGTCATAAATTCTCAGCAAAATACAAGAAAACATTGAGACTTGCCACTACTAAAGAAGAAAAAATTATCTATGGGGTAGAACTACGTATTTATTGATCAAGAAATCTTACTATTATAAGTAAAAACATTATACTGCTTCTCATTTTTCTAGTCTTTACAATTAACATAGATAATAAATGTATGTGTAATATCATTCCTGATTATGAAGACCTTTCATGTGCCATGTCTGGGGAGCTCTTCTGTATACTCCTGGGAGTTAGAAGTGACTTTTCCCACTATATTAGAAATTAAAATGGAGACGTTAAAATATTTATTGATTTGTTTAAAAATAACAATGATAAACCTACTACTTGTTAACATAAATAACATATTTCAATGAAAATAACTATATTTTCTAAAACAAAAGGTTTTGGTGAGAGGAGCAGCATTATTTTACATTTTTGGAAATCTTTTTAATTGTAAACAGCTGACGTCCCATATCTCCTGCAGTTTATTGTTTTGGTTGAAGTATATAAAGAAAATACAGCCTTAGAGAGGTATGTTGGAAAAGGAAAGAATATTTTAGTAACTTCTTCAGATAATTATGAATATTCTTCTTTGATACGACACCGAATCTTGTGGAAATTTCTTTAATGTTCATTCAAATGTGGAATCTGAATCCATGTCAACAAATTTTTTACTCTGTTACATTGAAATCCATTGGTGTGTCTTGCACTCCGAATAGACCTTTCATTAGTGTGTGATTTTGTACTATTAGGCATTGGTCATTTGGAAGATATTGGTTCACTGAATTAAACACATCATCCAATTATGATATACTTCATTGTACAATACTAAAAGATCAACTTTGTTACTATCAACAACTATTACATCAGAAGCATTTTTAAATTTAGGAAAGAAGTCTGGCTTACACAAGGTTTTCAATCTTCTAAGTTTCTCTTGAAAGCTTGAATTTCATCTTTCGAAACAAATATTGTTAGTTGCTTTCCTTTAACTGAAAGCCTTCATTCATTTTGAGAAAATGTCTGCCAAATATGCAAGTTTAAATAACCGTGGCTTATCTGTCAGTCATTCAGTCAAGTGAGCTTGATGCTCCAGGCACAAAAAGGCAGATTCAGCCTGAAAATCACGCAATTCATGAGTGCTTTTACTGAAGTATGTAGCATAAGTGCTTTATGCATATTTCCATGCATTCCCACCGAATTTTTAAAAATGTGCATTTAAGAGTTAAGATTTAATAAAGTTGATAACCTTTACTGCTTCACTGAGTGCATTGTTACGAGAAACTGGATTTTTTTTTAATGTAAGTTTTTGGTTGTGGAGAATGCGATGATGACTAGTATTGATGGGTAACAATGCATCGATTTGCTGTAAGGTGCCAGCAGTTTCATCCACATCACTTTTGTACCAAGGCAAATCTCAACACAATGAAAAAGGCCAACAACATTTTAATATTATTATAAAAATAGTTGTGACCCTGCAGAGCCCCTGAAAGTGTCTCAAAGAATTTTCAGGAATCTACAGATCATGTTTTGAGAGCCCCTGATCTAGATCAAGTCTGAGGGGGCCATATCTCTATTGTCACTGAAATAGAGCTGCATTACACTGATACGAGGGAAGACGCATCAAAAAGTCTTGGTGGTACACTGTGGTTAGACAGAGAGGCGTCAGAAGTTTAGTTCTCCTGAGCAGCAATCAGTTCCTGTGTAGCATGGACTTGAACCCAGAAATTCCCAAATGACACGGCCATGGCAGAAGATGTGGGAGGGGCATACAATGGAAAGAAGTAAGGAGAGCTTTTCAGTAGGCACCAGTTCCTGCCTCAGTATATTAGGTTCTATTATTATCTCTATTTTAAAAAATATAACCACTGACTGCTTTTCTTGTATCAGTGTTCAGATTGAAATATAAACATACACAAGTAATTCATTTATTGTATTTTAGTGCAGTAGAAAGGGCCCTGAGCTAGGAATAATGTAGGGTATCTATTCCCAACTTAGCCACTCTTGCTCTGCTTGAGATAAATAAATCGCTCCAAGTCTAAGACTCATCTTCTCCTTTACAAAATTAGGGGTTTGTGGTAGAGGATTTCTAAGTTGACTCTGGCTCCAAGTATGCCTATATATAACATGCTGAAGCTGGCTGGTACAGGCTCACAGGAGTCAATTATGCACATCATATGCATATCATTCTCAACTCTCTGTTTAGTGACCTCAGTTGGTAGCTTGAAATCTGATGTGGTAGGAGTATTTGCACCACAGAAAATGGCAAACACTATAAAAAATAGGGGCACATTTTTTTCAGGAGCCAATTTACCAGCACAGCACTGATATATATCTATAATAGCCTTGTGCTGTGGAGCACAGACCTGATAACTGGGAACTTGCTTCAGCACCCAACTCAGGAAATGCACAGCAGATCTTGTGACAAGTATAGAATTCACACATGCTTCAGCTTGACTTGGATGTTCTTTCCTAACCATCGTATGTGGTTTATCTAAACTATTCTTTGTTCTTGTAGTCTACTTTGTTGAAAGAAAAGAATAAAACTACAATAGGGAAGTGAAAGTTTTATAAACATATGTCAAAATTGCTTTTTATTTCTTCTTTTTATTTCTCAGATTTATGACCTATTGATGTATTTCTCCCACTTTATACAATTTAAAAATTAAGTTCCTTTGGTCTGTCTGAAATAATAACTGACCTACCATTGGGGCCAACTCAGAACATAGAGGCAGAAATAAATAATGGAGTCACTAATTTAGAGTGACAAGCCCTCATATAAATCAAGTCTGTCCCTCTTACCAGGACTCCTAAATGTCTATCCTCTATGTATTAAGAAAAATTATTTTTGACTGCCCAGATATAGAAAAAGAATAGGCGAAGAGCAGGAGAAAGTGGTGGAACAGACAGAGAAGCAGCATTATTCTGAACAACCAAGAAACTTCTGCCAGTTTTAAAAATTAATATCCTGTAGGACATATTTTGTCTTTTGGAAAAATACCGTCCATCTCCCATTCCTATCACGCCCACAGTCTCGGTACCCAGTTGTCATAACGTCCCAGTCTGACACGGAAAAATGTTCCACTTTGCTTTTGGAAATGCGATTCAATCTTGCTGGCAGGGATTCCTTTGAAAGATCCTTGACCCATTCTCAGGATGCTCTCAGTTTGCCAGAAGCAAGCAACAAAAGGCATGGGTTTCACAAAGAGAGAATTCAGGGGACTTCGTGAGAGTGATTCCTCCTCAAGCTGCCCTCACACTTCTGCCAAGACCCAGCAAGGAGCCTTCATGAGGGCACCTAGTCTTCTCTTTCAGAGATATCCAGTTACTCAGGCTCGAAGCTCTGAAATAGGGCTTCAGTAAGCATGAAGTGGTTCTTGGGATCCTCTGGAGAAACAAACATTGACAGGTAATGTCACAGCTGCCTGTCACTATCCAACAGGGTTGATCTCTGGGCAAGTTCCCGGCACACACAGTGTTGCTTTTAAGTCCTGCTGATTTGGATTCAAGTTTTTCCCTTTTAACATTTCGCCTGAAATTTCTGTTTGACTTGGAACTCCCCAACCACCAAATTAAATGAAATGAGCATGATAAAAAAAGTTCATTGAAATTTACCACGACCATTTGAAGAAACTTCCAATAAAACCAGAGAGAGAGCCAATGGCCATCTGCCCAGTGACATAAAACAAAAAGCTGCCCACTAGGAGACGAAATTAAAACACTAAGGAAACCAGGAACAGGAAGAATCCAACTTTCTACTGTCTCTGCTTATCTAGACTTCAGGCTTTCCCAAGAATTAGCGAAATCCATCTGGAAGAGTACTCAATACACTTCTCAACATAGAGAAACTTGCTTTTATTTTGCCAACGACAGAGTATTAAACAAATACACGCAAGCAAAACCCCCCAAAACAAACACGATTGAGTGGATGGTGGAGTCCTGCAAGGCACTCTGCCCCACACAGTGATCACCAAGATGAGTACAACTCAGTATTTTGTACTCTCTGGCTCTGCCCCACATTACTAGAAGAGATACATGGACAAGGTGAGAATCATATGCTGTGGAAAGGATTTTTTCTTTCAGAATAATGCTATGTCCATTTTTGAGATACATTTCCTATTTGGCAAAATGAGAAAGGATTGGCATGTCACCAGATGAGTTAAAAAATAATGGTTAAAAAAACAATCTGCTTAATAAAGGGATCTACAGGTCACAGAGGGTCAGCTCACACTGGCTGTATCTATATCACCAATTTAAAAAAACCTAATCACTGAACAAGTTCTGGAGGTCTAATGTACAGCAAACAAAACCAAACAACAAGGGGCCGACCCTGTGGCTGAGTGGTTAAGTTCGTGCTCTGCTTCAGCGACCCAGGGTTTCACGGGTTCAAATCCTGGCCACGGACATGGCACCGCTCATCAAGCCATGCTGAGACATCATCCCACATGCCACCACTAGAAGGACCCACAACTAAAAAAAAATACACAACTGTGTACCAGGGGGCTTTGGGGAGAAAAAGGAAAAATAAAATCTTAAAAAAAAAATTAAAATAAACCTCCAATAAACAAGAACAATGACTTTAAGAAATGAAATAAAAAACAAAAAGGTAAGTTGAGTGAAGACAAAATCAAAAGAGTTAAAATGGCAATTAGTTTGTAGTGTGTGTGTGTGCATTTCTTCTCTCCCTTCAAACATACATACAAGTATGTATATAATAAAGTGCTATGCATAGCATAAACACTCAATAAACATTTGATGACAAATAATTGGCTGATGAATATATCACGTAGTCTTTAAATGCTGCCTTTGTAAATAGAATCAAAGGCTGAGCAGTTCATTAGCACGCACAGACTTTAGGTCCCTGGCACACGTGTGTAAAAAACTGGGTTTTTGGCATTCCTTCTCTATATTCCACTTAATTATTGTATTACATTTTCCTAGGAATTTTTCTTAGCTATTTGTATTTTCCTTCTCTCTTAAACCACGTTTTCAAAACTAGGATATCCCTGGGCTCTGGTGTCTGATGATAAAGCACATTTGCTAAATTTATTGCAAACTATTCATGGTTATAAAATGTGTGTACCTCTTAGATTTGTTTGTAGAAGGAGTTCTTTGCTCATTGTATTTTTTTTTACCAGTACTCCTTTGGGATATCTCAAGACCCTAACATCTGGTTAGTGCTTTCTTGGAAAGGCATACTTTTTCAATACAAAATGTTCTTTTTCTTAAAATAACAATAACAACCTAATTTGCGTGCTTTTAGAAACTTAAAAGATCGAATAAAATTCACTCTTTCTTAATAAATATCAGCTCTTACCTTATCATGCCTCAATGCACCTGTTCTGAAATAACATGAAACTTTAGGTTAAAAACATGTATGCAGGTAAATAATTTGGGAAGTTAATATGCAAAATATGGAAATATTTAGAATACTCAAAAAAAGCTAAAGCAATGATCTAGTGCCAGGAGAATGGATAACATGAAACACCTGTTGTGTGTGGAAGAGAAAGAGTAGGTACAGGTTTGGTGCCTATGAACCTGAATTTAAATGCTGATTTCATCATTTTGACATTTGATAAATTTTTTTAACCCCCGCTGAGACTCGGTTTCCTAATCTGTAAAATTGGTGGGCTCACACCTCAGGCTTTTCATAAATATTATTTATTTATTTAAACAAACAGTGCTATAATGCTTACCCTATGCCAGGCTCTCTTCTAAGCACTCTCCAAATTGTCGTTTATTTAACTTTCATAGCAGCCTTATGGAGTAAACACTTCTAGTTTCATTTTAAAAATAATGAAACAAGACATTTAAACATGGCAATTTTCACCCAGAAGGCCCTCAGTCAGTGGCATGCCAAGATAAGGGCAGTTGAAGTGGTCCACTCCAGGTGCCTTTTAGTAGATATTTTAAAATTAATAACAAAAGCAACTGAAAGTTGGTCTGCCTTTTATCATCAGCAGGCAACAGCAATTCTAAACAATGTCAGTGATAAAATATTATTCTCCTCAAGACAGATAACTTCCATCCCTCATCCCTAAATACCCATTGTCTTCAATATTTGTAACATCACTTTTATAATTAAAATAAGAAAAATGTAGTTACAAAGCCTTATAGAATTTTTGAAAATTTAACAAAAATATGAATAGATTCTAGGATTACAGACAGTCTTGTGTATGTATATATAGTATATATACACGTCTACATGTATACACATACATATGTATACCTTTTTTCTCTTAGGATAATTAACAGATCAGTGGCATCTGCATTTTGCTTTTATACTATACACACGATGTTCACTGGAGATTAGAGTTTGGTAAAATTTTCAACTGCACTTTCCTCACTTCCTTTTCAAAACAATGTGAATAGACATTTTCAGAGGAAGTTGCAGGTTAAAATATATAGTCCCTAAAATAACACTAATAATAGTAATAATAGCAACAACAAAAACAATTGAGGAACACTTCCTTCCATTGCTTTTTAAACTAAAAACTTCAAGGATATTTAAGGCCTGTAAAAGCTGATCTAATTGAGTAGTGAATCGATCTCAACTCAGCTTCAAACTTCATATGGAAAGTCATATTTTGTAGTGCAAATTATCAAGATTGACTGATTACAGTTAGAATTCCAATGGATAATTTTTCAGTTATCCACTTGGCCAAGCCGCTGGGTCACCTGGGACATCTTAAGCAGCAGTGTAGACCAACGAAACAGAGGCAATTTTGGCAACTGATGTGATTTTTTTAAATGGCAATATCAAAGCTTATTTTAGATGGATGTACCCTCTAAGGATTACGTCAATTTAACAAAAATATTAGTTTGGGTTTATAAATATTAATCCTTGGGTCATCTTTTCTTCTATGAAATCCACTTATCTGTTTTTATATTCTTGACAAGATTATATAATTGAAAGCTTTGAACTTGGGATCAGGATCCTTCAGGTTCAAATCTCACTTCCACCACTTGTTGTGTAACACTGGCTCTCACACATGTCAGCTTCAGTTTCCTACTGTGGAAACAGGTGGAACAACACTTACATCACAAGGTGTGCACTGAAGAGTAGCTGGAATAAGTTGATAAAGCATAGCTTTGCCCTGTTTATATGATCCATGCTCAAAAATGTTAGTTTCTTCCCTCATATCTTTCTACTTTCTTCCACTTGTCCAAAGACCAAAATATCTTCAAATAGTCCCATAAAGTGGCAATCTTCAGACTTCTCCTCCAATGGGTTGCTGTCTTTAGGAAGTCTCCAGATAACGTTTGAAGATGGATTAAATTTCAGTATCTGCAGGTGAGCTCTGGCTTGGCTAGCACACATAGCAGATTCATCCAGATGGGATTATGACTGGAAGGCTGTAAATTTCCTGCTGTGCTCATGCCAATGTCACGAGGCATCTGGGGAGGAAATTCAGCCTGTTCATTTTTGAACAAGGCACCAAAAAATTTCCAGTATGTTTATTATATAGTTATTTTGGAATAAAAGACAAACGAAAGCTATATTTCAACATTAAAAAGATGTTGATGTATACTTAGAATTTTTTGTGTGTGCCAAAAGAAATAGAACATCCCCTTTCACAAGTGTGTATTGAAGTGAAATGAAACAAATGGTCCTTTATTTATTTATGTAAGGCTGGACATTGGGTATATTGCATCATTTAAGCTTCGTCCTTACACTTCATTACCTACTAGAAATGAGCCCTGCTTGTAAGTATTTGTCTAATCAGTGATGAGCTGTGCTTTGAATGGAGTGCTGCAGATTAAGCATTAGAAGGAAGGAAAAGAGAAAATGGCACTTGATCTTCTGGAACATCAGAGAGTAGTTGCTTCAAAATTGGAAATTTCCTAAACTCCAAGTTCAAAAATCTTAGAAATTCTATATTTCCCAAAGGCAGCAACCCGCAAATCACATGTTGGTAGCTTGGAAATAAAGTTTCCAGTTATAACAGATTTTTAAAAATTTTGGAATTTAGTGAGAACCCGAAGTCAGACTTAAAGGCCTATATCCTTGGATTTTCTCCTTTTTCAGTGGGACAAAATTTAAATTCTCCTTAGCTTAACACTAAATACCCACCACAATTTGTCTGGGCCTCCCCTTGTTTCTTCCTTCTTTCCCTTCTAAATCCTCTCCCATGGCTGGAGTAGAATGTGTACTATTCCCTCCTTTCTGCACCTAAATGAAGTATGCATTTTTATGGCTTCTATGCCATTGTAAGAGCTCTTCTTTCTACTAACAATTGTCCCTCTGTTCTTCCCTAGACGATCATCAAGTTTGAGTTTAACTTCTACATTTCCCATGAAAATTTTCCTCTGTCCTCCGAATTGCAACATTCTGTCCTATAATAGACTTATAGGATTCACATAATGTAAATTGAAATTATTTCTTAAGATTTTGCTAAACTTTACCACGTACGTAGACCCTGTCATTCCAAACGCATGCTGTGCAAGTTGGGGCAAGAAGTGTGAATTTAGCTTTTATCGATATATTTAGCATGGTTGTATGCAGAAACATAGGCACAGAGTGTGAGGCGTGGCAGGAGAGAGCATTCTGGTGCTGTGCTCCATGTCTTCAGGTCGTATGGCATATAACATTTGAGTTTCAGTTTCACTGGAGGATGGGCTAGCCTTCCTACACTTCTATGCTAGGCTTTATGCTCCAGTACAGTTTATCAGAGAGCTCTGGATTGGAATTTGGCACAAAAGCCCAACTAATAATAATGTGGAACTTAGCTTTCTTTTTGCACTGTCCCTTCGCTTATATTTTCCTAGGGTACCTCAAGGGGACAGGGTTTTGACTGGACAAAAAAAGAGTTTAAGCATTTCTTATTCCCCTAGCTAAATACCATCTGCTACCACCCCGATTTCCACCAGAATTTCTAATAGTGAAGAATAGGTTTCCCTAGTCTCTTTTGAAGACTGAGTGTGTGATCATGTCAGGTTGGAAAATGTAAGTCAATTCTTTGGCCTATAACCATGTGCTTCTCTTTTCTCTGATGGAGTGTTAGTAAAAAAAAGATTGCATCTGGACCATTAGATGAAAGGCAATTTGGGACCTCCACTAACCCGTATAATGCTTTTGAGAGAATTGAAAAATACCCCAGTCCTGCATCAAGCACTTTGGTTTAGAGAGCTAAAAGTGGACTGATTCCAGCCCTTACTCGTGCCCATGACTGGGTGCCCTTGAACAGGACAGAACCTGCTCCACTACCTTGGTGATCTCGAGCCAGAATATACAGTGCTTACGAGCATGTTGGTTTAATTGGTTTGTCTTTTTTTAAAGTATATTTTCTCATGAGAACTGCCATTGTGTAAATTATAATTAAATGTAAATATTATACTTTCTAATCTTACAATGATTTCCTGATAATATACTCGATAAACTAGTCTGTGGCATTATGTTACAGCCTGTTGCTGTTGGCTCTCCTGGTCTCTTGTTTGCTTACCACAACTGTATTTGATCACACTATTAGGATGACAATAACCTGATCTTAATCCTTTCAATAAAAAAAGATTGGCAAACTTCTTTTATGAGTAAATGGAAAGGGTTTTGCAAGGCAGAGTATATAAGAAAGCAACATTAATCCTAACCCTTCACTCTCTTAAATGGGAATGAAGGTCAGCATTCTTAAAGCAGTCAACTGAAGTGGCGCTAAGTTCAGAAATTCTTTGGAAAGGGAATGAAACAGCTGACTTTTACTTGAGAAAAAGGCATTTTAAGACTTGGGTGCTAAGCACTGGCCATGTCTTTCCAAGTCACTTTTCCTTAACTAGGTCATCTCTTTTAAGAGAATAATGAGAGACCATAAAAAAAATCGTCACTGTGTTCATCTATTTAATTCTTTATTCTTGATTAGGTCCCTATACTCCATTATAAGATACAATAAGTCAGATTTTTCCTCAAAGCCTTGGCTTTTCCCAAGGGCAAAGTAAGGCATTTAGGGAAATCTAATAAGTCATTCAGTCCATCAGAAATTAGTGATGCACTAAAAATGTCCAGGACAACCTCAGGAAAGAAAAATTCCCATCAGGATAGAGTATAGCACTTTTTCTTTCAGATCCAAGTGGTAAATAGTATCTTTTTGGAGAGGAAATGCTTCTATGAATGATCTCTCATGGATGACATCATTTCACCCATTACATCTACATCTCATTTCATCTTCCAACACAGCCAACATGATCATACTTAGACATACTATCACTGTATCTGCTGTCTAATTCTCTGAGTGGTCAATTGCCTACTTTTCAAGTTCTAGCATATTTCAAAATTCAACCTCTGAATCTTAAATATGATGTGACTTACAAATGCACGAGCAAAAAGACAGTGTTCCTTCAAAATTTGTAGATTTTCTTCAGATCTTTCCAAATGCATTCTCCTATTCATGAAGATAAATCTATTTTGTACTTGACTAAAAATAGCATTGAAGTTAATTCTCACTTAAGAGAGTAGAGAATGGAGATTCTGAAAAGAACAGTTAGGAAATGGAAAGGGATTTACACTTTGTCAAATAGGCCATTTTTAGCACCTTAGCACAGCTAGAACATAAGCTCTTTGTAAATTTAGTTTTGACAGCACTGGGATTATCGCTTTTTCTATCTGAGATAAACTTTAGTATGTATTCATTATTTTTATAAATATCTCAAAAGTTTTAGTGTGACAACAAGCTAATTCACATTTTAATCACATGTGATAGTTTACAAAACCTTCACAATAGGTGTTATCCTCATGTTAAAGATAGGAAACTGAGGCAGAGAATCAAGCCTTACCCCTAGGTCATGCAAATACCTGGCAGAGTCCACAGTCAAGCTGGTGTCTTCTGCCCGGTGACCCAGGTATGTAACATATATAACACATAAACCCAGGGAAAAGTGTATTATATGTAGTGTTGGTAAATTCCTAACCAAAAGGGAAGTATGTTTTCTTGTTTCCACCTTCCTCAAGAGCAGATGAGCATCAGAGACTTGAGTTCCAGTCCTTACCGCATGATTGAATCTCTGTCAGACCTTTTCTCTGGGCCATAGTTTTTAAAGAGAGCAAATTTGAGGAGACAGCACCCATGATGCTTTCTAGCCCTCACATTGTGTGAATATCTGTTTGCGTTTTGTAAATATGGCCAAATTTTTATCTGATAAGTTAAATAATATAATTAAGATAAAATTAGTAGTTTCAATCTCTACCTTTTGTTAAAATGCAGGATAAAAATTAGACAGACACATTTTGGTTCCATGATATGACTGTAATTTTAGAAGTACCAGGAGAGGGGTCACCTCCTAAATAACCCCACATTTCCTGAAATTATTTTCTTACATCCTCTTAGTGAACACATACACGTACTTGCTCAAAAACGTAGCAATTATTTATATTAGTGATTCTCAACTCCACATGATCTTGACTCCCAGCGGACATCGGCAATGTCTGGAGACATTTTTGGTTGTCATAGCTAGGAGTGCTACCAGCATCTGGTGGGTAGAGGCCAATGATGCTGCCAAATATCCTATAATACATAGGACATCCTCCCATATACTCACACACAATGAAACATTATCCTGCCCTATGTGAATAGTGTTGGAGCTGAGAAAACTTATTTAAATTTATAAATAATTTAATGACAATCCTAACATTGTAAAACAAGTTAAATTTTTTTTCTAGGAATTTCAGTTTTGGTCCAAATGACACAGATAAGATATGTATATTTTCAATTATGAAATCTTCCTTTCAGCTTCTAATCCTCCCTGAAATCTAAAAAGTCAGAATTTAATTGAGTAAACAAGTGTCTTTTAGAAAATTAAAATAGCCAGAAGAGCAACAAGTTAGAAATCATTCATTTGTGATTTCTCTGAATTAATGCAAAGGGAGGGTATTGTGGGGAAAGGCAGACCTGAGTAAATGCCATGGTGGAAGGGGTTAGGGAGCTGGAAGATAGCATAAGAATCCTAGGTACTAGGAGAGAGGGATTCAAGAAGGTTGATGGTGCCTAGTTTTGCCCACTTTTCAAAGACTAGCCCCAGCATAAACTGCAAAGAGTAGCAGACCTCACATATGTGAGTTTCGATTCTCTTCTCTTTTCTTATTCAGCTTCAAGTGGGACGTGCCAGTGATGTTTAAAATAGCCAGTGATTGGGGAGAATAAGAACAAAGGAGATGCTGATTAATTGATTGGCTGACAAATTGTTATTAACTGCTTAGGATTAGGAGTCTCAATGATTCATAAATTGTATCACCAGCCTCTAGTCTAGACTGTGTAGTTTGACTTGAAAACCTAATAATAAACTATCAGATTTCCTGCACCATTCATGATTTAGTTTTCTTTTCTTTTCTCTTATTTTTTCCAACCTGAGTATTCTGTTACTTTTGGACTCCATTTTTGCTATGAAAGGTGTTGTGTAACACATGCAGACAAAACCTCTTTTGAGATAGCATCCTGCCAAGTTTAAGCTGTAACTGTTTGCATTTATTATCTATTATTGCCTAAAAAATTATACTAAAATATAATAACTTAAAATATCAGACACTTATCATCTCACAGTTTCTGAGAATCAGAGATCTGAGGACAGCTTAGCTGGGTGGTTCTGGCTCTGGGTCCCTTGGCGGGTACAGGCAATCTGTTGGCTTGGGCTACAGTCTCTGAAGACAAGACTGGGGCTGGAGGATCTATTCCAAGCTTATTCACCTGGCTTTTGCTGGAGCTTCAATTCCTCACCATGTGGACCTCTCCATGGAGCTGCTTATAACATGGCTTCCCCCAGAGGGAGTGATGGGCGAGAGACAGAGAGAGAGAGAGAGACCAAGATGGAAGCCATGGTATCTTTTTCTGAAATGCATATCATCTCTTCTGTCATATTCTCTTGATCACACAGACAACTCTGGTAGAATGCAGAAGGAGACTACGGAAGAATATAAATACCAGAAGGAGAGGCTCATTGGACCATCTTAGAGGCTGATTACCCTACTAAACTTGTGTTTAAATTCAATAGCTGGAATCTATCCTATTGAAGTTTCTATATAGCAATACACAGAAGCTCTACAATTGGTCACTTAAAATAATGACAACAAGCTTTGTGTAAAAAAAATAGTGAATCTCTATTGTAAGAAGGACTGCATTGGGTATATATATATATATACACACACACACAATGATCTTAAAAAATTGTTAGGCTCTGCCAGTTTCTTTATTGTATAGAAATAGTTTTTCCTACTAATCTAGTCAGAATTCTGTCTAGTCTGACCTGAAATATCAACTTTTGGCTTTTTGGTGGTGTAATGAGTATAATTCTGAGTTAGAAAGGATTGACTTCTTGTCCCGCCTCTTGCATTTCCTGGCTGCATAACCAGAGCCAAGTCGTAATCTCAGATGCCTTGTCTATGAAAAAGATATAATAGCATTCATCCCTAATGGTTGTTTGAGGACTAAATGCTATGATTTAAGTAAACTATTCAGCACGTTGCCTCACACGTAGTGAGAACATCATAAATAGTAGTTATGAATATCAGCTTCCAATCCAGTGTTTTTCAGCTGAACATCATGACCATTAATAGGTTGTAAAACTAAAAAATTGGTTGAGTCAAATCTTCTTGTACAAACGAAATAAAATATCAAAGTCTCAGAGGGTCAGAGACCTGGGTTCTATGTACTGTGTCATTGGAGTAAATATTGTTTCCCGAAACTTTTGTTTCTTATTTGTGTGCACGTGCAAGCTTGTGTGCGTATGTGTGTGTGTGTGTGTGTTTTGTATTCGTTCCTTGTCCCGATTAAAACTATTCCTCTTAGTATGAGTCACAGTGAAAAAAAATGAGAAAGCCTCTACTCTAATCTGACTTTGTTATATTTGTGTTTTTTCCCCGAGAAGAACCAACCTTATTCTGTTCTAGTGATTGTGTCTCTGTGAATGTTTCAAAAGTTGGAGTATTTTAATGGCTCCTTGTTAGAGAGTCTCTTCCTGTTTAGAATCCATTTAAAGATAAAATCCCAAAGTGCATAGTGCCATGACCTTCACATGTTACACCATGAGATGAGCCCCAGGCAAGGACAAGGCTCATTGCTTCATGCCCAACAGCAGGGGGTTGCAGATGCAATAATGGTAAGCGTCACAGGAAACTCAGAAATCTCAGTGGACTTACTCATTTGGAATGTTTCATGTAGCAAGCACCCACAAGGGCTTTTTTAGTTGTGTGATTAAATAAAGAAGTGCTAAGCCCCTGAGGTTTATGAAATTCTAAACATCAATCTATCTTAAAGGAGGCACTGCTTCTCATGGAGCAAAGAACCATTTGAGGCCTTTCACTGTCAAGTTTGCCAAATGCCCAGTAGTGAACCATACAAGTAAATGCTCTTTTTATTGTTTAATGTCATATTTGCTTTGTCTGAAATTTTTATTGATAGTTATCATCAGTGGCTTGAAATGCTTCATCTTCAGTTTATCAGTCAATTTATCAGAAAACAAAGCAAAACAAACCATCAGCACTTGCAATATTTTTACTTTACAGGTTCCTCTTATCCTAAGTAAAGAGATGAATATTTTTATAATGTGAATAATTTTGTACTTTATCTGCTTTTAAGTCAGATGTTCAGATGGTTGTGTTAACTATAATGTTTAAAATGTTAAATGTTTCTTTTTTTCCCTTTTACAATCTTCCCCCAATCCCACCACCCACTCCTTCTCCGACAATATTTTTATGAAAGACATCTGGGAACTTTATTCACTGCAGTCTCGCACTTTATTCATTACTGGCCTAGCAATTCAGAGTCGACTCATTATCAAAATCATAATTATAGATATTTCTGGGTTAAAATTGCTCAAGGAGAAAGTTCTCTCAAAAGGTTTAAAACAACTAGCACATGTTGTACAAGAGGTTTCTTTATACCCTTTGGCCATAAAATCTGGAAGAATTAGTGAATATATATAATAAATGGCTTTCTGACTTTACATTAAAATATAATAAAATATTATTATCTGTTCCAAGACATTTTGGCCAGCCCGGAGTACATAGATTCCTGAGATAGTGTAAACAGGAAAGATACTTAATTATTTAAGGATGAAGATTTGCAAAACCCTTTAGCATTGACAGGCGGTAGTATCAGGGATGACAATATGCTTTAAGAAATCTTGTGTCTTTGTGTGATTCTAGTTTACAAAATATTTTCATTTTAACGTTACAGAACTGCTTTAACATAAGTATTATTACATTTACTTTACAAATGAGGAAAGCAAGGCACAGAATAGTTAAGTGACTTCTTTATAATCACAATGCTAATAAGCGTTCAGAAGCTAGGCCTCCAAGAACAAATCTCTCGGAAATGTTTTTCTTCACTCTCTCACACCATTTCTTATATCCACCTGCTAAGCAAGTTTAAACTCATTTGTTTCCATTAGAAGCTTGTTATTTTACTTTTCAGTGTAGGTATGCTCATGATTTTTCTTGTTTAATCCCCAAACAATACTATGATGTAGGTACATTATTATTCCCATTTTCTAGATGCTGAAGCACAGAGAAGGAAAGCAACTTGCTCAAAGTCACACAGCAAAACAGTTGCCAGTCTAAAGCTATCAAAGTCTTTGGGGCCAGCCTGGTGGCTCAGCGGTTAAGTGCGCATGTTCTGCTTTGGCGGCCCAGGGTTCTCCGGTTCGGATCCCGTGTGCGGACATGGCACTGCTTGGCAAGCCATGCTATGGTGGGCGTCCCACATATAAAGTAGAGGAAGATGGGCACGGATGTTAGCTCAGGCCCAGTCTTCCTCAGAAAAAAAGAGGAGGATTAGCAGCAGTTAGCTCAGGGCTAATCTTCCTCCAAAAATAAATAAATAAATAAATAAATAAAATAAAGCTGTCAAAGTCTAAAGCTTCCTCTTCTTTCTCATACACTGCTTCTTATATGCTGCTTTTCATGTGGCTTTAAATCTGAATTTGGTAAAAGAAATAATATGATGGCTAATTTTAACTGTTGTCATCTCATTGAAAAAAATATATATATATAAAGTTATACCAGAGAATTCACACTTTTTCTAATAGATCTTCAAATTTCTTCTCCCAACTTGGCTTCAGACCAAAGCATAAGTATCTGCCATTTTCATAGCATCTTATAGCTGACCAGGTGTTTGCACACACTTACTTCATTTGATCTGTACAACAAATTTATGAGATAGTTAGTACAGGTAAAAGTAGCATGACGATTTTACTGATGAAAATTATCTATCTTTGACGAGTAAAAGATTGTGAAGTTCATATGGCTGATAAGAGAAAATGAACAAATTACTCAGGTCTCCTGATGACACGTCCTGGGAGCTCTCCACAGCACCACGCTAAAGATAGACCAGCATCCCAGATTCCCCCTGCTTATGTGAGTTCCCTAAGACTTTCCTCCCACTTTGGAAGAAATCAGGTAGACCATAACAAATCTTAACTTTTGATATGAGAGAGCCTTACATCTGGGCTAATAGGCATGGTGTGTATTAGCACAACCATGGATTCTGGATTTAGACAAGGCAAGGTGAGAATTCTAGTTCTGCTGTGAGCTCTATTTAACTGTGTGTCTTTGGGGAAATTACCTATCTTCTCTGACTCTCCATTTTTTACAGATTAAAAGTTATGGGAAAACAAATGCATGATTTCCTGATATGACGGTGATTTTCCAGCCCCTACCTGACTTTTTAGTATAACATATCTCATTGTGGCCTGAGAACCTTGGCTTTAAGAAGTCAATATATAAGGTCTCAGTGACATCCTAGGATATATAATGTTGGGGCTTCATGGTTTCCTGGAAATAATCATGCCGATATAATTTTAATATAAAAGCAGTCATGATGAAGCTGTGAATGCTGAGAGCAACCAGCCCTGCGTGGGAATGCACATCAGGACAGAAAAGAGGTTGATGAAGCGTGTGCTTTCTCCAAATTATGTTTGTGCTCAGTCATGTTGAGGTAACTGAGAAGTCTACCAAACTCATCATTTCTTCTCTCTGAGTGTGTGGAATAGATTGTCATGGATTTCATAAACTTGGGGTATTACACTTCACAATCTTGTACAGGCTATTTCTAACAGTTACCATATTATAGTGATATTGTCTGTTTATGTACTGGTCTTTCTCTCTAGAGAGGGCCTAGGCAAGAACTATATGTTTTGCATCTTTATATCTCTAGGGTCACAAGGCCTGTTCACGTAGAAAACATATAAAGGTTACTCAGTAGATGTTTATTGAACTGTGTTTATCTCATACAAGAAAGTATATAAATGTATATATTATATAAACATACTTATTTACACACCCACATCTGTGTGTGCCTGTGTGTCTTTGTTGATATCTGATCTGCTATGTTATAATCTTACACCTGCTTGATAAGACATGGCATTTTCAAAGAGAGATAATCACAGCCTACTACTTTATCCCATATATTATATATATATGTATATATATATATACACACATATATATAATCTAATTCAATATTCTATATAAACATATGTATCTGCAAAAATTCTGTAAATATATTTAGCTTTAAGTAGTTTTACTTAACAACTAAAAAATCTTTGAGCAAAAGTTATTTCAGTTCAGCAATTTCAATTTAGATATAGTTCAGCATGTTTTAATTTAGTAACCTAGAAAACATTTATTTCCAAAAGGAAAAAGGCTTGTTTGAAGAGTATTGATGAAATTTTGTTGGGAAACTTTTTGTAAATCATAACATTAGAGTACACTCTATGGCAATAAGTTTTCAATGCGTGTATGTGAGCATTAGAATAAATATTTACTTGACATTTGTGTTTATTTGAAGGAATGATAGTGTAACGAACAGGAGAACAAGCATGATACTAATCCACATGCTGTGTGAAGATGGTATCTGTTTCGGTTGAGTAAATGAAAGAAAATACTAGTGCTTTTCAGCAAGGATAATTAATGAGGCCATAAATAGCATATCATCATGGAGCTGAGGAAAGAATAAGTCAGCTTGTCATATAAAATAATTATTTTATCCTCAGTTTAGGAAGGCCTCAAAGGGCCCATTACATATTGACCCAGTTGTTCTTTCAATCGTCCTGAGCATAATAGTGGTGAAGGGGTTTTTGCATTGTATTTTAAAAGGGAGAACAAGTGAATGAAGAGTTTGGGTTTTTTTGTTTTTAATCATTGGAAGGTCATAGTCAAATGGTAGGTGCCTTTAATTCCACCCGCCCCCCCCCCCCCCCAAGTTGGTGGCAACTCAAATGCCTTTAGGATCAGGGCAGCTTACCATAAATAGCTAAAAGGGCCAGGAGTGTTACCTCTGAGAGAGGTAAGAGTGGTGGCTAATTGGAGACTATGCCTCCTGGCTAAAGGCTTAAAATCGTACTTAAACAATAATGTGCTAGCCAAACAAAACACTTCAACTGGACAGATGTGGGCAAGAAATGGCCTATTTGTGATCCTTGCACTAACCAAGGAGCTGAGGCCAACTTAAGTGGAAAGAATGGACTTGGGCATCAGACTGACTTAAGTTTGAATACCAGCTCCAGCATTTGGGCTCTGTGACCCTGGTTATGTTACTTAACTTCTACCATCTCATGGGTATGAGACAGTAACAGTATTATTCCGAAGGAGTGCTATGAGGAATAGTCAAAGGAAGCACATAAAGACCATAACTCATTGGCTGACACAGGAGAAGTGCTCAATAAATAATGGCTATTGTTATAGGCTGTCCGCAAAACCCTTCCCCTTCAGAAATTACCTGGGGCTGTTTCTGCTCTTTGTTTTCCTTCATTTGTTTGTTTTCTTTAGTTCTCATAAAGCCAGGGCATTGGGAGGGTAGGGGACAGCACTAGGGGAGAAACCTCAACAAAGCCTTGGGGTATGTCTACTGATCACCGCGGTGTTCTCCAGGTTTGCTCTGACCAGGCCACCACCAAACTGCCAGATGTTTATGTTTCCCACTGAGTGAATGCATTCTAAGCACATTTCCGTCTTTCTGTCATTCTTTATGTTTTTTCTGAATATAAAATTAAATTCTCATTTTCTTAAACAAAGTGGAAAATATCAAACCATTTCAAGAAGAAAATAAAATTCACTTGTATTCCCATCAGCCAGAGATAGGCACTGATCACAATCCAGTGTTTCTTTTCTTTTTCCAATACATACAAATGTGTGTCTGAATACACTTACCATAACTGAGAACATGCTAAATGTATCATTTCATATACTACTTATATTGAGCCGAAAGGTTGTTTTTGTGTGTTTTTTAAAGCCATGGAAAGCTGATGCTTTTTAGTCGTTTTGTACCTTAAAATCTAGCCTACATGATCTATTCAATGGAAGGCTGCGTAGGAAATTGGAAGGGCTGTCTTTATAATTGTGGTCCTAGTTATTTTAAAATCTTAATGTAGTAATTTATGCTTGAGAAGGACTAGAGAATCAATTTTTAGTTCTGGTAACTTATTTCCTTGTTTCCCTTTCTTTTTCAACCCCATAATTGCTCTCTCTGGGAAATAACAATTTGCCAAAGATAAAAATTCTTCATACAGATTCTTGAGATACATTCTATAACTGGGGGAAGATCCATCACGCAGCTTTCCTTCTGCTCTTTAGAGAAGAAATCCTAGGGGCTTTGTGAGAGGCTGAGAAACAATTTGTTCCATCTTGTGACAGAGCTAGAACTCAGAGTTACAGATCTAATTAGAGTTTGTATCTTGTCTTCAGAGTAACTCAGCCCTTTCAGTACAAGACTATTTCATTAGCAGTTAACATTACTAAAGCTGATTCAGTCTTGTAATTCATAATAGAATTACCCTGCTAATATGCCTAAGTCTCACAAACACGAGGTTGATTAAAAATTCACAGAGTTGAAGGAGCCATACAATAAGGTAATGTTTTTGTAAATCTTGAAAATATACTAGACGGCATGGCTTATCATTTGGGTATACACCTATGTAGTACAAGTCCACGTGGGCTTCAGGAGAATGTGTGTGGAGGTGGGACTTTGGTTGTCTGTACATGTTATTTCTTACTAAAACAGAAACAAATTCAAAGTAAATATGTCAGATTGTGACAACTGCTAAATCTTAACCAGAGTTTCATGGTGTCTATTCCCAACATTTCATGATTTTAAAAATATTTCTAAGATTCCAAGATTTAGTCTTTCCAATAAGTTAGATTAGCCTTCTTTCAATTGAAAAATCTAAGATTGTAAGTAGTCACAGCTTGTTGGGGATGGGGGGGATATCAAGAGGAACACTGTGAAGTGATCTTTAGCTCGCAAAACTAGATTAGAGAATGTTTAAAATGTACTCTTACAAAATTCTTCTGGCAATACATGTGGTAATAGGAACAGGTATCTTAACAGTTACTCATGCATAGTTTCATTCTCTCTTGTGCTCTGTGGTTAATTCTGAGAGAGACTAATTCATTGTAATGGTAATTTGTATTCCTTTCCAATAGCACTTGAGATGTAACAAGCATCACCAGAGCACCAAAATGGTCCTTGTGAAAGAAGAAACAACGCAGCGTGTCTGTAGTCCTTTGATGAAAGTGAGGAAAAATACGGATTTTATTTCATTTGTAAGATGTCAGCAATCATTGTTCCTTTCTTATGCTTTGAATGACTATTTCCATCCTAATAATCTTTCCAGTACTTGAACCAAGGGTAATTTAAATAAGAACTATTATTCAGGAAAAATTACTTAGACCTCACGCATAATGCTTTGGAATGTTTGTTATACAATGACTTTGACAGTTTTATGCCTGTGCAACCTTACTGTACATTCCATTGAGTAATCCCATATTGGAGAAGAAACACACACACACACACTCTTACCATTAATTTTGCCTTGTTTAAGCAGATGAAAGTTAATTTTAAATAAGCAACCATAAACTTAAGAGATATTACAGAAGAGAAGGAAGATGAATAGAATAACTTTATTTCTAGAAAAGAAGCAGCATATATGGAAATGTAACAGCCTAAAAAATTCAGAATATTGAACAGAGGGGTTTTATTGGAATGAGGTAAGATTTTAAGTACTAATACCTTGCTATTTCATATGAAATGCCAGAGTAAAATGACGGCAATTTTCTACCTGGTAGTGGTATTCCTGAAAAATGTATAAATCCCTTAATTATTAAGGCTTTTGAACTTCTGTTATTGTGTATCTTATATCATCTACTGAGTATTTAAATTACATAATCCTACAGTGTTGCATTTAATACAGGGGGTTTCCTTCAAAAAATGAACATAATAAGCTACCTTTTTGCATCACAGTCATTATTTGTCATAGGAGGAAAAAAAGGTAGTTTGCAGAAGGTGTTTCTTAGAAGTATCCTGTGGAGAGTCTCTTTTACCCCATCGCTTCCCAACAACCTCCTGTCTACTGGGGTGGTCTCTAGTTCAAATGCCAAAGCTTCCTTTTTTGGAGTGAACCAGAATGTATTTCATGTAGCATGCAAAAGCATTAAATTTCATTCCAGATAAGCAAGAAACTAAAATGCATTAAGTTAAAGAAAGGTAGGTTTGGAATTTTCTGTTTGAAGCAATATCTTCTTTATTTTAAAAACTATCACTTTTATCAACATAAAAACAATGTGTATGAAGTTGCCTTGTGGTTTTTCCATTTTTTCTTTCATTTGTATATTCAGAACTCGAGAAAAAGCTTTCTCGGTTGTTAGGCAGAATCCTGGAGCTGTCCATGACTGTTTAACGTGCATTATCTATAGTGATTATTTTGATATGAAATATACCTCATCCAAAAGAAGGTGATGCATTGGTTATTTTAAATGCATCTTAATGAAATAAACTACAATGAAATGAACAGAACTACAAAGTATGAATATAGAACCTGACACATCGGTTGGGAGTATGGTAATACATGTGTGTGAGAGTATATGTGTGCAAGTATACACACATGCACACATACACGTACACACATATATGCACTTATATGTGTTATTAAAGAGGTAAACTTTATGATTAGTGTGCTTTAAAATATCATAAAGAACAAAGAAATTATCTGCCTAAGCCTTCTGTATGAATCTCACATTGAAAATTTGATAGCATGCTCTTGCCCTGTGTGTGGCCTCGATGGCATGCCCTTGCTTCTGACTGATTTATCTCTTGATTTCCTGAACAGCACATTCCAGGAGGTGGTCAGGAGAGTCATCTTGCCTACATGAGCACAGCTCCTTGCATGCTGTCATAGTCTTTCTGGCTTCCTTCTTTATCCCTTCATCCTCCAAGTTTTCCAAGTCACATATTTGTGTATTAAGGCAGATATAAGAAATTTATGCCCTCCCTGCCATATTCATTTGGGACTGCCACTGGGAAGACTTCCTCGATTCCTTCATTTAGAGGATTCAAAACTTCCTTTATCCTACCTCATTAGGTAGGCAGGCAGGACGTTTGTACCTTTATTCCAGCACTTGTGTAACACACTTGCATTATAAGTAGTGTTCATCATCAGAATCAAGTTTTCCTCGTTCTTTTGCTTTCATTGTATAGCACAGTGATTAGCACATGGTTGTTTTTCAATGTGTTTGCTGGATTTTACTTAATTTAAATAATAAAGATGATTGGGAAAAGAAAAGTAGGGAAGAAACAGGAAGACAAGATAGGATTACGTGGTTCAATAAGTGAGGATATTTGTCTTCAGACTTATCTACTTTTACGTCATTTTACACTGGTCCGTTGACATTCAAAAAGGCATCATTTAATAATTGGTAATAGGATATTTCATACCTTCAGGAAGAACTGTAACTAGGCTAAGCTCACAATTAGAAGTTGTCAGTATTTTCATATGCAAGTTCATTCATTCGTGCGTTAATTTGTTTATCTAAATATTATTGAGGACTCACTCTGTGACAGGCACTAAGCGATACCAAGCTGAACAAGACAGTGCTTGCCCTCAAGGAGTTAATGGTGTACTGGGGTGGTGGGCAATGTTATTATGAAAAAACGTACAGGATCCTCTAAACGTACAAAGGAGGGGTCTTACAGAGAGGAGAATCACAGAAAGTTTCCTTGTGGAGGAAAAACTTGAACTGAGGTTTCAAAAACAGGATAAGGGAAAATGAGGAGGAAAAGGAATATTCCAATCAGAGCAAAGGCATGTGCAAAGGCATGGAAGCAAAAGAAAATAATGTATGTTTGGAAAAAATGCAAATAACTTGGTGTGTCTGGAGCATGAGGTACAAGCAGGGAAGCTGAGTCCAGATCATAAAGAGTCTTCCAAGCTGATTAAGAAGTTATGACTTTATCTGCAGGTAGTGAAAACCACTGAAACAGTTTAAGCAGCGGCGTGACAAGCCCAAATTTGTGTTTTAGATAGATCCCTCTGGTTGCACCATGGATGATGGATTGGAGGAAGCAAGTCTGGAGTCAGGAGACCAGTTATAGGGCCATTAACAAATCCAGAAGAAAAATGATGAGAGTCTGACCGAAGTCACTGCCAGTGAAGATAAAGAGATGTGGTAGGGAGAAAGGGAAGCAAGGAGAGGGATGGACCTAGGCATCCTCCAAGAGACAAAAACAACACATGTTGTGCTAATTGAATGTAGAAAATGAAGGCAAGGAATAGTCAAGATGACTCCCCGTGGCTTGGATGAATGGGTGGGTAGCGGCGGTACCATTCATTGATAAAAGAAACAGGGGAAGAAAACCAGATTGTATTGGAGAAAGACAAGGAACATATTTTGGACAGAATGGTGCCTGGGGATTAAGGGAATCAGACATTCTAGCTGTTTTTCTTAAAACAGATGTGCTTGCTGGAAAGACTTGATCCAGGACTTGTCTATCGTGTTCCAGTATCGTTTCCTAAGTGCCATTAAGAATATGTACTAAATATTTTATAGACGCAGATATATACATCTATATTCAATTTTCTGTAATAAATAAAAATTAAAATCTTGCAGAATCCTGTTCCTTATAAAGGAAGTTTTAAATCAAGTGGTTTGAGAGCTTCAAGAGACATTACAAATAATGTAACCCAGCCCTTTAAGTCATAGATGAAGATCTGAAACCCAAATTGCTTCAGCGACTTGCACATGTTCACAAAGTCAGTCAAAAATAGTATCTAGATTAAAATCCAAATAACTGGCTCCTTGCTGAGTGTGCTTTTTATATACCATCTGCCTTTTAAAAATGTAAAGGGAAAAATTAATCAGACACATAAATATTTTTAAAGTTTCATGATTCTGTCTTTTTCTGGGCATGAGAAAATGGGGTGAAAGAGAGGTGCCAAGCTGGTAAAATGTGTTTTGGCACAGGAAACATCTCATTTGTTAATATGAAAAGAGAATGACTTTCCTGGGTCCTGACCCAAGTCTGGGGCACTATACATGACTGGCAACTTTCAGCAGCCGCAAAAATAAGGTCTTAAAAGAGTCATAACCAAGAAAAATGATTGCAGAAGAATTGTTCATATGGGATTTTCTGGGATATCTTGATAGCTTAGCTTCTCCATATGCCTCTAAGGGGGTCTTGCTACCACTCCAATGGAGGTGATATAACAAACATCCACTCATATTATTAATGTCAATAGCTGAGCGCTTCTCCCTATCAGAGATAATAATACTTACAGGAAGACATATAGTTAGAGGTAAACCTTATCAGAATATTCACAACTCTAGTGAAATAACCCATCAATATGTGTCTAATTCTGACAAAACTCAACTCTTTGTACTCGTAATATCTGGCACTAGGCTTAATACATAGGATGCGTTTATCACATACTTGCTAGAATGAAATCGAACTGATGCAGGGTTAATAAGTTTGAACTAATTTTAGAGTCTGGTCCTGATTTTTGCCATTTTTGGGGTAATGCATAGGAAGAGTAAAATCCGGGAGATGTTGAGGTCTATGGCTGAGGAGCAGTTGCTGGGTGTCAGTTCTGGGAAGCAAAGATAGAGTCCAGAAAGCAAAGTCAAGACCCCAAAAACTGAAGGGGCATGAAGCAATATTGTGAAAGGGGAACCTCAAATTAGGAGCCAGTAGCAGTAAAGCAAGTAGCAGGAAACAAGGAATTGGGAAAGAAATGTGGAGTGGGCCAACAATACCGGCAGCCATTATTGTTGGCTCAGCCTGCCGATGTAAGTCTATTTCCCACACACTGAATGGCCACAACCTGGCATCTGACGTTAATTAGTTGTTTCACCTTGCTTTCTATAACATCCCTGAACCTGAGTCACCACGTCTATAAAACAAGATCCTGGGAGCTCATAATATTTAATGTCTCCTCCAGCTTGATTCTTCTAATGGTTTTCTTTCTTCCATAAATAGCAAGTGTTCCTTCAGATACCAAAATGAGAAATGGGATACATGTCATGCCTATCAGTACAGAAACTGTTTCAAATGTCAGCTAAGTAGATCGATTGTCTAAAAAGACAATTATACTTCTCCATTTGGTAAAAGAAGCAGTATACTGAGAGACCTAATAATAGAAATTCCTGCAAATAATATATTTGGCCTCTGCCATCTTTTTTTATAAACCATAAACCTAGATATAGTTGCATTTTCAATATTGCCGCTGATTTATGAAACAATGATATTAGATAAAACTGTTAACATTTAAGGCATTTTTTGCATTGTTTTACCTTTTTATTGCTTTCCCATATTTACCCTTTTACTTTGTTTCATGGTTGTTTTGCTATAACTGAGTAATACCATATGCATCAATATTCAGTGAGAATCCACTTAATCTACAACATATTTTAAGTGAACAATGCCTTTGTCCGTTTTTATAGGGCTTAAAATGTTATTTTCTTAAGGATTACATGGAGAAAGTATTCTCTGTGCTTTGAGATATGCTCTCATTTAAAAGATCCCCTTGAAATGATCTCTTGAAGTGAAATGACAGAGAATACATTTCACATGCAAGGCATGTCATAATCTTACACAGATTTTGGTTCTCATGAACATGAAGCTGCAAGAATTTTGAGAGACCGGTAAGCGAGCTCTCCCAGAACTCTCTTGTAATGGAAAATGGAAGCATTAATTCTCTGCTAGTCATTGGGCAAAAGATATGGGCAAACGAGTGAACTACAAATGGCTGATAATTTTGACTTCTTAACAATATTTTTGTCTATTTAATAATGCTACTTAATCATACAGTTGACTGTATATTTGCTTTCTCACCACCTATAACATTTCCCCGGATTTTATAACCCATCAATCAGTGTGAGAATGATTAAATAAAAAAATGAGGGGCCAGCCCCGTGGCAGAGTGGTTACGTTCACACACTCCGCTTCGGCAGCCCAGGGTTTCGCTGGTTCAGATGGTAGGCGCGGACATGGCACCACTCGTCAGGTCATGTTGAGGCAGTGTCCCTCATAGCACAATCAGAGGCACTCACAACTAGAATATACAACTATGTGCTGGGGGCGCTTTTGAGAGAAGAAAAAAAAATGATTGGCAACAGTTAGCTCAGGTGCCAATCTTTAAAACATAAATAAAAAATTTTAAAAAAATAAAAAATGAAAAATTATCTATCTTTGACTGTGTTTCATCTCATCACTTCTGTAGCCTTCATTTTATGTATTCCTTGCATGAATATTGTGTGTTATCAGAATGTGTCTATGACATTGGTGGTGGTGTGCTTGTGCTTGATGGGTGACTACCCTTTAGAATGGAGCACAACCTGCAGGACCATCTAGCCTCTTTCAAAGTGACATACAAGCTCATCCACTGACTCATTGTGTGATAATAGACAATTGACAACTTCCCTGAGCCTGTTTCCTTATCAGTGAAATGAGGAAAAATAATACAGTGCCTAGATGTTATGAGGAGTCAATGAGCTACATATTTGTAAAACCTGGTATGTACCTTGCCTTAGTAGAAGTGTTGTTGTTGTTATTCCCTTTGTTGTATTTTACAATGGTTTGTGAGAAATAGAATAAGTGGAAGAAAGCAAACATGCTATGAACTACATACTAAAAAATAACCAGTAAGAACTGACGAGGGCATTTTCAGTGACCCCTTGTAGTAAAAATGCTGGCACAGTCAACTTTCCATATACCTGGCCCTAGAGCCTCTCACCTCATCTCGAATTAACTTGGTCTCCAATATCGTGAAGCAAAGTGAAAGTAACTACCCTCTAATGATGCATGATTTTCTCAAAGGAATAAGTAAAAGACTTCTCAATGAGCTGGCTAAAAATGAAGTCAATTAATCAGTCAACCAACCATCCAACCTTTCCAACAACAGAGCTGTTCATACAACTCTGAGGCTAGTGGAACATCAGAAGATAGATTTGAGTTCTTTCTTTCATTTCTATCAAGTTGCCTAAGGCCTCTGAGCCTCTGTTTCTTAAATCAGAAAGTGGAGTCAGTACTCCCCTTGTAGGGCTCATATAAGAATCAAGTCAAACAATATATATGAAAGCTCTTTGTAAACACTAAATCACTTTACAAAGGTAACATTTTTTCCTTGCTTAAAAATCATCAATTATTGTCCCTTATCTCATTTCAAACCACATCCTACATCCTCTTGCTAGTCTTTTGGACAGTGCTTTATGAAATTCGAGTCAGATGCTGAGAGTGGCAGTATAGTCAAATAATTTTACGATTCAGGTTGGGAGTACCCTAAGTTATAATTCATCAGCTCTTGTGGTCAGCAACTTCTAAGCTTAAAATTTACATCTTAGGTGTTTATAAAATATTGAAAGTTAAGGAAGCCATCATATTCTGTAACATATTTTTAAAATCAGTGGGGAATATATGAAGACAATCAAATTTGCCACAAGTCTTTCCTGAACCTGGCTGATATGGCACATCAAGATGAATTTCACAGTTATCCATCTACGGAGGAATGTTTACAGATAAGATGAAAGTAGCCCTCCATATTAATCACACATTGTATATTTGACTTCTGCCTCCCTCCTCAGCCTTTAAATCAACTACATCTGGTTTTCGCTACTTAAGTGTGCCATTACCTTTTGCATTAAAAGGCAGTTCCTCCTAGAGAAAGCAGTTCCATTTGATTAAAAAATAATTAACTAGAGTTGTATTCATGTAACTCATCATGGCAGCCCAACTAAGAGTTTTAGTATAGGTTGGAGACCTACTTTATTTCTACAACAGCGTCCGCAGAATTGGGAGGCTCTTTGTGATGCATGCTGTCCTAAGGCACTTATTTTGCTTTGCTGGCATTAAATTTTAAAATTAAAAAAAAAAGCACGGTAATACAGAATAGAGAGATAGGCTCTAACATAGATAGAATCACAAAGGAGCTGAACGTTGATGTAGTCACCCTGTGCCAGAGGGTGTCCTCCTCTGTGGAGACTGTGGCACATGGTTCCTATTACATGCAGAGCAAGTCAAGGTCGGGGAACTGACTCCCACTTACCAACTGCATAATAAACTGATGTGTCATTATCAAGCAGATCTGTATTGGAACTCACTGATTAGTGGATTTTCTCTCAGGAGAGAAATCTGCATAGGAAACCAAGTTGTTATTTGAAATTTCTAGGCAAAAGGGAACCTGACGTACAAGGTAAATGTAATGATCTAAATCACTGCTACTCAGGGAAACTGTTGTCGTTTCACAAGCAAGGTAAGAAACTTGCACCAGAATGTAAATTGAAGCGTTAGAGCATCACTGTCTTCATGGAAAGTCTTGCTCCTATTTATATATATTGTATAAGTGAACTAAACAGTGTGCTTAGTGACATAGATGATTTGCATTCTGGCACGATGTCCTCGTCTCATGGCAGACTGTTCACAAATAGTTCTCATACAGGCAGTTATTCTATGGACCACATTTTGTGAACTACTGGCCTTTGCCTCAATTGGAATTATATTGGGAAGTTTTTTAAAACATAGAGTTTCCCAGTATACACTTTGAAAATTCCAATTCAGAGTTCTTTCGTGTATTGTACCTCCATCCACATTTATAAAATTTCCTCCATGCAGTTTTGACGAATAGACAAGGTTTAGGAGCTGCGTAAGAAAATGCATAAAGTAGTTAAGTGGTGCTAACTGAATAGGTTAGAGTTTAAGAACATGGGTTTTGGCATTGAGAGTTGAGTTCTTGTTTGTTCTTGAGCAAGTTATTTATTTTCTAAGCCTCAGTAGTCTCACCTACAAAGTGGCCATGATAATACCTACCACATAAAGTTGTTGTGAGGTTTAAGTGCCGTTGTAAAAGGAACGCACATAGCTCAGTGCCCGCCACAGAGTTACAGTTGATAAATGCCAGCTGTAAATGGCGGATATCACCTCCATGATGGAGACTTACCTCCCATTTTTGAGAATACACATGTTCGTATACAACCCCAAATTCCCTGGACAAGCAAGGAAGATACTGCTAATGTTTGCCTTCTGAGGCTTCCTTTGCTAAACATCCATCAAATCTATTAGTCAAGACTCTTTCTGTGTTAAAAAAAAAAGGCGAGCTGTTTCAGGGGAGATTATTAGATCACACAATTTACAATTGAATGTCCAAGGGTAGATCTGGCTAAAAACACGACTGGATCAAGGTGCTCTAAAGGTATGCTTCTGTCTGTATCAGCCAGCTATCTATCATCTGTTTATCTATCTACTTATCTATCTTTCTGAGTTGGTCTCATTCTTAGGCTGGCTCTGGTTTTGTGATGGCAAAATGGGGCTTCAATGGTATCAGGCATATATATTACCAGCTTACTAACCACAGAGGAAAAAGAAGTTCTTTTGTAAAATAGTTGGACAAAATTCCAGAACTGAGACTTAATGGTCTTGCTTACAGTATCTTTCCATTCTTGAACAATTCCCTCTCTCTAAATAAGAACGGAACATTCTGATCTGTCAGGCTCAAACATGTACCCACTCCTGAAGCTAGGGTGAGATAACTTCGCCTGAGTCATTTGTTCCGCAGGGAAAAAGGTGATTTCCCAGAAGAAAGTTAAGGGATGTTATTAAGAGAAGGGGGAACACAGGAGGCAGAATCCAAAACAAGAGTCTCATACTCTGACTACCATCCTTCCCCCCACTCTCCCATCGTTGTTTAAATATGTTAGTTCAATTGGAATAAAGCCCAAATCTGGCCTAGAGACCTTAAAATTTGTTAAGATAATTTCCAGATATTCATTCTAATCTGTTTTGCATTTGTTTTATAATACATTTTTGTAGGTTGAATTTTTCCCCCTACGTCTAATTTGGGAATAGACAATGAAAGGGTGTTCCTTATATTGACAAAGAACAAAGTCAGAATTTATCAGTAACAATGTAAGTTTGATTTTAACCTTTAGTTTTCTTGAGCTTGGGGAAGAGTCATGTTTGATAAATAGAAATAAACAAGAGATGGTGTTAGAAAGTGAACTGCCAAAGTTTCACAAAGGAGAATTTCGTTTGAGGCTATATTGATTATAAGATAATAATGTTACTATGATTTAGAAAATACTGGATGTATTATGGTTCACTAGCATCAGTAAAAATCACGTAGCCTTTAATGATTTGGAACCCAGCTTGTGAAGCACGACTTGGCAGAGCTATCAAGTGGTTAAGAGTGTTGGTATGAAAGTTAAGGACTTCAGCACTCAAATCCAAGTCTAGTTGTTTTTGTGGTGTGTGGCCTTGGACCTGACTTCTCTGGGATGCAATTTCCTCATATGTGTAATTGAGTAATAAAATGTAGTCACCACGCAGTGGTGGGGGAGAATTAAGTGCACTGACAGGGAGGTGCAGGCTTCCTCCATATTTTTCAAACACTGCATATGCTTAGCTTTATTCTGCCAGGTACCTAACAGACTCCCTTGTAGTAAGTCACTTAATAATTCTTCTTGGCCCCTGTGGTACCATTTGTTTTACAATCACAGTATTTGCTAAGATGGCACCATAAAGGACTAAATGTTACCCACGGTGAGAAGGGCAAATGCTGCTTTATGGGCTTATATTTACAATACCATTTTGGAGCTTGCAAAGGAGCACTGGAGAATGGTTTTAGCTAGCTCTGAGGCTCTGCAGCTCACTTCATGTGCTGTTGCCTATACTTTAATATTCCCTTAAAGGCTTGTGTTTGGGGCATGTGCCCTCCTCACATTCCTTGTCCCATCCCCTAACCCAGCATGGTCTTTTATTTATCATTACAGAAATGGGAGAAGGAAGCTGAATTTTTCTCAGAGATGAGTGATCAATATCATGTATTGGAAAGACCGGAGAACCAAGATTTAGATTTAAATTATCGTGCTAACTCTGCTGTATTCTTGCTGAGTGACCTTGGGCTCACAATTGACCTTCTCTGATTCTGTTTCCTCAGCTGTAAAATAAAAAGAACAATGAGGCCATCTGTGCCTAACTCTCACATCTTTGCTGTGAGGGTTAAATGAGATGACATTGAAAACAAGAGAGCACCATCCACGTGCAAATTTTCATGATGATTGTGATTTGGAACATATATGCATCAGTATATTGGGACTTTGTTAGCAACTGGATCCCTGTGTGCTCTGCTCCCATTTCCCCAACTCCCGAAGATGCAGAGGATCCCTGGCAGATGGCAGATTTGCCAGCTGTGTCTTATTTTGTCATTGTAAATATGATGTGTTCCAACTGAGAGGCTTTGCTTATAATGTACTGTATTTTGTCCTTTATCTCTTGCAGATTGAGAATTACATTGTGGAAAATATGAAGTCGGAGATGGCCCAGATACAGCAGAACGCAGTTCAGAACCACACGGCCACCATGCTCGAGATAGGAACCAGCCTCCTCTCTCAGACAGCAGAACAGACCAGAAAGCTGACAGATGTTGAGACCCAGGTACTCCGCTGGGCCAGAGTCAACAAACTCTTAACCAGGAAGATATTTTTCCTTTTGCTTACTCCATAAACACAGAGCACATTGCAGCACTGGGATTGGTGAAACGTATACATTTTTGTTTATTGATAATAACAACAATGACTGCCTGACATGCTATGCGTGTTTCTTTTGACTTAATGAGGGTTGGCATATTTAGCTTTGTATGTGTTTGCAAAAACAGGACTGGCAAAAGACTTAATCAGCGTTTAAATTCAAATAAACACTGCAGCTACCAACTGTGATATGATATGTGTCAACCAAAATAACCATTTGGGTCAAATCGACACCTTTGATGTACGTTTTTGATCCGTCCTTTTTTGTCCCTGGTAGTATTCCAGCCAGAATTGCACCTGCACAGGTTTTGTGCATTCAGTGGGTAGGAAGGAAAATCCCAAATAAACTGATCAGGAATGTGTAGAGTTTTTTTTTTCTTCAGCATGATTTTATAATGAGAAGTCAATTAAAACTTTCTCCATATATATACATATATCTTCATATATATGTTTATTACCCTACCAGGGACAATGACATACTTATTTATGTGCAGTTGTAGTTATTTATGTACAAACCAGTAAATTTCCCTTCAGTCATCACTGTCACAAAGCTACCATTACAGTTCAGTGACAATATCATTTTTGATGACAAGAAGATGGTCTCTTGGTCCCCTTTTAACCATGGAAATAGTTATTCCAGTTACCATTTAGAAACCCAGAGAATGATTCTATCTCAATACAGTTGATTTCTGGAATCAAAACGAAATATATTGTCAAAAGATAAACTGAGGCACATTAACATTTCCAAGAGTTTATTTGAGCAAGCATCGATTCAAAGTGGGCGGTGCCTAATGAGAAGTAATTATGAGCATTCTACTGCAGGAGCTAAGGGAAAGGTTTCAAAAGAGAAGACGCAGAAGCAAAGCAAGACAATTATTCGATTGGCGATAGCTTCAGTGGCTGCCTTATTTAGGAAAGCCTCCATGGCTGTTTGTGATTGATTGTTCTTAAGTTTCATTATCTTGAATTCAAGTGCATTGACTCTGGCTTAGGCTTTAGTTTGCTTATGTGGGTTACCAAGGCATTACAGCCACTTTGTAATGGCCTCCTTGTTAATTATTTTAGCAACACAAATTCAAAAGAAAGATGCAACTTTATTTCTGTTTTATTTCATTTGTGTTAATGGCATCACAGGTCATATGTTGGTATTTAAAGAGAAATAACAATGATAATTTATATGGATAGAGCATTTTTTTTTTTTTTTAAAGATTGGCACCTGAGCTAACCTCTGTTGCCAATCTTCTTTTTTTCTTTTTCTTTTCTTTGTTCTTCTTCTCCCCAAAGCGCCACCCCTCACCCCAGTACATAGTTGCACATTCTAGTTGTGAGTGCTTCTATTTGTCCTATGTGGGACACCGCCTCAGCATGGCTTGATGAGCGGTGCCATGTCCGCACCTGGGATCTGAGCCAGCAAACCCTGGGCCGCTGAAGTGGAACGCACGAACTCAACCGCTATGCCACCGGGCCAGCCCCTAAAAATTATGAGATTTTATATAATCATTTATCATCACACTAAGCAAGCTTGGTGATCTATGAGCATTGGCTTCTTGTGGTATAAATAATCTGAGTGTATTTCCTTTTATTTTTATTAGAACAGAACGTTTAGGGGCCGACCCCGTGGCCGAGTGGTTAAGTTTGCATGCTCCGCTTCGGCAGCCCAGGGTTTCGCTGGTTCACATCCTGGGCGCGGACATGGCACTGCTCGTCAGGCCACATTGAGGTGGCGTCCCACATGCCACAACTAGAAGGACCCACAACTAAAATATGCAACTATGTACTGGGGGGATTTGGGAAGAAAAAGTAGGGAGAAAAAAAAAAAGATTGGCAACAGTTGTTAGCTCAGGTGCCAATCTTAAAAAAAAAAAAAAAAACAGAATGTTTACCGTCTCCTATAAAGCTGTATATATATTCAAAAACTGAAATACACAATTAATATTACCCTACTTGATTGAACATTTAAAATTTTTATGCATTTTTGTTATAATAAGTTTTATGATATACGTAGCAGGGTTTTGTTTTATTTTTCCCATCCCCAAAAGTCTCTTGAGTTGTTTTTGTCCTCTTTCCACCTGGGAATTGGAGTTGTGGGGGGAAAGAGTTTCCATTGTCATCATATTAGTCTCCAGACTGTTAAGATGAATGCCAAGTAAGATTTTAAGAGATAACACATTCTTCATTCTTAAGGTTGAGAGATACGTACCTTGGAAAATATGGAAAATAGTACAGAAAAGTCATAGAAAGAAAATAATTCCCTATGTGGAGCAGGTAAACCTAAATAGACACTAAAGGCCAATGAAAGTTTATTAGATGAACCAAGAAGGATTTTAAGATAGCTGAAACCTGGAAAACATCTCAAAAATCACAAATCCACCAGAACTGGCAATGAGAGAAAGGTGAAGAAGGAAGACAATAGCCCAGACAAACTATGTCTGACCTGAAGAAGTGACTCTTTAGTGTTCATTACATCTTCATTTTAGTGTCTTCTGATTATCTACTCTATATGTAGGTGTGATGCTCCAAAACTTTTTCTCGTGACCATGTACCCACGTGGTGCTTTTTTGAAGCTTTGCAATAGGCCATGTTCTACTTAGACATAAGCATTCGAGTGCACTCAAGTCCCGATGCAGGGCCAAGTTTACAGAATGACTCCTGAGTTATTCCTTCATCTCAATACACTTTATTCTTTTGTAATAAGCATTTGTAAAACAATAGATACTTTCGAGTTATCCAGGTATGCTCACAGGTTTTTGCTCCCATATTCGCAGTACTTTGTATTACGCTGGTAAATGCTGCTTTCCTAAAATGGTTTCAGATCCTCAGTCATTTTAGGAATTCATGCCAATAGTTTTGCAATATATTTTAGTGCCCTAGCTTTCACGTGATAATGTTATAAGTAATTCAGTGCTTTCTAGTCCTCCACTGACCTTCCAAACTGACGCTTAACAAAAGTTGGTAGAGCCACAGTTTTACTGCAATGGCATTTAAAAATACTCTTATGCTCAATAAGCATCATGGTCAGAAAAGAGACAGATAATGAGCACATCTAAACAACCCAGCTGGCCATGGTGGTGAGAATCAGGAACCAACACCGTGCCCAGTCCTTCCTCCTTAGTCTAGCTTGCAGTGTTTTTCTCACTCCGTTATCAGTTTGTACCAATATCTCCCCTTCTTCCAGTTCCTCTTTCCAAGGGCGCAGTATGAAGAGGTTAAAGTCAGGCATTATTCATGTCCCTTCCTGTAGTGTGAGTCTATTTCTGACTTCTTCCTCAGGCCAATGTTATTTAAAGGCACACTAAAAGACAAACTACATTAAAATTCACCTCTAATAATCTGTGCTCAGCTCTGTTCTAAGCAATTGTACATATATTAGCTATTTAATAATTTTTTAAAAATCCTATGGAGTGGGTGCGAGTACCATCCCTTGTTCAAAGATGTGGAATTGAAACCCAGAAAGATGAAGAAACTTTCCCCAGATGAAAGAACTAGGACATGTTAAAGCAAAGATTTGAACCCAGGCAGTCTGGCACCAGAGTCTAAATGCTCTACCAGCTCTTTATCTATACGACGTCTCTCTTGTGATTCCTTTCTCTCTCTAAGATTGTGGACACTAAATGGGTCCAAGCAGAGGATAAGATGGAAACCAGATAAAGCAAAAGTGATGTGAACCTAATAGTAGCAGCTGAGTGTTTTCTGTAAATGATGAATATGTTGCTGCTGTTCTGCTGCTGTTGATGGTACCACCAATTGTTGCCATTTTACTGTGTGTCTGCACATCATCTCATGTAATCCCAGGATCCAGTGTTGTCTTTGCCACTTGCTTGTTGCGTAACTATAGAGAAGTCCCTTAGACACTGATCCTAAATTTCTTCCAATTTTCAATCATTTATGTGGGAACCATAATGTTAGAAATTAATCAAATTTAAAAAGTTGTATTTTGAGTACCTCCTTAATGCAAGATATTTTAATAGTTACCATATAGAATACAACAGTAAGTAAAGCAGTCCTTATCCTCAGTGAGCTTAGTTGAGTTAATGTAGCGAAATTTTTCTAAACCATTTCTTTCTTAACTTTCCATCAAATTAATTAGCGATGGAGCCTTTCCTTATAGCTAGAAAAGTGCGCCTTTCCAATCTCCTACTGTGGGGGATATAATTGGCCAATGGCCCAGCTGCTGTGCTCTGAAATCCATCACTGTATTGGTGCAGAGGCCACAATTATCAGTGGCCACTTCCAGCCAAGACACTTTTTGACAGCCATACTTAGTCAGACTTGCTCCTGGGAGCAACAGGACTCCGCTGACACATGACTTTGGCTAAGGGCTCTCTACCAGCTTTGCCAAACTTTCTCACAACTGCCCTGCAGTCGAGGACTTCCACTCAATCTCCCTTCCTTCCCTCTCTTCTTCACTGTGGTTAGCCCTGCATCCTAATCGGAAGGCACTCCTAGCTAACTTTGGCTTCTTCCCAATTTTTTCTCCCAGGCATTTCCCTTAATAAATTTCCTGCATGTCTAAACTCATTTTATCATTTGCTGCTCAGAGGTCATAAACTATCACACCTGTTGTTTGGACTTTAGTCATACAATTACAGATTTAAGGCTGTTTTGGAACAGTTGAATCAATGAGCATGAATCTCTAGGCAGAAATAGGTTTGAAAAGGCAGCTCTCAATGTTGAACCACTGGATCTCCTTAATTCGATGAGAGAATAGTTGAATCATCATTTAACTTTACCCTAATTGAAATGGCAGTAAAATAAATTTGCTAATGGATAATCCAAGGAAAATAACCTAGTAATTAATTTTCTCACAAGCTCTGGAAAAAATGTTTGATAGCCCATTAGGAGAGGGCTTGGTGAACTATGACCCATGGGTCAAATTGAACTGCCATCTCTTTTTGTAAATAAAGTTTTATTGAACGCAGCTACACTCATTCATTTATACATTGTATATGGCTGCTTTCTCAATACAATGGCATAGTTGAGTATTTGCACCAGAGACCATATGGTCCTCCAAGACTAAGATATTTACTATCTGGCCTTTTACCAAAAAGCTAGCCAAGCCTCGCACTAAGATACAAACTCCTAGAGAACAAGAATTTTATCTGTCTTGTACACTGCTCTATACTTAGGATTTAGAACAGTACTTAGTACACAGTAGGCTCTCAATCAACACTTGTCAAATGATTACAATAATTAATATTGCTCTCTTAATTTCTGTAGATTTCAGCCCAATGCTCCCAAACCCAAGGGCAATGTCCTAAGGGTTGTGTGTTGATAGTAATATATATCCACAAATTGCTAATGGGTCAGAATAGGACTTGGAACAGAAGCAGTCTACTGCAAAGATGTTTTGACCTACTAAGGACATTGGCTGAATTTATTTTTCTCTGTACTCTGAGGAGCATGAGAAATTTGGTCACTTTCCTGCCTCATAGTGCTAGTTTAGTGTTGGGGTCGGGAGAGGGGAGAAATTGGAGCCATCAGCTGCACAAGCATAAGCACTCATGGTAATTTGAAAGAAACCACTTTGATGGCAGTGAGGAGATACTAAGAGGAGGTACCTTTCCTGGCCAGAGGGAAGCTGCTTGTGCACAGCTACATGAGCCTGCAGGAAAGAACCCAGACTCCAGAGACAGGCTATCTGTCTGGCTTGCGTTCTCACACTACTGTGTTTTGTCTCTGTTGGGCAAGTTACTTCTACCTGCAATTTCTACATCTGTAATATAAGTTCCGTCTCTACTAAACTCCATAAACCAATGAGGTTATCGTTATATTAAATATATATTGTATATGTGTATATAATAAAAATATAAAATATTGTATAAAATGATTATATAATATTCATTATATATTATTGTATTATATTATCACAACTAAGATTAACCATAATTCTCTAAGATTATCTAATTTTCACATTCAAATTTCCTTGGTTATTCTACTGAAAATTTTATAGGCATTTTCTTTTTCAAGACTTAATAGTCCCTTTTAATTTCGAGCATTCTTTTGCTTTTTTTTTCTTGAGACTTTTAATAAACTGAGTCAATTGTTTTGAAAACTGTCACATATTCTGAATTTGTCTGAATATTTCTTTATAGTGTGTTTTAATTTACTGTTCCATACTCCACGGTTTCTTTAAATTGGAAGTTAACTCTAAAGGCTCAATTAGATTGAGTTAAACATTGCGGTAGCAGTGCTTTGTAAAATTACTGCTTTCTTCCTATTGCATCTGATTAGGAGGCACAAATGCCAGCTTGCCACACTCTCAGTGATGCTGTATTAACTTGGTTAGAGTAAGCGCCTCCTTAGCTTTCCATTCCAGTGGTCTGTTTCCCCTTGGAAATTAACAAGTGACCTATCACATTGCCCATCACTGACCAAATAAATTATTTCATTTATTTTGTAAAATGGTGATCTTCTAACTCTCATTCCTTGTACATCTATCAGCTTTTATTCTTCTGTAAAAATCTAATTGCCAAGGTATCATACATTGTGTTGTATTTTTCACTGGGAAAACATAATTAAAATAAAAGGGAATAGAAACTTACAAACAAGGCTGATTTCAAAGTTAATATGCCAATGAAAGAAACTTTCTTTTGTGGGAGATTTCCCTCTTAAGGAACATCAGAGGCACCCTCAAAAGTATTAAAGGGGAACTGGCTGAAATTCTCTAACTTCCTTTTTTGAGGAACTAGTTTTTATTTTAAAATTTTTGTTTATTTTTTTAAAGAAAGAATTAAAATTTTGTAGTCCATAAATCCTCGGTTTCAAGCCTTATGCATTCCTTACTCTGTGGTATATTCTGGAAAACTTAAATTTGAAATTGTTCCTTGGGGTCTTGCTTCACATACCCTTAACTCTCCTTTTTTCTTTTCTTTTCTCTTCTTTCTTTCTTTTTTGCAGAGATGTGCTTTTGGAATGTGTTTAAGCTAAAGAAGGAAATGTCTTTTGTCATTTTAATGGAACACTTAGATTATTGCTAAGCAGCAAGTTCCATAGACACATGGCAAGAGAGTGGTCAATTTATCATGGTTTCCTGTGCCATTCTCTCAGTTGCCTGCTTTTGAACTTCAGGCCTGTTTTAATGCTTCGGTGGAGAGAGTTGAAATAAAGCAGCTATTGAGTCAAGGTGATGGGGAGAGAAGAGAAGGGATTGGCATTTGTGCTCAAACTGGCCTGAGAAACCCTACACTTAGCCTGGACTTCTGAGATTTGTCCCCCTCCTTCTCCCACATTCAGATGCTGCTTTAGATTTGGGCTGTAATAATTGAAGTCCAGCTTGATACTCATGTGGCCTCTTACCTTGTTTCTGACCATTACTCAAACTGAAAAACAACTCACTGTCCACTGTCTAGCTTATCACCCAGCAAATAGCTCTGAGTGCTCATTGTGCTTGGCCCCATACTGGGCTCTGGAGATTTGGCAGGTTCCAGAGGGAGTAGTTCTGCCTCTGTGCAACTGACATCCTCATGGGACAGAGAAACAGCAAATGAGAGAATGGATAGGATGATTTCTGATAGTGATGGTTCCATAAAAATTAAAACAGGATGACCTGATGGAAGATGATGGGGGAATTACTTTACAGAGAGTAGCAAGGGAGGGTCTCCCTTAGCAAGACTTGAATGATGAGAAGAAATCAGCTATTCATTTGGTAAGGGGTGGGCATTCCAGGCAGAGGAAACTGCAAGTGCAAAGGCCCTGAGGTGGAAATGAATCTGGCATGTTAGAGTGGAAGAAATAAGATCAATATTGTTGACGCATAACGAACAAGAGGAGAGTGGCAGGAAATGAGATCTGAGAAGTAAGCAGGGTCCTGATCACATGAGACCTCTTAGATCAAGCTAAGAACTTTAGAATTTATTCTAATTGCAAAGGGAAGCCGTTAGCATATTTAACGTAAGAGATGACATTATCTTATTTATTAGGCCCTTTCTACTGAGACAGCATGTTTCAAAATGTTGGTTCCTATCAACGTAGAGGTTTCCCACTGATAAACACCACCCTGAAGCATTATGTTTTTAAGAATATCACTCTGGTTGCTATGCAGCAAAGTAGAGAAATTTAGGAGCCATAGTAGTTTCTAGACATATATAGGCAGCTTTGTTTTTAATTTTGGACAGTTCCATTGTGTTCTCATTGTTCTCTCATGTTCTTCTGTGACATGGAGAGGAACAATTTCTGTTTTTTATAAAATAAAATTTTGGTATTTGAGAATATCAGGAAGTTTCATTAGGGAGTGTCATGGATAAGGGAGAAAATCTGTTTTCTTGAATGGCATATAATACACTTGATTCAGCGAGACAATGTATCTTTTGTTCATTCAATAAATATCGAGTGTCTTCTCTGTACCAAGCACTGTTCTAAGTGTCACCAAAAGATACAGATGGCTCATCCCCTATTTAGCTATTTTAATTTATTTTGTAGTTTTTAATAATAATTTATTTTATGAATTGTTATTCTAGTTAATAGAAAAACAAACAGAAAACTTCCCTGGACAAAAATACATTTAATAGTTGAAAGTGCTATCTGTGTATCCCCAATCTTTACATTCTCTAACATCTTTTCCTCTGGGCAGCTCCTAACTCTATCTTCAAATCCCAAATTCTCTTGTTCCTGTTTTTCCTCAAATGAAACAACTCAGAACAGGAAAATATTTTTTAAAACTCTGAAATAGTCCACAAGTATAAGGTTTGATTAGTAGTAGTAACTTTGAGACTGGCTTTTAGATCCATATTCATGACAATTGTGTAAATGAGTCATAGCAGCTTAAAACATTTTTAAAGCACAAATGCCCCATCTCAACGTTCTCTTCTCCACCCGCCTCCCCCAGCCCTACCCACCAAACCCCCCAACAGGGCTGGGACTAGGGTGAAGGGAGTGAGATAAAGTTGTGCAAGACTGAATTATACATGTGCAGGAATAGATACTGCTCTTTATTTTAAAATGATATTCTGTTCAACGTGGATTTTTTCTGGTATTAATTTTGATCTTTTAAAATGTTGCATTAAAATATCATTTTTCTTGATTACTGAGTTTTTGGCACTTCTTTAAATTTTGCAACTGAGGCAATTTCCTGTCCCATCTCACCCTAGTGCCTGTCCTGCTCCCCTGCAAATACACCCCCTCCCCCAGCAATCTCCTCCAGCCCCAGCCCAGCCCTGGCCATGTCATTTTGAAAAGGTTTTCTATGTGCATCTGATATAATCCCAAGTTTAGACCTGCTATAGGAAAGGAAGACAGCGCTAATGGTGTCGTTTTAGAGGAGGACCTTTAGATTGATATTGACTTTCCAGAAGTTTTCCCAGGTCCCTTTCAGTATGTAATTCTGAGAAAGCTGTGTTGGTTGTAAAAGTTTTCAAATGACAGAAGGAGTTTTTAAAACTAATTATACCTTCTCATTTGCCCTTTGTACCTCCCTTAGGGAAGAAGCTGGGTTGGGGACAGGACAGAGGCAGGGATGGACAAGGGCAATAGCCCAGTTTGAAGGCATCTTCTATGAATGGAGTGTGTGATGTTGGCTCAGAGGATGTGTAGGTTTGGGTTCATGGCTCACAGATTCATGTCCTATTAAAGCTTAACTAGCATCATGAGTCTTCGTGATTCAAGATGAGTCGAACATTTACAGCTTCTAGAGGACCCAGTGTAGGGCAGTTGAAAGGATAACTACAATCTGTCTTCAGTGCAATCTGGGCTCCTGGTCACTCCATCTCCTCAGGTTAAGACCCAGGATGGTTTGACTCTCCCTCTTCTTAGCTTTCTGTGTAGAGCATCAGAATTAGAGTCACACTGTCTGGGTTTGAAACCTAATTCTTGCCTTGTTTCCTGTGTGGATTTGGGCCTCTCTCTGAGCCTCAATTTCCTCATTTGTAAAGTGACGACAACAATTCCTTCTTCGACAGGTGCCCATGTCTATGATATGACATCTGGAAAGGCTTACATGACCTAACATGATAGATATTCAATAAATGTATGATCATGAATCTGTTTAAACTGTCAAGAGTTATTTGCACATTTCTAGTTGGTTTTTCTAAGGCAATAGATTGAGGCAGGCATATTTTTACCTGCCTACTAGTTATTCTTAACTATACACAATATCTAAGACCTTGTACTAATACTCATCTTGAACTTGTAAATATTGGAGATAATATATATAAAGCAACTAGTACAGTGGAATATCTTAGGGATTTGGGACACGAAAATTTAGATATGAAAGTGGATTTAACAACTCAATTTTCTCGTTCAACTGCAACCTCAATTTCAAACAAATATGTTTAAGAGACTTGTAAAGCATTAATTAATAGAATGTATACCATTTAATAGAATGTAGACCATTTAATTAATTATTTTAATAATGTGTGGAAGAAATGTAATTTAAGAAGAAAACACAGCTAAATAAAAAAACTCAAATAATTGTTTTCTACTCTTTGTGATTGAAGTTTGAAATGTTTTTATCTTTTATCGTAAGGTACTGAATCAAACTTCTCGACTTGAAATACAACTGCTGGAGAATTCATTATCAACGTACAAACTAGAGAAGCAACTTCTTCAACAGACAAATGAAATCCTAAAGATTCATGAGAAAAACAGGTGAGGATTGTTGTATTCCAAAAATAGTTATGTATGCACTTATTTCTATCCTTCACCTCTCTGCCAACTCTTAAAAAAAATTGAAGTGATTTGCAAGAAAAAGGAAATATAGAGCCAAATTAATTTTTAACATAAAAAGAAAGGAGAGCAAAAGGTGAATACAGCAAGTATGTCAGCAAGATTAATACTGTGGCTTACACTGTTGAAATATTTGCTTTTTATAACTTTTAACGCTAACTTATCTAATGTTCAGTTGTTCAAATCCCACCATATCTACAAAAATTACAAAGCATACCTTGGAGATACTGTGGTTCCATTCCATTCCACTGCAGTAAAGCGAGTATCGCAGTAAAGCAAGTATCATGACTTTTTTGGTTTCCCAGTGCACGTGAAAATTATGGTTACACCATAGTGTAGTCTATTAAGTGTGCAATAGCATCAGGTCTAACAATGTAAGGACTTTAACTTAAAAATACTTTATTGCTAAAATATGCTAATGATCATCTGACCCTTCAGTGAGTTGTAATCTTTTTGCTGGTGGAAGGTCTTGCCTCAATGTTGATGGCTGCTGATGGATGAAGGTGGTGATTACTGATGGTTGAGATGGCTGTGGCTGTTTCTTAGAGTAAGATGACAGTGAAGTTTGCCACATTGATTGACTTTTTACAAGTGGTTTCTCTGTAGCATGTGATGCTTTGGTAGTATTTTACCTATAGTAGAACTTCTGTCAAAGTGGGAGTCGATTCTCTCAAACCCTGCCGCTGCTTTATCAACTAAGTTCATGTAATATTCTAAATAATTTGTTGTCATTTAGACAATCTTCACAGCATCTTCACCAGGAGTAGATTCCATCTCAAGAAACCACTTTCTTTGCTAGTCCATAAGAAGCCACTCCTCATCCATTAAAGTTTTATCATGAGATTGCAGCCATTGAGCCACATCTTCAGGCTCCACTTCTAATTCTAGTTCTCTTGCTACTTCCACCACCTACGCAGTTACTTCCTCCACTGAAGTCTTGAACCCCTCAAAGTCATGCAGAAGAGTTGGAATCAACTTCTTCCAAACTCCTATTAATGTTGATATTTGGACCTCTTCCCATGAATCATGAATTTTCTTAACATTATCTGGAATGGTGAATCCTTTACAGAAGATTTTCAATTTACTTTGCTCAGATCCATCAAAGGAATCACTATCTATGGCAGCTATCGTCTTATGAAATGTATTCTTTAAATAATAAGACTTGAAAGTCGAAATTACTCCTTGATCCATGGGCTGCAGAATGGATGTTGTGTTAACAAGCATGAAAACAAAATTAATCTTGTTGTACATAATCAGAGCTCTTGGTTGACCAGGGGCATTGTCAATGAGCAGCAATATTTTGAAGGCAATCTTTTTTTCTGAGCAGTAGGTCTCAACAGTGGGCTTAAAATATTCAGTAAACCATGTTGCAAAGAGATGTGCTGTCACTCAGGCTTTGGTGTTGCATTTATAGAGCACAGGCAGAGTAGATTTAGCATATCTTAAGGAACCTAGGATTTCTGAAATGGTAAATGAGCATTGGCTTCAACTTACAGTCACCAGAAGCATTAGCCTCTAACAAGAGAGTCAGCCTGTCCTTTGAAGCTTGGAAACCAGGCACTGACTTCTCCTGTCCAGCTATTAAAGTCTTAGATGGCATCTTCCAATAGAAAGCTGTTTCATTTCCATTGAAAATCAGTTGTTTAGTGTATCCAACCTCATTAATGAGCTTAGCTAGATCCTCTGGGTAACTTGCTTCAGCTTCTACATCAGCACTTGCTGCTTCACCTTGCACTTTTATCTTATGGAGATGGCTGCTTTCTTAAACCCCGTGAACCAACATCTGCTAGCTTCAAACTTTTCTTCTGCAGCTTCTTCACCTCTCTCAGCCTTCATAGAATTGAAGAGAGTTGGGTCTTGCTCTGGATTAGGCTTTGGATTCAGAGAATGTTGTGGCTGCTTTGATCTTCTATCCAGATCACTCAACTTTCTCCATATTAGCAAAAAGCCTGCTTCACTTCCTTATCATTCAGGTGTTCATTGGATAGCATTTTTAATTTTCTTCAAGAACTTTTCCTTTGTATTCACAACTTGGCCAGCAGTTTGTCACAAGTGGCCTAGCTTTTGGCCTGTCTCAGCTTTTGACACACCTTCCTCACTAAGCTCAATCATTTCTAGCTTTTGATTTAAAGTGAGAGACATGCGACCCATCCTTTCAACTGAACACTTAGATACCATTATACGGTTATTAATTGGCCTAATTTCAATATTGTTGTGTCTCAGGGAATAGGGAGGCCTGAGTAGAGGGAGAGAGATGGGGGAACAGCCGGCTGTTGGAGGAGTCAGAACACATACATTTATTGATTAAGTTCTCTGTCTTATATGGGCATGATTCGTGGTGCCCCAAAACAATTACAAGAGTAGCATCAAAGATCACTGATCATAGCTCACCAAATATAATCACAAATATAATGATAATGAAAAAGTTTGAAACATTGCAAGAATTACCAAAATGTGACAGATATGAAATGAGCCAATTTGGGAAAATGGCGCCAATAAACTTGCTTGATGCAGAGTTGCCACAAACCTTCAATTTGTAAAAAAATGCAATATCTGTGAAGCAAAATAAAGTGAAACACAATAAAACGAAGCATGCTTGTATTTGATTCTATGATTTAATTCACTGACACAAAATATTGACAGTTTTCAGCAGGATCAAAATCTATAGGAATAGAGAATAGAGCCTCTGAAACTCTGTAGCTTGAATCATCACTCTACTGGCCCTTAAGCTTGAGCAAAGCTACAGGATTGTTGAATTCAGAGATCTTGCACTAGAGAAAAATGCAATTTATATTTTTCCAGAAAATCATTTACTTGCAAAGTTGATTCAAGATGTTCTTTTGCTCCCCCCAGTTTAAAGCCATTTATTCTGGACATGATAAATTTCTTTAGTTAGCTTTATAGATGTGTTTTATAAACTATGAATCATCTCAAGTAAGTGATATGAGACTCAGAGATCTTGAAAGCTGGGATGGCATATAGACTATATTATTTTGAAGGCACTGACATTCATGATGAAGAATTCAATCAAAGCAGTAACCTCTGTAGGACAAGTATAGTATATATTAACTGCACTTTCGTCTGGATATTTGGATGACTTGAAGAACTTTCAGTTCTTATACGTTATATTGAGTTAAAGACCATTGTGTTGCTAGATACTAGTTAAATACCGTTGTGTTGGTGGAACTAGAGTTTCCACCATATTCCAAACCAGGAAGGCACCTAAGAGGACTGCTAGTTCTCCTCTTACTTTACAGGTGAGGGAACAGACTCAGTGGAAATGAGTGACCTGTCCAAGGTCACACAGCTAGCTAGTGGCAGAATGGGGAATATAATCCAGGTTTCTACATTCTTAGTCCTGCTCTTTTCAGTGTTGCACATTATCTGCAACCTAGAAGGATTTCCCAAACTTCATGCTAGAAGTAGACCTTAGTGACAACAATTATAGTAAGGTTTTACATCATGAAGAAGATAAACCTGGCTGTTGGTTTCGATTCTGAAAGGAGTCACTCATGCTCTGTGACTTGTGTTTCTAAGTTTGCATTTATTTTCTTTGTCCTGTGTCATGGGGTAAACTGTAGAGCTATAAATAAACTTGACAGGACTTGACCCTGAACTGGTTGCATGATGAAATGTTCTGGAATTGAGAATTCTGTTGAAAAGTACCCGTTATCCTACTGCAGTTTCACAGTAACCATCACATACACATAACAGGTGTACTTTTCTTCAGCCATCCCTTGATTTAGGGTCCCACTATGCTTTATCTTTGTTGATAAAAATGAACCCTGTTTATAGTCATGTATTTCAAGATGATATGGTAAAAGCTTTGTCTAGGAATGAATAAATAAAACAAAGACAATTTTGCCTTGTTTTTTAGGCTGTTTTTATAATTATGTAAATAACACACATCAACTGTAGAAAAAGGAGAATGTACACAAAAGATAATTAAAAAACACAGTCCCAGAACATTGAGAGAGCTACATATGTCCGTCTATATTATATATAAATATATTTTTCACAAAAAGTTGTGTTACGCTATACATACTGTTTTGAAGCCTGCTTTCTTTAGTGATAGATATCTTTTCTAATCAAAAAATATCTCTCAAATATCATTCTTAATAACTGCAAGGTATTTCATTTTATAGGTGTAACCTAGGATGGTTTTAATCCATCTCTTGCTAGGTATGTTACCACATAAGTTTTATCTTTTAAAAAATTGTCAGCACGAATTTACACTCTTCAATTCTTCCTCAGTTGATATGCGTTATCTCTTGGTCTACATCTGACACTTTAGCTGTCAAGATACCATAAAAATCTGGGAGACCTGAGAGGGCTCGCTCTTAACTATGGAAATAAATGCTGTTCTTAAGTGTCACCTATACTCAGCTCTCTTCATCTCTCCTTGTCTCTGTCTCCCTTGCCCTCCCTCCTTCTCATATTCATTCTTTCTTTGCTTCTTTTTTTCTCTCTTCTTCTTTTCTAAAAAATATATCCTTTCTACCTTAGTTTCATATTATTTGGGGGTTTTTTGTCTTTCCATCATGATTCTTGATATGGCACCTGGTATCGTTTTTTACCATGGGATTCTCACCATGAAATGCTGGGATTTTTTTTAAGGGAAATTGCTTAAAAGTTTTCTCTATTCCATCAGTAAAGCTGAGTCAAGGCTTGAGCTCTCAAAAGGGCTGTAGGTCAAGTAGAAGGGGCTTCTGCACGTGCCACAACCTCTCAGAGGAAGCTGACTCCTGATCATAAGTACATACATGCTTTCGTTGATGAATTTTTTTCTCATTGAATTCTAATTTCTAAGGAAAATTCAGCTTTTCTTAAAAATATAAATCATCTCATTTATTGCTAGTCATAATTTTTTCAGGATTATAACAATTCTCTTCTACAGCAATATAGGTATTTCACAATCAATTCAGGGAGTTCAGTTTTAATTTGAAATTTATTTCTGTGCTCATACTGACAAAAACTTACATGCATTTTTCACTCCTACTCTACACCCCTTTCTTCTTTTGACCCTCAAGTTTGACATTACCTCACATGTGGTTCCTGGGGGTGTCTTTCTATCAATGTGCTCTATCTCCCTCCATTGCCGTATCTCTAGACTATAGAGTGTCTTCCGTTGAAGGGTCTAATATGCGTAATAGAGTGGTGGTGGAACATCTATGCTTAACCCAGGCATATTCTTCCATGAACCACTTAGAAAAAAGTGTTTTTCTTTCTATAAACCAAAAGTATCCATTTGTGATACACAGCATACTTTCCCTATTCTGTTTATTGTTATTGTTTATTTTCATATGTGAAATGGAATCAGAGGAACTCTGCCAAGCACTTTCTAGAATAACAAAGAAATGTACTCCCCCCACTATTTAAGTAGATAAAAGGTCAAAGGCAAACATGAAGCTGTTTGTATATTTTAAAATAGTTTATTGATCATCCCTACCTATTCCTTAAATGAATCTTAATCCTCCAAATGCGACAAGAAGCTATTTCTACGTTGAAGCATCTCTGAAATGTAGAAGCAACATGCCTTTAGTCGGCCAGGTCTGGTTTGGATCAGCTAATACACTTTGCAAGGGGGATTATCTAAATTAAGCTTTGCTTCCTCCCCAAGGAATGTCAGGGGTTGTGTCTGGGTGTGTGACTTACCAACTTTGAGCAGGATGGGGCCTCGGCTGCCAAGTTGGTGAGTTGGACCTTAGGAGGGTCCATCACTTCTTTGGCAGAATAAGGAAGAATATTTTATGGACAGGATTATACTACTAATCATGCTGAGAGGTCCTGCTGGTTTACATCCTGACAAATTAAATGCATCACTTGTAGGGTTGAAAATGGATTTTTAACCTCATTAGATTCACTTCTTTATCCCCTAAATGGTCAAAGATACAAAGCAGGAATAGGATTAACAACATTTGCTCTACCACTTGTTTTCCTAACAGTCTAGTGGGGGCTGACTCCAAGAAGCTTCTGGTTTGTTTTCTTAGGGAATTTCTTTTTCTTTTATTGGATGCTATCCTAATCTCAAAACTTGGTTTTGTTTTTTGCCTCAAAGACACAGCACTTGCAAGCAAGGGATCAGTAACTGGCCCATATGATTGAAATTTCACAACCAAGAACCCAAGAAATGAGAAGCGTTAACATTTACTTTGCACATAGGGGTTTGCTGTGACCACAAAGTGGGAGAAGTAATTGTCAACTTTTATTAGATTTCTCCAGTATGTTTCCTACCACTTCCGCTCAAAACGATAGAAAACAGAGGTAGACAAGGAAAGATGTCAAAATGCAAATTCCTTCAGCTAAACCAAATATATAACTGGATCTTTTAGTCTAAAGCTTTGGTCAACTGACTCGGTGTCAAGGCACCTTCCCATCTCTAACTTAACCTCAACTTTTTCTAACGTGCGAGCACAGCCAGGTGAAAAAATATTCCAGAAGAAATTCTTTTGTCTCACCAGGGTATACAGGAAGGGAGATCGCCATTCCATGTACACAAAGATGGAGCCCTTAGGTTTTCTTGATGCTGGTATTGAATATGCAGAGCAAAGGTTAGGGAAATATTCAGTAAGACATTCAGAGTGAAGTGGAACTACACATATGATGGCCATTCCTACATAGTGTTAGCAAAACCGTCTGCTGCCTAGCTATCTAGTATCAGGTGGATATTTGTGTGAGGTGCTTTACATACACTGTTGCTAATCCTCCAAATAATTCTGCGAAGAACCTATTATTATTCCCATTTTGTATATAAAGAAGTTTACAGAGATCGAGTAGCTTGCCCTTGACTAAACAGCTAGTGTATGTCAAAATTAGGGTTTAAGTCCATGATGGTTCTGTGTCTTAATTATTATAAAAATATTTTTTCAACATGATGCAGCCTCCAGATTAATGGATGTGGTTGTCAAGTTATCCTCCTAACACAAACAAATTTGAAGAAAGGGTCAGGCTAGTTGTTTTTGGCCTATTCCTATATAGATCATTATTTCTTCCCCCAATACTGGAGTATGAAATATAAACCATTTTACCTTGGGAATTCTCTGAACTTCTTTGACAAGCCTCATCTATCTTCTAGCTGGAGTTTATGGGAAGCGATGAAGTTAATTAATTTTAAGTGATCGAAGTGTGTGCAATTTCAGTATACTAAATTGTACCTTACAAGTAAAGTATTTTAGTGGCACAATAAAATATTGATTTTTAATAACTTAATATGACTAAAAAAAGTTAAGTCACAGTCTAAATTAAAGCTATCCTCCATTTGATAAGTTCTACTAAAATAAAATCTTGCCAACTTCTAGCAATAAGTTAAGTTGAATTATGTTAGTTGTATATAGAAAGGATCAAGGAAAAGTATTTGAATTTATTCTACTCTATTCTATACCTTGTAAATTGAAGACCTACAGACACCGATTGAATAAAATGTTTTTTCCCCTCTCACGTTCTTTAAAAATGAATTTAATGGCATATAGCATTTTTTCATTTAAATTTTATTAACCATAGGATCTTAGAGTGGAAGAGAATTCTGAATCAAACGGGAAATACAAGTGTCACCTTCATTCTTTCCTTTCCCTGGTTCCTCGCAACTCACGGATCACTGTTGATGCAATCAGTTCCATCTCCTAAATGTTTTTACAGTCCCTCCTGTTTTTCTGTCTCCACTGACTATGTTTTAGACCAAACTTCCATTAATTCTGTGTCGGCCTTTGCAGTGACCTCTGTGCTTTAAGCCTCAGGCCTCTCAGACCTCTCATCCAGAGCTCTGCCAAAGTCTCTCTCAAATGCAAGTCAGGTTATTCTTTGCTTTTGTTTAGGTTCCCCCACACACTAATTCAGCCCAATTTTTTAATCTCTAGACAGCCATCTGCCCAACCTCCTAATGATTCTCTGTAACCAACTGAAGAAAGTTCAAGTTCTTTAGCATAGAGCACCATCCATGATCATTATAAGCCTAATTTTATACCTGTACTTCCTCAAGTCTTATATTTTAGAAAGTATGGTCTACTAGTGAAGAGCATGAGCCCCGAGGCCAGACAACCTGGGTTTCCACTTTTCCTTCATCCTGCTGTAACCAACTCTGCCACAAATTATTTGTGTGACTTTGGGCAAGTTACTTAAACTCTCTGTGCTTTGGTTTCCTAATTTGTAACACAGGAATGATGATAATAGCAGTGCATGGAGTTGATGTGGGATAATTGAGTTAATGCATATAAAGCACTGAGACCAGTGCCTGACACACACAGTAGGTATTTAATCATGTTACTTGTGAGTATCACACTGAAGACTTGATATTATTTCAGATGTGTTTCATGTTTGACTTATCAAGAATGCCCTGTAGTTCTTTATTCAATTTATAAAACTCCTGTCTACCCTTCAATACAATTACCCTGAGTAATACCCTACTCACTGCAAATGTTACCCCCTTCAAGACCTCTTCTCTGACTCTGCCAAATAGATTTGCTCACTACAACTTATGTGATAACACTGCACCTTGTTTTTTCACCCATTATTTCAATTATCCCATCACATTGTAATATATGCGTGTGTGCACTTGTGTGTGTGTGTGTGTGTGTGTGTGTGTATCTATCTCTCCACTATTAGGCTATGACCTTCTGGGACACAGAGATTGCGTTTTATTTATCTTTGTCTTTATGCTCCCAGGCACAATTCTCTACAGGTGGTCTATATAGCATTAAACGCTTTTTGAATGTTGAATGAAGGATGAACTGGCAAACATCCCAGTAGCTCTATCTCAACAAATGTCATTTATCTGTGAACACGCACACACACACAACTAAAAAATATTTTTAATAGAATAGAAAGCACAAATTACATAGTATTTACATTTAATATTATAAATATATTGTTCTTTTTATTTTATTGAGATCATAATGGTTTATAACTGTGTAATTTCAGGTGTACCTTTTTATTTATCAATTTCTATACAGACTACGTGGTACTAACCACCTCTAGTCTAATTTTTATCCGTCACCATATATATGTGCCCCTTTACCCCTTTTGCTTACCCACCAGCCCCATTCCCCTCTGGTAACCACTAATCTGTTCTCTTTGTCCATGTGTTTGTTTATCTTCCATATATGAGTGAAATCATGCAGTATTTGTCTTTCTCTGTCTGGCTTATTTTGTTTAACATCATACTCTCAAGGTCCATCAATGCTGTTGCAAATTGGACTGTTTTGTCTTTTGTATGGGTGAGTAGTATTCCATTGTATATGTACCAAATCTTCTTTATCCATTCATCCATAGAAGGGCACTTGGGTTGCTACCACATCTTGGCTATTGAGGATAATGATGCAATGAACATAGGGGTGCATAAGTCTCTTTGGATTGTTGATTTCAAGTTCTTTGGATAAATACCCAGTAGTGGAATATCTAAATTGTATGGTATTTCTATTTTTAATTTATAGGGAAATCTCCATACTATTTTCCATAGTGGCTGCACCCGCTTGCATTCCCACCAGCAGTGTATGAGGGTTGCTTTTTCTCCACATCCTCTCTAACATTTGTGTTTTTTGTCTTGGTAATTATAGCCATTCTGACTAATACAGGGTAATATTTCATTGTAGTTTTGATTTGCATTTCGCTAATAATTAGCGGTGTTGAACATCTTTTCATGTATCTGTTGACCATCTGTATATCTTCTTTGGAAAAATGTCTGTTCATATCTTCTGCCTATTTTTTGATCATTGTTTACTTTTTGGGTGTTGAGTTGTGTAAGTTCTTTTCATATTTTGGAAATTAACCCCTTGTCAGATATGTGATTTCAAATATTTTCTTCCAGTTGGTGGATTATCTTTTGTTTTTGTTCGTGGTTTCCTTTGCCTTGCAGAACATTTTTAGCCTGATGTAGTCCCATTTGTTAATTTTTTCTTTTGTTTCTCTTCCCTGAGTAGACATGGTATTTGAAAAGACACTGCTAAGATCGATGTCAAAGAGTAAACTGCCTATAATTTCTTCTAGGAGTTTTATGGCTTCAGGTCTTACATTCAAGTCTTTAATCCATTTTGAACTGATTTTTATGTTTGGCAAAAGATAATGATCTACTTTCATTCTTTTGCCTGTGAATGTCCAGTTTTCCCAACACCATTGATTGAAGAGACTTTCCTCTCTCCATCGTATGCTCTTGGCTCCTTTGTCAAAGGTTAGCTGTCTATAGATGAGTGGTTTTATTTCGTGGCCTTCAATTCTGTTCCACTGATCTGTGTGTCTGTTTTTGTGCCAGTACCATGCTATTTTGATCACTATAGCTTTGTAATATATTTTGAAATCAGTCATTATAATGCTTCTGGCTTTGTTCTTTTACTCAGGATTGCTTTGGTTATTCAAGGTCTTTTGCTGTTCCATAGAAATTTTAGGATTCTTTGTTCTATTTCTGTGAGGAACATCATTAGGATTCTGATTGAGATTGCATTGAATCTGTAGAATCCTTTAGGTAATATGGACATTTTAACTATGTTTATTCTTCCAATCAATGCATGTGGAATATCTTTCCATTTCTTTATATCTTCTTCAATTTCTTTCAACAATGTCTTATAGTTTTCATTGTATAGATCTTTCACTACTTTGGTTAAAGTTATTCCTAGATATTTTATTCTTTTTGTTGCGATTGTAAATGGGATTGTATTCTTGACTTCTCTTTCTGCTAGTTCATTATTAGTATATAGAAATGCAACTAATTTTTGTAAGTTGATTTTGTACCTTGCAAATTTGCTGTAGTTTTTGACTATTTCTAATAATTTTATGATGGATTCTTTAGGGTTTTCTATATATAAAATCATGTCATCTACAAACAGCAAGAGTTTCACTTCTTGCTTGTCAATTTGGATATGTTTTATTTCTTTTTCTTGCCTAATTTCTCTGGCCAAAATCTCTAGTACTATGTTAAATGAGATTAGCGAGAGTGGCATCCTTGTCTTTTTCCTGTTCTCAGAGGGATGGCTTTCAGCTTTTCCCCATTGAGTATGATATTGGCTGTGGGTTTGTCATATATGGCTTTTGTTATGTTGTTACTTTCCTTCTATACCCATTATATTGAGAGTTTTTGTTGTAAGTGGATGTTGGATCTTGTCAAATGCTTTCTCTGCATCTATTGAGATGATCATGTGGGTTTTGTTCCTCATTTTGTTAATGTGGTGTATCACACTGATTGATTTGCAGATGTTGAACAATCTCTGTATCCCTGGCATAAATCCCACTTGATCATGGTGCATGATCCTTTTAATATATTGCAGTATTCAGTTTGCCAATATTGTGTTGAGGATTTTTGAATCTATGTTCTTCAGCAATATTTGGCCTGTAATTTTCTTCCTTTGTGTTGTCCTTGTCTGGCTTTGGGCTCAGGGTGGTGTTGGCCTTGTAGAATGTGTTAGGAAGTGTTTCATCTTCATCAATTTTTTGGAATAGTTCGAGAAGGATAGGTACTAAATCTTCTTTGAATGGAGAAGCCATCTGGTCCTGGACTTTTATTTTGGGGGAATTTTTTATTACTATTTAATTCTCTTTAGTTGTAACTGACCTATTCATATTCTCTATTTCTTCTTGATTCACCTTGGAGAGGTTGTATGAGTCTGATAATTTATCCATTTCTTCTAGGTTATTCACTTTGTGGGCATATAATTTTTCATAGTATTATCTTATAATCTTCTGTATTTCTGTGGTATCCATTGTAATTTTTACTCTTTCATTTCCAATTTTGTTTATTTGAGCCTTCTTTCTTTTTTCTTAGTGAGTCTGGCTAAGGGCTTGTCAATTTTATCTTCTCAAAGAACCAGCTCTTAGTTTCATTGATCTTTTCTACATTTTTTTTGCTTTCTGTTTCATTTATTTCTGCTCTGATTTTTATTATTTCTCTTCTTCTGCTGACTTTGGGCTTTGTTTGGTTTTCTTTTTCTATTAGGTATAGTTTAAAGTTACTTATTTGAGATCTTTCTTGTTTGTTGAGGTGGGTCTGCATTGTTATGAATTTCCCTCTTATAACTGCTTTTGCTGCATCCCATGAGTTGGTATGTTGTATATTCATTTTCATTTGTCTCCAGGTATTTTTGAATTTCTCCTTTGATTTCTTCATTGATTCAATGGTTGTTCAGTAGTGTGTCGTTTAGTCTCCACATATTTATGACTTTTCCAGCATTTTTCTTGCAGTTGATTTCTAGTTTCATAGCATTGTGGTCAGTAAAGATGCTTGATATGATTTCAATCTTCTTAAATTTATTGAGGCTTGCCTTGTTTCCCATATGGTCTGTCTTTGAGAATTTTCCATGTGCACTTGAGAAGAGTGTGTATTCTGTTGTTTTTGGATGGAATGCTGTGTAAATATCTATTACATCCATCTGATCAAGTGTTTTGTTTAAATTCACTATTTCCTTGTTGACTTTATGATGATCTATCCATTGATGTAAGTGGGGTGTTGAAGTCCCTTACTATTACTGTGTTGCTGTTAATTTCTCCCTTTAGGTCTGTTAATAGTTGTTTTATATAGTTTGGTGCTCCTGTGTTGGGTGCATATATGTTCATGTGTTCCTCTTGGAGGAAAGTCCCTTTCATCATTGTGTACTGGCCCTCTTTGTCTCTCATTGTCTTTTTTATCTTGACATCTACTTTGTCTCACAGAAGTATGTCAACATCTGCTTTTTTTTTGGTTTCCATTAGCTTGGAGTATCATCTTCCATCCCTTCATTCTGAGCCTGTGTTTGTGTTTAGAGCTGAGATGTGTTGCCTGGAGGCAGCATATTGTTGGGTCCTGTTTTACAATCCATCCAGCTACTCTGTGTCTTTTGATTGGAAAATTCAATCCACTTGCTTTTAGAGTGACTATTGATATATGAGGGCTTAATACTGCCATTTTATCTATTGTTTTCCAGCTGTTCTATATTTCCATTGTTTCTCTTCCTTTGTGTTCTTGACTGCCATTTCATTTTGTTGGTTTTCTCAGTTTTCTCTTTGTTAGTGAATTGTGGCTCTGCTCTGATTTTTTATTTAGTGGTTACCGTGAAGTTTGTATAAAAGATCTCATAGATGAGATAGTCCATTTTCTGATAGCCTCTTATCTCTATTAGCCTAAGGATGTTCCATTCCTTTCCTGTTCCCCTTATGAGTTATTGTTGTCACAAATTATTCTGTTTTGTGTTGTGAGCTTGTGACTAAGTTGAAGTGTTTATAGTTACTCTTGATGCTTTTCTTCCCTATGTCTTTTAAGTTATAATTAAGCATTTGCTTCCCTGTTCTGAAAGACAAATATAGGTTTCTGATTTTCTCTGTCTATTTATTTCCTTTCTCAAAGCTTTGTAGACCTTTGCCTTTTTGTTTCAGGTATGAGGGCATCCTTGATCATTTCTTGTAGAGGAAGTCTAGTGGTGATGAACTCTCTCAACATTTGTTTATCTGGGAAAGCTTTTATTCCTCCTTCATATCTGAAGGATAGTGTATTCTTGGCTGAAAGTTTTTGTCTTTCAGTATTTTGAATATCTCATTCCATTCTCCTTGCCTGTGAGAAATCCCCTGAAAGCCTGATAGGGGTTCCTTTTCAGGTTATTTTCTTCTGGCTTGCTGCCCTTAATGTTTATTCTTTGTCATTTACTTTTACCAGTTTTACTGCTATATGATTTGTAGAAGGTCTTTTAGCATTGATGTAATTAGGAGTTCTGTTGGGTGCATGTATTTGCAAGTCTGGTTCCCTCACCAGGTTTGGGAAGTTCTCAGCTATTATTTCCTTGAACAAGCTCTCTGCTCCTTTCTTCTCCTTCTGTAATACCTATAATCCTTATGTTGCTTTTCCTAGTTGAGTCGGATATTTCTTGAAGAATTCCTTCATTCTTTTAAACTCTTAGCTCTCTCTCCTCCTCTAGCTGAAGGATTTCTATCCTTTAAATCATCACTAATTCTTTCCTCCATAACATCAGCTCTATTTTTTAAGGATTCTAGATTGTTTTTTATCTTATTAATTATGCTCTTCATATCTTGGCTGCTGGGGAAGAATCACAGAATGCTCACCTATCTCCACTACTTCCCAAAGGCCCAGTCCATCCACCTTCAGTTGTATGGTTGTATGGATCTCTCAGATTTCCTCTTGTGCTGTGTGGGTATCTTCCATTGATCAATGAATGTCCACTTAGTTGTAGTTCAAAGGGGAAGAGATAAAGCAAACAGCTCACTTTGCTGTGTTGCTGATGTCACTCCTAATTATTCTCAGTATAAATAAAATACAGATGGTGTTTATTCTGCTATTCTGCACCCAAAAGCCCATTGCATGGCACCCAAGTTTATCAGTCCATGTTCTGAGGTCCATTAATTCAGCCCAATTTTTAATCTCTAAGATGGTATCTTCCCAGACCATTATAGACCCATGACTGCTTACCACACCTCTCTGATTAATAAAAAATGTAACATAAACTTGATCTGGGGCTGGCCCCATATCCAAGTGGTTGAGTTTGCATGCTCTGCTTTGGTGGCCCAGGGTTTCACCAGTTTGGATCCTGGGTGCCAACATGGCACTGCTCATTGGACCATGCTGAGGTGGCATCCCACATAGCATAACCAAAAGGACCTACAACTAGAATGTACAACTATGTACTGGGGTGCTTTGGGGAGGAGATGAAGAAGAAGAAGAAAAAGAAAAAGAAGATTGGCAACAGATGTTAGCTCAGGTGCCAATCTTTACCAAAAAAAAAACCCCACCTAAACATTAAGTTATATAGATGTTTATACAACTGAAAGTCAAAGTCTCCCTAATTCCTTGCTCCTCCACTACCATCAACCCCTGCAGAGAATCATCATTAGCAGATTAAGAGTTTGGTGCTTATTCTTCCAGACTTTTTCTATGAATATACTAAGATATACATGTGTATAGAGTGTGCATAGTTATGTGTGTGTTTACTCAGACACATACCCATATACAATCATACAAATGCAAAAGTAGACATGTATGTGATATATGTGTATATGTATAGATTGTACCCATTTTTTAAATGCTGCATTTTTTTACTTCATAATAATTTATCATGGATGTATTGTACATGTAATTACACAGATATACTTCATTAATTTTTATAGATGCACTATAATTTACAATTTATTAGAATTGTTATGAGATTATTTAAAATTTTCATAGATATTGACAAATTATCTCTAAATTTTACATTCTCCCCTTGTGTGCATGAACTTTCTAATTTCCCCAAACTTTGCTAGCTATTGTCTTGTCTACCTGAGAGGTTAACTTGTGCATCTTTTCATGTTTATTGACCACTTGCATTTCTTCTTTGTGACTGGCTCATTCATGTATATTTCTCATTTTTCTATTAAATGTTTATCTTTGCTTTATTAACTCGCATAAGCTCTTTAATGGATGTTAAAACTTATTCATGTATGTTTCAAATATTTTCTCTAGTTTATCATTTTTTGTTCAGCCTATTTTTTATAGAGTTATTACATTTTTATGTCATTAAATGTATATACTTTTTTCTTCTTGATTTCTGGCTTTCACAGCATATTTTGCTCATTCTTATTTACCCTAAACTTTAAAAAATTTATTTGCCAATATTTACTTGTGGTAATTTATGCTTCTGCTCCCTATCTGAATTGCAAAAATATTTAACTTCATATTTTAAAGGAAAATTTATGTGCTGAAATTAGAAACTTAAAGTACAAATTTAACATGAACTTAGTACACTCTTGTTTGAATGGGGAAAAAATTGCTGTTTAAAACCCAAATTGCTACACATATTGACACATGCATATTAAAAATAATTAAAAAATGGAACCATCTGTAAGTAGGTTCAAATAGATAAAATTGAGGAGTTTTCTATATTTTCAACATCTTCTTCCTTGTCTAAGGGCTGTGTTTACACACATAGAGCTTAGGCAACTGTCACTGCCGTGAATTCATTGGCTGCTATGTTAAGAACTCTATTGTGGGAAACAGTTTGAAAGAGAAAGCTTTTTCTGTGAAAGTTTCAAAATGTGTTCAATGATTTGAAATATTTCCAATAAGATTTGATGGAGCAGGCAGACTGGAAATGAGGGGGAAAAGTCAACCAAAAAATTCAAATAGGGCTTTGTATACACTCAGTGAGAACCTCTTACTGAAGTTCAAGGCTTAGATTATTTTGTTTATTTTATTCTTCATTTAAGTGCACCTCTGCTTCAAACTAGAAGCTAAGTGCCAAAATTCGATGCATGTCTCTTCTCAGAGTGTTTCCAGAAAGATGGGAAACAGGAAGTAGTGAGAATTCTGTGAGAAACTCTGTCCTTGGATTTCTAGGTCTATTTGAATAGATTTAGGTGCATTGTTTCATAAATTGTTGTTCCATAAAACACTAACCCTAAAGGATGCATCATAATAAAAACTGTTTATTTAATTTAGGCTTCCCCAAAACTTGATAATAGAACTCTTAACAATGGAATGCCTAATAAAAATATACTGAATGCATTCTAGAAAACAGTGCACTGAATTTTGGAATCAACATCCAGGTTTTGGATTATGCATTTAAACCTAAGCTAACCTTATCACTGAAGGGAAAATATGGCTACTTTTCTCATCTGATTTTAGAACATTGGATCTGTAATGTTGTCCTTCAGATCAACCTTTATATATAGAGGTCTCTGTGCCTAGCTGAGATGGCCTCTCCCAACGCCCCTGGGATAGGGAAAATGTAAGACAAGCAACGAAAAGATTGAGGACAAAATGGATTATGATTAATAATATAATGAGTAAGAAAATTAAACTTGATGGCAGAAGGGTTAAGGCAGAGTGGAGTTAAGTAAATCTCAGTTCAGATTAAAAAAAAAACTGGCTTGGCAAAGAAATTTTGTTTTTATACATGGAAAAGATTGATAGTTTGGAATATTGTGAAAGACAAGCTCCCAAAATAACCAGATAGAGAGCAGCAAATATTAAGGAGATGTTAAGCTTGTGCCTTGATTCCTGGTAAAGTATAAAGGGGTTGAAATAGGCAGAGATTGTATTACACTAAGGCAAAGAGATGAGACTCTAATGCTAGTTTTCACAGTGCTGGGATGTTAGATTTCTAATCTGACAAGTTAGAAGACATGGGTTTTTATCTTGATTCTGGCACAATATATGCACAATTTGGGGCACGATATTTAGATTCTTACCTATAAACTGAGGGTTGTAACATCTACTCAGTCTATATCACTATATTGCTTTAAGAATCAAAGGAGATAAGAGTTTTAAAATGCTACACAACCATAATGATATATTACAACATCGTGATTAATAAGTAGAGATAGTCTATGAATTTTTCTGGCAAGAAAGTTTTTGACTTAAACCAGTTTGGAAATAGTGAGGAGGACGGGCTGACTTCCCAAGTAGATGTCAACCAATGGATGAGAAGTAGCAAAGAAAAGAGAATAGTTTTTTTGAAGCCAAATATGAAGAGGAGATGCAAAGGAGGGATGAGCAGAGTCAAATGTAACGATCAAAAAGAGATCAGTCTTGCCTGAAGAAGTCTAAAATGTGATCATTAATATAAAAGATAGCCCTAATAAATAAAGTTAATAGAGAATTACTGGAGTACAGAAGGTTTTTAAGGAACTCCAAATGAAGAAGTGAAATGAGAAAATGACTGGAAGAGAGAATTAACTGGTAAGACCTGCCATTTGGGGAACAGTGTGAGATGTTTCCAATTTGCCTGAAATCATTTTCATATTATTTTTTCATGCTTGTATTTCATTCTCAATCCTGTGAAATCTCTGTGATGCAGAACAGGCTTCTTACTTCTGTGAGCAGTCCTTTCTTTACTTTACATGAATATCTATTTTAAGGTGACAGGCTATGTTGATGTCTTTTGATACTTGGTAGTGATGGTGCATTAAAGGTTGTTTGGTGAGTTATGAAAATTAATGTTCTTTCCAACACGCCAAGTGTATATTCCTTTAACTCAGGAAATGCAGGACCTTTCTTCCACAAGCCAGTGTCCAGAATTATTTCCTTTGGCACCAGGACTTCTTTGATCAACTTTCCATTCTCAACTTTTTCCAAATTATCCTGAAAAATAAAACAAACAAACAAAACAAAACTCCTTTATCAACATCTCAGGTAGTAGCCATCTTTAAGTATCTGTCCTCTTGAACAAGGTATGCATCAAAAGTAGAAAAACATTGATGCAAAAAGCAAAAAAGAAGTATTATGTCTGAAACAGAAGTTTCTTATAGCTGCTATTTTTCTATTTGAAGTTTTCTCTTTAAAAATAAATTCTTAGGATAGGAATAGTGTCATTTTACATTTTACATAGTGCTGAGACCACTATTGGTACTTAGCAACTAATAAATACAAGTTATAAGTATAATATGATATTTTCCAAACCAGAGTGTTGCCTACCAATTAGGAAAACTGAAAAGCCACTGTTCATCTTATGTTAGGAACAAAATGATAATTCAGAATTTTTATCCTGTGTTATACGACTATATCATTCAAATTTTAATCTTTACATTATTGTCATTTTAACAGTTAATTCTAAGATTTCTTGATAGCAAAGTATAACTCTCGTAAATTTAAAAGACAATTTTCTTATAAGTTAACTGACTATATTATGGGTATCTTGCATCTGATCATTACTCTATGAGGAGAAACAAAAATAATTAAAAGTAAGCTGAGAATGCTCTAAGGCATTGATCATTGTTAATTCTCAGATCTAAAGGCCAAAAATCAATAGGCACAAAGAAGACCTCCTCTGACATCCATGGCAAGTACGCTAATCACTAAACCAGTGGGTGGGATGAACTTTTTAACCAATAGGGGAGATACTTTTGTTTTATTTTGTTTTGTTTGCTTTTAACTGTCAACTTCAACAACAAGTTATTGATACAGAAGAAAACACTAAAAGACAATGAATCGTACCCACTCCTTAGAGATAGTCTTTCATCTTACTCCTTCTTGCTTAAATTTTCCATTTGCAAAAACGTTTTAAAAACTGTAAATGACCATCACATTTTCCCCAAATCGCTGCACCCAAGACCTATCAAAATTGAATTTGCCTGTGGCCGGCCCTGTGGCATAGTGGTTAAGTTCGTATGCTCTGCTTCAGTGGCCCAGGGTTTGTGGGTTTGGATCCCAGGTGCGGACCTACACACTGCTCATCAAGCTGTGATGTGGTGGCATCCCACATACAAAATAGAGGAAGATTGGCACAGATGTTAGCTCAGGGCCACTCTTCCTCACCAAAACAATGAGTTTGCTTAATGACCAGTCAGGTCAGGTCTTATTTCACTGTTGGTGTCCCATAGAATGAAAGCAATTCAAACTAGACCTTTGGTGGTGAACATAATGTAGTCTATACAGAAGTCAAATACAATGGTGTATACCTGAAATTTCTGTTATAAACCAACATTACTGCAATTAAAAATATATGTATATATAAAACAGAAACATGGCTTTTCTTATCTTGCAGACATCACAGAGCTGCCCCTAATGGGTCTCAATGTGAAATTTTCACGTGTGAATCTTGTCATGCTACTAAAGGTGTTGTAAATCAGTAGAGTCTTATACATAGAAGCATCCTAGTATTTTGCTTGGTTCAACAGGCAACTTTCCTGCCATATTCTAAGCTGCATTTTCTTGGGAGACAGGTTTGTTGGCAAAGATCTGGAATGCCCATGGGCAGTTCTTTCTACGCTTTTTTTTTTCCTGAGGAAGATTCTCCCTGAGCTGACATTTGTTGCAATGTTCCTGTTTTTGTCTGCCAGCTGCCACCACAGCATGGCCACTGACAGTCAAGTGGTGTAAGTCTGTGCCCGGGAAGTGGACCCAGGCCACCACAGTGGAGTGCACTAAACTTAACCACTAGGTCATGAGGACTGGCCCTTTCAACATTTCTTAATCTATCTAAAGGACAATTGGATATTCCAGCTTGTTCCCCAGTACATGGAGTTGAAAAATTTGGCTCTTCAAACATACTCTATTTTATGATTTAAGTATTAAATTTAAAACATTCCCTAGTGTCCCCTTTTTCAAAACTTATAGGAATGATTCACTGTTATATCTCTCCAAGGTAAATTAAGTACTTAGTCTGGTATGTTACATTTGAATAACACCTTGTAAACTAAGGACTGTTTGAACCTTCTGAAAATGGAACTGGGAAAACTGGATAAGGCTTTTCTCTGAAGAATACTAGTATATTACACACTCTATAAAATGTAAATGCTTTTATTTCCAGTCAGTTGCTAGGATTCAAGAGTGCTTCTGCATTCTCTATCATTTTTAATGTGCAATGCGCAAGGGGAGTATCCTTTGAAGCATTCTGAGAGAAAGAAGGTTCTCAGTTGAGGATCGCATCACCCTGAGCAAAGCACCCCAAATCCTACTGTGAGACCATGCCACCAGCCTAATGTGATCTTCCTTTTCAGAATCAATTATTCAGTGATTTGGGAATTTGTGATGACTTTAGGCCTCATTTTGAAGCTTAGGTTGAGAGATAAAGTAAGCTCGTGGTTATGATATGTGACCAGGCACCAAAAATCCCAAGAAATCCAGTTCATTGTGACTTTAGATAGCTTAGTTTCTGGTCCTGTGTTTTCTGCATCAACATACTACTCCCTGACCCCACAGAACTATTACAAAATTTAATCACTGTTAATGTTCTGAGAATCCCAAATGAATGAAGCAAAGTAAATAAAAAATAGTTTCTGTATTTTGTTCATGCTCTTTTTTTTTTTTTATGAGGAAGATTGGCCCTGAGCTAACATCTATTGGCAATCTTCCTCTTTTTGCTTCAGGAAGATTGTTGCTGAGCTAACATCTGTGCTAGTCTTCCTCTCTTTTATGTGGGATGCTGCTGCAGTGTGGCTTGACAAGTGGTGCTAGGTCAGCACCTGGGATCTGAACCTGCAAACTCCAGGCCACCTAAGCAGAGCATGTGAATCTAACCACTGTGCCACTGGACCGGCCCCTGTTCATACGTTCTTTTTCTGAACTATTCTGTTTTTTATCGGCTCCATTTCCTTAATGAAACTTCTCCAGACTATACTTATTTGGGTCCAAATCAGCTACCCTGGATAGGAGATAAACCCTAGGAAATAAATTATATTTAGTAAATAAACACTACTCTCACAACAACTAGTCTAATAATTCATTTGACATGTTGTATATGTCACTCCGATTTAAAAAATATATTATATATTATATATATATATATATATATATATATATATATCCTGAGTCTCTCCCTTAAAAACAATTTCCATGGTGAAATATTTAAATAAAATTTCTACCTTTAAATAAACTCAGGAATTAGTTGTACAATTTTTTTGTATAGCATTTTTATCTTATCTTCATTTCCTTGTAGTATATTAGAACATAAAATCTTGGAAATGGAAGGAAAGCACAAGGAAGAGCTGGACACCTTAAAGGAAGAGAAAGAGAATCTTCAAAGCTTGGTTACTCGTCAAACATCTGTAATCCAGGAACTGGAGAAACAATTGAACAGGGCCACCACCAACAACAGTGTCCTTCAGAAGCAGCAATTGGAGCTGATGGACACAGTGCATAACCTCGTCAACCTTTGCACTAAAGAAGGTGGTAAGAATTTCTTCCTCATTTCAGTAAATATTTTGTTTAATATGGAGCAAGTAAATATTCCATATAAGTTTCTACATTGCATTGATTGCTATGTAAAAGCAGCAAAAGAACTTTATTCTTAGAAGCATTTCATAATGTTTTCACTGACAATTTTCTCACGTTTTTAACTTTTCACAGAGTGTCTTCATAAGCTTGAATTCACAATATCTTTCTAAAAGGGCTTTCTAGTTTCTTCTTTCTTTCTTAGTCTTTTTAACCTTAGATAAAATCTATACTATCATCGATAACTATTTGGTGTGGTGGTGTTAGACACAATTATACAGGACAGTAATTAGCCAATGCTAAAGATTAGTTAAGAGTACCTGGGAAAGTTTCAGGAGAATTCCCATTTTAAAAATAATATTAATTGTTTCTTTTGCAGAAGGTGAGAGGGAAGAATTGCCTGCAGAGAAAAGGAGATATAGAAGTTCCCAATAACTATTATGAGGGAGATAGAATTTTTGTTATTAAAAGTCTTTATCAAGATCACTTATGCTTAGTTCTGTGCAGAGGAGACCTAACTAAGGAGTCTAGGCACATCTATTCTGTGGTGTCTTTTTGACAGTGGAAATACAAACTTTTAATATCACTAGAATATCTGGAACCATTTAACCATTGGAAATATTGCAGGCCTGTGTCTCTTTAGAAGACATCCATCCATCTGTCCATCCATCTACCCAAGAATTATTGAATGAGTGCCTCTGTGTGCACTTGTCCACTTGAAGCAGAACCTCTCCTGAGCCTCAGGAGAGCTCTTCAAAGCTTGTAGCTTAAGGTCATCTTCTGTAGTTCTGCTCACTGATCAGCCTTTCTCTGAGTGAAGATGGAATGGTAAATGGTGATGAGTGAAAGAGAACACCACTTACATCTGAAAGTTATGATTGTCATTAAGCTGTGACTTATGAGCATTCATGTAAAGGCTTTGTGTGCAAATGCAATATACAAAATGTGGAGATTCCTTTAATTTAATAGTGGGCTTGAGCTATATGAAAAATTAGCTCAATTCCATACTTTCATGTATAGATATGAGTATAGAGGATAACTCCATATTAAGTGATCTTGTTTTAAAGACATTTCACATTTCTCTATTACACTCCATTACCTTGAGTTATATCTTCTTTAGATAGTCTAAACAAGGCCTTAATATACTTTGTAAAGAATACTTTTTAAACAGTGAGTTCCCAGAGCTCCACTTGGGCGTGCTCAGAAATGTGATTGGGAAGGAAAAAACCTGCTAATCAGTCAGAGCCTGCCAAAACCTTGAGTTAGAGTCCACTGGAAGGAAAGCATGGTAAGATTTTGCCAGAGAATTTTAATAGAGCTCATGAGTATTTATAAATTAAGTATTAATATGAGACATATCTATTCTCATATTGAACTGAATACATTTGGGGAAAGATTGAAAACATGTTTTTCTTATCATCAGGAGACTTAAAGCACATGGAGTCGAGTAGTTCTTTTTTTTCATGATGTTAGAAATATCAGGCTCTGGTGATTCTCACAGAGCTCATATGTCTCCCTGCTTATCATAATTTCTCTTCTTTTCTGAGTATTTATCTAATAAATATGTCTGTAAACTTTTAGAGGTGAGGGGGTGACTTCAGAATTAAAATCACTGGCTAGGTTTGGCGTTTGGGTGCAACATAAGGCAACCAAACATTTGTTAAATTCAAGAAACATTTATTGAACAATTTCAATGGCATTCCTGATAGACGCTACCCTTAACATCCACTCAGGGTGTGAGAAAAGTACCTCTGTCTGTTCCATGATATAGCATATCCAAAAATAAAAAAAGTAATACTCGAGACAGAAATTGCCTAATACTTCAGGCCTCTAGATAAATATTTTCTTTTTAATGATACAATCCTAAAATAAATCCTGATTTAACTACAGCACTTGTGATCCTACCATAAGCTGATTGCCCTATTTTCCAATGTTCTGTGGTCTCATAACCACAGATTTTATTTGCTTCTTGTTAATATTTTTTTCTTTAATCCCACAGTTTAGTACTCTAACTAAATATTTGGTCATTTAAGGACTCGTAAGAGACACAAAATGCCTCTCACTAAGGCATCGATTAAGATTTTAATTCTCTGCATATCTTCATTTTCACTGGTGCCATAGTATTTAGTTATGGTGACTTTAAAGTTTTAAATGGCAATACTGGATTAAATACCAGTTGCTAAAACGAACTTTTATTTCATTCTAATTCTAAAACACATAAGTAAAAACTTTTCCCTAATTTTATGACCAAAAATTCATTTATCAAATGGATTTATTACTTATCAAAAGCTTACATGTAAATATTCTACTTTGAAATTTAGATATATACAAAGTTGCCAAAATCAATACACCACAATAAATGCATCAATTTTCTAAAATGCATATTTCAAAAACTCAAAGAGTAGTCTTCTAAAAGATTTTGCAAAATCATCATGAACTGTGTTATAATCCAAAAAGCCAAAACTGTTAATAGACCTTAAGTTTCCTCTGGTTCCAACTTGACTCAGTCATTTATGGTGACAGCCTGAATATAATACTACAAGGCAAGAAAATAAATTTTTAGTGGGTTTTTTCTGTCATTGGCAACTAATTAAACCTTTAGGAAGCTGCTTCATCATTTATAAAGTCAAGATAATTGTGTCTACTTCACAGTGATAAGGAAAGAATTAAATTAGATACTGCCTATAAAAGCAAAGAGCACATGACGTAACTGACTCATTAAATTTTAGTTCCTTCTCCAAGTGACAAGATTTAACTACACACAAATTTATTAAGTGCTATCTATAAATAAAATTTCTTTCACAGAAAATGTCTGAATATAATGCTCCAGGGTGAGTGACTGTTGACAATCATCCAAGCAGCTTCTTTTAGCTTCAGTTTTCTTATCTCTAAGATGGGATCATAATACATACTTGATGGTTTTATAGCAAGAATTAAAAGAGGTTTATGTAAAACACATAGCATTGATGCCTATCCATAGTAAATGCTCAAAAGATTGTAGTTATTTTTATTTTTATGTTTTCTAAAGTGCTTATAACTCACTAAAGTTATATGGTAAAAGTAAGAAAAGGAAATTTATCCTTTTCCCAATCATGCATTTGGCCTAGGGACTATAAATCAATCTTTGCATATAGGGAATATTTTTATTTAGTTTCACAGAACTTTTCCTACTAATGTCATGAGATCCATTTAAGCTAAATACAATTAATAAATACATTTTCTGAAATAATTCACCAAACATTCTTCTTCTTTTTCTGAATAGGCAATAGTGATGTCTGAGGCAAATAGTCATTTCATACTAAATTGCATCCATATTGTAAGACTTCTGAGTAACACATTCATTTTTGTCTAACCTTTGTCTGCAAACATTTGGTTGCATTTATTTGTAGAATCATTGCCCACCAAAGAAATATTGCCCTCAATGTTTTCATAGTGTCAGAGCTTAGATGATTGCTTTAGGTTTTTGGTAATTCACAGTTATGGCAGGAATTAAATAGTTTACATTGATAATGGCATGGAAACAAGGCTTAGAATTCTTTTGGGGAAGATAATCAGGCACAGTGACTATCAAACTTTCACTAGTCATCTATGTTCAGAGGTAATTAAAACATCATCACATGATCAGCATACACAAGGCAAACATCATATTATGTGATCAAGAATTTAATTACTAACAAAGCATAAAAAAAGGGAAGAAAGAAAAGTTTAAAAGAAAGTAGGATTTAGGCTCCATCATAAAATTACATGGGCTGATTGTCTTACTGTCCAGATCAGCTTGGAGCATACTCCTGCTAGACCAAGATGTGATTAATAAAATTTATCCATTCATTCAAAAAATAGTTATGCAACAACTGTTCTGTTTGAGATTCTTTTCTGGGGATGAGGATATTCACGCATTTTTTACTTAACAAATATTTGCTGAGTTCCTATAGCACACCAGATACTGTTCAGATCAGGGAAGAGGGGACAGATATAATTCAATCTGTGGCTTCAAGGTAACTAGAATTTGGTGGGGAAAGAGACAGATAAACAACGATATTTCATAATTGTTTGCTAGAGGTGAGGCCAGGGCACTAACAACACACAGGAGAAATATTAAAATCATGGCAGAGACAGAAGGATGAACACAGAATCCAGCGTCTGCAGAGTCTTTTTAAGGATTTTGTTGAACGCTTATTATGATTCAGGCATTGCTTAAGCTGTATATCACAACAACAGTAGTTAGTCTTCACAACAGTATGAGGGAACTACTATGGTTAGCCTCATCTTATAAATTCTACAGGGAACTTGAATAATTTGCTCAAGGTTACATAGCTGGAAAAGGTGGATCCAGGATTAAAACATAGGCAGGATGGCTCTAACGGGGAGATAATAATTGAGTCTTCAAAATAAAGAAAACAGATCTTACTCCAGAGAGCTCAAACAACATGTCTGTTTGCCAGGAGTCATGGGAACGGGGGTTGGGCGGGAGCGTACATCCAAATGAATAGCATAAATCTCAGAATCAAAGGCAGGAGAACAGGGAAAGATGAGGTTAGAGAGGTGAACTGAGGAGAGCAAAGAAGCTGCCTTTTTTACCTGAAAGCAATAAGGAGTCATTGTCAATATATCAGGACAAAGGTGACATTTGCATTTTAGAAAAGTTACCCCAGTCATGATATAGGAAGAATATATTGGAAAGTTGACAAGCTTGGAAACAGAGGGACCATATAGGTGTTCTTGCCATTATTAAAATATTAACAAATACTTAGAAGAGTACAAGCTAATATTCTGAGCTCTTTGCATATATCAACTCATTTAATTCTGATAACTCTATAAGCTAGGTGCTATTACTAACCTTATATGACAGATAAAGCAACTAAGCACAGAGAGGTAAATAATTTCCAAATTTCACAGTGCTATCAAGTGAGCAAGGTGAAATTTGAGCCCAGAGAGTCTGGTTCTGGAATCTGTACTTTATCCACTGTTCTAGGATGGTGAGGGAAAGTAGAGTTGACAATGATTTTCAACAGATTCTCAAAAGGATCTTCTAGGAGAGAAATAATGTTGGCAAGATCAAACGGGGTAAATGGAAACACAGGTGGAGGGGAAATCTGTGAACAAAGAAGAATTAGAATCAACAAGAAATAACAACTTACTAGAAGTAGAGTCAAATAGAGCTTCCAAATTTCTGGGGTTGAGTAGCTGAGAAGATGTTGATGATATTCCTTAAAATCGACAACATGTGAAGAGAAGCAGGTTAAACGGGGAAGGTGAGTTTAGTTTTGGGCGTATTGGCTGAGGTGACTGTAGGACAATTAGAATCTGGAAGGCAGAGGAATAGGAATCAGGAATTCACGAGTGAAATCTGGATAACCAGATTGTCCTCAGAGGAGACAAGTGGGAAAGCCGTGCAGCAAGTGAAATCCTTGAAAGTGCGTATAAAGCAATGACTCAACCATTGAGGGGATTATAGATGTGTTTGAGAATCTAATAAAAACTAGCCTAACTTTCTTTCCCCCTTAGTGCAAATACCCAGGCACAAGTTTATGTACAATTTCAGAGAATTTACATACTAAGATTATGAATTCATTTTATAGTAATAAGAATGTAAAATCAAAGACAGAAAACTGGGAGTTCTTTAAAGGATAGATAAAAAGCGACCAAAAAGAAAACAGAATTAGGGGAAAAACCAGTAGTGAGCAGTGTTATGGCAGGGAGAAAAGACTGTTATGAAAGATCTTAGATTAGTGGCAAATAAGCAGAAAGGTCAAATACAAAAAAAAAAAAAGACTGAAAAGTGAAATTTGAAACTGGGAAGTGACCTTCTGAAGGAAGAGTTTGGGTGAAGTATATGGCTCAGTTGCATAGGTCAAAGACTGAAATGAATAGGAGGAAGTAAAAGTGGAAAATGTTATCTACCCACATCCAAGAAACTTGAATATGAAAGGACCGGCAGCAGTTTTGGGTAGAAAGGCACACAGGGTAGAGAAGAATAAAAGTAACTTAAAAATAAATGGCAAGAGACCCAAGCATATTTATGTACTTAGTTCCCTAATATGAAGCTCAAATTTCAAATTATAAAGAGCTTCTCATGAAATTCATTTTAAAAACTCCTTTCACATCATCTGAAAGACACAATGACTGATACTACAAATTTTTAAGTGATCTAAATTATTTGGTTTAAAGTGTCTTTCCCAGAGGCTGATTGCAGTGGTATGGAACGTTTGATCATTACTTTCAGTCCTGTGGCCTTCAGAAAAGGGGAAATGAGGCATTTGCTTCCTTCCCAGTGCTGAGGAGACATTTGGCTCTGTTCTCAGAACAATTCTACCATCTGAAAGGAATTTACCTCCCGTGCAGTGTCTGTTGAGTTTGTGAAGTAAATCATTCAGTCAAGGGATGAGACACTTTGAACTCTCGCAAGTCCCTTGAGTTAAGAACCACTCTAAAAACATCACAAGCGATGGGAGGAAATTAAAACATTTTGAATGTCACTCATATAAACATTGATAAAAATAGAAAATATCATTTTCATTGACTGAGTAAAATATTTGGTTTTTCGTTGACTACTTGTAATGCACAATTTAACATTAGGTGGAAAAAGAAAGAAAAATACAGGAAGTCATCCGGTGAACGCTACAGAGAGCACTTGTTCCCATTTAATGAGGAAAATGCTTTATCTTGACAGAAAATTATATGTCAAACATTTACAATTTCCTTAAAATGAACCACACTTCTAGCACTTCCTTTCATAAAACCCAATGGCTTAAGGGGAAAGTAACTATTTATTTTTGGAAATGGTATATTTCTCCTTTTTGATGAAGCGTGTTATCTGCCTTTTGAAAAGTCATAATTTCTATTAAAAAAATTGTGTGAATAGCAGATAGCCAAACTAATGATAACAAAATAAAAATAATACAGTCCTTGACCTCTCCCATGAACTATTTCTAAACCACATCTTTCGGGGGAGATTTGAAATTTTGTGGTTAATTCTCTTTTGGAATTAGAGTTTCAAATTCAGAAACTAGGCTATCTGAAAAGGGATATCTCCTGGTTCCAGCTGGGTCTGGAAGTTACCAGGGTGAAAGGCCACAAAAGAAAAGTGTTGCCTTGATGTTCCAACATTACCATGAGCAAACTCCGTTCCGTCTTCTCTTGTGCTTTTCATGGCCTGATTGGCGAAAGCAAAGAAGCACAAAATATTTTGAATAGAATTTTAACTAAGTCATTTCCTGGACTCATCCACATTTAAGTCCAATTCAACAGATATTTTCTAAGTCCAGGATCATAATGGGGCAGTGGACATTAGTTACAGATAAGCTGTGGTGCTTTACACTGAGCCAAATAGCACCTATACTTAGAGAGAAAATAAGAGAAAAACATGTTATTAACATAATTCAATGTTTGCATCACATAAACCATAGAGTGAAACCTTCATGAAATTTCTTATGCTTTAGGAACTGAGAAAAAAGAAATAAACCCTGAGAAATAGTGCAACTGTACAGTTAGGCTTCAATATATATAAACAAAATATTGATTTTTAGCATAAGAGTTTTCTCAAAGACAAATGCAAAGAACCTTTAAAACTATTGATAAAAAAACATTTTTAGCTTCCTATGGGAGTTTATCATTATTTTCAACTAAAGAATACCAGCATCATGACTAAGTCTATGTGCATTGGCATCTCACCCACCTCTGGCTTGGACGTCCATGTTCTGAGTGGCACTGTCTCTGACAAGGAATCACATTAATATGTGACCTACCAAGAACAGATAAGTAAATCATAAAATTTTCAATGAATTTAAATTATTAAATGCAATATCAATTAAGTCAAACCGCTTTTAATTTTATCCTGTCTTTGCGTGTATTCATGACTATTTTTAGGTATGAACATTGCGTTTTCACAACCAGCATGAGTTCCTGTAGAACAGCGAAATTGGACCGTGGGTTTAACTGTAATGGAGATTTGGTTCCAAAGAAAGGTTTTGCCGTTGTTTCAGCCTCATGTACACAGTTACAAATGCACAAATAAACTGAATCTCAACCGTAATTAATCCTACCCACGTCCCTAGAACTAGGACTTAGATCGAGATGGTCTCCTCACCAGTGTCTTGGAGCAGCTATGACATACACCATCTAGAGGGCAGGACATGGTGGTCTAGAAGGAACAAGAATCTGGACATCTGAGTTCTAGACCCAGCACTGCTGCCAGGTTGCTTGACATAAAAGTACCATACACCTTAGGTTTGCCTGGTGTCCTACACAGACCTGCAAATTGTATGACTTCCATCATCATTCCATAAATTCTCATGATTTGACATCAATCATAATTACTGAGGAAGCCCTAAGTTCAGAGCAGAATCGCATGTAGAGCCTCAGCTGGCAATTAAGCACTATTCTTCAAGTATATTTCACTACAAGAGTAAGAATTAAAGTGACATACCGATGGTGACAGTCAGCCTTTATTTATTTAAAACTTCAAAATGAAGATGTTGTGGGGTTTTTTGGTCAGTTTTTAAAAGCATCTGGCAACTACTTTCTATGTTTACAGCAAAACCCAAGGACTTTCATTCCATTTTTAATGGCTTTTGCTGAAATCAATGATTTGTCTACTCATAAAAGGGCACAAAACATGCCCTTGAAGCTTTCTCATGTGCATAGGAAATCCTTTGTTCAAAATCAATATATTACAGTCAGGCTGAAAACATTACGTGGGAAATTAACAAACATGAAACACCTGCAATATCTTTGTTAACAAAATGACTTTCCAAACAAATGGCAAGCGTCACGTAGCACTCATAACTGCTCATCTGGGGCCCAAAGGGAAAACACAGAAATGAATTTTATGAAAAATGAATGATCATTCAATTAAACAAAAGTTGTGTATAAATCCATTTTCAACATTTAGTCAATTTTTTTATTCTTAGTTGCTTTACATTGAATATGCATTCAATCATGTGCATAAGTCATTTCACACTAGAGAAGCATTAGAAAATTTATTTAAATACACGAATCAAAATAAAGTAGAAATATGTAGAATTATTTGATGTTTCAATATTCTAAACTAAAAAAAGAGTACCATAAAAATCCACCTATGGCATAGAGTGCTTTGCATGTCCACATAGACTTAACAGTTTATTAACTTATGCATATATCATGATGTCATTAAAAATGTGTATATATATATATATATATATATATATATATATATATACACCTACAGTTATACATAATGGGTAATATATTCTCCAGAGAGTTAAAATGTATCTTTTTAAGTAGTAACATTTTAAGAAAATTGAAAAATATTGTGATGATAAACATCCTGCGTTGTTTATATCTTCTCTCCTATTTTTCCTCTAAGAGAAGATTAAATAAAATTAAAGCTTTTTCTAATAACTTAATTCATTATCAGTAGAATTAACTTGCATCATACTACCACGATGCCTTTGGAAAAGCATATAATTTATCCCTTATCTTATATACTTGCCCAAACCATTATCATTTCTTATTTTGGCCTACTTTTAAAAATGTACTGTCTTTTCCTTATACACACAGAAAGCTTTAAATTATCCATTTTCTCTTTGTCTTCGTGCTTGATTCTAGAAGATGAATGCAAACACACTCCCACACAAACACATACACATATGCCTACTCTCACCTTCAAGACTGGCCTTTGCTCTAAACTTGTGGCTTCTAGCAAATAGTCCATAGGCTGGGAATCAAGCAATGAGGCTTGTGAGAATAATATCTAAAACTAATGGGGGTAAATCCTGGTCAGCATGGCTTTAGGGTATGGACATTATTAAATCCAGTATGGCTGCTCAGGGACCTCTTACTTCCTAATTCTGCATTAGCTTTTGAAGTTGTGGGCCATCGCTGCTTCACATTTCTGCTGAGAGTTCCCATCTCACAGATAATTCTGCTGCCTATGCCTCTCTTCTATCTTCTTCTCAACATTTTTCTGCTTTCTTCTCATTTCTGCCTCCTGTCACTCTTCCCATACTTCCTACTTGCATGAGAAGAGCCTGTATCCATTCAGAATTAAGTCTTGTCCTGAGTCACCCAAGACCCTGGGTGTGACCTAGTCAGCTAAATATTGCTGGGGACTCTGTGACAGATAACTCATTGGAGTTCTATTTGGGTTTGACTTTGCTCCAGAAGTCAGTAAAAAGTAGTTAAGGTTCTTGGCTTCTTAGTTAAAGACTTTCACTACCTATAAGTTTTGGTGAAGTCAGATAGCACCTCTGAGATCCAGTTTCCTCATATATAAAACCATATATTGATAAATCCGCCTCAAGATATTTATGAGCATTAAATGAAATGAAGCATATAAAACATACTTAGCACGAGAAATTCAGAGTTGAGCACATAGTAAGTGTTCCATTAATTCTGGTTGATTTTGTTATGATCATGATTATTATAGTTCCACCAAGAAGATGATGGATAGTTAAGATTTTACAGATTACCTACAAAATATATACACCTAAAGAATTTAAACGAGAGGAAAAATAGTTCTTTTTGCAAAAATTTAATTAAAATAATAATGCAGTAAGTAAATGATGTTCTTGTGTTCCCTTATGCCAGGGGTGGGGGGACTATGGAGAAAACGAATAATACATTTTAAAAAAGAGAGCTTTTAGCTACTTAACTCAACAATTCAAATTTATTTACAAATAGAATATATCACATGTTTGTTATATTGTGATATAGCAATTCATATTTTATATATGCATACGTACATTTATACGTATATATATTAGATTAAATCATATACGATTGCCATTTTTGTAGGTTAAAAACAATCATGTTGAGATATAAACCCACAGATATTTAGGTTCATATGCATATGTTTATATGAAATCAAATACAAACTTTGAAATTTTCAATGTAGAAGCATAAAGCTTTTATGTATTTATGTAGCTATACATATGTGATATGCATTTATGAAATCATTGGTAAGTCTCTCTCACCCTCACATCTACCTACAAAATATTGAAATATTGAATATGGCCTGCAAGCCTTCTTTTAATTTTTCCACACCGCTGAAATGCAAGGTATTACCGTTCTCCACTTCTAAAAGGCCTTTCGGATAAATTAGGATTCCAAAGAGTATCTTCAAATGGTCTTTCCATAAAATGCCCACACACCTGGCTGAAGAGTACAGATTACAATCAATCAATTGTTTGTACTTTGTCAGATATGTCATTTTACTTATCTGTATGCTCAATTAACTCAGTGACCTGTTGTATTGAAAATCACAGATTTAAGGCCAATTCCTGGTACTATTATCTCCCTAACAGTGATGGCCGAAAAAGTACTACAAGGATAATCCTTAAACCAATCACTTGATCCACATACATTCTGATGTTTCTTAAATACTCGAGAGATATGAACCATTAGCCACATCTAAGATTTAAAAAGAATGTTTGAAGAATTGATCCCTTTTAGCAACTTTTTAGGAAAAGAGTAGCATCAAGGACTTTGGCTTTTTACATTATCTCTGGTAGCAGGGATAATTGCCTTCCGTGTTCTCTGCTAAGTTTGCTAAGACTCAGAATTACCAATTCCACATTCCAGGAAGTTTTCTCTTGAGGGTTCATCTGAATTGAAGTGACCCTCTGCCGCAGCTTTCATGGTTCTTCCTTGAAGTCATCCTGGTGGCAGACACACCATCTGGATTGAAATTGGCCCGGCAACTGAAAGGAAGAGCTAGATAAAGTCAACAGCTCCTGGAGTCAAATTGCTTATTGACTGAATGTCGGCTGGTGAAAGATAGACGTGCACCTGCTCGTGTCCCTATTCTTTCCTTTTAGATCACAAAGATTTGGTTGGACAGATAAGACTAAATGAAAAGAATGAATAATGATTCCTTCCTAAGGCTTGCTAGATCTCTTTGCTGATATTGGTGTGGGTAAAGTCTTTGAACTGGCATAGCAGCCTCTTATAATTTAGTTCAGGTAAGCTTTTTTACATGTTTTATTCATTCAGGTGTTATCTCTTCCTGAATAGCTTTCCGCAGGTCTACCTGGCAGACAGAGTGTATGCTCCCTACGTACTCCCGATGCACTTGATCCACACCTCCAAGATAGCAATTTTGTGCATTGTCTCTCTCTGGTGCTATATTTAAACTGGAAACATTATATTGCTAGCCATCTTGTGACCGGGTAGAGAGTCAATAACAAGTGAATCAGGAAAAAGATAAACCAATTCCTATTCATGTTGTTTGAAACCTGATCATGCTTTACCTAAAACTCTATCCTAGATTGTTCAATTATGTTCATATATAATATATATGAACATATATATACGAACATATTTAATATATGAACATATATTATATGATTCAATGGATTATCTTTTTGCTTAAGCAACCTTGAGTTGGGTTTTCCTCTATCATGGATGATACTAAACATGGATATAGTTATCATGAGCTATCATAGAAGACCCACTAATATAGTAGGTTTTCTCCCATCATCTTAACATGATCATTATTGTGATCACGTTAAGAGCAGGTTGTGGTTTTCTTATGTCTATATCTCCATTGCCTAGGAAAAGTCATGCAAATAGAAGATGTTTTATCAACATTTGTTAAGTTAATATGCAATGGACTAAACTAAGAGGGTCGGAAGGCAGGCTTTTTAATTGAAAAACTGATTGAAAAGACTCAGTCTATTTGTCTTATATTTAGACTTTCATTAATTTTTAACTGATGACAACTAAAAGGGGATAGTGGGACCAGTAAGAGAAAGAGATTGAATAGAATTTGGAAAGATTAGGCAACACTAAACAAAGGAAAGTTGAGGTAGCAGTAGGAACTGCCCCATAGACAAGTAGAAATACAGATCTAGAGGTCAAGAATGAATCAAATACACAGTGTCAAAAATGCTTGCATCTTGGAAATCTTCTTTGTAGAAGTTTGAAGCCATGATAGATAGTTTGCAAAAAGAGTAGATTTATAAGGAATAGACATCCAAGAACAGAATTTTGGTGGACATCTATATGGTAAGTGAGGAGAGGAAGATAACCTAAAGAAGATGAAAGAGAAAGCACAATTAAAGAAGTAGAAAAGGGACTAAGAGAGTTCAACACATAAAGCAAGGGGAAGGATCAGCAAAGACAGCTTCTATAGAAAAGAGGAAGAAGGTCAAGACATGTCAAATGGCTTTGACCTTCATAGTAAACCTTAAAACAAGGTTATATGTGAAGAGTGAGAGAAGATAGCAGTGAGATTTAGTCTTGAAAAAAGTGGAAAGATTTGAAATACATTCTTCACGAAATGTAATCAAAAGTCTATTAGAAATGACCAAGGGTTTGTCTGAGCAGCATGGAGAGCACAGCTGAAGTTCAAAAACATGCATTTGGATGGCAGTAAATAACCTCACTTTAGTATTTCCAATCTAGAAGTGAGGGTGAGAAAGTGAATAAACATCCTTCCTTGGGTCAGAATCCACCCATGCAAGGGGTTCATGGATGGAAGTCAGTAGATACAGAGAGCTTTGAATTCTCCCTAAACTGTTCTTTAATGACTGACCCTGAGGTGGAAGTAGGACAAAAGAAATGGGAGGCTAGGAATGGGCTGAAGGTAAATGGTGGGGATCTAGATTCTGAATTAGCAGAAAGACAAATTCATTAAGTAAGAATGAGAGAGGAAAAGATAAGAGTATGTGGTCAAAGAAAGAACTTTTATAAAGATCAATTTTTAATTCATGCTTTTAAATCAGTCTATTATTATAAGAAGTTTAAACCACTTTGACAGATAGATAAACACTTGTATCAGGTCTCCAGGTCACTCCTCCAGCTCTGTCTAGTTGATACTTCTTTTGTCCTCTTCCATCAGGCTTTCCATGTCTGTCTCTCATTTACCATACATTCCCGCAGGCATTATCTTCCATCTTATTCAATCTCAAGGGCTCCTACAAAAATGTATCCTTAGTTCTGACACGTGTAATGTTCAGTAAATTCATTTTTGTTATTGTCTTCCTATGTTTTAAAAATGTTACTACATGTCCAGTTTTACAATATCTAATCATAACACTGAGTTTCAGAACTCTCCAGGACTTAACAAAGAAAGTAATTCATCATGCAAATTAAAGTTATGAGATTAACACCTCCTCAATCAACGTGTTGTATTTACATCATATATCATTTCATCTGAAATAGTCTTTAAAACTTAACTATTCAGATACAAGCTTACAATATATAGCAAGATTAGATTACCTGGGTTCTTTTAGACTTAAACAACAATGGTATGACCTGATTAATACATGAATCAATGAATAAAATAAGCCAATTAGCCAACTTTGACAAGTAGAGGCCGGTTAAATATGATCCTAAATGTACCCAGTCAATTGTAACTTCCCTGCATTTAGTCAGCTACAATATCTGGACTTCAGAATGACAGACAGCAGGATTCACCACTCCATTGGCTGGACTCGCTAGCCTTCTGCAGCCTGCTAGTGTCTTGTCCAGAAGAAAGAATAGTAATATAATGTTGCCATTAATAATATTATTATTAACCATAACAACAATAATAATAACTACCATTTCTTGAGTACTTATTATGATTCAGTCAGTCTGCTCTGTGTTTTGTAATTCACATACTTACCTCAGAGATATGCTCACTTATAGATTAAAACTTCTCACTTTATAGATTAAAAAAAGAAAGAAAAACTCTGAAGGTCAATCTACCCTTATAGAAGGGGCCTTCTTCAAAGCATAGTATATAATACAAATGTCAAAGGTAAGCTCTGAATGGAGCTTTAAAATTGATTTTAAATGCTATAATACTCAAAAATGTAGCCTGGATCAAACTTTCAAGCACAATGTTTGCTAATTAATAAATAATTAAAAACAAACAGTCTCATCTTTCTGGAAAAAATGACTTTTTCTGGAAAGAACGTATTTCATTTTTTCAAAAATACCAAACTATGTTTCAAAAGAATGAAATATCTACATCAGATATGTTGCCATAACAACAACAAATCCATAGTATAAGTTGTACCTTTTATGGTAGGATCTTCAAACGACTTTTCCAGTTATAGGACTTACATTCATAGCTTGGATAACATTTTTATACAATTAGTTTCCATAAAAATAAGATGATACCCAACTTTTTCTTTTTTTCTCTGTTATTGAAAATATGTGTGAAATAGCTTCCCTCTTCCCACACAACAGCCTCTTCACCCACATCTTCCTGAAGAGGAAAAGAAAAGGGGAGGGAAGGTGGCAGAGAAGTGGGAAGGGAATGTGTTCTCCTTACATAACTAAATAAGGGAGGGCAGGAAGTGGTATATCCAACAAGAGAAGTATTTTCTCCTTAGATAAATGATTTTCTCCATCTCTCACACAGAAAAGGAAAATGGGTTTACCAGTGAATTCCTGTTGACCACATCTTCCTGTGTTCTTCATACTCTCAAGGGATCATAAATTTTAGTTGATATTTCTTTACATCCCCATTTTTTAAATCTAATTTGGTTATTTTCAACTTTTCAAAAGAACATCAAGTATTTAGAACTTAGAAAGGTTTTGTTTTAGAAAAGTAACAGTCCATTAGCTTAAAATAAGTAAGCACAAGTGAACAGCATTGATGTTTTTGAAAACGATACCTTTATACAATCCATTGACTGTTCAATGCCATTAAAGATGGTTTTTGAGTAAGCATTCATATATTTATTTTTAAATTTCTATTTGCATACATTCTGTGTAATGCTTCTCCCCTGTTGTATGAACCCACAGTCCTCTGATTACTTATTCTGCATTGATATTGCAATTGTTATGGTGGTGTTTAGACTTAATTATTAATATAAGTGGACAAAACCATTAGTGCAAACGTGAGCTACATAGAAAACCATGATACTATTAAATGTTATAATTCTATATTTTTGTTGTGGGAACATATCTGACATGGATATTTCACTTTCTTGAAATATAATTATTTTTGAAAATTTGAAATATTTATATTGAGATAGTCATTCTTTCCACCAAGATCGGACTGTTTTTAATTATCTATAAATTAGTAACATCATGCATTTTAAGTTTAAGTCAGGCTAGTATTTTAGATTATTAGAGCATTTAAAATCAATTTAAAAGCATTGATTCATTGTTTACCTTTTGTATTCTTATTATGGAGACTACTGTGACTCAAAGTGATTGAAAGCAGATATTTATCAAATAACATGAGACTTTAAGGGCAAAACAGTAAAATATTCTTAATCTTAAAAACTTCTAGAAAATGGCTAATGAGACAAGTTACCAAAATAACATACGTTTATTAGAAAATGCTAAATCATAAATATTTTATAAATATACTACTTATATCCTTAGTTAAGGACTACTAATTATGGGTCATTTTTGTATTTTGATCTTATTAATAAGAACTTAATGGGTGAAGCTCAGTGAATAAAGCTCTCAGTAGAGACTATCTCTAATTAAATTTACTTTTCCCCGTGACTTCTAGCCTTTACTGAGCTCCTCTCATATATAACCTAATTTCAAATCTTATTCATTTTTGTTTTTTCGTGTATCATCTGCCTGATAGTTGAACTTCAGGTCACTAAATAAAAAACAAAGTTTACCTCCCTTTTCTTTCTAGGTAGTTAAATTGGGTCAGAGGTTCTTTTCTACTTTCTAAATCTAATTATTTTAAGAATTTTTTTAAATAAAGATTTCTAGGAGGTCTTCAATATAAAGCTATGGAGAAACATTACTACCTACTTTTAGCATTTTAAACCTCCATACTATATTTTTATACTTGAATTAGATATCTTCATCTCCTCTTCCTCCAAAAATGTTTCAGCATTTTTTAAAAAACTTTCCCATGAAATGTAAGTAAGAACATTTTAGAAATTTTGCAGGAACATTGACATAATTGTTACCAATTGGAGGTATTACACGATCAGGTCATTTGTCCCTTGAGTTGTTGTTCTGGAAAAGATATAGAGAAAAACGAGATTTAAGAAATTAAGCAAAATGTAAGAAGTATTCAGTTAGAAATTGCTCTACAGCTTTTTCCTTTAATTTTGTAATTTTGTGAGTCAGCTCAAAATCTAGTATTGTCTTTATGATTGATTTTTTAGTAAGTGCAATATTGACGTTTATTTGGAGGAAATGAAGACTTGCTTAGCTATACTTGGAGTCCATTTGGGTACTAACGGTACTGATATTCTTATTCACAAATTGCAATCTTTTTTTTTTTTTTTGCAGTTTTACTAAAGGGAGGAAAAAAAGAGGAAGAGAAACCATTTAGAGACTGTGCAGATGTATATCAAGCTGGTTTTAATAAAAGTGGAATCTACACTATTTATATTAATAATATGCCAGAACCCAAAAAGGTAAAACCAGAAGTGTTTGTTTACGAGATGTAAAGCAGATCCTAGTTGAATTGCTGAATAATCAGATTGATTTGTGAGCTTGTTAAACCTAAAATATATATGCCTGAGCTTTTTTCTCCCAAAGATACTCTGTTTTCCAGGTCCATAAAAGATGAAAACCCTATTGTACAGACTTCCCCAACCCCCACCTCCCATCCCTCTTTCACACAAAATTTTCTGTTTATTCTCTGCTCATTCCTGGGATGTTCCATTGCTCATAAATGCTTGCCTTGTACAGATTACATGTTGAGGTCACATGTACTTCAAGTGCATGGGGAAGAATTAGGAGCCATCTTCCAAAGTCCCAAAGACCCAGATGGCACATATCATCTACAGTCCAAATACTGTGGAGAGGAAGCCAGGGACATATAGCTATTTGCAGAATCATTGCTCCTATTAGGGTGAGAGAAGCCTATCTTAACTCATAATCTTGAAATGATTTGCTTTTCATATTTACCTAAAAGAGTGGGTTGGAAGATAGGATTTATCGGTATGTTGAACAGGATCCAAAGTAAACTTTGAAGTAAGCAAACACTGTCTTCCTGCTCACATCTCTTTTATATACTTTCTCCCTATTTATTCATTAAATCGTCCATCCATTCCTTCATTCAATACATATTAAGTGGATGTCATTCATTTGTCAGTCACGGGCTAGGGACACAATATAGAACAAACAGATCCCACTGTAGTGATGAAAACACACTATTTCACAGATAATTATAACACACTGTAGACGGGTAGTGATAGAGACAGTCTGTTTAAAGCAGAGTGTATGGAGAGCCATGAGGAGAGCCCTGCTCTCCAGTATATAGAAGCTTTAGCTAGATGCCCATGGCCCCCCTTGCAGTGCTCCATCCTCAAAGGATGAAATAACTTTCTTCCTCTCTTTGCCCACCTAAATTATCAGTCCCATGTCACCATTTCCTCTGGGTACTGTGCAAATGCTCTTGGAAGGCTTCCCCTAATCTCCTCCAGGAACTCTGCATGACTTTCTCACTACCAGAGTTCTACAAGGCAAAGATTGTGCCTTTTTATCTTGATTTCCTGGGATCTGGCATGGCTTCTGGCGCATAGTAGGTCCTCAATAAATATATGCTCAAATGAATGAATGGATAAATGACCTGCTGATGATAATGTCACACTTCTATGTACTATATAGTAAGTAAACCTAATTTACTTAGTCTTCTTGACTGTTAGTCTCCTTTGATGGTGAGGGAAATGAATCTTGGAGACCACTTTGCCAGATTTCATGTAATTGTCGAGAGGGAGAGTCTGGACTCCACCAGCGTCCTCTCTCTTTTAATTTCAACAAGGATTAGGGGTTTAAGTTAGCTTGAGGGTTTTTTTTCCACGGGATAGGGCAAAATTTTCTTCTAAAAAGAGGCCTTCCATGCTGTTCCATAATGGGGATGGAGGGAAGAAAGCACAGAGGGTAAAAAGGCAGGAAGCACAGTTCCATACGTTGCTACCTGGGCCACCTACCAGAGAAGTTTGGTTTCACTTGTTTTTCATTTTGAGCTTCTGTTAAAGACTTCACTGAATCAAGTGCTCCATTTGATTAAAAAACAAAAAAACAAAAAACTCTGAAGGTACAATGGCAAGTCTAGGAGTAAAGAGAAGAGGGTAACATCGTAAGGAGGAGGCTTTTGGATTCTTTGGATCATGTGATATGAAGCCTCCTGACTCTACTTGCCCATATCTTAAAATCATACTTAAGCTTAAATTCAATTCATACACACATGCACATGTATATACACCCACACACTGACACACCTACACATGATATGTGAAGTGTGTCAGAAACTGTCCCGGGGGGGCAGAGTGGAGGTAACATAAAAACTCTCTGTAATTTACCTACAGTGCTGCCCAAGACCTGAAAGAACCCCTAAATTATTGTCAGTTCTACTACAACGTGCCTTGACTCTAAAGATAAAAGTTAACTAAAAATTTTAAATGACTTTCTCTTTAGACTACTAACGGTTCTATGATACATACAAATATAAAAATGAAATTAACTTTTAAAGTTTTGGATTAACCTTCACACTTTTAGAATCCTTTTCACCCCATCACCAATACTGCCAATGGCCCTGGGGCAGAGGGGCAGTTCAAATAAAGTTTTGATTATTCCATGAACTTTAATTTATTTATAACTGCAACTAGCGTTTTTGTTTTGTTTTATTTTGTTTTCTGTGAGGAAGACTGGCCCTGAGCTAACATCTGTTGCCAAGCTTTCTCTTTTTGCTTGAGGAAGATTGTCCCTGAGCTAACATCCATGTCAATATTCCTTTTTTTGTATGTTGGGCACCACCACAGCATGGCTTGATGAGCAGTGTGGGTCTGCACCTGGGATCTGAACCAGCGAACCCCAGGCCACTGAAGCAGAGCATGCAAGCCTAACCATTATACCACTGGGCCACCCCTGCAACTAGTGTTTTGAACTACTCTTACTTCAAAACATTTTGAGGTGCAAATGATGCACAGGCTATTTGCAGAACCACTGTTACTGTTAGGGTGAACGAAGAGTATCATATCTTAACTCATAATCTTGAATAAATTTGCTTTTCACATCTTCAGAAAAGAGTGGGTTGGAGGATCCAATTCACTAGATCAGTGGCTGACTCCTGTGTTGGCTTCATCAGGATGGCATGATTTAAACTTACATTGTGCAAAATAATGGATTTTGCATATTACAGAGCTTCAGGGTCGTTCTTGAATAAGTGAAATTTAAAATATTAAATCCCCAAGTGTCAAATATCTGCTGGACTAAACTTCTAAAATTTGAGCTTAGGAAAAGACAGTAGCCTGAGCAGGTTAGCGGTAACATCAGTACAAGCCTATAAGAGGCAAGTTTTATCTCTGTAGAAGTGGCCTCATGGCTGTTCAGACGGAAGAAGGAGAATTTCCACCTCATCTGGTCAGGACTATCATTAGATTTAGTTTTATTGGAGATGGTAGCAGAGTGCGGCAATAGGGGGAGGTAACTGAGCAAAAAGAAGGAAGACTTTGGTCTTTTTTTTGACTTAGGTGTTCATTCCCTCGTTTTATTCTTTTCCATTTATGATCATGGATTGTCTCACAAGTAGTAATAGTGTTCTATTATGGATACTTTTGACTACTATGCCTTCGCTTTTTTATAGGTAGTAGTTTTTTTTAAAAAAATCGCTTGTTATAGCCACATAGCATGGCATAGTAAGAAAAATATTGTATGAATTTCCCCAGAGTAATTTAGAAGCTAATTAATACAATAGTTCAAATGTACTGAGCATTTACAATTTGCCAGGAGCTATTCTAAGCACTTTACATATAGGTACTCACTTGTTTCCAATAAGCCTATGAGATGGGTGCTCCCATTATCCCTATTTTAGAAAAATAACTTGCCCAAAACATGTAGTTAATAAATATTGAACACAGGCTTTGTGAAAAAGGAAATCAGTTCCAGACTGTAGCATCTTAACAGGGGGCTAAGTAAGATAATCATTTATTGGAGTAACGGCTGAAGTGGCACTATTCATGATTTTTTATATGAACCTGTGTGAGTGACACAGATAAGCGTTTGTTACCAGAAAATTATGTAAAATTGATTTGTGTTCAGATTTTAAGCCACGCCACTTTTCTTCTAGCCTGTAATCTCATTTTCTTCTCCTATTTTGATAGAGATCATCAATATCATCTCAGTCCTACAAAAAGTGCTTGCAAAATGCATCTTTAGGAGCTTCACCCTCCCAAGTGCATTGTGCTTTGTAGATATAAAGTTTGGTGCTACGTTTGAATATGCTTAGCAAAAGCTTTCCTCATTGTAATGCTTGCAGAAGTTCTAGCAAGGGTAAGAAACTCAAGAGAAGCCTATAGAAAAACAGAACAAAACAGAAAGTTCAGATATGTGGGATGTGGATCAGTCGACATAACTGGGCTATTTTGGCAAGTGACAAAAACTATCAACAGGAATTATTCCTCTTTTAGGCAGAGTTAAAGTTGTGTGTACACAGAATTGTTATACAGTTATTGATTTGACTGACATCGTTCCGTGCCAAGAAAGACTATCTTCAAAAGTTAGAAAAGTGTTACCTTGTAAAATGTGATGGGGAAGCCAAAGGCAGTTTTCCAGAACTATTAAATTTTTTAAGCAGATAGAAAAGGAAGATTAGATCATTTATGTATTTATTTTTTGCTTTTTTATTATTAGTGGCTTGTTGTTATTTTCCTCTCTGAATTCCCTTCTATGCATAGCAGTAGGAAATAAGACTTTCCATTGTATTTTATAAGTTTCTAGAACCAAATGCCTCATAGTCTGCTTAGTTTCATTCAAAAAGAAAACCGTTAAATCATAACTCTGCTTATTGTAAAATATTAAAAAATTGTTTCTGAATTCATAATTCCCCTAATTCTTGGAAAAGGACTATAACAAATGTGTTGAGCCTTTTCTATTTAAGGTTATGGAAAAATAATTAACATCCACAAGCCTAATCATTCCAACTTGTATGGAGCATAAAAGCATAAGAACTATGTGAATCAAATTTCCCTTTTCTGTTTGGGTTTAAATCTCCATATTATGTTAAAAGGTATTTAATGCTTGAAAGCTTTGACCTTGCCTGGGATAGGAGCCAGTTCAATCTTTTCTTGGATAGAGTTAAGCCCAAGTCATGTGACCAATAAATACAACAGGCATAGTAAATGTGGCAGGGCCCTCGTCTACAGGAAGGACACCGCCAGATAGCACAGACCACACAATATTGGCGAGTGAACGTTTCAAGTCCTTTTATGTCTCAAATCTTTTGAAACAAACCACCTATTTTCTTGAACTTCCTTCATCTGTTAAGCATAGGCTTTGTATTTTTCTTCTGACTAGAAATAACATGGCATTTCTTTTTTTTTGCTAGCTTGAGTCCAGCTTCTTAAGTATATATGTATATAATAAAAAGTAGCATGCTCAAAGATTAGTGATGCCAGTATTATTAACAAGAAGCTGGTAATCATAATCGTAAGGACAATTTACTGAACTTTTATATTTTTTGGTTTTGTACATTCTGTATTATTCATAATAAATTATATGTAATGTTATATATAATAGTAAGCTATATAATATGTGAGGTATTATATATACAGAATATATAATATATAATACAAATACATGTTATCTCATATGTAAAATACATCTAAGAGATGAGAATAATGACAGAGCCTATTTTCTGCCAAACACTATTCTAAAAACTCTTTATGGATCGACTCATTTAATCCTTGCAAAAGCTATAAGAGCAGAGGTGGGATTTGAACACAGGAAATTTAGCACCCAATTCCACGCCCCTAACCAATGTGCCATTCAGCTCTATTGTGTCCATATTCCACAAATGGCAGCTGTTCTCGTTGCTGTTATTATTGAGTCCTAATAAGAATTGTGGAGCATATGTCCAACCTCTTAACTTCTCTGCACCTCAGCTTCCAACGCAGTAATCTGCCTGGGTAACTTCTTTCTCCCCGTGTAATTCTGACTTTCTCTGGGTCTTTATCTAAGAACTGCTCTCAGCACTCCTTAACATTTCCAAGTCACTGGAAACCTTTATTTAAAATGAAAATTGCCCTTTTCTAAAATTTGTGAGTAATTTTAAAACTTTAAGTGCATACAATTTTAATAACCTAGATAATAGTAATTTAAAAAACTGTGAAGGATAGTTTTCTCTACACACTCTATATTTATAAGTGCAGTTATTCCTTTCCCTGAGTGTGTAAGTGGACTTTATAGCTTTGCAAACACAGTTTGGCAAACTTTCAGGCAGTCAATGTCCATTAGGAAATAAAAATCTGGAAAAAAATTCTGGATTAACTGGTTAAAGCAGGGTAAAATTTAATTAAGAAACAAGTGACATTAGTTTCCTCTAGCAAAATGTTTTCTTGACATTTTCACTTACTCTTATTTAAGTTTCACCAGTAAAGTTCCACCATGGCCACTTGTCTTGAATCACCACCTATGCCCTCTTTAAACTATGTCATCTGGATTTTATTCTCATGGGAATTCTCAGTCTCTCTCTCTCTCTCTCTCTCTCTCTCTCTCCTCGAGGTCACTAATGCCTCTTTCATTTTAAATTTAAGTGTGTATTTTCTTAATCTTTGTTTATCTTAACTTCTCTGGAATATAATCTTTATTTATCTTGACTTCTCTGGAATATTTCATTAAGTTGATCACTTCCTCAACTCAAAATCTATCGCCAGCTTTCATTGCATTCCATTAATCAAGTTTTTCTATTTTATCTTTCCTTATTGCATCTTTAGTTATTCAACAAATGTTCATTCAGTGCCTGCTAAATGTACTAAGCTGGGCACTGCTCTAGGCACTGGAGACAGCAGCAAATAAAGTGACGCCTTTGCCTACCTAAAGGCTATTGTTGTATTTTATCTCCATTAGCTGTTCACAAAAGCCCAGCCTTGGACCCACCACCCTCCCCCTAAACACATCTCTTTCCACTTTTTTCTTTGCTTCTTTAAATAATCCATTTCCATGCTATCAACTATTGCGTTCAAGCAGATTACTCCAATATAATTTTTAATTAGTTAGATGTAGGGTTTATATCCCAGATTCAGTACTTGTTATTAATAATAACCTTGGTAAGTTGCAGAAATACTCTAAGCCCTTGATTTTTCTCATCTATAAAATGGAGATGATATATATTATAGCGTTGTTGTGAAATAAGTTAGAAAACTGCATGTAAAGTGTTTAAATTATCTGGCACTTCACAAGCATGCTATTGTCAATGGCTATATTTTTCTTATTCCCTTATCCTCTTATCCATATTCTTATCCTTGGTCTACCTCCAGTAGATCATCTCTCACTGATCAATGAACTCCCCCTTTTGGATGACTATGCTACCTCAAACTCTAGAAGTCCAAAATGATCATCATTTCTTTTCTCATATGTTAGCTCTCTTCCTTAAATTTCTTATTTAGATCATTATCTATCACTTGTCAGCTTACTGGAATCAAAAATTGTGGACCCCTATATCTCCTTAATCCTATAGGAGCCATCACTATTGAAACGTTTAGATGTTTTGAGGACACGATTTATATTTTATTCATCATAATATCCCCTGTTGTAACACAGAATCAATGCCCAAAAATTCTTGTTGAGTGAAAAATAAGTATATGAATTAGAATTAGAATTAAGGAGGACAAAAGACTAGCTAGAGGTTATGTTGAGGACAAAGAGCAGGTACGGAAAGGTTAAGGGATTAGTGAGGAACCAGTGGGCCAGGGAGGGGAATTTCAAATTTATAATCTTTGGGGTGAGTCAATTGCTAGGGATGATGAAGACATGCTGATGTGTGGCTGTTGTCAAATTAGAGGGAGAGCCCTCAGGAGAGCAGTTTGCCTATTTTATATGCTCACAAAGCGGGATGTATCTCTTAGTTCCTTTCACTCTGAGGAAGTATATGGACAATTTGTCCTTTGAATGACAGTTCTTGCCGTTGTTTTCATACCCTTTAGGCATTTGTGTTCCAAATTTAATGCCTCAGGGAGACTGCTTGAGGTTTTTCCTTTAATCAGAGCTTAGCTCTTTGCCCATACAGCCAGCCTGCTGCTGTTGCATTATATCCACACCTTTAGCCAGCCTCCAAAATGCTTTAGTAGTCAATTGCCGGGGGAACGATGATCCCCATAGCTGGGCCCTTAAATAATCAAGCTGCCACATTCTTGCTACATCAATTACAGTGATTGCTTTCCAAAGATAATCCCATTGCATATATGTTTCTCTCCTTGGGTGGACTCTGGGGGAAATGAATCAATTCCTAAATAAATACCATTGTATTTAGAATAATTGAAATAAGCATAAGTCTTTGAAAGTTTTGGATAACTTTTCCACATGGGAAAGAAACACTTCTCGCAGTCAAAAGTAATACAGTACATTGTGTTCTCCTCTTTATTGTTCATGATGAAAATTCAAGCAAATAATGTATTCTCCATACGCTGAGGACCAAACTTTTCCTCTAATGTAATACTGAACCACTAAAGATAATTATTATAGTATGTAAGTGTATAGGAGTTAATATGCAATGTATTATGCAAAAGATAAATTTTTATGATTTTTTAAAAATTATTTTTCTAAAATCTTTATTATTATTATATTGCCATTTCAATTAATTGAAGATTTAAAAATTCTGAGTTTTATGTTTTGGTAATAACGTGGTCTGTAATTTTGGAAACTTTAGTAGCATTTTTAAAAATTGAAGAAACACAAGTGCCTATTACCATTTAAGACAAAGATTTTAAAAAAGTTTTTGCAGTCTGAGACAGTTTTAAACTGACTGATTTAGTTTTTTACAAATAATTTATGCACATTTGATGAAATTTAATTAGAAACAACTGAAATATAAGACAATGTAACCAATAAGATGTCCAACATTTTTCAACATAGCAGTTTTTATTCCTCTTATCTATAGGCCAATCCGTCCTATTTCTATTTTGAAACATTTCTGATACATGTTTCTTTCAAACAGACATAATTTTCACTTGTCGTTATTTTCTCTTTGTCAGGTATTTTGCAATATGGATCTTAATGGGGGAGGTTGGACTGTAATACAACATCGTGAAGATGGAAGTCTGGATTTCCAGAGAGGTTGGAAAGAATATAAAATGGTAAGATGAAAGAATTTATGTAGGTTTTTTTTTTTTTTTAAGATTTTATTTCTCCTTTTTCTCCCAAAGCTCCCCCCCCCCCCCCCGGTACACAGTTGTGTATTTTTAGTTGTGGGTCCTTCTAGTTGTGGCATGTGGGATGCTGCCTCAACGTGGCTTGGTGAGCAGTGCCATGTCCAAGCCCAGGATTCGAACCAGTGAAACCCTGGGCCGCCAAAGCAGAGCACGTGAATTTAACCACTGGGCCATGGGGCCAGCCCCCTATGTAGTTTTTGATGTTTTGTCATGAAGTTATCTTCACCACACTATGTGATAAATTCTTGTATTTTTAGGTGTTTTCAGTTATTTAAAAAATAAAATGATACATTACTGACCTTATTTTCATTAAACACAAAACACTCATAAATCATTTTGAGTAAATGATTTCCACGTGTACATCAGAAAGAAAAAGGTATTACTGAAATTATTTGATGGACTATTATGTATTGTCTGGATTCATTTCTCATTGAATGTTGGTGGGGGAAGCTAAAACTTAGACCCAGACTGAATACATGAGCCAGGATGAGGAGGCGTGCAGGGTTGCAGGTTGTGGAACAGGATGGGTGGGTACTACCAATGGCCTCACTCACATGGCTAGCAAGTTGTTGTTGGCTGTTGACTGAGACCTCCATGTGGCTAGGTTGGGCTTCTCCCAGTACAGTGATCCAAGGTCATCAGACTTCATATGTAGCAGTTAGCATCCTTAATCACAAAAATAGAAGCTTCCAGGCCTTTTTAAGATGTATTAGACCCAGTAATGGCACAATGTCACTTCCACAACATTCTTTTGGTTAAAGTTGATGACAGGGTCAGTCCAGATTCAACGTGAGAGGAGTACACACGGGTGTGAACTGTGAAGAATGATCCATTGCTGTCTCCAAAATAACAGCAGACATCATCATCATCATCATCATCATCATCACCACCATCATCATAGCTAACTTTTTCAATGCTTAATGGGTGACAGCCCCACATAAATTCTTATCTAATTTTTATATCAAATCTATTATCTAATACTGTCTCCATTTTAAAAGGAAACTGAGCAAGTTGGGAGATCAATTTTCCCAAGATAATATAGTAGATGGTTGAAATAATCCACAATCAAATAATCACATAGTCAATGCTTACAATGTTAACTATTAAAATCTGCTGACAAAATGTCAAGGCACAGTAATGGAAGAGGATTTCCATTTATGGACTAATTCTCATATTTTATGTATAAATCTTCTGGACAATTCTTGTCAAATTTTTGACAAATTCCCCTCTCAGAAGGTAGAGAAAAAGACGAAGAGAGATGTTGTACTAGCCTAAGTTCTGTCTTGATATTCTTGTAGAAAATGTGTGAAAACTGTGGTTGGTCAACATTCACAGTCTACCCACTAATAGGTTCATAGTTGGTCAAAAGACACTAAACAAAAGGTTTTAGTAAATAAAGGGAGGTCTCTAGTGGTGTCTCTGTGTCTACAATATTTTTATCAGATACGCCATTGAGTACTCTGTAAGTAAGTTAATGAAGTTTGGAGTTACACAAAGTTGGAACTTTGATGTCTTCAATAAACCGTAAACTCAAGATGGAAAGGTAGGCTAAAGCCAACAAGTGTTTTTTTCACTATTAGCATGAGACTGAATTATTCTTTAATCATGGCTTTTAAGAAGTCTACCCTTCTCCCTTTTTTAAAATAGAAAGACTATCATGTTCTAATCAAACTAGAACAATTTTTCAGTTGAGGATCAATTCTACAAGGTCAGAAAATGAGATAAGCTCCAAAATTCTGAAACATTTTGGCAAAAAATGAGTCTAATGACTTTTTAAATTTTAATTTAAAAAAATCGTCGTATATTACAACTTGGTTAACTTTTACCAAAACACAAGGTAAAAAGTGTTTCAGTTGTTTCCTCCAGAATTTTTCTTTCACGAAAGACAAAGTGACATGACTCCACAAAGAATGGATGTAGACTCCTTATGCCAATTCTTATGACTCACACCCATTTCTGCTTCCTACATCAGAAGAACTGACTGCTAGATATACATCTTTTGGGAAGACAAGAGCTTTTTGGCATGGACCACTTTCTCCTCAATCTTCACTAATCTGCTATTATACACACTGAGACTCTTTACTTCTTTCTCAGGCACTGAGTACAGACATGGTTTCGTCCCTCGTTCCTTTCTGCTTTTCCTCTCTTCTTCCCTTCTTGCTGGTTGCTATCTATGGGCTGCCTCTTGCTTCATATGGTTTCCAGAACAATATGTTAAAATTATGAACACATGAAATTACAAATATAGATTATATATTGTAATTATTATTTTTAAACCTCTCTCAACATGGAAGATTTGCAGTTTATTTGATTCTTAACAGTAGTTGTAAGCCTTCAAAAGTCTTTGACCTGAGCACCTGAGCTTTGTTTTCACTTAAACTTCCTTTAGGAGGAGATTCAGCAAAATCTGGTTTATGGATTTGTAAAGATGTTTGCCAAGAGGAAAGTCCAGAGTGGGCCTTTTTAATGAGGCACTTAGGGAACTACACTAACTCCTTCAAACCATGAGGGTACCATTTAGTGGCCTCTAGCAATAACACTTATCAGCAGTACTTTTGCATATAAAGCCCAATCAAGCTAAGAGTTCCAAATAGTACCCTAGCGGCCTAACTTTATAGAAGGTGGAGACTAATGCCCTGGAGACAACCTGGCTTTGTGTTGAAAACAATTGCCCCCATAAACAGAGCTTCCTATGGACACAAATATTTCAGGGCACCATACCTTCTGGGAGTTCTGTGTTTCTGGAAAAAATTAAGAGGACATTTTCAATTTTAACATCATCACATTAAAAAGAGAAAAATACATATGAGATTGAAAATATTGAAATAAATCATTCTTTCCATCTTTCTTGGGCTGAGTGTGCCAGCATTTAGAGGAGATGCACAATTGAATTGTATATTAAAGCACCTTTGGAAAGCCACAGCGCAGTAACACTGACTTCTTATCTGTTTTCTTTAATCATTTGTACAAAAGGAGATGAAACCCGTAGGACACACGGACTGTGTCTGGTTTCAATTGCTTCAGCTATAAAAAGTCAACACTTTCTATGAGCATTATCAGACAAAACAAATAAAGTATCAGAGACAATTATTTTATTAACTTGGAAAAATACAAACCAAAACTGAACATTTCTGTAGGTTTTGGCAAAAACTAATGAATATTGGTCTTTCCTCTGTGTTCATTCTTTTAGCACAATTTGGTTTTTAAAGCCAATTTTAAGTAAGCATTAGTTTAGGTTAAATTCTAATGTCTCTTTTGCCTTTTATTTAAGAACTAAGGGAGAAATAAAATTGATTAACAATCTATCTGAATTATGATATCAACATCTTTCGTGTGACTGTGAGTGGCATAACTAAACACAGTTTTCATGAAAGGATATAGCATCCTTGGATTTTATTTATCAAGAGATTTTATTTTTATTACTGTTGTTTATTCATTCAGTAAGGACTTGCTGCTTTTTCAGTATCAGCAATGAATTTTTTATGTTTTATTTTTATTTTGGTGTCTGTTACAGACTATTTGGAGTAAAATATAGACCTATGGTAAGGTGTTATGTGTGCAATAACGTGTAAACCTATATTTTTTAGATGTGCATTGGCCATCTCTTTATTTCAGCCTGAAAATAAAATGTTTTTCAAAGACAGTTCCATGATACATAATCAAAACTTGCCTCTTAATGTGGAGCTCAGTATGAAGATGAAGTATTGTGCTTGTATTTTCCCCATGTACCATTGAAATAATTTGATCTGATTAATATATTCTTTCTCATTTCACTTGGAGCAGCTATTTCACGTCATAATTATATGATTCCCCACCTTTGGTACACAGCAGATTCACTTGTGGAAACTTTTATGTGTACAGATCTCTAAGCCCACCTGAGACATAGTGGGTCAGAACCTCCATGTAGGAACCAAGTCATCTATATTTTTAATAAGCTCCACAGCTCTTTCTGATATGCACTCCTAGATGAAAGCAGCTGTCAGGACTATCAATTTAGTAGCATGGGTTTAAGATCTCAAAACTTACCTCTTCTGTAGAACCTAAAACCTATGATATGTAGAGAGAAAGAGATTTTAAAAAGTAGGACCAAGGAGAGTTGAAGGAGACAACTTCTTTTCAGCATTAGGAAGCAAAAGCAAGAATAAGAAAGTAGTCTACGTTTTGGTTTATGTCCCAACTGCAACTAGTTGGTTTAAATTTCTTATTTAATAATTAACTTCTTTTAATTACTTATTTAATACTTAATAATAATTAGTTATTTAATAACTAACTTCTGGGATTAAAATGGCTTTTATATAAACAAACATTTGTATAAACAAATACTCAACTTGTCCTAAGAATACATTAGTTCCTCGCATCTGAAAACATTTAAAATAATTGTTTCAGTATTCCCATATTAATTTTCAGGCTAAGACAAGATCCTGGATTATTTTTGTTCCCTTTCTCATACATAGCAGAAAGGAACCTGCTTACCCTCAAGTAACTTACAGTCTTGGGGGAGAGAGGCAAGTAAAATTACTATGTATTGTGATATATCCTCTAACTATAATAACAACAGCAACTAGATTTTTAAGTGCTTCTCATGCATCAGCAGTGAGCTAAATACTTTAGATATGTTATTTCCTTCTCACAACACTTTGTATGGAAATGACATTTTTAATCCCTGTTTTGCAGATGAAGAAACTGAGGCTCAGAAGTAATGTTGGAGGTTCCACAGCAAATATGTGGCAGGAAAAGGTTTCAAATTGGAGCAGAGAGAGGGAGTAGAAGTTACTTAATCAAAGCCAAGCCTTTGTTCCTAGACATCATATTTGTGGTCTGCCTGATAAACTATCCAATAGACAGTTTACTAATGTGGGAACCCGTGTCCCTTTCTTTCGCTTATTTTTCATCTTTATGATGAAACAGTTGTTTCTGCATCACTGCGCTTAGCTGTTAGAAGGGTCTCCTCCCTACACTATCAAACAGCCATTTTGATTCATTGTAGCCACAATAGAGCATAATTAGATAGCTTTTGGGGAAGGTGCACGAAGTAGAATTTTGGTTTCTAAAAGCAAATTTCGTTGCTTCCTTTTTAGTTGCTTTTTCCTCTATTTTCAATCAGAAAAAGCAAAGTGTTTAGGAACAGATATTAATCTCCACTTAGAGGGAGGTACAAGCTTGCATGCCAAGATGGGAATGGAGGCTTTTGTAGAAATGACGCTAAGGCTCGTCCATTTGTGAGGCTCCCTGGAGATCACTGCTCTTATCCTGGGGAAGCTGGAGTGTTTTATCCATGAAGCTCTTTCAACAGCATGGAAATATGTGACCTAAAACTTAATGCTTCATCATTCCCAGACTCCTTATTCACATTTAGTGTAATTGCTGAATCCCTTCTAACTGATTACACAGAAGAGAGGATCATCAAGTGGTTAGAGGGCGAGTTTTGACACGTCTGAGCCGAAAAAAAATGCAAAGAAAATCCCAGCAGTCTTTTTTTTCTTTCCAGTGGCTGTTCCAACTGAGAATGTGCTAATTCTTTGACTTTAGTCCCCTGTAGCTTTCTCTTTTTGCTTATTCATTGGAGAAGGTAAGCTTCACCTCTTCTCCCTACTGTGTAGCACCCGCTGCCATAAGAATATGTAAAATTCTTAGCACATCCTCTGTTGCTCTAGTGTTTCCTGCCACTGTGGAACTTTTGCAGCGTGTGACTTGAGCATCTTAGGAACAGAGAGGAAAGTACTGTCTTTGCAATAGTGACTTCAGTGGGTCCTATCTTTGCTCAGAGCTACAGGTAGATAGTCTTCAGAGAGTATGTATCCAGTGCAATCTGGACAAAGGGTGTTCAGTTAACCAACAACTAAGTTAATTTGGGGAATAAATTTAAAAATGTGCCTACATATACTAATGCATTTCATTTCAACTTTAAATATTAAAACATACATTCATTTGCCCATTTTTTAAAACTTAGAGCCAAAGCCTGGAATTCCGGGTTTGTTGTTCTTTCATAAAACTTTCACATAATGAGATATATCAGATTTCTAGCTTCCATTTTTTAAACTAGAGCAAGTACGACACATGCAAAGCAACGTAAGTTAAAAACCCTCTAACGTGTTATTTTTCCCAGTCTTTTAGAGTTGTTACAATGCATAATCCAAAGGTGTTTTTTAATGAATTTTTTTGAAAAAACCTAAACATTTAAATTAAGTTATATAAAAAAACAAAATAAAACAAAGCCTCCTCTTTCCCCACTAATATTTAACTTATTTACTTAATATTATTAGTCTTATTATTATAATAACAGAACTGCCATAAATGGATTTGGGACCAAACACAACTGACCTTTGGTAAGTAACTCCATTGGCAGAGACAGCAGTGCACAAATGTATTTAACATTTTTGGTATACTCTGGGCATCCATATGTCTTAAAGAAGGAGTGGAGAACATTGATTCACGTGTTAAATTGGTTAACGGAGAGCACAGTTAAGAAGACTTCTACTGTAGTTATAATTCTATAAAGTTGATGTGCATTAAATTTGAAAAGAAACAAAGATTTTCCAAATTCTGTCATCTGTATTGCAAAAATAAGGAATCCTTGATTATTTTAGTACCTCCCTTATACTTCTTAATGTAGATAAAATGAAACCTTTATTAATGAATAGCTGAATTAACCAGAATCTGTTTCCTTCTGAAACATCAGACTATATCCTGTGATAAGCGGAGGTGTGTCTTCCAGATATTAGCACTCACAGGACAGAGGGGCAGCTTGTTCAGATGCAGGTTCGTGGGGCTGGCTCTCAGATGTTTTCATTCAGTGTGGAGCCAGGAATTATTTTTTTTCAACCAGAGCTCCAGTGATTATGATCCAGTTGGGCACTTTAAGAAACACTTCCCTGAGACTCAACCAAATTACCTACAACAAAGAATAGTGTTTCAAGGCTACTTCTCTGAATACCATTCCTTCTCACGTTCTTCCTTTCTTTTCTTCCTTTTCTTTGAACTTCAATAAAACATATGGAGCACCCAGTCTATGCCAACATTCCAGTAGTCTTTGAGGATTCGCATATACCACACAGCATCTGTCCTCAAGGAGCTCGTAGTCTCTTCAGAAAGACAAACACATAGATCGAGAACTACATTGAACTTCAAGCATTTCCAGGGAATACTTTCTGAGGCAATTGTGAATACCCAAAAGTCTAGAATACCAGTGGTTTCTTAGGGTTCTTTATTTTCCTATCACCAACATTATCAGTTGGTTTTCTTTTGGGGACCACTGTTTCTCCCCATAAAGAAATTATTTTGGACACTTAACAAACATGACCAGGATTGCCTTAAAGAGAACACTGGAGCCATATTGAGATCAGGTGCAGAGCAGCCAGCTAGGTTCACTCACTAGCTCTTCCTTGTCATCCTTCTACCTTGAAATTCAAACCCATGTCAGTGAAGCATTTAAAAGATTATAGTCCCGGATTTACAGGTTTGCTTACTAATATTTAAAACTGAGATTGTTAAAGCTATAAAGATCAAGGGTCTAGTAATATGTCTGAATTATAATCTGAGCCTAATTTGACTCCTAAATAATAACAATAACAAAAACAATAATAATATTGTTAAATAACTTGTCCAATACTATCCTGATAATATCCATTGGAAAAGGCTTAAATTTTTCATTGTTTAAAATATTCCATTAACTAGTATTATAGAAACATTTTCAAAAGCAAGCTGTGACTGAGAAGCATTTACAGGTTAAACCTATTAATCAGATTCATTTAATCCAAAACATCTCATCCATACAGATTTGAATATCTGGTTTTACTGTAATAAGAATTAGACATAAGCCTCGATGGAGGGAAACATATCAGAAAAGTATTGATTCCGTAATTGAATAAGAGGGTGTAAAAACATGGAAGAAATATCTTTACTTTTAAAGAATGTTTTATTACTATTTACAACAGTTAAACACTGATCATGAAAAGAGCTTCTTTCTGAAGTAACAACTGCATCTCTATCTTCTTTCACAGGGTTTTGGAAATCCCTCCGGTGAATATTGGCTGGGGAATGAGTTTATTTTTGCCATAACCAGTCAGAGACAGTACACACTAAGAATTGAGTTAATGGACTGGGAAGGAAACAGAGCCTACTCACAGTACGACAGATTCCACATAGGAAATGAAAAGCAAAACTACAGGTAAGTCCTTCTTCTGTGTAGCACTCCACTACCTTGGGTCTAGCCACTTAATAGTTTTAGTGGAAAAATGTGAAAAAAAGAAATTATGAAAGTCATCCATCAAAGTAAAAACGAGTTGTTTGTCTAGGCCTATGACAAAGAAATACAAAAAGCCTTATAGAGACTCCTTAAAAAATTTAAACTTCAAGTTTCACAGACTTACTGATGTTGGCTCAATTCTAGACAATAGGGAATTTAGTCAAGCACAATATTATTGTTTTTGTTATTGTTACAAAGGTGCAGTGAATTCATACGTATAAAACTGATGACAGAGAACTGACTCAAATTCAGTGGCTTGAAATAAATACTCCATTACTTCTGTCAAAAGATTTTCTACTTATACTTTCTTTATTAACCTTTCTTAAATTATTATTTTTTCACGTCTTGAAGGTGACAAAAAAAGGAGTAAAATTTTATGTTTTTGAATGACTTACATAAAAGGTAACATAAATGAGGCTTAATTTAGAAGTTTTTGGTAAATAATGTAAAAGGCAAAAACAAACTCAAATAATGGCATCAATCCACACAATATATTGTTGCAGTTATAAAAATAGGGAAACTATCCACTTAATTGTTAACATCTCTGATTTTTTTTTTTTGATGAGCAGCTTGTACACTAGAAAAAGAAACATTAAGAAATGATGAAGCAAGTAATGTGGTGTGGTAAATTCATTTCACAAACACTTATTTTTTTCCTTCTGTGTTCCAGGAACTCTACTATACACTGATGATTTTGCAGTCAGTGACGAAGTCACTAGTTCCCCAGACCCCACAGTCCAGCTTTGTTACTAACTATGTCACTGAACAATTGATTGGCACTCCTTGAGAACAGGGAATATATTTCAGCTACTTTTATATCACTACTCATTAACGCCATGCCTGGCACATAGCAGGTATTTAATAATTGTATATGTGCCTCAGTTTTCTAATCAGCAAGTTAGAGTTGCAGTGATGTTAAGCTCTCAATATTGTGGCTACTCTACATCCATCACGGAAAACAATCGTGTCCATTATAGGGTTGGCACATTGCTTCAAGCAAAATGCAATGACAGCAACCAAAGACTTCTGTCTTTTTCCAACCTGTGTGGCCCTCTCCTCATAGTTCAACTGTTTCTGCTGCTTATTTGTCTTTTTGAGACATACCATTCTTTAGGAGTTCGAATCTACAACTTTTTCATGAACACGTCTCATGTTATTTTAATGGATCATGTATGGGATTGGATCCTTGGAGACGTAATAATCATTTTCTTAACAAACAATGATGATGTCACCACAATAGAGGATGAGAAATAGATCTAAAGAGCTGATAGTCCCATGGCAGGGAGTGAGAGTATACATAATGGCAACTCAAGAAACCATAGAAGAGACATTTATAAAATGCAATGGAGTGTAAGAAGAAGTGTTTCCAAGGAGGTCCATATTTTGAGAATTTTATAACAAGAAAAACCACTGTAAAACATCAGGGGTACTCTTATGTAAATGTTTTGACCTGAAACTTGAGACTAGATGAAACTTGGCTAACGTAAGACAGCCTGACAATAGGACTAGCAAGTAATTAGTCTAGTCCTTTTCTAGGCTCCTGAAGAATTTGCTTTGGTTCCTTTTCCAAAATGTCTCTCAATTTGCGTGTGTGTATGTGTGTGCACACACACGTGGTTGCGAGGCCGGAGTGGTATTAGGGAGACAGCGATTGGGCAGGTTTAGGAGGATTGTGGGCATCTCAATTTGGCTTCAGGGTGTGTGGTATGAATGTCATTCTGCCATAGGCATGAGGAAGGAGCATTTACCTCATCTTAGAGTATCCTACTGCCCTCATTGAGCATTTCCCATTCTTTCAACATCCGTGTGATTCCATTCTTCACCCATATGATGCAGATCTATGAGCAAAACGTTGTCTTCCCAGCTAGAGTGAGGCATACCCTCTGGTATCCCCATTTTTCTTTGTTGAGACAATTGTGAACCTTGAGAATAAGAATTATAAATCTAGAAGGAACTTTATAATTTAATTCCAAACCTATGGTTTTAAAGAAAAGAAAGCTGAGGTCCAGAAATATGCAATATTTTGCCCAAGGAGGGAGAAAGACTTAAATGCGGGATGTTTAACTCCTACCTAGCTAGGTGTGATTTTCACTGTACCATGCAGCTGTGATAAAGTTGGTAGTTCTGACCCTCTCTCCTGCCAAGACTCAGCAGAAAACAGGTCTGTAATCATGACTTTCTCATGCAAGTAAATATTAGGATTCATATTGGCATCAAATGGGAAATTAGGACTCATTAAACATAACGCCTGTTCTGGTGAAAGCTTAGTTAAAATAATCACACTATAAAATGGTGTTATTCACTCTCTCAAAGAAAATCAAACAGAAGCTTGAAAAGGGAAGCTACACCTTGGTGACTTCCTTCTTCACCTGCATCATCACTCACTCATGTCCAGCACTGTTTCCCCAGGCCCAGTATCATCACATGTGGCCTGAAGTAGAACTGCAGATGTCCAGCTTTGCCTTCATGTGTTTTCCTTCCACTCCTTTCTCTTCCCTCTGAATTCGAATACATCATTGCGATAAATCATCAAAAGTATTAATGTTAACATTTGTATGGTGTTTTATAATTTATGAAATGATTTTTAATTTAATCTTTACAATGACTTTTTGAGGTAGGTATTATTAGCTACATTTCAAAGATGAAGAAACTGTGGTTTTGGTCCATTGACTTGCTCAAATTCAGCCAAATTGTAACTAAAATCAAAACTATGGAATTTGTGCTAGATTTTTGTCTTATATTTTTACATTTTCTATATTTTTCTTCTTTCAAATTAAATTCAGAGTTTTTTTTTAAGACTTTTCTTTTTAAAAATACTCTATTTTAATAGAAATTGTATTCTGAAAACTCTTGTAATAGCTGTGGCCATAATTTATAAATCTAATGTTTTTAAAAGAACATCTTTTTTATGCTCTAGACACATATTGATTAAAAGTAAGTGTTGTGAATGGATAGATGAGCTTTAAAATGTACATATATAGCACATATATTTCTTTTATCCTCTAAGGAAATTACAAATGATTTTCTCAGATAGAAAATAAAATCTACAGAACCCAGGAGAATATAAATATGAAAAAAAAATAATGTGAGTGTCATGATAAACACATCATGTGAAACAACACACAATCAACGTGAAATTATTAAATACTTCCTCTAGAGAGGTAGTGTTATCCAGACCCTTGTCATCTAACACCCAGACTATTATAGAGTCTTCTTGCCTCCAGTCCTGATGCTCTCAAGTATATCTTCCGCACTATTGTTGGGATGGTTTTCCTAAAAGACAATCTGACTTGGTCTCTGCCCTCCTTCATATATTTCAACAGGGTTCATATATCTACAGGTTAACGTCTTCCACTTAAAATTCCTCATGGCCTGGCCCTACCTACTTATGCAGCTACTGCTATCATACTCTCCCCACGGCCTCACCCAACTAGATACCCCCTCTTTATGATTATGTTCCAGAAACTACTTGCAATTTCCCTAAGCCTTCCATGCCTTTGTTTATGCTATACTCTTACTCTACAAATATAAACCCAAATTTGGATACATCTTCTAAATCTTCAAGATTCTACTTTATCCCAGGGAGTCTTCCCTGATACCTTCTATGGTATGTGCTGTGATGCACTCACCCATAGCCTTCCTTCAGAGCTGAAGCACTCCTTCTCCCACTTCCTAGGAATGTTGGTGGCTAACACCTTGTAGCCAAGGTCCCCTGATTGGGCATTGCCTGTGGCTGAAGAAAGTCACATCATCTAAGGTCACTGTTCCTTCCTGCAGACAGATTGCGTCCAATGGCAGGTCAATAAAGGTGTAACGTACCCCTTGCCTCAGTGAGGGACAATTCTGAAGGGCCATCCAAGGTCCAGAATTCCACTTGAGCTTAGCTGAGATCTTCACTGTGACTGCATATGAGCCAAACTTCTCCCTCTGCTCAGTACCTCTTTCTTCACTTTGCCACAGGGATTGATCCTAAGAACACTTCCCTACACATCTCCCTACAGTGATTTTTGCAGAGAAATGCTTCACCCTCACTCAGGCCAATTTGGATGCTTTGTGCTCTCACAGCTCCATAACGGTCTCTGGATAACTATCCAGTATCCACATTCTATTATAAGTCATTAATAAGTATTTATTGAATAATTGTGTGTAGAGCTTTCCCACTAATTTCTAAGCTTCTAGAGTACAGAAACTATTTGGTCAAGATTCAAGATAGATACCAAACTATTAACTAAAAGTTAATAGCTAATATTTGATGAATATATACTATGCACCAGACACCTTATTCTCACATGAGAGAAATGGTACTGTGCACAAGATCACAAGGACTAATATGAGTAGAAGTCAAGATGTGAGTTTTGATCTCATAACTGCCCCTCATATGGCCATCCCTGATTAAGGGAAATCCATCAGTTAATTTCTAGAATTAAATACACTCAAAGTACATATTCTAAGAGATAAAATATGTTTCCTCTAATCCCATTTCTATCTTTAATAATCTGAATGTGGATGTACATATTTTCTCATCTCTCTGGTTCTCAGTTTTCTGTCATATAAATTAAAGTAGTTGTAAAACTCTTTACAGCTCAAAAATTATTTTCCAAAATAGAATTGATTTTATGCTTATGTTTCTTTTTTATTTTATGACCTTTCAGTTCTTTGATAAACGATCAAATTTTTATCTCTCTAATAAATACTTCAATAAGGGTTTCCATCAGTTTAGGGCTTACAGTGACCTTTTACTTCTCATGAAAACTTTGCTGGTCCCAATATATAGAATTAAAAAACAAATACACAGCGACCACCATGACAACAAATGCTTAAAAAAATAACAGATTATGTGGGGTTGGAGAGATGCTATGATCTACTGGAAAGAGCTCTAGAATAGGAATCAGAAGATATGGGAGATATTAAATAGCGAAGTCTGGCTTCACTATCTATAAAACCGACTTGGTTGTATCAGTCAGTGTTCAGTCAGGGAAACACAGTCATGATGAGTGTTATGAAATTAAGGGATTTGTTATACAAACTACACCCTATACAAATGTGAGATGAGCTGTGGAAGTGAAGGTCTGGAAGGTGAAGGTGGGAAAATCAGAGAAAGTCGCTAACACATATGCTTGAAACCTGGTATGGTGGTGAACAAGCCAGAGCTTACGGGGAAATCCAAGAAACCAAGCACGTCCAGCCCCCACAGTGGAACCACAAAGGGGGAGATCTAAGGAAACCTGTTGCTTCAGGGTAGCTGTGTTACCTGGGGGTGTGCAGTTAAACAACTGGTGGTAGGCCTGGAGCTGTTGCCAGCATGGGGAAAGCAAGCTGGACACAGTGGAAGAGAGGACAAGCTGGGAACTGTCCGGTGCTCTACCCATGAATATCACCATATCTAATGATGGTCTGAGAGTTGGGCCAATGCTTTACTTCCACCTTCCAAATCTCACACACAATCTTCTTTTGGCCAACTCTAACTTGGGACCATACAAGGAAGGAGATTCTGGGAAACATAGATCTCAGATTAACCAAGTTGACAGTAGGACAGTAGGATTAACCAAGTTGCCCAGTATACCTTGGGCAAATCACCTACTATATTATACCTCAATTTTCCCATTTTTAAGTGGGACTAATCTCCCCTCTCCTACCATAATTGCCATTTTGTTATAGGGATCCCATCAGAAAGAGTATTCAAATATACTTTATATTGGACAAACTTAAATGCCACAAACTATGAAAGATATTTAGATATTTTTAATTCAATTTTTATCATACCAAGAAACTTATTATTGATTAAATTAATTAAAAATTTAAATTATATTTCTATGTTGAAATCCACCCCCCTCTCTCCCCCCAAAACCTCTTTTGTTGGTTGGTATTTATCTATTTATTTCTTTGGATTCTGGACCTAGTCCAAGTTCGCTCATTGCATCTGTGGTCTCTTTAGTCTTTGCCTAAAACAGTCTACACACACCCACTGTTAATATTTTTAAAGAATCCAGGGTCACTTTTCCTCGGAAATGTCTCTTTCTGGGTTTATCTGATTTCTTTCTAATGAGATTCAAATTAAATTTTTTTGACAAGGATGCTATATAAATGATACTGTGTATTTTTCATTTTATCACATCAGAAACGACAAAAGGTCAATTAGTCCCATTATTGGCTGGGCTAAGTTTATTTAATTCACTTAAGGTTTTGTTTTTGCAATGGAATATGTAGTCTCTTAAAGAAAATTTTTACAAAATATCATAATGTTTGAAACACATAAAGCTGATTTATTTTGGTTGAAGAGTCTGTAGGGACCTATTGCAGTATCCCTTTGCCCTCCCCTTGCTAGTGCCTTAGGCATTTGTTGATCACAGGTTAAAAACCATTGTATTATTTTTTTTCTTTCTTTCATTTTTTTTGACGAAGATCTGCCCTGAGCTAACATCTGCCAATCCTCTTCTTTTTGCTGAGGAAGATTAGCCTGAGCTAACATTCGTGCCCATCTTCCTCTACTTTATATGTGGACACCTGCCACAGCATGGTTTCATGAGCAGCACCATGTCAGCACCTGCGATCCAATCCGGTGGACCCCAAGCCGCCAACACGGGACATGCGCACTTAACTGCTGCGCCACTGGGCCAGCCCCCGTATTATTATTTTTATAACTAAAAAAGTGAAGATTTACCAATTGGAGATAAATTTAGTCGTACTACTTTCAAGTATAGAAAGAAAAAGAAAATTATATTAAAAATTTACAGTCTCGTTAAAAAGGCATAGTTTTAGTAAACTTTTTTTATTGGATCAAGTGATTTTGCATGTTAGTTTTCTCCATTCTTAGTTGGCAGTTTTATCCCTGAAGTTAATTCCTTTATCTTTTTATGGTATTAACTCAATTAGTAAATCCTTTATCACAGATGGTATAATAGCAAGGTTGAAGATAGCCCCTCTTTGAACCAATAGAAAATTTGTATTAGTAAAGTCTGAATGATAATGTTTAACCATGTATAATGTACATCTTATATTACAATTATAATCTAACTATAATATTTATAATGCACTATGTGGGAATATTCTTCATATTTTATTATGTCCGTATTATTTGTTGGGGATGAATGATCCCTTCATGGTTGAACTGACTGTGGCTATGTTAAAAGCCTTGTTCTGGAAGAGATTCCACATGAAGGGATGAATAGAATATTTGAAACAAAATTTCTAAAAAGAATCTTCACAATAATTTGGCCATTAAATATCTGTTTATACAAAGTTTATTTTTGGCCAAGATCTTTATTGGGAAGCAGTTTGAGGTAATGGGTAAAACATTGTATCGGCAATCAAAAGACAGGAACTCTGGACTTGGATCTGTAGCTACTTTTCTGAATGACCTTGCACGAGTTACTTCACTTTTCCAAGACTCAGGTCCTCAGAATCAAAATGAGGAGGTAAGGAAGAAGTCTTTCCAATTCCAAAATCCTTCTTTTTTATTCAACCATTAAAGTGCTCCCATGTCGTGTGTGCATTTCGAGGACAAAACAAATTAGTGTGGATTGAAAAGAATTCTCTTGAGTCTCCCACGAAAATTTAAACCCTGCATTTTTGTAAGTATTGCAAAACTCGTTTCACTCCTTTTTGTGAAATGTTTTTCATTTCTCTGATCCTCTGAGCTTACATGGTTCTGGCTGGAACTGGTAGCAGATGTGTTGAAATACTGAGAGGAAAGTTATTTTTTACAGCAGTTCTGGACTGATCAAGGTAGAAAAAGGTATATAGGGAATCTCTTGGTAGTTTCTACCCTCTTGAATTTTTGGTCTAGGTATGAAACTCAAGGCTTTAAGTAGTTTTGTTTGTATTTTCAAATAATTTCTCCAACTTGGGAGATGTATTACTTTTTTTAGACTGTGATTTTCATTGTGGTTACTTCCTAAAACAGAGAAGGAATTGTTTTATTCAACAAAATTTGTACTTTGTACTTAACGGAGATGAAATACTCAAGAAGAAAAAGGCACGCTCTTACAGCATACTTTGTATCTTCTTCAGGTCTTCGAAGGGGCAGGAACATCTCTTGACTTTAAGGCCGATTGATGTCAGTCTCTAGAGTCTTGGACTTTTCCAAGCTGACCAAAAAAAATGCCCCAGTGCTGTTAGGTCTAAGGAGTCCCAGAGGATTCCTGCTCCAGAATGAGTAATGCTGGGACTCAGAAAACTGCTCTCCTAGAAACTTACAGATTGGCAAATGTATCTAGAATCAGCTAGCGCTGCCTCCAGGAAATAGTCTAGGGAGATGTCCTGTGGTCCCTCTGCTGGGGGTCCTCCTAATGTTGTCCACTACTGAAAAGATGAAGGCTCTATCTTCAATGAATGAAATATTTGTTATTTTCTATTATGTGCTATCCTAGGACAAATTGTTCACAGAAATTTCAGTGCAGTTGTATATGTGTATGTTCACACATATGCATACACATGTGTGATGGAGATAGGCTAAGGGGTAATGCCATTAACACAGGGAGTTCACTAATAAACACTAGTATGGCATGAATGGGGGACCTTATCAATTTAGTGAGGTTTGGAAAACTTCCAAGGGGTGGCCTAAAAATGGCAAATTGGAATTAGCTGGAGAAATAGTTCAAAGTTGGAGGTTGAAGAGGTAATAGCGTATGCAAAGGCTCAGAAGGGAGACTCAGCATGTCTTGTTAGGTGAGCTGCAAGTAGTTAGGTATGGCTTAAACAAAGAGTGTAAAGGTGTAATGACAAAGCATGATGCTAAGAGCAGAGAGGAGCGCCACACAACTAGTAATATGAGGGCGACTTAGGCCTGGCCCCTAGTGATGGCCTCTGAGGGCAGCCCATCTGAAACGGTCTTCTCTCACACCCAATCAATTTTTTTTTCACTCAATGTTTTGATTATTCTCTTCAATAAATACGAGCAACAACAACGTGCAAGATGCTGTGGGGGAAACAAAACCCACAGAACTCAACCTCTGTCCTTCAAGAGTTTAACCTCTTTGCCAACTTGATTTTCTTTGTTCTTTAAGTCTTAGCGCCATCTGTAGAACTCTGCTTTGTAGACTGAGTAAGGAGCTCCTTCGACGTGCTCTCCCTGTGCGCTGTGCATATCTTTATCAGAGTCCTCATCACACTTGGTTGTACTTGGTTATTGCCTGTTATTAGGCTGCCACCTCTAGGTGGGCAGGAACCTCTCCACAAGTCTTGGCATATGTCTGCAAAGGAAGCACTTTCTAATAAATATATGAAAGATATATAAACAAAGATATTTTTTATCCACTCAACAAACACAGCTGACTACTAAATAGCAATTATTGATCTAGATGCTGGAAATTCAAAGATCAAGAAGTCAAAATTCCTTCCCTCAGAGGTTGATGTTATAGAAAGGCAGCATTTGACAGTAAGATTTTTGATAAAATGCTATGTCCTTTAGTTTCTTGGATTGTTGCTTGGTTGAGATTCATTTGCCTGATCTATTCAACTGTGGGCTCTTCTGTTTGTTTTCTTTACCTGCAAAAGATATGCAAGAAATTCTACGTTGCCTGACGCCAAGAAAATGAAATAAAATGTTAATAAAATAGGTACACAACATACCTTATTTCTTAGGTCAACTGATCCTAGAAAAGGATGCTATGTTGCTGTCATTGATAAGCAGTTTGTGGATTACAATGACTATGTACTTTGTCTGCAATTTTCTTTTTCATGAGGAAGATTGGCCCTGAGCTAACATCTGTGCCAATCTTCCTGTATTTTGTATGTGGGATGCTGCCACAGCATGGCTTGATTAGTGGTGTGTAGGTCCACACCCAGGATCCGAACCGGCGAACCCTGGGCCACTGAGGCAGAGCACAAGAACTTAACCACTATGCCACCAGGCCATCCAATTTTGCATGCAATTTTGAAGGTGCCATTAGGTGACAGTAAACTTTGATTTTATAGAACTCATCATGGGTGAATAACTGAGAGCTTATCAGAAAGTATAAAATTTAGTTAATTAAATTTTTTGAGTAAAAATTTCAAAATTGTGAAAATGATGATATAATATATTAATTACCCTGTAACTTATACGATACTTTTTTCTCTCTAGATGACTTATTTCTTTTATAAGAGCCTTTACTCATTTCAACCATAAACATCATAAAACCATTTTTAATAATTATGTGAAGTATCAACATATATCAACATTAAATGCATCAACTACAAACTGTATGTTGATAGTAGCATTATAAGATTCAACTTTAACATAAATTGAGCATTTACTCTGTGCCAAATAATTTCAAAGTGCTTAGACATGTCTCTTTGGGTGCTAACACCACAAATGCCAATGTTTGTGTTGTTCTGCTCATTCTCTATTAAAAGAATTAGAGGTGCTGTTTTATTGGGGTCGGCCCTGTGGCACAGTGGTTAAGTGCACACATTCTGCTTCAGCAGCCCAGGGTGTGCCGGTTTGGATCCCGGGTGCAGACATGGCACCACTTGGCAAGCCATGCTGTGGTAGGCGTCCCACATATAAAGTAGAGGAAGATGGGCACAGATGTTAGCTCAGGGCCAGTCTTCCTCAGCAAAAAGAGGAGAATTGGCAGTAGATGTTAGCTGAGGGCTAATCTTCCTCAACAAAAAAAAAAAGCAAAGTGCTGTTTTATTACCTGCCTCAGTTAGAAGCTCGACTAAACAGCTGGATAAAAGAAAAATTTTAGCCTTATTAATTTTTAGGCTGCAAATGAAAAGCAACTTTCTGACTCCTTCACACCCTCATTATCAATTCTAGAGAGAATTTTCTAGATCTGAAGATCAGAAGTTATTATATAAGCAATTGGAAGTCACATCATTGTTAGAAAATAATTATTTTTTGTTATTTTTGTGTGTGTGTGTGTGTGAAGAAGATTGTTCCTGAGCTAACAGCTGTGCCAATCTTCCTCCATTTTGTGTGTGGGGTGCCACCACAGAAAGGCTTGATGAGGAGTGTGTAGGTCTGCACCCAGGATACAAACCTGTGAACACCAGGCCACCGAAGTGGAGCACACAAACTTAACCACTATACCACCAGGCTGGCCCTAAAAAAAATAAAAACAGTTATTTTAATGTCATGCTTTAAAAATAATGGATGTGATTAAAGATCAAATGAATGGTTTGTACCTATTTATAATTTGATTTTTAAAGTACATCTTGTGTTCTTAGTACAAGATATAATTCTTCTGCTAAGATTGTATGCTTCTTTACCATCCCCTAACCTAGAAGATACAGTGATGGTTAGAGACATTGTCAGTATTTTCTTGGCTTTTTAAGAAATAGTAATTAAATATGTAGTTGTCCAATATCCATAATTATTTTATTTATCTCTTAATTGGATATAGTTTTGCTTTAATCTATGTAACTTTGCTAAACTTACTCTTAAAAGTAATGACAATTCTTTTGAAATCAGAGTCTACATTCATTCATTTATCCAGCCAGCCAGCCATCAAACATTTATCATGTTGCAATTATTTCCCCGGTACTAGTCAGTTGTCTCCAAACGAGTGTGCAGATAGACAACTAGGGCGTTTGTTTCAAAGTGTTGCTTTCTGAATCCCACATCCAGAGTTTCTGATCCTCGGATTCAGGACCTAGGTACCTCAGTCCTACCGAGTACAACCAGCTGATGCTGATGCAGAAAAAACACTTTAATGACACTAAAGGGAGACACTATTCTTGCTGGTCTTTGGGGCTAATAGTTTAGGAGAAGGAGGAAGCCACAAGATAGTTGGCATAAAACAAAAGTTTCAGCTGCAGTATGTTTTAGCATGTTTGTCCGTTTTTTGTTTTGTCTTATTTTGTTTTTTCATCAAAGAATCATGGACCTTTTAAAAAATTTGAGGGCCAGCCCCAGTGACCTAGTGGTTAAGTTCAGCACATTCTGCTTTGGCTGCCTGGGTTAAGTTCCCAGGTGCAGACCTACACCACTTGTTGGTGTCCATGCTGTGGTGGTGACTAACATACAAAGATAGAGGAAGATTGGCCACAGATGTTAGCCCAGGGCAAATCTTTCTCACGAAAAAAAAAAAAAGCTGATGGAGCTATGGATCTTCTCCCTAAATAAATAAACAAACACAAAATTTTGCTTACATTTATGTGTGATTCAACTCCACAGTAGGAACCCTTGGAATTAAGGTATAGCTGGACACTAAAGAAAAGTGGTCAATTTGCTTGGGATTGAGGATGTATGTGGTACGTGGGAGGAGATTGAAGGGAACCAAGAAAGCCTTCATAGAGGAAATATGATTTGTGAAATATGAGCAAGTTTTCATGAGGCAAGTATGGAGGATGCTGGCAGAAGGAGAAAAGTTAGAGAATAGCGAGTATCTTGTACATAGGGGTTCACTGTGCTACAGAAAATGGAGGGCCGTATTACATGATAAGGAGTTTGGGCTTTATCTTATACTAATTCTGGAGAGAAATAAGCCCACTGATGATTTTGGTCAACAGAAGAATCTGCTTATGCACGCTGGAGCCTTATTTGCAGAACTTATAGCGACACATTGTCCAAGTACAACAAGAGAAAGTATTTCCTCTTTGCAAAAAAACCTCAGATAATACCCCTCAATGGTTTTCAACATTCTACTCACCCTTTCCTCTCCCTTTGTCTTCCCTTAGGCAATGCTGGAAAGAAAAGTTTCTTGCTGCTTTTTAAGCAGAAGTAAAAATGAGAACAAACCTACCTCCCTTGAACTTGTTTATACTAAAAATTCACCAATTTTGATCACAAGTTTTACAAGGTCCTGACTTAATTTTTGCTAAAAAAGCAAACCCATAAACTCTCTGAGGTGGCTCTTGGCCCGGTCTTTCAGGCACCAGAAGAGGGTCCAGTCAGTGAGGCATTCACTCGGAGCTGACTCCATCAGCCACATTTGACGCCAAGGGAATTGAAATATGTTTAAGGGACAGTTTGTGTTTTTCAGTTTAGTTTTTAGGGGTCTTCGTGCCATGTAGTTCATTTTGGCACTCAATGTTTTTTTTTATGTATTCTTAGAAGAGAAGAGGAATACGGGAACACTTCATTTTATTTTGAATGAAAAACAGAATCACTACAGTATGTATTTCTGAACTTGGGAAGTATGGTTTCATTGTCACAGATTTCATGAAAATAGCTTTTTTTTTTTTTTTAATGTACAGGATAGAGTGTACTCTCCCAGCACTATGCAAAGGCACTCAGAGATAAC